>NC_063340.1:56976600-56977172 GCF_021869965.1 Rhincodon typus
CCAAGAAGACTTTCCACATCAAGCAGATGTTCACTTGCACATCTGCTAATGTGGTATACTGCGTCTGCTGTACCCATTGTGGCCTCCTCTACATCGGGGAAACTAAGCGGAGGCTCGGGGACCGCTTTGCAGAACACCTACGCTCGGTTCGCAATAAACAACTGCACCTCCCAGTCGCGAACCATTTCAACTCCCCCACCCATTCCTCAGACAACATGTCCATCCTGGGCCTCCTGCAGTGCCACAACGATGCTAACTGAAGGTTGCAGGAACAGCAACTCATATTCCGCTTGGGAACCCTGCAGCCCAATGGTATCAATGTGGATTTCACAAGCTTCAAAATCTCCCCTCCCGCTACCGCATCCTAAAACCAGCCCAGCTCGTCCCCGCCTCCCTAACCTGTTCTTCCTCCCACCTATCCCCTCCTCCCACCTCAAGCCGCACCCCCATCTCCTACCTACTAACCTCATCCCGCCCCCTTGACCTGTCCATCCTCCCTGGACTGACCTATCCCCTCCCTAACTCCCCACCTGCACTCACCTTTACTGGCTCCATCCCCGCCTCCTCGACCT
>NC_063340.1:56977272-57041683 GCF_021869965.1 Rhincodon typus
CCCACCTGCACTCACCTTTACTGGCTCCATCCCCGCCTCCTCGACCTGTCTGTTTCCTCTCCACCTATCTTCTCCTCTATCCATCTTCTATCCACCTCCCCCTCTCTCCCTATTTATTTCAGAACCCCCTTGCTCTCCCCCATTTCTGAAGAAGGGTCCAGACCCGAAACATCAGCTTTCCTGCTCCTATGATGCTGCTTGGCCTGCTGTGTTCATCCAGCCCTGCACCTTGTTGTCTCGGATTCTCCAGCATCTGCAGTTCCTACTATCTCAGACTGATAGCCTGATGGTATTAACTTCTTGCAAAGACTGAGTCTGGGTAATTACAACTAAAGTTCTCAGAGGTACTTTGAAACCTGATGCGGCATTGCATTGAATTACAGTAAACTCCCTGTTATGAAAGATAGCGTTTATACGCATTTAAGAAAGCAAGGACTGATTAGGAATAATTAGCATGGTTTTGTGCAAGAGAAATTGTGACTCACAAACTTGATTTGAGTTTTTTGAGAACGTCATGTTAAGATTGTATAGGACATTGGTCAGGCCTCTTCTGGAGTACTGTGTGTAGTTCTGGTTGTCCTGTTATAAGGATATTATTGAATTGGAGAAGGTTCAGAAAAGACTTACCAGGATGTTGTCAAGAATGGAGGGTTTGAGTTATAAAAATAGGCTGGATAGGTTTGGTCCTTTTTCACTGGAGCGTAGGAGGTGAGGGATGACCTTATAGAGGTTTAAATTATGAGGGGCATAGATAAGGTGAATAGCAAAGGTCTTTTCTCCAGGGTGGGTGAGTTCAAAACTAGGGGGCATATTTTTAAGGTGAGAGAGAAAGTTTTAAAGGGTCACAAGGGCAATTTTTCTGCAGAGAGGGTATTTCATGTGTGGAATGAACTGCCAGGGGAAGTGGTGGATGCAGGTACAATTACAACATTTAAAAGACATTTGGATAAGTACATGAATAAGAAAGGTTTGGAGGGATATGGGCCAAACACAGGCAAGTGGGACTAGAGATAACAAGGTGTAGAGCTGGATGAACACAGCAGGCCAAGCAGCATCAGAGGAGCAGGAAGGCTGACGTTTCGGGCCTAGGAACTTCTTCAGAAAAATACTAATCCTACTATCTCTGAAACAAGTAGGACTAGTTTAGTTTGGGAACATGGTCCACGTGGACAATTTGGACCAAAGGGCCTGTTTCCATGCTATATGACTCTATAACTCTTAAGACTCTATCTGGTACCTAACCATCTGGAATTCTCATGCAACTGGCAAAAATTTCAAAGAAAATTTACCATTTTTAATCCAGTTTCTTCAAAAACATCCATTTGAACTTAGTGCGCCAAACTCCAATGCACGTATGTTCACCTGCCGGACAGTAACTCTCCCAGCTGCCACGAGCAGTGATCCCAATGTCCTCCCTTATACAGGCACCATTAGAGTAGTGGCTAGTTGAATTTGTGATATGAAGTTCTGAAGAAGAGTTATGCTGGCCTCAAAACATTCACTGTGTTCTTCTCTCAACAGATGCGGCTCAATCTGTTGAGCTTCCCTGGCATCATCTGCGTTTGTTTCAGATTCCAGCATCCACAGTGCTTTTCCTTTGTCAAATGAGGCCATATGAGTAGAAGTGAAAAACACAAAAGGTGCAAACACCCTGTTGGGTGTGTACTATTGGCCCCCAAGTAGTCAGCAAGAGATAATCAAATCTGTAATCAAATGTCAGCAAAGTCTCAGAATAATAAGGCAGTAACATTAGGAGAGTTTACCTCGGAGAGTTTTAGCGTGCAAGGTAGAAAGGGAACAAAATTCTTGAATTACATCCAGAAAAGTTTGTTTAGTTGGTGACTAGAATGTCCATCAAGGGAGGAGGCAGTTCTAGCCTAATATTCAGAAATGAGCCAGTAGGTGGAAGGCATATCGGTAGGAAAGCATTTTGGAGATAGCAACAATAACTCAGTTAGATTTTAGGACAGTTATGGAAAAGTATAAGATAGACCAGAAATATGAGTTCTAAACTGGAGACAAACTAATTTTCCTAAGGCAAAATTCGATTTGGCCCAAGTAGACTGGGAGCATCTACTGCATTGGGCCTGTGGGAAGCATTCATGATCCAAGCCTAATTGGAGTAATATCTGGATGATATCCACATTTGGGCTCACCCAAGTGCCAGGCAATGGCCATCTCCAACAAGACAGAATAAAACTATATTCCCTTGGCATTCAATGGCATTACCGTCATTGAGTCCCTAACTCTCAACACCATGGAGGTTACTATTGACCAGAAACTGACTGGACCAGCCACATAAATGTTGTAGCTACAACAGTAGGTCATAAACTTAGAATTCTGGGGTTAGTAACTCACTTCCTGACTCCCCAAAGCCTGTCCACCATCTACAGGGCACTAGTCAGGAGTACGATGGAATAGTCCGCACTTGCCTAGATGGGTGCACCTCCAACAACACTCAAGTAGCTTGACACCAACCTTGTCAAAACAACCTGCTTGATTGGTATCACATCCATCAACATCTTCTCCATCCACCACTGATACTCAAGAGCAGCAGTGTGTACCATCTAAAAGGTATACTTTAGAAATTCACAAAGAGTCCTTAGATAGCACCTCCATCTCACCATCTAGAAGGACAGGGGCAGCATTTACACAGGAACACTATTACCTGCAAGCCACTCATCATCCAGACATGGAAATAGAACACCAGCATTGAACAGTTGGGTCAAATCATAGTCATGTGGTTTTATGTAGTTTATGTAAAGACAGCCTCTCAAGTTAACAAATGTGTAGAAAAAAATAACTAATAGGATTCTAGTTTAATCTTGTGAGGTATGGAATGTAAAAGCCAAAAGCTAATTATGAGTCCATGTAAAACTTTAATAAGAGCTCAATTAGAATATTATGTGCAGTACTAGGAAGTATGATGAAGCTTTAAAGAGAGAACTATGCATATTCACTCAGCTGCTGCCTGGTAATGAGGAAGAAAAATACTAAGGAATATTTTTTTAAAGCATGTATTTAGTTATTGCTAGAAAAATGCATACTACAGAGTGTCATGATGAAAGTGTTTAAAATTATAGAAGGACAGGACGGGTATATAAAATTAGACAAAATTTGCCATACTGTAGGCTTTTTACAATTTTCTCCAGTGGAGATCTGTTAAAGCTGATTAGGGTTGATGTTATTCAAATGTGTACCCCTACAGATGGAAGCTGACTCTTCAAAGCTCTAAAAGAAAGAATGGTCAGCCCAAAGCTAACCACTTTTATTTGTCAGGAAATATAGCTAGTTCAAGAGAAGCAAGAGCAGAAATACAAAAGTGGTGAATCTGCAAGCAACTCTTTCTGTTTGTACCACACAATTTGTTTTCAGAGACCATTGACAAAGCATTAGCACCAAGAGATCTAGGATACAGGATTGGAGAAACTTACACAGAAAAAATGTGACTGTGGATTTTAGTTCCACAGTTCATAACTAAGGTGGGCATTATGTTAACATAATCTGGAATAGATAGATGAAGGAAAAGGGATTGAACGAATATGAGAACAGTCTAAGTGTGATTAGAGCTATTTGATTTAAAACAGGGTGAATGCCAATATGGACTGAATGTATCGAATAGTCTGAGTTATGTTTAATCACTAACGTTTCTATTGGCCTTTGATTGAGTCGAAAAGTCAGTAACTATCACATCATGGATCCCTGCCAGGTCAAACCAAGATGACATAGTCTATTAGATCATTTTATCACATTTCAATAGTTGTTAATTATTAATTTATGTGGTTCTGCTTACTTTATGGCTTTCAACACATAGAAGAACCAGAACATTTTTGTTTGCTTAGTCCCTCAAGGCTGAGGAAATATTTGGACACCAGAAAATGACAACATGCTTATGGACC
Organism: Rhincodon typus; assembly: GCF_021869965.1. Taxonomy (NCBI): domain Eukaryota; kingdom Metazoa; phylum Chordata; class Chondrichthyes; order Orectolobiformes; family Rhincodontidae; genus Rhincodon; species Rhincodon typus. The sequence goes on from NC_063340.1 coordinate 56,981,172, forward strand.
CACATTAAATTTACCACAACAATAAAACTCTCTACAACTCCTTCATGAAACTTATTTAAAGTACACCAGAATGGGGAAAAAAAGTTGTACTGTATATACTGTATAGAATATGCTTATTGTATCAAGAACATGGATAAGCACTGCTAGTGAATTTTTTTATTTTTTTGTTGGCATTTTTGCATATTGGCATCCTGCAGAAATCAAAATACACTGTTTCAAGATGATCTTTTCAAACAAAAATGTGTTCATCCAAGACCCACCACAAAGCCAACTAGATTCTCAGGAGTTTCTTCAGAAGTCAGTGCCAGAGAGTTTGTCCAGTAACATGTTCACACCCAAGATATTTGGCAACTTTCAGTTATTCTGAGCCATGAATAAATAACTTGGCTGTAGTGTTGTTTTCTAAAAAAAAAAAATTATTAAATAAGCAATTGCATCCTGGCAGTCAACTATTAATTGTGACAAATATACTTCAATGTCTTTCATATTAGGCTTAAATACTGTTGAAACTAATTGAATTGATGCAGAATAGGTGCCTCATCAATGTCATTGTATACACAAACTGAATCTCAAAGGAACAATACAACAAATCCTCAGGAACAGGCTCAGATAGACTAATCAATTTGTTCCATTTCTTCTGTCTGAATTATCACCCAGAAGAGCCAATTCCCCAAGAATAAAATTGGGTAGATGCTATGTTGGTGAACCTTTATGGTTCTTGAGACCAGTAATCCAAAATCACAAACAAAATACAACAGTTATTTTGAATAAGTGAGCACATCTAGTAAAAATTTACAGAATGGCAATCCTAGAGCACAAATTCAAAATAAAAAGAAATTAATGTTTGCTGCAGAAATGTTGATTATTCTTTTTACCCATATGGGATACATCTTCCTAATGCATTAATTTCAGTAGTTATGAACACTTGATGCTCCCAGTTCATATGAATTAGCTAGGTGGGGTAAAAATACCCTGAAAAGCCCAACAAACTATAAATGAAACTTAGCATTTTTAATTTCTGCAAATAACAGCAATTGAAATACTTTTAATAGGTCTAGTTCAATCAGGTTATGATTGCTTTGGACAAACCCATCAACGATTATAATCTATTTCAAACAAACAGCAAGCTAGAGAACTGAAATTAAAATAGTGCACATCAATCCATCAACATGTAAGCCAGAAATCAAAGTGGAAAGAGGACATGTATTAATGCCAAAATAATAGGAAACAGAAAGAAAAAACAAATTGAGTTGTAAGGGAAGGAATTCAAACTTTCCATCTTTGATGGATGCAGTGTAAGCATCTGTGAAAATATGTCAAGTATTTTAATTTTAGTCTGTTTGGTCCTCCAAATATTCTGAAACTCTATTTAAATTGACACTGGGGTCTTGACATTTTCAACACCTGAAATGAAGTAGAGGAGCAAGGGTCATATTTTAGTGTGAAAGATAAGCAGTCAGATGAATGGCTGTTCCAGCCACAGTTTAGAGTGTGTAAAGTGGGATAGAAGTGAGAGAGAATAAAGAGGCTAGGATAAAGAAATCTGAAGATGAGGGTGTGAACTCAGTGGATCAGACTCATATTAAATATTAATTGCCCAGTTGTTCTGTTTCCAGTGATCAGGCAGGTTTAAAATTGTCTCCCGTTTATAGAAACAAGTGAGTAGCAGCATAGAAAAGAGCTTGTACGGTGTCACAGCTGTCCAGAAATCTGCCTTCCAGTAGATTATTGGAACTGCTGAGACATCACAGAGGGGAAGAGTCAATGGTTCCATTTAACTTGGCAGTAGACGTTGCCTTTGACAAGGTTCTGCATGATAGACTGATGAGCACAGCACAGGATTCAGGGAGAGCTTGTCAATTGGATATGAAATTGGCTTGATAGTGGCAGACAGCGGGTGGAGGTGGAAGGTTGATTTCGACTGGAGGACTCTGACCAGTGGTATTCCAAAGGGGTCGGTGCTGGATCCACTGTTACTTGTCATTTATATAAACAATTTAGATGAGAATTTAGGAGGAGTGAACACTATGTTTGCGAATGACACCAAAATTGTTGATAGCATATAGTTGATAGCAAGGAAGGTTATCTGAGATTACAAAGGGACTTTGATCAATTGGGCCAATGGGTTCAGGAGGGGCAGTTGGAGTTTAATTTGGACACATGTGAGGAATTGTATTTTGGTAAAGCGGACAAGGGCAGGTCTTATATAGTTAATGGTGGGGCCCTGGCTAGCATTGTCAAACACAAAGACCCAGGGGTTCAGGTACATAGTTCTTTGAAAAAGTTGTCACAGGTAGACAGGGTGGTTAAGAAGGTATTTAGCATGCTTGTCTTCTTTGCTCAGACCATTGAGTATAACAGCGGGGACATCGTGTTGAGGTTGTACAAGATGTTGGTGAGGCCATTTCTGGAGTACTGAGTACAGTTCTAGTTGCCCTGCTATAGAAAGGATATCATTAAATTGGAGCAGGTTCAGAAAAGATTTACTGGAAATGGAAGGTTTGAGTTATAAAAATAGGCTGCACATGCTGGGACTTTTTTCACTGGAACGTAGGAGGTTGAGGGGTGACCTTATACAGGTTTATAAAATCATAAGGGTCATAGATAAGGTGAGTAGCAAAAGTCTCTTCCCTGGGATGGGGCAATTCAAAGCAAGGGAGCATATTTTTAAGGTGTAATGTTCTCTATCATCTACTCTAATGATATGACCAAAATATTGTACTTGTTTCTTTTCATTATGATCTAATTTACTCTTTCCTCCAGCCATTTCCAGCACCTCATCATAAGCCTTTTTGATTGCGCTGAATATGTGAAATATCCTCCTACACGTCCCCATCTTGAATGCTTGTAGCTTTTATCAGTAGTCTTTTTGTTTATTGCCCATGTCTCTAAAACATATGATTTCATTGAGACATTGTAACTCAAAGCATAATGCAGGTTGATGGACAAACTATTACCATGCTTAACAATTGGTAACAGCATTGTCTGATCATTAGGGTCAATTTGGCTGCCCTTCACAGAGGGCTTCAAACTGTCTTTGAAGCATTTTCTTTGTTCTTCCCCAGAACATTGGCCACTACAGTTAGAAAAATAGGACCAAGATAGGGAGATGTGTTTTGGTCATCCAGAGACAGAAGGGTCTAGGCCCGAAACGTCAGCCTTTCTGCTCCTATGATGCTGCTTGGCCTGCTGTGTTCATCCAGCCCTGCACCTTGTTGTCTCGGATTCTCCAGCATCTGCAGTTCCTACTATCTCTGATGCAAAATACATTATTTGGCTGAGGAGGTGTGTGTTAATATACGAGGTTTGTTTCAGCAAAATTCAAGGATAGACTGAGGTTTTTGTACGCCAAATTTAAGTGTGCTATCCAGAAACTAGATCATGTTTTTCAAAGGTTGTCAATTTAGTTTTGGCACGGAGGCAACTGGGGTTAAAGTGTTTTCCATCCAGACCATCAAGACAAAGTTAGAAGTTAGATGACACCAGGTTGTAGTCCAACAGATTTATTTGAAATTACAGGCTTTCGAAGCATTGCCCACCTTCCTTTCCCATTACACCTCCAAGATTTCTATATTCCCCAATCCATCTCTACTCTTCTTTCCTGACTGCTCTAGTCCTATTACCACCCTCTTCCTCCTTTTGTCAGCTAGCAACTTCTAGGTGCAAGAAGTCAATGTCACATTAGTAAACATTCCTAACAGGAGCCTCAGATGGGAGGTTGGCTTCTGTGCTGGTCAGGGCTACGCACACAACTTTCTGTAGTTTCTTAAGTCTTCAGGCACAGCATTTGCTGTAACAGGCTGTTATGCACCCAGATAGACTGCTTTCTATTGTGCATCTGTAGAAATTGGTGAGGGTCCTTATGGACATGCCGAATTTCCTAAGCCGCCTGAACAAGAGGAGACCTTCTTGACCATCGCATCTACGTGGGAAGCCCAGGACAGATTGTTGGTTATCGTCACTCCTAGGAGGTTGATGCTCTCGACCCTCTCCACCTCAGCTCCATTGATGTAGATGGGGGTGTGGGGGTGGGGTCCTCCACCTTTCTTCCTGAAGTCAATGATCAGTTCTTTTGTTTTGCCGATACTGAGCGAGAGATTGTTGTCACCGCACCACGACACTAAGCCCTCCATCATTTGAATGGCGTGATGAGACTCTCACTAGTAAGTGGCACAAAGCCCATTTCCTAGTGTTTACATTTCACCATGATCTATTACCGTCTCACTTACATGGAGTTTTTACACAACTAGAAAGTTGCATGAAAGAAATGAGTAGGTGTCTATTCCTGACATGCAAGTCAGAGCAGTTACATGATGGCTCCAGCTTGCTGCTTGCTCCTCCAGGCCTCCCCATCTTAGGGCATGCTCCATGGGTATTGACTACCTGCAACACCTCGCTGTCCACAGAGAGCGGCACTGGACACGCACCAGCCATATCATGCCAACATGGCTGATCTCCCACCCATTGAAAATACGGTTCTCCACCTCAATACTGAATCTCGAAAGTCAGGTGTCACACAACCCTAAAATTTCTTCTCAAGTTCTGACTGCGGAGTTAACCAACTGTTCATCATCTCTCACGAAGTCCCAAATTAATTATGCACCTACTGACTCAAAATTTCTTCCTGAGTTCTGATGGGAAAGAGCCAGTGCTATTAATCATCTCCTAAACATTATAGCTTCACGTGGAGCCCGCCTCCAACTCAGTCTGTCTTCTTTGCCAACTGACTGTGACTTTGCAACTGTTCTTCAGTGACCCCTGTGATGTGACTTAATGAAAACCTTGCAAACTGCCCCACTCTTATTGCTAGGCTGAACCAAAGGCCATGACCAGTGGTAAGACATGAATGTAGCAATCCCTTGGAATGATCTGTTCTCTGAATGTTCCAGTGCTAACTCAACGCTGGCTCTGACTGCACAAACTGCATACGAGAAAAAGGAATTTATCACATAACACACTTCATCCCCTAGGTTACCATGAAATCTTTTGTTCAAACTGTAAGCTCACATATTTTTCATAAAAGTTATTAATGAACTTACTTCACTTTGTTGTGCAGTGTTTCAGCATTTCTAAAATACACTGTTTTACTTTCAATTTTTGGTAGTCTTCTAACCGAGCACTGGCAGGTTATTTAACAGCATTGTTCCAACTCCGCTCCTGCTTTTATCCAACACCATTGGGTGGTCTAGCTCTGGTAACTTCAACATACAGAAGGTCCTTGTGCATGTGACCATTTTCCATTCTGCAGGAATGCCCTGTTGAGTGACATCTCACAGTCTGTATACCTGTAAGAGACATGCTCATGATATAATCACTGTATCTCGGCATGTGCCTTGTAGGTATAAGTACTCATAATTCATCTGACTCTGGGATCACTTGAAGAATGCACCTCTATTGCAATTGAAAGCTAATGTTAGCCCAGACACTTATATGCCTATGAATGCTTTGTTTACATCTAACTGTAATAAATGTCACCTAGATTCTTCAACACCAGAATTTCCACACCCAGCTTCTTATATTACTGAAAGTAACTTAGCATTGCTGCATCAGGTAAAATACTTTTTCAGTTGCAAATTCACACCATGCCCAATCCATCAAAGCTGCATCTGCTTGTTTGTGCAACACTTGGGAGCTCTGCCTTTTGAGATGGCTGCTGCAGTTATGATTGCCAGATGTACCATAATCCGTCACATACAGCAAAGATGCCTGTGGTCAGGCAGAACAAATTACAGGCATGGGAGAGACGGTACAAGAGTCTTTGTAGCTGAGTTGCTGTGTGGGTAACTAGTGCAGCATCCTAGATGTGAAAAAGTTCTCTGATCAGGATGTGATGTGTCTTCAACTTCATTTTCAGTCTTAATGAATTGTAAAGCTTGTTGTCTTGCCCAGTGGTTAATTGGGCTCCTTATCCACATCTGCAGAGAAGGTATAGCTTCAGAACAGGGAAAAGATTCTAAAAGAGTTGGGACTAGGGCACAGCTTTGTTTCACTCCATTCTTCACCCTGAAACTGTTGCAAGCAAAAGGAGTAGATGAGACTGAGAACTTTTGGTGAATGATTATTTTTTTTCCTAAATGTTATAGAGTCCTGACATTGAACTCTTTCTGTATCGCCTTCAACTCCATGCCCATTTCTTTGGACAAGAGTCCTCTCCCTGTCCCAGAGACCCATTCACCCACCTCTAACACTGTCCCTCCACCTGGACCCCTCCTTCTGGCTGTTTACCCGCACTCGAACTGTTCATCAAGTACTGTCAATGTGACATTTATCGCCTCAATTTCTCTGCATGCCACCACCCCACCCCCACCTGCCCCCAGTCATTTGAACCTATCTCTCTCTGAACTGACTGCACTCCATGCTCTGAGATCCAACCCTGGCTTTGTAATTAAGCCTGCCGAGAAGGGTGGTCCTGTTGTTATATGGTGGATTGAACTCGACATTGCAGAGGCTGCGTGCCAGCTCTCAGATACCTCTTCCTATCTCCCAATGAACCATGATCCCACCATGGAAAACCAGGCTATTGTGTCCACTATGGTCACTAATCTCATCTCATTTGGTGTTCTTATAGAGTCCTGCCGTTCTGATGGTGTCATATGCCTTAGTGAAATGTAGGAAAGTAAGGTAAAGGCTTTTACCATGTTCTTACATTTCTCTAGCAGCTGGAATATGTCGAACATAGAACAAACATAAAAATTGAAACATACAGCATAGGAGCAGGCTCTTCAGCCCACCATGTCTGCCCTAACCCTGATGCCATTCTAATCTAATCCTATCTCCCTGCACATGGTCCTAACCTATCAGGTACAGGGAATCAGTTTAAATCCATTTGTGTTATAGTCTTTGACTTAATTATTTCCTTGCATTTTTACATTAATTGACAACATTTTTAAATTAAATATAGTCAAAAAGAGAAACTGTTTGCAGTGCTAGAAGACTAAGTAATCAGAGAACCCAGATTTAAGCAATTAAGGAAAAACCAGAAACAACAAGAGGTGAAAATAACTTCAATCAAATTGTGATGAGTCAAATGAAGGTAACTCAGAACTTTGTCCTGACAAAGATGTCAGCCGTTCCAGCCGGCAGAAGGAAGTCCATGATTAAAAAAAGTTCTGGACTGGTAATTCCAGATTCACCAAACTTGTGCACTCTTGTCATATGATAATGCCAAGTGATTGGAGTGGAGTCAGGTCATGCTAGAGTGCAAAACTGCCTTTTCTGTGTCCTGAATGAATATGCTCCAAGAGATTTTTTTTTTAATTGATGAAATTGGACTGTTTAACTGTCTTTCACCATATTTCTTTTTTAATGTATAAAGGTGAAATGATGGAAAGTGAAGAAAAGAACTTGTCACTGTTATGGTCTGTGTCAACTAGGATGGCAGTGAAAAATTGTGATAAGAAAATCCAAGACGCCCCATTGCTTTGCAAGGTTAAGGCACCACTCACACTGTATGGGGCTACATTCCACCCAAATGACCTGGAGCATTTCTGGGGCATGGACCAGGAAAGTGGATAAAATGAATCAACAGAAAGAAAAGATTGTTATCATCCTGATGACCCTGAAGAGCCAATGAAAGCCCACTACTCACCTGCCTGTTTCCCTAGTTGAAGCTGAAAAGACCGCAGAAATGCTTTGGGGTTTCATACTGTAACACAAAAACGTAGAAAACATGTTGTTACTGCAGCCAAACATGATAGCCTCCTCCAAAGACAGTATGCTGAACGGAAAAAGATTACCAAGTTTTCCAGGCTTCTTCTGTACTAGGTATCGTAAGGAATGAACAAATCAAGAAATAAAAGACATTTCTCATACATTTACTGTGTCACCGTGTCATTTGCATTTTTAACATACAATGCATTTGTGCACAAATTGGGTTACACAACGGCTTCCTTTATTGGCCATCTTAAAGCTCCTGTCAACAGGCTCCCTTTGAATTGACTTATCACAATTTCATTATATACAGTAATTTGTTCTGACTAAGAAAATACTTCCTGAGATGCTGGTGAAAGCAGATTCAGTAACAACTTTAAGAAGGAAATTGGAAAAATGCCTGAATGGGAAACATTAACAGGGTGAAAGAGAAAGGATTGGGAAGTGCAAGTGTAATTGAATAGCTCTACCAAAGATCAAACATAGGCACAAAGGGCTGAATAGCTGCATCATTCAATTGTGGTGGTAAAGTGTTTTTTTATTAAACATGCTTAGGATAACGGGTAATATTTTAAAAATTTTTTAGTAAAGCATTTTCAACTGCAGTAGTTTGATTACTTTAGAGGGGTCTAACCTGTTAGAAATTTAATGAATAATAATAAGGGGAGATGATGGCCCAATGGTACTATTACTAGACTATTAATGCAGAGACCCTTGTAATGTTCTGGGGATCCAGGTTCAAATCCTCCCCTGGCAGATGGTGGAATTTGAATTCAATAAATATCTGGAATTAGTTGTTCAATGATGACCACAAAACCATTGTCAATTGTCAGAAAAACTCATTTGATTCACCAATGTTCTTTAGAGAAGGAATCTGTGTCCTCACCTGGTCTGGTCTACACATGACTACACACAACAGAAATGTGGTTGATACTTAACTGCCCTCTGGGCAATTAGGTATGGGTAACAAATGCTGACCTGGCCAGTGACATCCACATCCCGTGAATGAATTTAAAAAAAGCTACTAGTGAGCATCGATCTATATTTGTTTACGTTTGGGAAAAACCAGTAACTCACGAGTTTTATATCAAATCCTTTGCTTTTTTAAGAGCTTCAATTATGATTTTGTCATGTCTATGAGTATCCATGTGAATACTTCTGTTGTATGCTGCTACATGTTTTTTCACTGATGGTTCAACACCACTTGTGTCACAATTGTGAGGATTATAAGATTATCCTGTACCATGTTTAGGATTGTATCTTTTGGTTTATAAAATTACTGTATTTTGGGACTGTATTTATAAATGTAGGCTAAATTACAAGGAGTCATGTGACCTGAATGGCTTTTTGACAGACTAGGTGTTTAATTGACAGAGATCTGAGGAAGATAGTAGATTAATTTGTTAAGAGGGAGGTTCAAGGTATTTATGGTTGGGTAGAATGACACCAATTTCTAATAATGCTAAGTCTCCTACAGTGGAGAAACATATTATAGATACTAAGTTGTGCTAAAAAGTCTCCCTTTTTATCGGAGATGAAAGGAAGTTGAGATCGAGGATAACAAATCAACAAGTTTTCTTGGATATAAAGCTAATTTTGCACTAGAATAGGAAGAAGAGGAAGCCACTTTGAAATCAGGTTTCAGACTTTAAATCTAGGTTTCATGAGCAGTAGTTGCAATTTTACCTTTTGTGGTCTGTAGGCAACTCATAAATAAGCACTAACAGGTAGAACCACCTGAAACAGAAAAAACTGATTCTATTGTGCTGCATGCAGAACGCAGATGGAAGTTTAGCCTCAGAATGGTGGCCAAGTTTGTGAGTTATCAATAAAGTTATTCCTATTTCTAAAGTAGAAGCCGCTAAAAAAAAGAATATAATGTTTAGTCAACAGTATTTTCCGTCATTTAAACATCAATTTTTAAAATATGAAACTTTGATGTGGTATTCTCTCAGTTATTGACTGGAAATTTCAATTTTTCTTTAAAAATTTTAACTCGCCATAGAAATCACAATAACTGGGGGTCTATAGTTTGTCCTGACTCCCTTGGGCAATTCTATGTGAAATCCATGTAGCTATACAATCTTAGATTGATAATGCCCTTAACATAATCAAAAAAAAAGTTCCAACACACTTTCCTTGAGCATTAGAAGATGAAATATGACACCAAGCCACATAAGGAGATATTAAGACAAATTAGCCAAGTATATTTGAAGTAGGGTTAAAGGAGGAAAGTAAGGTAGAGAGGAAAAGACGTATTAAAAGAACTCCAGTGCCTAGGGCCTTGGCAACTGATGATTCCATAAGAAACTAGAATTAGAGGATGTCTTGGAGAGTTATATATAAAAGGTACTTGCATGTTTATAGTGCCTTTCACAATCCCAGGATATTGATATATATACACAACAGGAGGGGCTGTTGTAATATATTAAGTACGACAGCAAATTTGCACGCAGCAAGCTCTCACAATCAGGGATATGATATTGACAAGATAATCTGCTTGCAGGGTTATGATTGCGGGATAAATACTGACTACAACCAAATTAGGGATCACACTCTGTTCTTCTTCAAAGTGGTATGATGAAATATTTTATGCCTGTCTGAGATCTCAGATTTTGTCCTGAACACCTGTTTTCAAATCATTTATGTACATCAAAAAAGCAAGGGTCTTAACACTGATCCCTGTGGAGCATCGCTTTCAACTCGTCTCCAGTTTGAGAGATCCCCACCTATACCTCCCCTCTGCTTCCATCAGTCGCAAATATTTCTAAATTGCTGACCAACCTGCCATGTGGCACCGTATCAAATGCTTTCTGAAAATCCAACTAACACCCATAGCAGTACGCCCATCCACTTCCTGTGTCATCTCGCCAAAGAACTGAATTAAATTTATCAGACACGATCTGCCCTTGACAAAGTCATGTTGACTGTCTAGTAGTAGCTTTTTTTTAAAAGTGTATATTTATCTTATCCTGTATTATGGCCTCAATTATAGCCACTTGACCCATATTCCCAAGACTTGTTGGCCAATATTTCATCCTGAAGTCACACTGCTTCCGCACTAATTATAAAGTCAAAATACTCATTACTGAAATGAACGATGCTTGAATGTCAACAAAACAGACCTTTTCCCCGTCATTTTTCAACATTTTTGTATCGAGTAAACAGAAATGTTAAACGAAAACGACAAGAAAACTCAATCTTTTTTAATATCCCTTCCCCAGGTTGCCCAAAGCAGTGTTCTGGCGATTTATGCTCAATTCCTGGAGGGTCCAGACCTATCATGGAGAGTTGACAACCCTAGTGCAGTCAGGAGTACTGCAAGTGGTCGTGTTCCTGCTGCTGGATTAAAAGTTCCCCGGTTCAAGTCCCACCTGCTCCAGAAGTGTGTAATAACGTCTCTGAAAAGGGTGATCAGAAAATATCTACAGTCGATAGGCCTTGGTATAACACTTCATCCAAAAAGACTCTCTAACAGTGCAGCACTCCCTCAGTAATGCAGTGATAGCCCGGATTTGCAAGGTCAGGTAATGGGGACAATATGAAGAGAAAGAAACTTGGTCGCTGACAAAGAAAATGATGGTACCAGCGAAAAGAAAACAAGCCAGGGTAAAAAGGCGCGCATGCGCATAACTACACCGGCGACAGACAGTCAGCGTTTTACGTCATGGTGCATCGTGACGTCATGATGCTGTGGTTTCCCGGCGACGTCAAGCTGCGCGGAGACGGTCAGCTGACCCCCTTCCGGCCTCCGTTCGGGGTGGGAGGGGCCGACACGAAGATGGCGGTCCATTTACAGAGGACCATCGTCGCTCAGACTAAGAAGCCTACTGCGTCCGTGATTTTCCTGCACGGGTCAGGTTAGAGCTCGGTGATTTATTTCATGATTGTACAAGGCCTGCAGATCTGGTGGAGGAAGTGAAACCCCCACCCAACCTCATCGGGCTGAGGCTGCCCACCGCTGCTCTTCCTATCATGTAATTGGAGATCCGAATCACCTATCACTGTTTCATGTCAGATAAGGTCTGACCAGTGAATGCTGCCGAGCAGTGAAACAGCCACTCTTGAATCTTCACCCCTCTCTCTCACTCACTCCAAACTCACCCCCACGGAACACGCACCCCTCCATTCCAATCCGAACCTCACCATCAAACCTATGGATAAGGGGGGATGCAGTAGTGGTATGGCGCACTGACCTTTACATCACCGACGCCAGGCAACAAGTTTCTGACACCTCCTCCTACCGCCCCCTCGATCATGACCCCACCTCTGACCACTAAACCTCCATCTCTGAGACCATTCATAACCTCATCATCTCAGGTGACTTCCCACTCACAGCCTCCAAGCTCATCGTTCCCCAACTCTGCACCACCCATTTCTAGCTCCTTCCAAAAATGCACAAATCTGACTGCCCCGGCTGACCTGTCTGTGCTTGATCCTGCTCCACTGAACTCATCCCTCCTTACCTTGACTCTTTTTCTTTCCCCCTGTTCCAGGAATTCCCCACTTATGTCCAGGACAGAACCTACACCCTCCACCTCCTCCAAGACTTCCAATTCCGTGGCCCCCAACACCTCACCTTCACAATGGACATCCATTCCCTGTACACTTGTATCTTCCACACAGATGGCCTAAAAGCACTCTGCTTCTTACTCTCCCGCAGGCCCAACAGTCCCTCTCCATCGACACCCTCATCCGCTTAACAGAACTTGTACTTACCCTTAACAAGTTCTCCTTTAACTCCTTCCACTTCCTACAGACTAAAGGGGTGGCCATGGGAACCCGCATGGGCTCATGCTATGCCTGCCTCTTTGTGGGATACATGGAATAGTCCTTTTTCCGCTGTTACACTGGCGCTATTCCGCACCTCTTCCTCCGCTACATCAATGACTGTATCAGCACTGCTTCATGCTCCCACAAGGAGATTGAACAGTTCATCAACTTTACTAACACCTTTCACCCCAACCTCAAATTCACCTGGATCATCTCCAATACCTCCTTCTCCATCCTGAACTCCTCCCACTTCATCTCCATCTCTGTTGACCGCCTCAAAACTGACGTCAGTTTCAAGCCCACCGACTCCCACAGCTACCTGGACCACACCTCCTCTCAGCCAGCCTCCTGCAAGAATGCGATCCCTTACTCCCAATTCCTCTGCCTCTGCTGTGTCTGCTCACAAGATGGTGCTTTCCACTTCCAAACATTTTCGATGTCCTCCTATTTCAGGGACCATAACGTTCCCCTCTCTGGTGATCGAAAATGTCCTCAACTGCATTTCTTGGCACTTCCTGCACTTGTGCCCTCACATCCCCTCCCCTCCCCCACAACAAAAACAAAGACAGAATCCCTCTTGTCCTCGCATATCACCCCACCAACCTCCGCATCGAACGTATCATGCTCCACCACTTCCGCCACCTACAATCCAGCCCCACAACCAAAGAGATATTTTCCTCCCTACCCCTATCTGCATTTCATAGGGATCGCTCTCTCCACCACTCCCTCGTCAGCTCCTCACTAACCCCACCACACCTGGCATCTTTCCCTGCCACTGCAGGAAGTGCTACACCTGCCCCTACACCTCACCTCACCCCCTCCAAGGCCAACAACAAACCTTTCATATCAGATAGGGGTTCACCTGCACATCCATCAACTTGGTCTGCTGTATCTGCTGCTCCCCACGTGGCCGCCTCTACATCAGTGAGACCAAGCGTAGACTCGGAGACCATTTCGTGGAGCATCTGTGCTCTGTATGTGACAAACGATAACACCTTCCAGTTGCCAACCATTTTAACGCCCCTCCTGCTCCCTGGGTGACATGTCCATCCTGGGCCTCCTCCAGTGTCACAATGACACCACCAGCAAACTGGAGGAGCAACACCTCGTATTCCACCTCAGGAGCAGACAGCCCGATGGCCCAAACATGGAATTCACCAGTTTGAAAATCTCCCACTCCTGGCCTCATCCTATTTTCAACCCCGCCTCCTTGACCTGACACAGCCTGTCCATCTACTCTCTCACATATCTGCCCCACCCATCCCACTGACCAATCCCCACCACTCCCTACCTGCACTCACCTATCACCATCCCACCTACTTTTCCCAGCCCCACCCCTCCTATCTATTTATTTCCCAGCTTCCTTCCCCCTCCCCATTTCTGAAGAAGGGTCCTGACCTGAAATGTCAACTTTGCTGTTCCTCTGATGCTGCCTGGCATGCTGTGTTCCTCCAGCTCCACAGTGTTGCCTCTTGAATTTTGCCAGTTTTCACGCACAATTTTCAATGTGTTTGTGCCTTTCTCCCACCTGTTCTTTGAAGGCACTGATTTAACATTGTAATGCTTCTGTGCTCAGGGATTTGCTTACTTTGGTACTTTATCGCAACAGTAGGCACGCTCAATGTTTTGAGGTGGATTGTTAAACATTCACTTTTTAATCCAGTTCCAAGTCCTCTTTCCCGTGCCCTCCATACTTCTAATACACTGTGCTAATGTAGAACTGGAGAAAATTTACCACTGAGAATTATTAATAGTGTGAGTGGTTTACTAAGATTGCTTCCTACTAGTTAATCCATTTCCAAATATAAATGTCACGTCTTCATCTAAAGACATCATCTTGGAAAATGTTTCAACCATCAAGCATAAAAAAGCAATAAAATGTGATTGGTTCAAATATTTTTCCATTAATTTATTGGTGGCACTTATCAAAGGAATTGTTCAATAATTTGCATATTAATAATAGTGAAAGTCCAGAGTCATACATCAACACATACCCCATAGTGAAATACAAGGAGCATCCGAGCAGGTTGTCAACTGACAAGGATCTGCAGAAGGCAGAGAGTAGGGATCAAGGATCTTTTTTTCAGGAAGAGTGTCAGTGACTGCATTGGGCTGTGTTGGGACAACAACTATTCATGTTATCCATTAACAATCTGGATGAAGGAGCTGAGGGCATTGATGCTAAATTTGCACATGACACAAAGATAATTGGAGGGGCAAATAGTATTGAGGAAGTGTGGAGGCTGCAGAAGGACTTGGACAGGCTAGGAGAGTGGGCAAAGAAGTTGCAGATGGAATACAATGTGGGAAAGTGTAGGAAGAATAGAGGCAGAGGATGGTGAGTGTATGGAACGAGCTGCCAGAGGAAGTGGTGGAGGCTGGTGCAATTACAACATTTAAAAGCCATCTGGATGGGTACATGAATAGGAAGGGTTGAGAGATAAGGGCCAAATGCTAGCAAATGGGTCTAGATTAATTTAGACTGCCTGATAGGTATGGACGAGTTGGACCAAAGGGTCTGTTTCCATGCTGTACAGCTCTATGACTCTCTATACTGTTTTCTAAATGGGGAATGGGTTTGGAAATTTGAAACACAAAGGGACTTGGAAGTTCTATTTCAGGACTCTCTTAAGGTTAACATGCAAGTTAAGTTGAAAATTAGGATGGCAAATGCAATGTTAGCATTGATTTCAAGAAAGCTAGACTGCAAGAGCAGAAAGGAATTACTGTGGCTGTACTTGGTCAGGCCACATTTGGAATACTGTGAGCAGTTTTGGCCTCCATATCTAAGGAAGGATGTGCTGGCCTTGAAGGGGGTCCAGAGGAGATTTCCCAGAATGATCCCAGGGAACAAAGGACTTACATGAAGAGTGGTTGAGGAATCTGGATCTGTACAATTGCAGTTTAGAAAGATGAGAGTCAATCTGATTGAAACTTACAGAACTACAGAAACGTATTTAAACTTAATTAGTAAACTTACAGGAGCTAGGATAGAGTGGCCATGGAGAAAATGTTTCCACTGCTAGGAGAAACTACGACCTGAGGACACAGCCACAGAGTGAGCGGACAATTCTTTAGAACCAAGATAAGGAATGCCTTCTACCAGAGGGTAGTGAATATATGGAAATGATTGCTGCAGAGGACTGTGGAAGACAATTCATTGATTGCATTTAAGACAGGAGGCACAGGCAATTGGTACATTAACTGGAAAGAATTAGTTGCTTGGTTCAAAACCACAGCTTACAGCAACAGATGAGGGAAAATAAACTGGCTTTCACCAGTCTTTGGATATTTTACTGGAGAGCAAGACATACAATCTGCCCTTGCAGCAGTCCAAGGGTTTCTGCCAGTCTCATTTATGTCCACAAAATCTTGAGCTTCCAAGCAGAGAATTCTTGTCAGGCTGATGCCCTTTGTCATTTACAATGGTCACAATGCTGCAGACCAATCAATATACTGTTGCTGACTGAATCACACTTTGTGTCCACCCTCTGGTTCCACCCCATTTACAGACATCCAGCCCTGCTTCTTGAACAAAGCAGCAGTGTAAGCACAGCTTCCAGTTTCAGTAACTTGCTTTTAAAATTGCAGCGATTCCTTCCACAATCTTTGATTTTAAAACAGTATAGTTTCAGTAACAATTCACAATCAAAAATACATAAGCATAAAAGATATTTTGTATTTTGGAAGTGACATGCAGTGATGTACAGCTCGCACAAGATGGCTTGAAGCCTGTCAGCATTGATTCCAGATCCCGTGATATCACATGGTAGCAGGTTGAAAATTAGTGACGGAACTTCCTGTTTTACTACTATTTACAGTCTTCTCTGGGGTGACGTATCTGCACTTGCCAAGTTAAACAGTACTTGCACAAAATGCAGAAGACAGCAAAGGGACAGAATGGGTTTTGGGTTGAGGACGTCAGCATCCTCAAAAATGTAACTCGGTACCATCACTACTGCCCAAGCTGGCTGAGTCCCGAGCACAGCTTCTAGACTATGCTTGTGGAAATTAGTGAGAAAATTAAAATGAAGGAAAAACAAACTTGACTGCATTCTAACGGCACAGATATATTCTATGATGGCATTGAGAGTGGTAACCACCACACTGTCACTGTCAAGACAAAGTCCCATCTTCACATTTTGAGGGCACCTTCACTTATGTGAACTACAATTTCTTTAGGTGTGCTGGCAATCACTAAAGCCCAGCGTTTAATTACTTTACAACAATAATCTTCCCAGAACTAAAAATTGCCTCTAAAATGAAACATGAATGAGATGTTGTTAACAAACTAACTGGACATCCCCAAATTCAGGCTTAGACTGGTAAAAAGCAAGTAGTATTCAGACCACACAAGTGCTAGGTAATGACCATCTCTAATGCAATCTTACTATCTCTCTTTGACATTACTATAACCCTAATACCCACCTTTTCAGATGTCACCATTGGTCTAGTTAGGTTCCTAGTCAACCATGTAAATATTGTGGTTACACTGCCAGATCAGAGGCTGCCTATCTTGTGAAGAGTTCCTCACTTGCTGCTTTCCTCATAGCTTTTTCAGTCTCCAAAGCACAAGTCAGGAGTGTGACAGGATGCTTTCCACTTGCTTGGATGAGTGCAACTCTAACAATACTCAAGAAGATCAACACCCATCTAAGGTAAAGCAACCTACTTGATAGGTACCGAGTAACCACCTTTAACATTCACTGTTTCAATCACTGTGAGTTACATCTGCATCTGAAGGACAGACTGCAACAACTTATACGGCTTCTTTGGCAGCACTTTACAAAACCCGAACTTCTACCATGTCGGACAAGTCCTGCAAGCACTTGGGAACACCATTCCTTCCATGTTCCTCTCAGGCAAATGCACACTGTCCCGACTTGGAAATATGTCACTGTTCCACCATTGTCATTGGATGAAAATTCTTGAACTCTAGAGTTGTTGAGGATTCCTTCACTATGTGAATGGCAGCTATGTTCAACAAGATAATATTCACCTTCTCCAGGACCATTAGAGATGGGTAATGAATGTTCGCCATGCTAGCAATGCCCATATGCTACGAGTGATGTTTTTTAAAGTGGTACTCAAAGACTAACTTGATTAAAAGGACAAGCTTGCATGTTGCCAAAAAAAGCAAACATGAGGATCAGGAGGATTTTAAAAATCAACAAAACGTTGGTAGAGGGTGAAAACAGAATGTGAATGGACGCACAATGTACACATTGTAAGACCTTTTAACAAGTGTGTAATAAAGAAGTGATTAGTTAAAGTAAACTTTGGATGCCTTAGAAACAGGGAAATACTGTCAAAAGGAAATGGAAGACATGTTAAACAAACATTTTGTGTTTGCCTTCACAGTGAAGGGTACAAAGAACAAACCATAAAGTGTAAGGAACCAAGACGGTCGAGGGAGTCAGATTGCATGTGCTTTCAGACTGGTAGGGAAAGGGCAGAATCTTATCATAAAGAACATGGTATCAGAGCGCTTAGAAATTCACTGCAATTAGGCACTGTCAAAATACAGTTGACAACTTTAACAAATGTATTAATGATCCTCAGGGTGTAACTATCCAAATAGATAAAGGGATGTATTTGGGTTTTCAGAAGGCATTGATAAGGTGCTACACAGAAGGTTGTGAGGGCATCAAGTGTAATGCATTCATGTTTTTTACTAGAACAAAACTATAGAGTCATGGAAACAGACCTTTCAATCCAACTCCGTACCTGCATTATCTTGTGCCCATCACAAAATACTTAGCACTGTTGGCACCTTTGGCAGTTTGCGTTGATGGTTCCACTTTAAGCCCGGCTATGCACCAGGTTAAACACTGCCAGCCAGGAGTAGTTCTTCACAGTACATGTAGTGAGAGGGAAACAAAAAAGAGCAGCTTGTGAGGGCACGTAGGTGGTATAGATGACAGTTCATTGCAAATAGATGCTCATGATCACAAATGTACAGGGCGTTCCCGATTTACAAACTCTTGTACTTCCGAACATAATATCATACAGGTGTGTCATTTTAGCGACCTGATATACGAGCACTTCCTGTACTTATAAACAACTTCTTTACATTGTCCAATATTGTGTTCCGACTTGCATACAAATCAACATGTGACCGGACTCTAACGGAACCCATTTGTAACCTAGGGACTGCCTGTATTATTATTTTATGTCGGCATCTGTCCGATCAACTATCATTGTAACACCAGCTACAAGTATCAAGTTATATAGGGTACCCATCCTTAGCGCCATACCATGTTAGAACATGTAAGCAGTCTAAAGGAGTGCGACTGTTTTCCTGTCGCCCAACATAACCTAACATCTTGTTATTGTTCATTCGTGGAGCGTCACACATTGGAAAGCTTTCGAACAACTGAAAATGTTAACTTTTATTGAACAAACAACAAAAGCGAAAAAAAACAGATAAAAAAGCTGCATTTACTTCTTGGAACAAATGTTTGCTGCTTGCCCTTCAAACAACAATAAATTTGCAGGAAGTGAATAATCATTTCACCTACTCGTATCTATTAGAATTGGGTGTCACTTAAAACCTACCTAGCTTGTTGCACTTGATGCAGCACTGCTCTGTAATGCTGAAGGTGGTGTGCAGAAGGAACAATGCTGTGTTCAGAAGACTGTTACTTCTCTCCCAGCTTTTCCGTATCCATTTTATCCCCTTTTTGCCCAGTGCAGAGCACAAAATGCAAGGATTACGTACACTCTTGACTGGACTGTACTGCAAAGCCCCCAATAACTGATCCAAGTGCCAGAACTTCATCTTCAAGGTGTGTCATCTACTTCATGAAAGCCTTAGTGGAAGAATGGGTGCCATTATACCTCTGCTAGGCCTCAGGGAGATATTTAATGGAGTCATTATCCAGGGTTGCAGAGGGTAACCCTGGTCTCCAAGCAGCCATCCATACAGTCATTGAAACAAAGCAGAAACCTAACAGTTATCAAGGAAATAGGTATCACTGTTGCTTCCAGTGTGATTTGCACACATCTCTATGATGATTAAAGGCATCAAGAATTATGGAGAGGAAACATTGGCTAAGGCACTGAGATAGAGGATAAGCTGTGACTCTATTAAATGATCTACTCCTAATCCTAGTTTCTGTATCTCTATAACTTTTGTGTTGATGGAATGGAAGCCTTTTCTGTTGATGTAGTCAGCTGTGATATGATATGGCGCTGTCAATACAACATGCAGGGGAAACCAGCTATGTTGACAAAGCTTAATGTCCAGGCTGCAGCACTGATCTTGTCACGGGGAAACATTTGAAAGCGGTGCGATCTGTCACAAATTGAATCAGTAGAGGCCTTGATATATTTGAGCGTTGAGGATTGAGAGATCCCACATAGGTCCCCAGTGAATCCTTGGAAGCAACCAGTTGCATTAAAATTTAACACAGCTATAACCTTGGTGGCCACCAACCCTTCAAGTTGCAAGTCCCGCTTCAACAGACGGCATAGTTTTCAGATGGTGTCCCGGGAGATTTTCAGACTGTGGCGGCAATGTGCCTTGCTTATCTGGAGGAAATGGCATCGAGGATGATAAACACTCAACCATCTGTACTTCTTCCACATCCTGAGGAGACCTTAAGCTGTGACCTCATGAGGTGCAGGCAGTTCATCAGTCTCTGTAGGTTGCTGCTGGTCCTAGACATGTTGGTGCATCTGATCCTCCTTGATTTCTCTGCATCTTTGATGCATCATGGCCTCTGCAACAATTGCCATTACTGTGGCTGGATCCTGTGTTGGTCATGTTTCATTGAACCTCTGTGGGGAATATTTGAATCAAAACAGGTCTGCAGAGACTGCGAGAAACACTACATCGAACAAACAGGAAGGAAACTAGCAACTAGAGTACATGAACACCAACTGGCTACAAAAAGACATGACCAATACTCACTCATCTCAATCCACATGGACAAGGAGAACTATGACTTCGACTGGGACAACACCAAGATCCTGGGACAGGCTAGGCAGAGACAAGCACGAGAATTCCTGGAAGCATGGCACTCCATGAAGCATGCTATTAACAAACACATTGAACTCGACCCCATATACATGCCACTACGAAGGAAAACCGGAAGTGAGGCAATCCATCTCAACAGACCCCAGAGTTTAAAAACCAGGCGGGAAGACACACTGACGCTTCATTGGAGGCTGCACTGAGGATGTTACCAAGCATGGTAACGAAACGTCTGCGAAACAACAAACCAGCTCAGCGAGCCAACCAACCTCAACTCTGTTAACCCCATCACAAGCGTGAGCTTCCACATGTTCCCAACAGACTTTCATTTACATCTTCCATATTACCTCCTGAGCCCTGGGCCCAACAGCTTAGCCACGCCAGATCAAAGTAACGTGCTATCTCTCTTTCCGATTCCCGCAGCAAGGTCACAGTGTGGCGCTCCGTACCCTCCACACCTGCAATAATCCATCTACTATTGTCTGTCCAGCCCAAACCCCCCCACCCCAAAAATATGTCAAGTTCCCTCCCTTCATAATTTTTCCCCCTCTGCATCCTAGCATGCTGCTTCCAATTCCCACAGTTGACTTCCCCAATTCCTTATCACAATAGTGGCCCTTGATGATAATCCCCTTTCACTTTCGGTTAGCAGACCCCCATGATTGGCTGTGGCCCACCCTCTGGAACAACGGAAGGACAGCCCTGACTGATGTGTTACTGGACCACTGACTTTTATCTGTGCAGCTCCCTGACTGAATTCCCATGAATCCCTGTACTAGTTGCACTCGACCTACAGGACTGACTGTGGCCCACTCCCCCAAAAAAAGTGATATGGAACTCCTGACCTCACTGGTGGTATTTTTAAGGAGAGCATTGCAGAAGGC
Organism: Rhincodon typus; assembly: GCF_021869965.1. NCBI lineage: Eukaryota > Metazoa > Chordata > Chondrichthyes > Orectolobiformes > Rhincodontidae > Rhincodon > Rhincodon typus. Next base: position 57,002,457 of record NC_063340.1, read on the forward strand.
AATCGATTTTTTAACAGCTCTAAACTATTTCCCTTCTTTAGGAGGAAGTGTTTTACACATCTAGCTTTAGCCAAGATTTTTGCAAACCTGAAACCAAAGTGGCTTTCTTCAAGATATTGGTGTTTCCCTGAAGCCAAAACAAAATCCACTTGTGGATGCTCCTATCTGAAACCTAATGCACAAATGTTTGTTCGCTTGTAAAACTCTACCCAAAGAAAGCAAAACCTTAAATACACTTAAGGAAGTCGATCTCATTTACTGTGCAAGTCAGTTACTAAACCCTTTCTTGGATGCAGACTGTATAGGAATATATATACAAATCACATACCTTACGTCATCAATGCTGGACTGTGTGCCATTGTGCAGATGTCGATCTGAGCATATCACTAGTCACCCAAATTAATGTGCTGAGGACAGTGACCAAGTATTTTGTGTAGCTCCTATCTACCTGCACACGGGAACAGTGTTCTACTGAAGAGTACATGAGAAGAATCCTAACAGTAATAAGCGTGCATGCGTGCATGGATCCCAGTTGTAGCTGCTAGTTTCTGAATAGTGTTTACTCTTGTGTTTTTTGGTCTTTTGGGAAACCCTTTTACAGGTGTTTGTGGTTTTTGGGGTTGCAATCCGGGTTGACTCCAAGCCACCTGGGCATGTTCATTCCTGATTGATCTGCTGCAAGAAAGGATCTGAAATTTGCTGATAGCTACTGAGTTGCTGATGTGGAAATTAATGATTGTACTCCTAGTTTAGTTTGGGTGGAGATGCCAGTATTTCACATATTGCTTTAGAAATGATGTTGCTGAGTTCTGCTTTTTTGGCTGTTCTCCCTTCACATGTTAGTAGCTTGAACATTGTATACTGTTCTATACCTTTTTGTGTCTTTCAGGTGATACTGGGCAAGGTATAAGAGCATGGATAAAAGATGTACTGAATCAAGATCTGATATTTCAGCACATACGTGTAATTTATCCAACAGCGCCTTTAAGGTATTTAAAAATACATGAAAATAGATGTTCAATGCAAGCTTGTTTAAAATTCAATAAGGATGAATTCTCTCAACCAGAGTTGAAAATAAAAGAAATAACATTTTGTTTATGAGGGAGACTGAGTTATAAACACTTCTGTTTTATCGGAATCATAGTAAATTCACAAGATTATCAGGACCGTTTTTTGACCTCTCCCTTCAACAGCTATTTTGAGAATAAATATTCAACTAGATAAAGTTTCAAATATTCAACCTTTTGGAGTCTTCTGAAATCTGCTATAGAAATGCTTATTTAAAGATTCTAGTGGATTCCCATGCATTTCTCACAGGGAGTTGCAGCCTATATTCTCTGTACTTCTGATTCTCTCCAGTTCCAATCTGACTTGGTCTCTCTTGCTTTTACTTTGTTTCTTCAAATGCATGTCTTTTGACCTTGCTGTTCCTCTGTTTTTTTTTTGGTTGGAATTGGTTTGCCTCCCAAAATCCTTCCATTTCTACCCTTTACCTTCAGCCACTTTGTTCCCTTTACAAATTCAATTATACTGAATAAAAACCGAAAGAACTGCGGATGCTGTAAATTAGGAACAATAACAAAGTTGCTGGAAAAGCTCAGCAGGTCTGGCAGCATCTGTGAAGATAAAATCAGAGTTAACGTTTTGGGTCCTCAGAAGGAAGGGTCACTGGACCGGAAATGTTAACTCTGATTTTTTCTACACAGATGTTGCCGGACCTGCTGAGCTTTTCCAGCAACTTTGTTTTTGTTCAATTATACTGAAGTTAGAATCAAAAAGAAGAGGAAGCCTGCCCCACTGTTACCATCTGTAACACTCCCACTTTCCATACTCTCTCTTTATTTTGAGTCCCTCATGATTCTTTCCTCCCTATTCCACCCCCAGCACTCACCACTACCTTACATCTGTTAATCTCATAATGTGTCTACTCACCTTCCCTCACACTTGCCGTTCCTAAAATTCCTTTTCTCAACCTCTTGCCCCTCCCCAACTTTAGCACCTCAGTTGCAACCCCGCCCATCTGCTTGCAAGCCATCACTCTGAATCCTTTGCTCATTTGCCTCAAATCACTCATCTCTATTTTTCATTCTCCACCCATTGCTTGCCTTTCCATTATTTATCCCCTATCACTTACTCCTGTGTTATTTCTTGCTTCCCCTCTTCCTGCACAGCACTGCTCTCTGTAATTTATTTTGCTGTTCACACACCTCCATTCGTTGACATGCCAGTTGATGTGTGTGGAGTTTTCCAGCAGCCACACAGCTTAGAGGAGGCATTGCCCCACACTGTTTGCTCAGCCTAACTCCTGTTGCCCATTCAGCCCCAGTCATTTACCAATGCCGCATCATTTATTGTAACCTCTGTCATTTGCCCCCACTGATGCTTACTCACCTGCTACCACGTCGCTTACTCACCCAAATGCCTCCATTTGCTCACTCACACTCGTCCCTGTTGCTCCTCTGCCTAAACAACCCTCTCCTTCCCTCACCTGCTGCATCTCCTTTTGGTCACTGGGGACCCCTTTCACATGACCTTGTCAGCTACGTGTCTCTATCTCCCCTCCGCACCCCCCTCCCATTATCCGCTCACCATCCCATTGCTCATCCGCACACCCCCGTATCATTCCCCCCTCACTCTCTTTATGTATTGCTACCCCAACCACCATTAGTTGCCATCCTCCTACCTTATTGCAGTTGCTTGCCCCACTTCTTAGCTCTGTGCTCTCTTTCTTTTTCAGACTCTTTTCCTTGAAACAGTAGAATGGGAGCAGGAAACAGTTGGTTCACAGTAACAGGCTAGTTTAGATTTATACATTCAACACACCCAATATAATCAGTTACACAAACAAAAGTTGCTGGAAAAGCTCAGCAGGTCTGGCAGCATCTGTGAAGACAAATCAGAGTTAACATTTTGGGTCCAGTGACCCTTCCTCAGAACTGATGGTAGCAAGGAAAATGTCAGTTTATATGCAGAAGATTAGTTAGTTTTAGGGTTAATGTGTTTATAATACTGTTAAAAGTAAACACAGATGTCAGCTTTGTAAAGATTTATATTTATGTTTTCATACCAATTTGTAAAACATGGCTGGTTTTTCTTTTTCACATTTTGCATTGTTTTTGAAGTCTTCGATTTAGGTAGTGATTCTTGCACCTTTACTAACCTAAATTTGCTTTGTGCTTGTAACTTATTTTTATTTTCATTTTTTCAGGTCCTATACACCAATGAAGCAATCTATGTCAAATGTGTGGTTTGACAGGTACAAAATTTCCATAAACTGCCCAGAACATCTTGAATCAATCGATTCAATGTGCCACGTATTAGGTAGCTTTGTGGATGAAGAGGTGAATGCTGGAGTTGCAAAGGACAGAATAATCTTAGGTAAAATATGTTATCAGTTTTCCTAGCATTTTAAAAAAAATGTGCAGTAATCTGAGAATCTACCTTTCCTTTCCATTCCTGTTTCCTGTCTGCTATCCTTCTATCAAACATTTTTATCCTGGCGCGGTCACTGGATTTTATCACAGGTTCACCGTTTAAAAATAAAGATGCACATGGTTGATCGTATCCCTTTGCACTTAGAACCATGGTCATATCATTTAGTTTTTGTAGCCAATCAATTTTTTAATCTCCTGAGCAAAGAAGATTGTTGTACTTTAGAAAATATGTGTACTTGTCTAATCATTCTCCTTCTAACATGATTTCTTTTCTGATACTGAGGAAACCTAATACCATTATTTCAACTCTGGTGAGAGAAAATACACCACTTCAGTGGATTGGTAAATCTGGCACTGCTGTAATTTTACTCAAATGGATCTAGTGGTTTTTAACATACATAGCAAGTGATAAATTAAACCAAGTGTAATATGCTTTTGATTTTGTCTTTTAGTTTGCTGTCAGACAGACCAAAAACTAACCACCAGCCAGATACAACCTTTAACATGACCAACATTTGCCAGAAATTATTTTGGCAGATGTATATTCTTGTTTATTATCCATACTGACAAATATAACTGGTATTACTTCTATGATGTATTTGATTTTTCTTGCCGTCCGTCGCTGTTGAAAAGTTACAGCTGATATTTGGAATAAAACTATTAGTAAATTGGCTAAGAGGAAACAAGAATAAAGAAGTAGATAGCTTAATTCTCCATTAGCTGTTGTAGATACTAACATTTTCCTGCAGCAATAACTTTTTAGTATAAATCTTTAGCACTGCAAGCAGCATTATTGATATCAGAGTTAGCTAATTTATAAGAGTCTGGAAGTTGAAGCACCTACCAACCTCTCAGCATAGCTTTCTTTGTTCTCATCCAGCACAGTGCGCTCCTACATCATTGCTAAAATTGAGTCAATGTAACTTCAGAATGGCTATCTGTAATCAGGTCTGAGACTCATTAGTTCCCAGCTGTACATTTGTGCTGCAATTAAAACTGTACTATTTATACACACTTTTGGAGAAACCACAGTACCATGGACATTGGAAAGATATAATCACTGTGTAGGAGGTGAAAACATATCCCACTGGTTATGTTTTCTCTGATTCAAACATTCTGCACAGATGCTAGGCTGTGAAACTTAGATGTTCACTGAAATGTCAAACGAGTTGACATACTATTGCCAGGGACAATGCATTATAAGCCTGGATCACTTCTGGACATGTGAAATTTGTAACTTCTAGCATTGTTTTTAAAACAGGGCTGATACAGAAGCCAAGAATCTTTTTTTTAATTCTGTCGTGGGATGTGGGCGTCACTGGCTGGCCAGCATTTATTGCCTGACCCTAGTTGCCCTTGAGAAGGTGGTGGTGAACTGCTGAATTGAGCTGCTGCAGTCCACCTGCTGTAGGTTGATCCACAATGCCATTAGGGAGAGAATTCCAGGATTTTGACCCAGCGACAGTGAAGGAATGACAATATAGTTCCAAGTCAGGATGGTGAGTGGCTTGGAGGGGAACTTGGATGTGGTTACGTTCCCATACTTCTGCTGCCCTTGTCTTTCTGGATGGAAGTGGCCGTGTGTTTGAAAGGTGCTATCTGAGGACCTTTAGTGAATTCCGGCAGTGCATCTTGTAAATAGTATGCACTGCTGCTACTGAGCGTTGGTGATGGAGGGATTGGATGCCCATGCAATCAAGCGGGCTGCTTTGTCCTCGATGGTGTCAAGCTTCTTGAGCGTTATTGGGGCTGCACTCATTCAGGCGAGTGGGCAGTATTCCATCACACTCCTGACTTGTGCCGTGTAGGTGGTGGACAGGCTTTGGTGGGGGGTGGTCAGGAGGTGAGTTACTCACCACAGTATTCCTAGCCTCCAACCTGCTCTTGTACCCACTGTGTTTATGTGGTGAGTTTCTGGTCAATGATAACCCCCAGGATGTTGATAGTGTGGGATTCAGTGATGGTAACACCATTGACTGTCAAGGGGCAGAAGTTAGATTATCTCTTATTGGTGGTGGTCATTGTCTGGCATTTATGTGTCAGGAATGTTACTCGCCGCTTGTCAGCCCAAGCCTGGATATCGTCCAGATCTTGGTGCATTTGAACATGAACTGCTTCAGTATCTGAAAAGTCACGAAGGTTGCAAACATCGGCTAACATCCCCACTTTTGACTTTATGCTGGAGGGAAGGTCATTGACGAAGCAGCTGAAAATCATTGGGCCTAGGACACCATCCTGAGGAACTCCTGCAGAGATGTCCTGGAGCTGAGGTGACTGACCTCCAACAACCCATACCTGACACTCTGTGTAGGTATGACTCCGACCACCAGACAGTTTGCCCCCTGATACCCATTGATTCTAGTTTTGCTGGGACTCCTAGATGCCACACTCAGTCGAATGCAGCCTTGATGTCAGAGGCTGTCACTCTTGCCTCACCTCTGGAATTCTGTTTTGTCCATGTTTGAACAAGGCTGCAATGAGGTCAGAAGCTGAGTGGCCCTGCTAAAACCCAAACTGGGTATCACTGAGCAGGTTATTGCTGAGCAGATGCTGTTTGATTGCACTATTGATGACATCTTCCATCACTTTACTAATGATTGGGAGTAGACTGATAGGGCAGTAATTGGACAGTTTGGATCTGTCCTGCTTTTTATGTACTGGACATAGTTGTGCAATTTTCCACATTGTCAGGCATATGCTAGTGTTGTAACTGAACTGGAACAGCTTGGCTATGTGAGCAGCAAGTTCTGGAGCACAAGTCTTCAGTAATATTGTCAGAATCCTGTCAGGGCTTGTAGCCTTTGCAGTATCCAGTGTCTCCAACCATTTCTTGATACCACATGGAGTGAATCAAATTAGCTGAAGACTGATATCTGTAATACTAGGGACCACAGGAGGAGGCCAAGATAGATCTTCCACTTGGCACTTCTGGCTGAAGATTGCCGTGAAAGCTTTAGCCTTATCTTTTGCACTGATGTGCTGGTCTCTTCCATCATTGAGGATGGGGATATTTGCGGAGCCTTCTCATCCAGTGAGTCCAAAACAAAAATAAGAACTAAAAAAGATATACAGGTCAGTCTCTGAGTAATTGAAGAACAGTAGAAGGAAAAACATCGTGACCATCATGGTGGTTGTTATTGTTAACTTTGATGTTGGTATTTGAACAGTTAATGTTGAGATGGGAAGGCAATTGCCTTGGGGTGTTACTACTTGACTATTAATTCAGAAACTCAGCTAATGTTCTGGGGTCCCAGGTTCAAATCCGAATATGAATTCAAATAAAAAAAAGAATCTGGAATTAAGAATCTACTGATGACCATGAAATCATTGTTGATTGTTGGATAAACCCACCTGGTTCACTAATGTCCTTCAGCGAAGGAAATCTGCCATCCTCACGTGGCTTACATGGGACTCCAGACGTGCAGCAATGTGGTTGAGTCTCACCTGCCATCTGAAATGGCCTAGCAAGCCATTATGTTGTACCAATTGCAACAAAGAAATGAAACCAGATGGATCACCTGGCACTGACCTAGGCACCAGAAAAAACAACGGCAGAAACAGCCCTGTCGACCATTGTTCACAACATTTCTTTATATTCAGCAGAGGTTGAAGGTCATATCGCAAGCAGCTCTGCCTTTCCTGAGCTCATTTTGACTTTCTGGCAATACACATTCTACCAAGTGGCTTAACAGTCTGTTAGTTGGACTCTTCCTAGAATATTGTCAAACATCACAAACAATGAAATTCCTCCGTGGTTGTCTCACACATTTTTGTCCTTTGCCATTGTGCATCTGAATAATTGTGGCATCCTTAAATTCCTGGGGAATGGCTTGTTGATCCCACATTGTGATTTAATTGTGAGCATTTTTACTGGAGAGCTGGGCTCCTCTAGATTTGAAAATTTCTCGGCAAGGACTCCATCTGAGCTTGGAGTCCTCACTGAGAGTAGGAATTAGATGGCTCTGTCAACATAACAGAAGGTTTCTTTCCTAGGTTGTTGATGCTTGGGTCTGTCTGGAAACTTGGCTGTAGCCACCCCATTTACACTGCATGGGTGGTGAAGCTTCATGTAATAGAAAAGTAAAATACTGTAGATGTTGTATATCTGAAATGAAAACACATGCTAGAGATATTCAGGAGGGTTGTGACTACAGCAGACAAACAATTAATGTAAAAGTCCTTTCACCCAAGTAGTTTCAGATATTCAGAATTGCACGTTTTAAGAACTTCCACATTGATCAATTCAAATGCATCTGAAAATTGACTGGTTTGAATCTATAGACTGAGAATGAAATGTGGATATGATCAAGAATACAATCACTGACAGGACAGATCAAATTATCAAACTAATTTTATGGAGGTATGATGACAGAAGTTCACGTGGCTATTTAAGGTTGATTGTATGAGAATAATATGAAAAGAAATATACTGAGAAGTAGTTTAGGAATTGAGTTGTATACGTTCAACAGTGTATAGATATTTGCTTAAATACTTTTAAGTATTTATGTATTAATAATTCATTAAATCTATTAGAATTGGTGAAAAGTATAAGTAACACAAGTTGTCTGTAGACTTGTGCTTTAATTGGTCCTTGTTCTTGGATTTTATGTTCCAGCATCGTAATAGTGGCATTTAGCAAATGAACATTTTATGTGCAATTTCTCTGATGTAACATCAATGTTCTATTTCATTGATTCTATAAATGGTTGGGTAGCGTTCACAATCAACGAAGTTTAAATTTAGTGGTTTTCCATAAAAATAAACTGTTCTCATGCTTCTGAGCATAAAGTATGATGATCATGAATCAGTTACGCCATTAAATCTGTGTAATATTTTGGATTATTTAATGAATCATTGAGTATACGTGTACATAAAAAGGATGTTTCCCTTTAAGGGCCCATGCATTTTGAAATAATATATTACTGAATGAAGACAGAAAGGAACCCTCAAAAGGAAACAAACAATGTGCAGTTATCTGGAGAAGCTTTATTAAATCTCTGATAAAGTTTACTTATTGTCATATTGAGGAAATGCCTTTGCTGGATACTAACAGATATTGAACATTGCTAAATGAGCTCACATAGTTTCAAAAAGCTGAAAGTTTTTTTTCTGTTGTTTTATGTTTGAAGAAACTGATAACAAACTGTATGAAATTTGAGATTGAAATATGTAAAACTGCACCAGTCACAATGAATTAAAAGTAATGTGTTAAAATTGGGCTTCACTGAAACATTATCCAGATCCTCGGATAAGACTGTTTGTCATCAAGCATATTGGCTGAAGTCAACAACTGTATTATGGTTACAGTACTCACCAGAAGGCATTTTGGTATTGACAGACAAATTGCAGGATTTTTCCATACAAAAGTAAATTTCTGACCAAACCTTCCTGTATATTGTCATTTCAAAAGGAAAATCAATCGGTCAACCACATAAAATGCGTAATTACATAGTTATTCCATCTCATGGTACTTATATACATAAAAGGCGCCATCATGACTAACTGCCAGCGTCTTTGCCAGCATGTGACTAAATAGGTGCAATAATTTACCTTATAACAAGTTACTTAAAATACTGGTACTAGCATTGTATTGCTGTGCATGGGAATTTTGCTTTGATCTCTTTAATTGCATTGTGTTTTAAAAGCAATTATAAACGGTTTATTGTGCTTTGGCACAGTTTTATGATATTCTTATGTTGTTTGAAGTTACTATTTATAGAAAATTATAAATGGATTGCTTTGAGAAACTTCAGACTTTCAACAGATCTTTTTAAGTCTCAGGAAGAAATACCACAGAAAAAATGAACGATTGAATTATGTTTTTTTTTTACTCATTAGCTGTCTCATTATGAGTTTAGTTAGGTGTGAAGAGTTTGAATAAAATCTTTCATTTCTGTTGATTTTATCAAAATTGTGATACTTGGTAAATCGAAATTCTTGTGTTATGTGTAATACATCTCGTCCATTGAGTTTAACTGAAAATGTTGTGACAGTAAAATTGTTCTATTCATTATTGGTACTGCTATTACTTAAAAAGAAGTCATAATGCTAAAAAAATCCTGTAATCTTACAGTAACCTTTCTCAGTATGTCATAGCAACTAGAACATGCTTAACAAGTACTCCAGCTAACAATGAACAAAGTCACAAGAGATTCATGATAAATGTTTATATACATAGTATAAAATACTTCTTTCTGGCAATATTTACTTCTTATAGCCCTTTATAATAGGAATAAACCCAGAAGGTTTTGTGATAAATCGATCAAGTCACTGTCTGAATTGTCCCTTTTATCAGCTCTTTCACCTTTTTCTCCCATCCTCCTGAATTTAACCCCACACTGACTATTTCTTCAGGCCTCCAGACTACTTATTTCACATGTCTGGTTAATTTATCCTATATCCTTCTATTTTACTTTATCTGAAGGTTATGCTTATTCTTAACATCTCCATTTACAAGTCTATAGTAGAAGATAGCATTCTGTCAACTGTAGGTGTTGATTTTAACCAAGAGAAACACACTCCCATCTATACAAATTATATCTTCTCTTGTCCCATTTGAGTTTTCCTTTTTTGATAAAGTTCAATACTAAAATCATATTGAGAAAACTTTTAATTTTTGATACCATTTGTGCTGTGACTAATTAATAGTAAAGAATGTGATATGGGAACAAAGTAGGCAAATATTAATCCACACAAGTGCCAGGCAATGACTATCTCCAACAAAAAAGAATCTTGCCATCACCCTTGAACATTCAGTGAATTCACCATCAGTAAATAACCCACTATTAACATATTAGAGTTTGTAATTGACCAGAAACTGAACTGGACTAACCATATTATTACTGTGGCTACAAAAGAAGTTCAAAAGCTGGGAATTTTGCAATGAGTAACTCAGCTCCTCACTCCCCAAGGCCCCTCCACCATCTACAAAGTACAAATTATAAGTGTGATGGAATACTTCCCACTTGTGCAGATGAGTGCAGCTCCAACAAAGCTCAAGAAGCTTGATACCATCCAGGTCAAAGCAGCCTATTTGATTGGCACCAAATCCACAAACATTTAATGCCACTATCACCAGTGATGATCTGTAGTAGCAGTGTGTTCCCTACAAGATGCAGTGCAAATATTCACCAAGCAAGTTCAGATATCACCTTCTAAAGCCACAAACACAATGATACTGAAGGCCAAGGGCAGCAGATTCATGAGAACACCACCAACTACAAGTTCCCCTCCAAGCTGCTTACTATTCAGACTTGGAATTTTATCACCATTCCTTCGGTACCACAGGGTCAGAATCCTGGAATTCCTCCCCACCTCCCACCACATTGTGGGTTCGTGTATAGCGAATGGACTGCACTCTTTCAAGAAGGTAGCTCACTGCCACTTTCTCATGTGTAGCTTGAGATGGACAATAAATGCTGGCCCAACCAGTGACTCCCATATCCTGTGAATGAATTAAGAAATGAGCAGCACACATCTGATGTTTGCAGAAAGTTGGAGACAAGTGCTAAGGTGTCCATGTGCTCACTCAGTTGTGGCACTCGAAATTTATTAAAAAGCCAATATCCATTGATACCTTCCTTGTCCTTGGTTGGAAATGATCATGCCTAAAGCCAGGAAATCAAATCCAATTCCAGAACCAGTTCCTTCCATCTTTGGAATTTCTTTTATTTCCTATTATAATTTTGAAGGTTCCCAATCTTTTTCAAGACATGGTATTTTTTTACCATTCTCATTCCAATAGGTTTTTAAACTATTACAGCGTTTTTTTTCTGGCTTGCAATCTCATCTTTTTCATTAAATATCCCACGAGTAATATTAAACGTGTATGTTTATATTTAGAGTGGAGACCCTTTGTCAGATTTGTAGGTGATACAGCTCTGGTTTTGTGAAGTGTTCCAACTGTCAAACCTCTTTCTTACCACTTATTTTGCCAGCTTCTCTTGATTTTCATTTGACCTGCAATTATCTATCTTGTCTCTTACCTCTCATTCCTTTGGATATTCATGCAGTCTTTATTTCTTAACTTTTTTCATTGTCTAACCTCAAGATCATCTTCATCACCTATCCAATTTTCCTATTTTACTCTTTTGACCAGCCGTCCACTTTATTCTGAATCTATTAAAACGCTTCCAGTGAGGGCTACGTGCCTGAAAAATTGACTGTTCTCTCCATAGGTGTTAACTGCTGTGTATTTCCAGTGTTTTCTGTCTCTTGTTACCAATTTCCAGTGTATGAATTGTTTTTTGCTGCATTATAAATTATATGCCATCTTAGTCTAGAACATATTGATGCTGAACATTAAGTAGACATCACTCTTTTATTTAAAAGTGACTTTTTTTATTTGAACAATTTTAAATTCCATACTACTGTTGTTGTTCTAGGAAGACAAAAGAGTTGATCACTTACGCTACTATTTCTGGTGGGGTATTCAGTGTCTTGAACAGTCCACTCCTCCCTACATTGTTTTGGTAGAGATCTCAAATTTATCCCCTCGAGTCACTGACTCAAACATCAGCTGAGATATTTTTTGCTCTTTACCTTCTCAAACATCATCATAATATTGGATAACTCTTAGCTCTTCTCTTAAACTGTGAAAAGAGCTTCAGTTTTCTGTAGTATCTCCTGATAACAAAAGCAGCTTAACCTTGGTAGGGCTGTAAGGATGAGTGGATAATAATTTTAGAAAGCTAGCGCATCTGTTCTTATAATAAATCTTTTTACGCTTGATATCCCTCTTCCAAATGATCCTCCATGTGTCTCTGCTATTTCCTTTCGTTACATGCCCAAAGTGGAGGATATGGTAAAAGTATGCAAGGAGTACTGTACATCTATCTCCTCAAAAGAATCCAGATGATGTGAAGATTACACCAAAGTGTGGAGGAAGTTATGGACAAAGTAGTAAGAGGTGGAATAAATGTGCTAAAAGGATTAACTGAACTGGATTGCAAGTTACCAAGTCAATGGAATGTATCCTAGATTACTAAAAGAGGCAAAGGTGGAAAAAGCAGAGTTATTGGGTTCAATTTTTTAAAAAATTCTTCAGTTAAAGGGTTAGAGTTGCTTATGTTATACTTCTATTCAAGAAAAAGACTATGGATAAGCCAGCAAACTACTGGCTAATCAACCTATCATTAATAGGAGAATTATTGATAAGTATTTTCAGGCAAAAATAAATTTTCATTTAAAGAGACATAAGCTAATCAAGATGAGCCAGCATGGAATTACAGTCATACAGCACGGAAACAGACCCTTCAATCCAACATGTTCATGCCAACCAGACATCCCAATCTGATTTAGTCCCATTTGCCAGCATTTGGTCCATATCCCTCTAAACCCTTCCTTTTTATAAACTCATCCAGATGCCTTTTAAATGTTGTAGTTGTGCAGAACTCCACTACTTCCTCTGGCAGCTCATTCCATTCACGCGCCACTCTGTGTGAACATGTTACCCCTCAGATCCTTTTTAAATCTTTTCCCTCTCACCGTAAACCTATGCCCTTTAGTTTTGACTCTCCCACCCTAGGAAAAACGCCTTGGCTATTCACACTGTCGTCATGATGGTATAAACGTCTTTAAGATCACTCCTCAGCCTCCGACACTCCAAGGAAAAAAAGGCCCAGCCTATTCAGTCTCTTCCTTTAGCTCAAACCCTGTCGTCCCGGCAACATCCTTGTAAACCTTTTCTGCAACATCTCAAGTTTAACAACATCCTTTTTAGAGAAGGATGACCAGAATTGTATACACTATTCTAAAAGTGGCCTCACCAATGTTCTTGTTAAAGGTAAATTGTGATTGCCTAAGTTGAATTAATTTGTTGACAGTTTAACAGAATGATGACCAAGTTAGTGTATTATATGTTGTCCACATGGATTTCTGGAAGACATTCAAGCAAGTGCAATGCAGGAGGCCTGTTAAGGAGGTGGAAAGCTTGAAATTAAAGGGAAAGTGGAAACTTGACACAAAGTTAGCTGAATGACAGGAAGCAGAGAGTGTTACTGGATGGGTGATGTCCAGACTAGGCTGTGGTTCGTACTAGGGTTCCCAAGAGTCAGTTTTGTATATATTAATTTTCAGTTTTGATAAATCATCTGGACCTTTAGTAGTTTTATAAAATTTACAGATGATATGAAACTTCGCAATGTAGTGGATAGCACTAAGGATGGTTACAGCCTTCAGAATGGCACAGGTAAGGTTGTGAATTTGACAGAAGCATGTAAGGTGGAGCTCAAAGGGGTGGATTAATATAGAATATTAAACGATGGTACATTACAAATTAAGGCACAATTTTGGAATGTACAGATAATCAGAGCGAGTTTTTGGATCCATATCCATAACTCCTTAAACGTTAATATGTTGATTCAAAACATAATGGGTTACTTAGATTTATGGATAGTCATAGAATATGTTCATCAAACTTTCAAAACCACTGGTTAGGCCTCAGCTGGAATAGTGCACAACCTTGGGACACTAAACTAAAATATATAAAGCCTCAAAGGTTGCAGAAGCGATTTATTTGGATGTTACCATGAACAAGGGACTTTGATAATTGAAGAGGTTTTAATAAAGTAAAACTACTTCCTCTGGTGAATGAGTCCATAACCAGAGGCTATAGGTGTAAAATATTTGATTAAAAACTTGAGGGGGTAGCTGGGGAGGGGGCTAGGGGGGAATGAGGAGAATATTTTGAGTTCCAATTATTAAAATAATTAAATTGTCCATGTCACTAATGAGACAAGCTTCTGTTTCTGTATAATAAAACTCTCAAAGCTAGTTTGACCACATCAGTCTCTGTTCAATTTGTAATGTACTCTATTAAACTTTTGATTTGGATCTGTATTTGACTTTGCAGGGGGATTTTCAATGGGAGGGACAATGGCTATGCACTTAGCCTACAGATTTCATCAACAAGTAGCAGGAACGTTTGCTTTGTCCAGTTTCTTGAATAAGGATTCTATTGTTTACCAGGTAAGCAGAAGGATGGAATTTGTATTTACATTACACCATTTGTGACCTCAGCACATCCCAATAACTGCATTGCCAATGAGTGTCTTTTGAGGTGTAACTGTTCTTCTATACTTCAAATTTAGCGGTGAATATGAACAATATGATGATATTATTGGTTGAGGAAACAATGTTGACTGCACTAGCAGAATTGTGCTGTTTGATAAAAGTGCAGTGGGATCTTTCATATGCAGCTTAACAGGCAGATGAAAGCACAGTTTAGAGTCTTATTTGAAATTTTAACAATGCAGCAGTTCCTTAATATACTGAAGTGTCTGTCTAAATTAGACAAAGTTCTGAAGTGGGGCTTAAACTCACCATCATCTCATTTGAGAAAGCTATCAAATAAGCATTTTATTTAAGTAGTATCTAGCTTAATTTGGATTTCAATCAGGGGTCACTGGATAATATCCTTAAACTTGGATATGTTGAAATGTTGTCAATGATACATCAACTATTCCTGAGAAATTTTAAGTTCTAAGATATTAATCCATGAATTTAATACCATTGTTAAAATAGGAAAGATATTTTATATGGACGTATTCACAAAATCACATGGCATAATTTCAAACCAGTGATACATTATAACTGTAATTTTTTTAATATTGACCTTTAAATTTAAATTTAAACATTTCTTTCATTTTTTCAATAACCCACTTTCTTTATAACTTGCTTTTTTAAATATATTAAGAAGTTCAAAATGGATTAATCTGTAACCATTTTATTTCCATGTTTGCTTAGAGCCACAGGCTAGCTCTGTTTGATATTAAATTCAATATGTGAATGTTTGGTTTTAATGAATAGGCCAGTAGATTCGACCTTAACACTCCTTCAAATTTTAAGTGTCTACTACTTTTTTAAAGTAGTTCAGCAGTGTTAATGGGTAATCATTTATACCTGTTCACAAGTTTTCAAATGTTTCTTTACATCTAGGTATCAATGTTATAGAGTGATAATTTGAAAAATAAAACATTGTGCTTTGTTTTTTTTCCAATTTTGTTCAATATATAAATAAGTAGAAATAAATTGCAAACAGTATGCACCAAATCTATGTCTATAAATCTATGTTTTCTCTCCAGGCGATCCAGAATTCTAAAACCTCAATGCCTGAATTGTTCCAATGTCATGGAAAGAATGACCAACTAGTTTTATATGAGTGGGGTAAAGAGAGTTGTTTGCATTTACAGTCACTAGGAGTGAAAGCCACGTTTAAGACTTTTCCTAATCTCTATCATGAACTTTGCAAATCAGAGTTAGAACAGCTGAAGTCATGGATTTTACATAAACTGCCTAATGTCGAACAGTAATGCTATTCATTCTGACTGAAGTAGTCATATTTCATGTACATATCGTAATATATTAGCTAATATTGTCAAGAATGATAATATATCGTGGGTGAATCTGAAAATAGGAGAAATAAATTAAAATCACGTTGATAAATTGTTTATGTATACTGCTTTTCCGACAATGCACTGTTGACTTATAATGTTCAATGAATGTACTTTGCTTTATTAAATAGTTCACCATTATCACTGTGTTCTTAGAAGTATATGCTGATTGATACATGGCAATCAGTTATACGCTCTGGACTCCTCACGTACTTTGTTTAGGTTCACAATCTATTACTTCAAAAAAGCTATTATCAATCTTTTGTTACGCTTAACACGTTTACTCCAGATTACTTCATTACCATTGATGTAAAGTAACATATTTTGCAAAGAAGGGCAGGATGCAGAATCTCTCTTTTTAGAAGATAACCAAGTCTAGTTCCTGTTATTTCTTGTGGTCTCTTAATGCAATTTACCAAACTCTAAAATTGACCATTCTGGTCATCTCCCTAGTTCAGTAAATAAAATCTGGAATAAATGCAACCCTGATTCTGTAGATAACAAAGTGTAGAGCTGGATGAACACAGCAAGCCAGGCAGCATCAGAGGAGCAGGAAAGTTGACGATTTGGGACTGGACCTTTCTTCTTTTCTGAAGAAGGGTCCAGACCCAAAACGTCAGCTTTCAAGAAGGATCCAGACCCGAAACCTCAGCTTTCCTGTTCCTCTGATGCTGCCTGGCCTGCTGTGTTCATCCAGCTCTACACCTTGTTATCTCAGACTCCAGCATCGGCAGTTCCTACCATCCCTGATTTTGTAGAGTTGCCCACATTTGCATGTGCTCAAGTTTGGTGTCCAGCATCTGTATATTTTGAAAAAGGTTAGTCACTTCCACTCTTAGTTGAAGAAAATTTTTAAAAATTATCTCAATGGATCCCTGTATAGTTTCTGAAGAGCATTCCTGATTACCTGGAATATAGGATGGAACGATAGATGGTGCTGTGATAAATCTTTGCACATAAACCTGACATAGTACCTCTCACTGAATAGCAACCTTTAGAATCAGAATACTTTTACACGAAAAGGAGTCACTCCTCCCATTATCTAAACATACATTGTTTCAATAATATTCATATTATTCCAGGGTAGTTGAGGTTGGTTGGCTCGCCGAGCTGGTTTGTTGTTTTGCAGACTTTTTGTTACCATGCTTGGTAACATCCTCAGTGCAGCCTCCAATGAAGCGTCGGTGTGTTTTCCCGCCTGGTTTTTAAACTCTGGAGTCCATTGAGATGGATTGCCTCACTTCCAGTTTTCCTTCGTAGTGGAATGTATATGGGGTCGAGTTCAATGTGTTTATTAATAGCATGCTTCGTGGAGTGCCATGCTTCCAGGAATTCTCGTGCTTGTTTCTGCCTAGCCTGTCCCAGGATCTTGGTGTTGTCCCAGTCAAAGTCGTGGTTCTCCTTATCCATGTGGATTGAGATGAGTGAGTATTGGTTGTGTCTTTTTGCAGCCAGTTGGTGTTCACGTACACTTGTTGTTAGTTTCCTTCCTGTTTGTCCGATGTAGTGTTTCTCACAGCCTCTGCAGGGGATTTTGTAGATGACATTGGTCCTGTCCATGGTGGGGAGTGGGTCTTTAGTTCGGGTGAGCAGTTGTTGTAGGGTTGATGTGGGCTTGTGTGCCACTCTGATGCCCAGCGGTCGTAGGAGTCTTGTGGTGAGTTCCGATGTGTTCCTGATGTAGGGTAGTGTGATGAGTGTGTCGGGGCGTGTAGAATCTTTCTGATGCTGTTCTTGTAGGCATCTTCTGACCCAGTTCTTTGGATATCCATTATCCTTAAACACTTGGAAGAGATATTCCTCCTCCTCTTGGCGTAGTTCCGTGTTGCTGCAGTGTGTTGTTGTCTTTTTAAATAATGGTCGCACGCAGCTTCGTTTGTGTGTGCTGGGATGGTTACTATTGAAGTTCAGTACCTGGTCTGTGTGTGTGGCTTTTCGGTGTACTTTCATTTGCAGTTCCCAATTGTCTTGCTCTCTACCATGAAGTCCAGGAATGGGAGTTGTTTGTTCTTCTCCTCCTCTCCAGTGAATCTTATTCTGATGAGGGTGTTGTTTATAAGTTTGTGTGTCTCCATTTAATGATGACAAAGATGTCGTCTACGTAGCGTATCCACAGTTTAGGTTAGATTTGCAGAAGGGCGGTCCTTTCCAGTCTTTGCATCACTGCTTCTGCTATGAGTCCGGAGATAGGCGATCCCATGGGTGTCCCGTTGATTTGCTCGTATGTTTGGCCATTGAAGATGTTACCAAGCATGGTAACAAAATGTCTGCAAAACAACAACCAGCTCAGCAAGCCAACCAACCTCAACACCCACAACCCGAGCTACAGATCTACTCCAAAACCTTAGATTCCAGAGTAGACTTAATGAACCAACTAGTGCATTTATGCTGTAAGTTTTCTGTAGTTTGTGCGAAGCATAAAATTGTATTCTGAAAACATGGCATTTTTTTTGGAATTAATGCATACCCTCTGTCTTGATAAAATATTTGAATGAATCATTGATCATTCAGATGCCTCCAGTTCTTGAGTCCAATCCATGTAGTGTTCCCAGTAGTAAATTAGTCAAATTTGCTCAAGATCCATCCTGAATTTTCAGCGTTTCTGTAACCTGGCAAGTTGAAACTTTGTCTTGCGCATGAGATTCCAATCTGTTGATCCCAGTTTTATATGCTTGTGGCAGCCCCATTTCTCCCATCCTGTCTGAAACAGTTTGCCACTTCCAACAAAGATAAGCTTAATTGTCCTTTAATTGTCTAACTTCCAATGTATCTCATTATTTACTTTTCTCAAATTTCACTCAGGTTACTCTCAAGTTAATTCAAGATTTTGCTGGAGCAGTCAATTTTATATACCTGTAGTTTTTACCCTAGTGAAATACAAGCTATTCCAAATGTGGGTGAAACCGTTCCAGTGCTATATAGAACTATCTGATCGGAAATCACTATTATCCCTTTTTGATAGTTAAGTACCAGTTTAAATCAGTTAGTAGTGTTCTTCAGCTTGGAGATTTCTACGGTGTTAGAGCCCTCTACCAGGCTTTTAGTTTATAATCTTGACTGTCACGACAAGACAGCCTTTTGGAAGTGGCGTCATTTCAATTTTAGCTGAACAAAAATTTGGATGTTGTTATGTAGTGTCTTATTGCTTCTTTCAGGTGCCCTGAACCATTTCATGTACAGATATTATTTTGCTGTTGATGGTCATAAAGTGTAGTTCTTCACGTAGGATGTTCCCAGAAATGGCGGAGAAATCAACAATCAGTTCTTGTTTATTGTGGTGAGTTGGTTGTTATGTTAGCAAGCATACAGTGCAAACTCCCTGCTCACCTTTGAACAATAGGTTCATTTACACACATCAGACCAGGCAGATTTCATTGCTTAACAGAAAAGATAGGAGCTAGAATAGGCCTTTTGGCCATTTAAAGTCGTGTGCAATTCTGGAAGATCCTGTTTGATCTTCCACCCAATACTGCCTTCCCACATGATCCCCCTTTCCTCTAATTCCATTTGTGCTCAAGAACCTATCTGTCTTGAACATATCCACCATTAAGCAACTACAGCTCTTTGGAGCAAAGGATTTCAATGGTTACCAACTCTTTGAAGAAATTTCTTCTCAGTTGTCAATGAGCAAGCACTTCTTTTGAGCCGTCTATATTCCCAAGGTAGGGGAAACATTTTTTCAACATTTACCCTGTGAAGACCTCAAGAAATTCACCTATTTCATTCAGATCACTTCTCATTCTTCTAAATTCCAAGGATTATGGTGCCAGTTTATTTAATCTCTCATAAAGGACAATTACCTCAATCCAGGAACCAGTCTAATGTATTCAAGCAACCCAGATCAACGTGGTTTCCAAACAAATGCCTTTTGTTTGTAAAGAAAGAAGTCCAATGTATCTTTTCATTGAGAAAGCAGTCTGGCACCTCCACCTTCCTTCAAACTCAGATCCACAAAAGTTAATAAATACGAATTGTCTTTATAACAGTGGAATTACCAATGCGCTGTGCAGTTATAGTAAGATTTCTTTACTGTTATAAGCAATGCTGTTTATAAAGCTAATGTATCACTCGTATTTCTGTTTATCTACATATCTCAATCACTCATGATTCAAATAACATTTTTAAAATTTTAATTATGGAAGTTGATAACTTCACACTTCATGTTATATTCTACCTGTTACGTTCTTATCCAATTCCCTACTTATCTATAGCCTTCTGCAACCTGTTTGAGTTCTCTACACGCCAGCAACACCCACATCATGTGAATGAATAACAAAGAGCTCATCTATCAAGCTATGTTTTCTTCTGAGTTCAACTATTTCAACTCCCCCATGAATGTCAGAACTCTCAGCCAAGTTTGGTTCAAAGTAAGGTTTCGATCAATGGAGGATATGATGTAGACATGAAGAGATGGAGGACATACTTGGCCTCTGGTTTTGAGGAACTGCAGCAATGGGTGGAGTGGCATAGCTTGGCATGGAAAGTATGAAGGGCCATGGAGGTGAGTGGAAGATCATAGCTTGGAATGGAGGGTATGTGGAACCATTGGGGCAGTGGATGGAGTGGCATGTTCGGGGCATAGAAAGTTTGCGGAATGAATGTTTCCATAAATCGGGAGCTAAGTCGCTCAGCACCATGGCAGGCAAGCAGCTCACTGCACAAATTCCTGAGTTGGCTGGCCTGACTGCAACATGCAGCTGTACCCCAGCCCCCATGATGGACATCTGTGCGAGCACTCTTCCCATGGTGGTGGGGCAAGCTAAGAATTTTCTGTCCTCCCGCTACCCATTTCAAAGATCAATCTCTGGGGCTTGATGTGACATCAACAGTTTCCTTTGACTTAGATTCATCAGGCCAGTTTGTGCCCATTTTACACTCTGGTTTTGTTTTAATAAGACTTAATCAGAAGATCAGGTGCTACCTTATTTTGGGTTTAACTTCCTGATAGCACATATGGGGAATTTCTAGGCCATAATCTAGCAGCCAGGGTGCAGACCTAGACTGTCCCATTAACTTCACCTGTTTTAAAATCTTTAAACTATTAATTACAGAATAGAATGCATATCAATATAAATAGCCTGATGTGCTAATAGGCAAACACGTTACTTGATCATACTATCAGAACAGAATTAACTTAGGAGGATTTGATTGACCACACGGTTGAAGTCCCACAATGATCGGCAAATTGAGTCATTAGAGTATTGCTAGCAAGAACCCACAATTCTTGAAACTTTTTTTGCATGTGTTCATGAAATGTAATTATTTTAATCAACCTGTTCAGGCATAATACCCCTCCAGGCAGGTGGATTTGTACCGGGATTTGCTGGACAATGTCACAAGACCCGCTATTCTGAAGAAGGGTCCCGACCCGAAACGTCAACTTTCCTGCTCCTCTGATGCCACCTGGCTTGCTGTGTTCCTCCAGCTCCACACTGTGTTACCCCTATTCATGAATTGTATTTTGGGATTTTTTGAACCTTTCTAAAACACTGGATTAAAATCTTTTCTGAGCTTTTGTAAAAAGAAAATGCCCAAATTCACTTTGCATTATTGGATTGTGATCTCTTAACATTTACTGACTGTGCCTCTTTACACTTTATAGTTAGAACAACACTTAGTAAGGTTTCCTTCATAGTTTTTGTCAAGGAGCCAGAACAGTAGTGCCAATAATGATTTCAGTGTTTGAAGCACATTACACTGCATCTATGTCATGCTATTTCAAGATTTTGACATTTGCTTTCGGGTCAAATTAGATTACGCTGATGATGTGTTTTTTTTATATTGCTCTGTCACTTTTTCATTATTACTTAAAAATTCCTAAAGCCAATTTGTCATTGCATTCACTTTTATCAAAGCAGCCACTTATTGCCCCCACAATTACCACTAAATCTCAGGCTGGCCTCAAGATTATCGCATAAATGAGTAATTGCTGTAGTTTTCAGAAAGTTTAATTTTACTTAAAATCTGAGCTGCCTTTGAAATATTTTTTGTGTGATTGAGTTAATGCTTCATTGTAAACTGTGGATTGTTTCTACATACAGCTTTCATTCTCTGGAGCAACTTTTTTTGTACCTACTACTGCACTCGTATTCCTAGACTTCTGTGCTGCACATGATGATCTATTTTGTCATCAGATCTGTGCAGCAAATGATTTTCCAGGGTTCTCTTTGAAGAATGCGGTGATTTTTATAAGGTCTTTAGCTCACCAGTGAGTCTATTAGTTTGAGTTTTAAATATCAAATGTTCCTTATTTTAACCATTCCAGACACCTCTCCAGATGAGTGGAATTATTGTGACATAAATTAAATACAGGTGGGATAGAAAGAAGTGATATGTTAAATGATGCCTTAACATTAGTATCTTGGGGGAAATTAAGTACATCAATGACAAGAGCTCAGACAGGTATTATCTTAATTGCCTACTACATTTTTGAGCTTCCACCTAATGTTTCACCCTTGAGGGGTTTTTTAATACAGAGTGAATAACTTCCTGGTGCCATGTTGAACAGTAGTTTTTTTTATGAAATATGATTTTAGCCCCCTTCCCAGACTTGCCAAAAGCGGCACATTTTAGTTCAGATAAAATCTAGTCAAATTGGAGGTACTGAAATTCAGAAGTTATAAAAATATTCCACATAATTAAAAGGAATATTGTTTAGCATTACTTTTTCCCAAGCTCGTACTGTTGATATTTTTTAAAAAGTCAATTTATCATAGCATCATTACAAAAGCAATGAAGAACAAATGTAGTCTTTTGTTATAACAATGTGAGAAACTGAGATCTATTAAAACTAGGAAGTTCCTATCTCAAAATCTCATGTTCTGTCCTCATTGAATCCACTGAATGCATAGAATGGACTGTAGCATGGAGGTTTGGAATTGGCAGGTTAGAATCAGTGGAGAGTAGGGTCGAGACATGAACAATTGAAAAAGGGACATGGAGAGGACAGAGGGTGGCCATGGAGGTTCATGAAGGAGTGAAAGGGAAGGTCTTATGTCCTGGGGGTGTTACTGCAATCGTGTTTGGCTGTGACAGTCAGAAAATAGGGACCTAAGGACTGATATCATTTCTATACAAAAGTGTGTCTATTTCAGAGTGTTGGCTGGCAATATCTATACAGGGCGTTGAGTTCCTCTGCAGCATTTAAACTACCCCTGCTGAGAGTGAACTGAGACAATGTCCTTTAAAATGAATGGAAAGGAGGGCCAGCTGAGCCTGCTAGTTCAACCAAGCCCCATAGAGTGACTAGTACAACATTGAACACTAGTATAAACATTCAGTAAAAAATGAATGCCAAAACATAACACAGTTCTTCCACAATAAAGGAAAAGCCTCTAATTCCTCTGGAACCATCAATGCAAGACAACCATGAGGTGTGCTGGTGCAGTTGGTTCTCTGACTAAGCTAGTCTCAAGAAATAATGATGATGCACACGTGAATAAAGTCAAACCGATTATGGTTGAAACATTAATGAGTGAAATTTCAGTGTGAAAAGCATCTATGCCACCTTGATGCTACAAGTTATGTTGTCTTCTGTTAATGGAAATTGTGTTGGATAGGGAAGTTGCTGCCATGTTGCACAGCTTCCCCATTTGACAAAGGAGACTCTTAACAGGCCGTCCATAGATGCAGATTGTCAGGTGATGGCGAGTCTTACCAATGACAAGCCTCTAAATTGAAAGTGTTTTACATTGACGTCACTAGTAGTTCAAATTTTAATCATAATCACGTGGAAAAAGCCAAGAAAGGAGAAAAAAGTGGCATACTATTGACAAAATCCCAACCAACCTAGGTGCAAGCTGGACAATAAATGATTGGAAATATCAGACTTAATAATAAATATCCAAATACCAAGCTAAAAAGAAGAAAACTAGGGACAGACTGAAGACAACTGGAACTAATTAAAGTTGTAAGGATTGCCAGTTTTAAGACTAAAAGATTTTTTTTAAATGCATATTTAAGCTTTAAGAGGTGACAGCTACTCCAAAATTTATGCAACTGGCTGCATCCAAGCCACTGGAGGCATGTGTGGGATCTCTGAATTTTCAACCCACAAATGTTTCAACTTTGTTACCAATATAATTTGTGCCACATCATACTGCTTCATCTCATTTTCCCATGAAAAGGTCACTGCTACAGCTTGGCACTGGGTTTTGCCAACATAGCTGGCATGCACATTCTGCAGGGCACTTCTGACTACGCAGGTAGCATTGACAGCATATCATAACAATAATTGATCAGTAGAAAAGGGTGCCATTTGGTCAATGCTCAATTTAACTGTTATCCTTGGTCTCATATCTTGGAAATCTGTGTAAGGACCTGGAAGTTGCCAAGGTGCCTAACTAGTTCTCAGGTTTCTGTTTCATTTCAAGGGTTGAATGCCTGACAAGGAGGGCTGCTGGGAAACAAAGGCTACTCTCTGCAAGAAGGACTGATAACTTACTGACTGAAGGTGAGCATAGGTATGGTCCTGCCCATTCTTCTACCAGGGCCATTATGAAACAGACAATAGGTGACCTCAAGATGCTTGAATTGGTCTGGAGTGATTTGACCGAACACTCCAGACATAGTGTGTTGTATTATCCTAGGATGTTGTGATCTGCAAGAAAAGAAAGGATGTGATGGATGCTAAAGAGCTGAGAGAGCAGCGGCAGTGTTCCAAGGAAGAAGGTGAGGACATTCAGCTGGAGGAACAGCACCTTCCACGCAGAGAAACTGAAGAACAAGTGCCAGCAAACCCAGGACCAGCATCAACCTCCAGCAGCTGCCGAATAGCCTCGACAGAAAGAAGTCACAGTTAATATTCCCTGTGTCAAGGCCACAGTGGTTGTGACCATCAATGACAGCACCCATCCATAGTAACTAATGATCTATTGTCTTCCACACTAATGCATTGAGTAGCCCCATTCACAATTATTGTCCCCTCTGCATTTCAGCATACCACCTCCAATTCTCAAAACTGACTGCTGCAATTCCCTACCGCAGGATTGAGGTGACTTCCTTGAAGCATATTCAGTTTGTTGTATAAGCTGCCAGCACATAGTGTAGGTGTGACATTAACATACCATGGTGCCATGCAGCAACATGTCCATCTCCTTGACTGTTCATTACTGGTACATATGACCGGCTGCCTGGCTCTATGTCTGTGCCAGAAAACAAGATAACATAGAAGTGCTGTAAGTCTGTAAATTCTCAATGAGGAGGCAAGGCAGAGTTGCTGTGAGCATTCAAGAAGGGTGCAAAGTGAGTGTTTGCTAAGAGAACAAGGTAAGACCCCCTTGAGATGCTCACAGTTCTGATCCATGAGACAGGTGCTTGTCTCTATGCACAGAGCAGCCTGGCAGCACCATTGCAATGTTAGATCACCATGAGCTCCAAAGTGCAGTGTTGACACAGTGAACTGTATTATAAGAGATGTGCCATGCTTATGTGATGAAGCTGGTGCTTGCCCGATGCAAGGGACAGGGATGGGAGGGAGCAGTCAGTTATTGTCCATCGGGTGTGGCCTGAGGTGTTCAGGAATTCTGGCCAAGATGGAAGCCTGGGCAATACACAAGCAAACAGTAGCCAACAGGTACCTGCTCAAACTTTCACATCGGTGATTTTTGCCATCCGGATTGGTTCCATTACCTGGGGAAATGGCAACTTACATATAAATAAAGTGAGGTTAGGTAATAATGAGATGTCAATGCATGCAAATAGAGATTCTCCTCTAACCATTAAAACCTTGGGTAAAAAATTGGACTTTTTATCTAGACTGGAAATCTCATTGTTCCATTCTTGTTATATTTTCCCACTGATACAGCATTCTCCAAGTCATTCAATGATGGGAAAATTTAACTCATTGGGTTTAGCGGAAGGCAGAAGCTAGACAATAGACTCGTTTGAAAACAAAGATGTGAATTTTAAAATTGAGATATTACTTGACCAGGAGACCAGGAAATATTAGGGCAGATGGGTTTGGTGAGTGAGGTAAGTTTTAACGAGAACTTTGAAGATCGAGACTATGATAGATTCACAAAGAGACTTAGGGATAGAATTCCAGAATGTACAGTCAAGCTCACTGAAAGCTATAATTTTAATCAAGAAGCAATTAAACTGAGTGAGGGGTTAAGAAATTCACATATTTTGTTTACTCACACTTGCATAATAACTGCACATATTGAAAAATGAAAGGCTGCCTGCAACTATCCGGCTTGAAATGAAATAACGTACATGCTAAATTCCCCATAGTGTTCAGGGATGTGTAGATTGGGGGGATGGGTCTGGGTGGGCTGCTCTGTGGGTCAGTGTGGACTTGTTGGGCCAAAGGGCCTTTTTCCACAGTGTAGGGATTCTATTCTATGAAACAACGGAATCTACAAAGGAACAGTATATCAACAGCAGTCTTTGATTGAAAAGGGTATGAAAGGCAATGTGGACTGAAAATAGCAAGGATACTGGAAGCTCCCCTCTTTCGGTCAGCCTCAGTCTCATTTGCAGAAACCTGCACTTTTGAAAAGCAACTTGGAAAAATCATCATTAAATGAGAACTCAGGTTCTGTAAACTTTGCTATTGCTAAGGAAACAGAATAATAACTAAATAGTGAGATTCAGATCTCATTTTTTTTTCATTATCATAGACCTAAGAGTCTCTTAACTGCATGTGCTTTGCCTTATTGGACACTCCACCCCCTTCTCTTTGTGAGCTCATTATCCGCGTGCGTGTGTGTGTGTGTGTGTGTTTGCTGTCACATGACATTACTTTTGGTGGTGGTAGGTATTTAAATGGCATTCTTTTCACCCAAAAACCCTTGGAATTGGCTGCCTATTTTCGATCTATTTAAGTAGATTTATTTAAAGTGTAATATCTATGTGCTAAAAAAATGAAGAAGAAATTTATTGCACCTGGCAAAGGAGACATTAGAAAAAGGAGAGGAGACATGACCCCTCCCTATCTGGTCATAAGAGTTATAGAGGTAGTTGTAGGCCATCTTGATAAAAGAGCAGAATTGTGGCCCATGGTAAAATGCAACACCAAGATGCAACTTGCTCAG
Organism: Rhincodon typus; assembly: GCF_021869965.1. NCBI lineage: Eukaryota > Metazoa > Chordata > Chondrichthyes > Orectolobiformes > Rhincodontidae > Rhincodon > Rhincodon typus. The sequence goes on from NC_063340.1 coordinate 57,029,319, forward strand.
CTTAAGAGAGTTGGCAGGGATAGAAACCGTTTGGATGAAAAGTTTGTGGTAGAGACCAAAGACCATGGGCCAAATATTACTTTTTCTGGCTAAGTCTTAGTTATATCCAGTTTTTTTTTTGGCGGGTTTGTTGACACAAGTCTAACGGTTTTTCTTGGCCTATCTTAGCAAATTCACCTCATTAATTACCTATTTTGCCTCATGGTTCCTGTCATATGTGAGTTTCACCCCACCTAACCATACACCTTTCCCAGAACAACTCAGAATACAAGTTTTTAATGCAGTTTTTATGTGCTACAAAATACGTAGGACTCAAACATTTTAAGATATTTATGTGGTTTTCTGTGCAGCTAATGACTTAAGTTCACTTTTTTTAGGTTTAAAATATTCTTTGTAACATGATAATTATTACTTACATTCCAACAGTCAATAATAAGGGTGGTGCTGGAATCAAATTCTAAAGGTTGAAATGTCTTATATCAGTGCTGCAGCCTTAAAGAAACATGGAATTAGTTCTTCTGATTATAAAGTTAGCCATAAGTGTTTGTTAAAATCCATTTTTGGATTTAAGTACATTCCAGATTCAAAAGGGAATGTACTTCGTAAGGAATATACTTCCAAGATAGTTGGAAAATGTAGCTCCTCAGTGTCTAGTCTGTGAATAATTAAACAATGTCTGCACAGATGTGTAAATCTTAAAATGCACAAAAACAAATATTGGAAATATTGTTTTGATTTTCCACGTTCCTGCCCAATTATTAACATCCATAATAATCATGATAGTAATTTAACTTTCCACGTGTTATATAAATATACTGTTCTGTTTAAATACACTCTCTTTTCTGATTATTCTTTCATGTGTGATATTGAACAAATATACATGACAATTATGACTGTAATCTGATACAGGTGTTTTCATTATTAACATTTTATAACAACATATCTCAGAAGCAATGTTACAGATAAGGTTTGCATAATTACTTGACAAATAATTGCAGCATTTATGTATTTTCAAATCAAAATAGTCTGCTACCATGCCTGTTAAATTAACCACAGAAACTCATTTTCAGGTTCAGACATAAAAACACGAATATGTCACTAAAATTATGCTGCATTCAGGCATTTCTTTTACAACACATCAATGTGTATTTAACACTTTGGTTTCATCAATTACTGCTAACCACCATAAACTGATCAAAATGCTCCATAATCCTTGCTTCTTTTGTTACCAGACCACTAAATTACTGTACATGTCACAAAGCTAAACATGATACAGTAGCATAAGCCTTAAATTGCATGCATCCGTTTGAAAATATATTAACTTGATCCACTATTATGTGGTTAAACAGCCTCTGCATACATTCTTGTGTGACATGGAAAAAAGTTTGTAAGGCATTGCTTCAGGAAATTACAGAACATTCATCTCACATCTGCTAAATTATTCTTTACTGCTTTAGGTTTGAGAACCTGTATGTACCTCATTATTCTGTGTTAAACGAGAACTGGAAAGGAAATAACTCTTTTGTAAACTTCTCTTTTATACAAATGTACAAATCAGAATGCAGCCGAGTGCCAGGTGGCTCCAAATAACTAGACACAACATGAAATCATTCATTGTCTTTGGTCTTTTAAAAGTCCATGATTCATGTACTCTAGGGAATTTTAGCAAAATAGTTAAATAATCCAGATCAGTTCATGGTTTGAATATGTACACCCTTTCTCTTTTTTCACATCCTGGTTCATAAAATTCATTCGGAAGAGTTATGATTACTCTAACCTAATGTGCAATATACTGTATCAAAGTAACATAGGATATACTCTTTAAACAAAAACATCCCTATGATAGAATGCCTTGCAGAGTCACAGGACTTCTAAAAACATTGTATTGTGGCAAGACTATGTCTAGACTAAAGAAATTGGAATTGTTTTCCACAGAACGAAGAAGGTGAAAGGAAAATTCAATGGAGGTGTTCAAAACCATGTGCAGTTTTTGATGGAGTGTTTACAGAGAACCTAGGCTGCATTTTAAGTCTAGGGTCAGGAACCCAGAGTTGTTACCTGTTTCATGTTTTGACATGCAGCAGGCACACCCCCCTGGGTTTTTGACAGGTCAGGCCAAGCAGCTCCAGAAACTGGAGAGGCAATTGGAGGTCCTATAGCACTTGCACATCAGCAACTTCACTGGCCAAGGTGGATGCTACTGATTTGTGATGGAGAGAAAGAGAAGCCACCTGATAGGAGTGGTTTCAGGGTGTTCTTTGCATGGTGAAGCACAACATTTTCGTAATGTTTTCCCAACATGGTTGTTTGGCCCTAGTACAGAGGTTTCTTGCCTGCATGGGCCCTAATTTCCCTCAATTAGCTATCCATTGGCTGTGGGGAGTGTCTGTTCCTGTCCAAACCGAACCTCTCCAAACATGGCTTAGAATTCTGTGTGGTTCTAAACCTGCACAATGACCAGCCACATGAAATTACAGCCTGCTCATCTCCAATCCCAACCCTGACTTGCTTATAAAATCTCGTCCACTTTTTCCACCGTTGGGAAGGTCACTAACCAGAAGACGAATGTTCAAAACTATTGACAGCAAAGGCAGAAGCAAATTTGTTGAATTTCCTATACTGAATAAGTTGTTGTGAACAGCTTGAGAAGGTAGTGGAAGTAGATTCAGTTGTAATCTCTTGAAGAAAATTAGACAACATATTGTAGGAGAATCCAGAGAACACAGGACATGAGAGGTGTGAATCTTCCTCGTCTTGTCGTTTGCTAAGCTTTACCAAGTTTCATTCACCTTTTCATTCCTTTGATTTCTGACCTACATTGAGTCTAGATCCAATGGTGCCTCGATTTTAAGATTCTTGTTCTTTTATGAAATCTTTCCACAGCCTCATCATCTATTTCTAAATCCTCCATCAATCCAATAACCCAATGAGAAATTGGCGTTCTTCCAACACTAGTCTCCTCGGCATCTTGTCCCCATTAGAACACAAGACTGAAGAACAGCAGTAGGTCATTTAGCCCCTTGAGTTTACCCACCATTCAATCTGATTTTATTGCAGCCTTAACTCCATTTTTCTGTGCCACACCACTGGCAACCTCACCCTCCCCACTCCCACAAACATCAGAACCTTTGACTTCCTTGTAAATCAAATATCCATTAATCTCACCCTTTAGTATACATTCAAAGTCCCAACCTCTGCTGCTTGCTGGGGGAGAGAATTCCATACATTGGTGACCTTCTTAATGAAAAAGAAATCTCTTATCTCTGTCTTAAATTGGAGACCCCCTTTTTTAAGCACTAAGTCACATCTTGAATCTTATGTGTTTCGATAAGTGTACCTTGTCTTTAAGGTAGTTTACCTTTAAGTACCCCATTTGTTGAGTGTACATGATGTTATGGCCCTGCTGGCAGTTAGTTTGCCATGATTTGCACTGTGCATAGGCAGAAATCAGTCAGTTTCCTATCATGTATGTTTCATAACTTATATTGTGTTTTATTGTTTTACATAAACTAACCCATTGCGTTAATCAATCCCTGGTGTGTGATTAATTGTTAAAACATTGTCATTAACATGATATGATGACTTCAGCACAAAGCATCATGCTGTTTAGGCATATTGCACTTGAACAGTCAGAAAACATGTTAATCTACAAATAAAATGTATGAAACTAAACTAAACGGTGTCAGGCACCTGGGTTCAATTCCACCTTCAGGCAACTGTCTGTGTGGAGTTTGCTAATTCTCCCTGTGTCTCCATGAGTTTCCTCCGGGGGCTCCAATTACCTCTCACAGTCTAAAAATGTGCAGATTAGGTAGACAGGCTATGCTAAATTGCACATAGTGTCCAGGGATGCACAGGCTAGGTAGATTAGCCATAGGAAATGCAGGGTTCCAGGGATAGGGTAGGACTGGTGGATCTGGGTGGGATGCTTTTCAAAGGGTCGGTGTGGACATGATGGGCTGAATGGCCTGCTTCCACGCTAGAGATTCTATGATTCTAACGTGCACGAGGCAACCTCAATGTCCTTGTTCATAACCACATGCAAGAATGTTGAAAACAAAGCTTACTGCTGAACAAAAGATCTATCGAGATGTCTGTTTATCTCACATGAGAAAGGCAAGTGATCAGGGCATGCACCAGATCATGTGCAAATAAGGGAAGGTCAAAGGCATGCTGTCAGATTGTCCACAAAAATCACTGATTTAAGTTGGCACACAGCAGACCACCTAACAGAAGTTAAAATGTTTAAGCAGCACCTAAAGCTGTAGTTTCTAGATTTGGGTGTGTCCAAGGTGAAAAAAAAGCAGGCCATGAAAATATGCTTGGTAATTAGCAATGATCTACACAGATTTAACATATTAGAATTAGCAGCCAAAATGGTAACAGAGCACCAAAAGATGTGGACCACATTGGAAGACTCAATTCAGAGTCGGATTAAACTTTTGCATTCATTGACTAGAGTTTAGACAGAAACCTACACAATCCAAAATGAGCAGATGTTCAAAAAAAAGAGTTTGTTTTTTGATTTTTCAGATAAGGAGGTAGCAGACAAAACTGTTGAACAATTGATTACATCTAACCATGTGGAAGCTTTCCAGAAAGATTTGTAAAACACACTAAAGACTCTTAACATCATAGAGTTACTGAAAGGTGGACATAAGGATAAAGTTCCAAAGAAGAGCCTTTGAACTTGAAGCATTAACTCTGTTTCTGTCTCCACAGCTGATGCTTGACCTGATGAGTTTCTCTAGCACTTTCTGTTTTTAGTTTGGATGTCTAGTTCCCACAGATTTTTCTTTATATTTAAGATTGAAGTGATTCTCACTGGATGATGAAGCTTACAGGTCATCAGCACAAACCCAATGGCTAATGCAACCACTAGAACACCCACACGTAGCAAGACATGGAAGATGAATTCACTGTGGCAGATGATGGAATTTGAATTCAGTTTTATAAAATCTGGAATTACGAGTGTAATGAAGATCATTGTCAATTGCCCGAAAAACCCATCTTGTTCACTAATGTCCATTAGGGAAGGAAATTGCCATCCTTACTTGGTGCATGTGACTCCAGACCCACAACAATATGATTGACTCGTAACTGCTCTCTGAAATGGCCTAGTAAACCACTCATTAGTAACAATCTTTAGAAAGTCTCAAAAAATAAATGAAACCCAACAGACCACCTAGCTTTGAACTAGATACTAGAACCTAATGACAGCAAAAATAGCCATGTTGCTGAGGCAGTTGCTCTGGCAGTCATTGGCAGTAAATGTGGATGCCATGAAGTCTCATAGTACCAGGTCAAACATGGGTAGGGAAGCTTCTTGCTGATTACTATAAAGTGTGACCCCCACTGTCCACCTCTGCTGATGAACAACACTTGGAAGAAGCACTGAAGGTGGCAAGGGCACAGAATGTACTCTAGGTGGGGGATTCCAGTGTCCACCACTAAGAGTCACTTGGCAATCACTTAATCACCAGCGGAGCACTTGTTTTACAAGCTATTTCAGGCCAATTTACCGATTCATATGCAAAATACTCCTAATTAAACTTGATAACAGCTTGCAAATCTGCAAGAGAAGGTCAACATGCATGTTAAAACTGTCGGTGCCATACTTTCCAGAATTACAAGTGGGACAAGTCAGCACCTAGGATCTCACAGAAGGAGCATGGCAACCAGTCAAAGTCACAAGAATACACTCAGAACCAAGACCTTAGAAGGTTCATACACAAGACAACAGTGAGACAAAACGGAGCACAAATCAGATCTGTTCCAGTTTCCAAACTGCCTGCCAGACCCTGTTGCGTTGTGTAAAAAATTCCAAACACAACCAGGAATGATATACAATATCACCATCACGAGACCTGGAGATCAGTGATTTCCCTGTCCATTATACAGACCCATAGGCTATTTGTTATTGTAAATAATTAAACTTTGTGCCTTGCCTTTAAGGAGGGTTTGCCCCTTAGGACTCCATGGATTTTGAAGCAATGTTTATACTATGTTCCATCCCTGCCCGGCAGTTAGTCTGCTATGGATCTGCATGCTATACATACAGAAATAAGTTAGTTTTCTGTAATATATCCTTCAGAACTTGTAATACAGTTTACAGCTTTTAATAAGCTAACCCATGGAGTTTATCAATATTTGATGAGTAATTGATCATTAGACCATTATCATTAACATGAAAAAGATTGTCTCTCATTCTTCTAAACATCGTTGGCTGTAGACCCAAACATTCCTCCTATGATAGCCCCTTTATTCTAGGATTCAATTGAATGAATCTTTCAAGTCCTTTTCTCCTGCATATGTTCAGTTGTTCACGCGCTAAGCTCTTAACTTCCCCACCAAAATCACTGTCTTCTCATTTGGCCATTCTTAAAATCTACCTCTTTGATTAAATTTGAGATGCACCTTGTAATTATTTTTTGAAATTACTTATCAGGGAAGCTGACATTTTTATATTTGTGGATGTGAAAAGTGTAACAGTATAATTTTTTTTCAATGTGGTATTTTACACAATTGTATTAATTTTCACTACAACTTCTGAAAATATTTTTAGAGATGCAATTGACAATATGAATGACATTTTGTTATATGACATCTTTCATTTGTTTCAGGCAGCATTTAATATCCGCTCTCCCAGCATCTCCCTGAGAGGTACAGAGAGTATTACATAGTGCAACGGAAGGATTTAAGCAACAATCCTTCTCCTGGGGTCTACTGCAGTACTGGCAGAGGCCATCACTCCCAGTGGCAGATCCCAAACCCTGCCAAGGTCTAATTGACCAGTAGTTCTTGGAGATGGAACTTGCACCCTGCAAAACCTGACTGCAGCCAACAGAATACCTAATTGGCATTTAATCCCATCAGAGCTCCCATATGTATTTGCTACAAGGTTGTCACTGTCTCACCAGTCAATGGAATGGCCATGTCTGCAACCAATCTGTCCTACCTGTGTACAGATAGTGCTGAAGGATTTGTCTAGCAATTTCTTTGCGACACTGTTCATATTAATATTCCCTTCAAGGGCATCATAAAAACAAAATATTATTGGGGTGGCATGGTGGCTCAGTGGTTAGCACTACTGCCTCACAGTGCCAGGGACCTGGGTTTGATTCCAGCCTTAGGCAGCTGTCTATGTAGAGTATACACATGCTCCCTGTGTCTGTGTGGCTTTCCTTCAGGTGCTGCAGTTTCCTCCCACAGTCCAAGGATGTGCAAGTTAGGTAGATTGGCCATTCTAAATTGTCCATAGTGTCCAGAGGTGTGCAGGCTAGGTGGATTAGATATGGGAAATGCAGGGATAGAGTAGAAGTATGGGTCTGCGTGGGATGCTCTTCAGAGTGTCAGTGTAGACTTGATGGGCCAAATGGTCTGCATCCACACAGTAGGGATTCTATGATTCTATGAATATTAGACCATAGTAGAAATCAATCAAAGGCAAAAGTCATAAATGGCTTTTTGGAGCGCTTACATAAGGTAGTTGTTTTTTTCTAATTGTTTTGCTAGTAGAAAAACTGTGTAAAACACGACTGTAAAACATTGTTATAGATTCTAACATGCTATGCAAAGATGCTATAAATGCTTTTAGAATGAGATCTTCCAATATTATTATGATTACTGTTCAATATTTCTGTATTTTAATTTTTATGCATCATGCCATTACAAGTGTCCCAAATGTATTTTAACAGTATTTTATTGTGTAAGTTTTTTTTATTACTATAGCTACTGCTTGCAGAGAATATATGTGGTGCACCACAGTGTATTTTTACTTCAGGACACTTCAAAACACAACAGAAGGACTGTGAAATAATTGGCTTCTGAAATTCAATAACTATTTTCACCAGCACTGATGTTTAAAACTAAACACTTGAAAGTAAAAAAAAACCCTGAAACCTTTTCAAAACTTGCTCTAACATTCAATTAAGCATGAAGAAAGCTGATAACTACTGTACAGAGGAGGTTGGTTAGCAAGTTTAAATTTATAGGGTATGTTCCACTAACTAAGAAAAAAATATAAAAAGTTGTATTTCAATTTAATGGAGCTGCATTGGTATTGTAAAATGCATTTTAAGATGTTTAATTATATTCATTTAAGAAACACAGAACAATAAAACCAACACATCATATAATTATACTATTTTCTTTGCAAATTTTGCCCGACAAGCATTTTCAAAATGAATTGTTTCTATCCCGGAAGAATTGTATCTACTTTTATCCACAGTCAAATTTCTGCCAAAATCCAGTGGCTCCCTGAGCCTCTCAGTCTTGATTTAAAGATCTTTTCTCTGCACCTTTAAATTACTCATTACTTTGATGACCTCGTTCAGCCATATGTGTTCATTCTTCATGCTTCCAAGATTAGTTTACTTTTGCCAGTTGTTGTTTCAGCCTCTAAGACCCTGCTCATTGTAATTTCCTCCATCTCTTGCTTTCAAAAACCTCCCAGGGAATCTTCTCCTTGATTGTGTTTTTACTCAATGCCTCAAATATTTCCACCACAAGCATTTTCCGTAAACCTTTCTGTGTGATATGCACTCTTTACCACAGCCCTCTAAAACATCTCACTATTTAAGCATGGTAGAAATAGAAGTTATTTTAGTTGGGAAACCTACATGGAAGAGCAAAGTCCATAGTATAGCACCCCAACAATATTAAAGAGGGGCGATTAACATAGGAAAGCTGTGATGAATCACAGGGAATACTGACAAAATTGATACTAAGCCAAAGAAGGAGATATTAAAGACAAAGATAGAAATTGCTAGAAAAACTCAGCAGGACTGGCAGCATCTGTGGGGAGAAATCAGAGTTAATGTTTTGGGTTGAGTGACCCTTCCTCGGAACTCAGGAGGTATTAAGTTGGGTGATTAAAAGCTTAATTGCAAAGATGAGTTTTAAGGTGAAACTTAAAGTAAGGGTGAGAGATGAACAAATGGATTTAGCTTTTGAGTTTATGAAGACAGAATGAGTAAACGTGGACAAAGGCAGGTAACAAATGGTCAGGCAGTCACCACACACCACTACAACCTCCTATATGAAAGTTCTTCATTGTGTTGACAATTTTCTGAAACATACTTTATGTCTTTAAAAAGTGTAGATTTTGCCAATTTTTTTATTCGAAGTGCATAATTATCACGTTGATAATTTCAAATGAACACAATTGAATTAACAAACAGGAGAAAACTAAGCAAGTAGATCAGTCATACAGCATGGAACAGACCCTTCAGCCCAACTCGTCCATCCAACCAAGTTTCCCAAACTAAACTAGTCCCACTTGCCTGGGTTTGGCCCATATCCCTCTAAACCTTTCCTGTTCATGTACCTATCCAAAAGTCTTTTAAATGTTGTAACTGTTCCTGTATCTACCACTTCTTCTACCAGTTCATTCCACATATGGACCACCCTCTGTATGGAAAAGTTGCCCCTCAGATCCCTTTTAAATATTTCTCCTCTCACTCAAAAATATGCCCCCTAGTTTTGAAGTCCCCTACCTTAGTGAAAAGACCTTTGCTGTTTGTCTTATCCATGGCCTTCATGATTTTATAACCCTCCATAAGGTCACCCTTCAGCCTCGTACACTCCAGTGAATAAAAGGTCCCAGCCTATCTGGCCTTTCCTTATTACTCAAACCCTCTCGTCCTGGCAACATTCTAATCAATCTTTTCTGAATCCTCTCCAATTTAATAATATTCTTCCTAAAGCAGGGCAACCAGAACCGTACACAATACTCCAAAAGTGGCCGGACCAACGTCATTTTATAAAATATTTCCATGTACGAATTATCATAAATGGAACAATCACATGATTCAAGTTTATCTTTAAATGGTTTTATTATTCAGTTCTTTCTTCGTTAGTTAAGAATTTAACTGGACATATAATCATAAAATTACAGAAATTCTTTAATTTTAATTCATAAAATGGGATTATTAATGTTACAAATCCTGTCAAACTTTTTTTTTCTCATCTGATTAACCAAACACATTGGAAATTGTTGATTATTTGTGGGCCTTCTCCAGTCCCCACTCTTTCTGTGAACATATTGGGAGAAATGTAATGTAGCCCACATTTATAAACATGAAAATAATGAAGGTGCTAACTATCTGTGAATCATCTCTCCTGACATAAGCTGATCTATTTTGTGGTATCATGACTTTTGAGGCCTTTTTTCTTGGGACTGATTTGCCTCAACTATCATTCTTGCAAAAACTAGACTTTTTCTCAATAACTGACATTTCTACTTTATGCCTTTAAAATGTGAGCATATAGTCTTAGGATAATGGGTAGCAGATTTGAAACAGAGATGAGGAAAAATTACTTCTCTCAAAGGGTCATGAATGTGTGAAATTCACTATCCCAGAGTGCAGTGAATGCTGGAACATTGAGCAAATTTAAGAAGGAGATAAATTTTTAATCAGCAATAGTACGAAAGGTTATGGAGAGCAGGCAAGAAAGTGGAGTTGAGGCCAAGATGAGATCACCCATCATCATATCAAACGGCAGAGCAGACTGGAGGGGCTGAACTGTATGCTCCTGCTCCCTGAATGTATGTTCTCATGCCTATGCTCACGGTAAAGTAGAATGAATGATGGGTCCAAAAACCTTTCACCATAATGGATGTAGATATTACGCAATTACAGATACAAGCTACTGAATCACTTATCAATTACAACTTATCAAGAAATAACAGTAAAGCTAACTCATTATCATCACAAATATTTACTTCCTCAGATGCCTTTTTGAGTTGCAATAATAAACTTTGCCTTAAAAATCACTTTTCTTCTGATCCTTTGTTATGACCCACTGGGAAAGCACCTCTGTAAGTTGAAACCTGCTATTCCTGGAGTTGTACCATATGTTAAAGCTTTTTGAAGGTACACACAATATCCTAATTTACCTGGCTTTCAGACCAAGATTGATAGAAAGCATGAATAAGGTTCCTTTACTACTTCTGGAAGCTTCTATTGGTTTGTAAGAAGAACAAAGCAACTGAGTCACTTGAAAAAATGTTTGTGATTTATCAATTCAAAAATCACACCTCACAGCAAATTCTACAAGAAAGGTAACTATATCTTTTTTCCAAGTTAAACTTTCCAAGTTTAAATTGAGTTTTTCTTTACTGCAGAGAACAGGCAATTTTTGTTGGGGAGAACTTTTGTTGTGTATTATTCACTGTTATGTGTCTGTGTCTTTATAACATGTTTCCAGTTCCAACCTGAGATAACAAGGTGCAGAGCCGGATGAACACAGCATGCCAAGCAGCATCAGAGGAGCAGGAAGGCTGACATTTCGGGACTAGACCCTTCTTCAGAAATGGGGGAGGGGAAGGGGATTCTGAAATAAATAGGGAGAGAGGGGGAGGCGGATAGAAGATGGACAGAGGAGAAGATAGGTGGAGAGGAGACAGACAGGTCAAAGAGGCGGGGATGGAGCCAGTAAAGGTGAGTATAGGTGGGGAGTTAGGGAGGAGATAGGTCAGCCCAGGGAGGACAGACAGGTCAAGGGGGCAGGATGAGGTTAGTAGGTAGGAGATGGGGGTGGGGCTTGAGGTGGGAGGAGGGGATAGGTGGGAGGAAGGACAGGTTAGGGAGGCGGAGTCACGCTGGGCTGGTTTTGGGATGCGGTAGGGGGAGGAGAGATTTTGAAGCTTGTGAAGTCCACATTGATACCATTGGGCTGCAGGGTTCCCAAGCGGAATATGAGTTGCTGTTCCTGCAACCTTCGAGTGGCATCGTTGTGGCACTGCAGGAGGCCCAGGATGGACATGTTGTCTGAGGAATGGGAGGGGGAGTTGAAATGGTTCGCGACTGGGAGGTGCAGTTGTTTAGTGCGAACCGAGCGTAGGTGTTCTGCAAAGCGGTTCCCAAGCCTCTGCTTGGTTTCCCCGATGTAGAGGAGGCCACAATGGTAACAGCGGATACAGTATACCACATTAGCAGATGTGCAAGTGAACATCTGCTTGATGTGGAAAGTCTTCTTAGGGCCTGGGATGGGGGTGAGGGGGGAGGTGTAGGGGCAGGTGTAGCACTTCCTGCGGTTGCAGGGAAAAGTGCCGGGTGTGGTGGGGCTGGAAGGGAGTGTGGAGCGAACAAGGGAGTCCCGGAGAGAGTGGTACCTCTGGAAAGCAGATAAGGGTGGGGAGGGAAAAATGTCTTTGGTGGTGGGGTCGGTTTGCAGATGGCAGAAGTGTCGGAGGATGATGTGTTGGATCTGGAGGTTGGTGGGGCGGTACATGAGAACGAGGGGGATTCTGTTTTGTTTGTTATTGCGGGGAGGGGGTGTGAGGGATGAGTTGCGGGAAATGCGGGAGACACAATCGAGGGCGTTCTCGACCACTGAGGGGGGGAAGTTGTGGTCCTTGA
>NC_063340.1:57046683-57090532 GCF_021869965.1 Rhincodon typus
TCAAGGACCACAACTTCCCCCCCTCAGTGGTCGAGAACGCCCTCGATCATGTCTCCCACATTTCCTGCAACTCATCCCTCACACCCCCTCCCCGCAATAACAACCAAAACAGAATCCCCCTCGTCCTCACGTACCACCCCACCAACCTCCGGATCCAACGAATCATCCTCCGACACTTCCGCCATCTGCAATCCGACCCCACCACCAAAGACATTTTTCCCTTCCCACTCTTATCTGCTTTCCGGAGGGACCACTCTCTCCGGGATTCCCTTGTCCGCTCCACACTCCCTTCCAGCCCCATCACCCCCAGCACTTTTCCCTGCAACCGCAGGAAGTGCTACACCTGCCCCTACACCTCCCCCCTCACCCCCATCCCAGGCCCCAAGAAGACTTTCCACGTCAAGCAGATGTTCACCTGCACATCTGCTAATGTGGTATACTGCATCCGCTGTTCCCGATGTGGCTTCCTCTACATCATGGAAACCAAGTGGAGGCTCCCATTCCTCAGACGACCTGTCCATCCTGGGCCTCCTGCAGTACCACAACGATGCCACCCAAAGGTTGCAGGAATAACACCTCATATTCCGCTTGGGAACCCTGCAGCCCAATGGTATCAATGTGGACTTCACAAGCTTCAAAATCTCCCCTCCCCCTACCGCATCCCAAAACCAGCCCAGCGTGACTCCGCCTCCCTAACCTGTCCTTCCTCCCACCTATCCCCTCCTCCCACTTCAAGCCCCACCCCCATCTCCTACCTACTAACCTCATCTTGCCCCCTTGACGTGTCCATCCTCCCTGGACTGACCTATCTCCTCCCTAACTCCCCACTTACACTCACCTTTACTGGCTCCATCCCTGCCTCTTTGACCTGTCTGTCTCCTCTCCACCTATCTTCTCCTCTATCCATCTTCTATCTGCCTCCCCCTCTCTCCCTATTTATTTCAGAATCCCCTTCCCCTCCCCCATTTCTGAAGAAGGGTCTAGTTCCGAAACTTCAGCCTTCCTGCTCCTCTGATGCTGCTTGACCTGCTGTGTTCATCCATCTCTACCCCTTGTTATCTCAGATTCTCCAGCATCTGCAGTTCATACTATCTCCAGTTCCAACCTGTTCAGTTAGCTGAGAACCAATCAGATTCACATGTACACAACGTCTCAGCTCCTGATTGCTTGCAAATTGCAGAAGACCATAGACATAAAAAAAGTTCACATTAGGTATCAAATTCCTTGCTGTGAAATTATATTACCATTGTGGTAAATCCCTGTTTTCTGAAAAAAAATTTCTTTCTCTTTACAGTCCACAGTCTACAAAGTAAGAAAACAGTTTGTTGCACTTTTCTGTGGAAAAATAATGAAAAGAGCCTGAAATGTGGCACAATACTTTTACCAATATCTACTTCTTTGATTAGTTCACTAGTATCTTCAGCCTATAATTCATTGATCTATCTGTCATGCCATTTCTGAATGTGTCATTTATTCCATTCAGTTATTTTTTCAAATGATTCTTTTCTGAGACGTGAGTGTTGCTGGAAGGGTCAGCACTTATTCTCTATCCATAATTGCTGGTAGGAAGGTTGTAGAAAATCTCCTTTTTGAACTGCTGATTCAATCTGTTGTAGGTACATTCACAGTGGGAAGGGAGTCCCAAGTTTTGGTTTTTTACACAAACACAGTGAAGGAACTACAATATATTTCCCAATCATGAGTGTTGTTGGATTGAAATCATCCAGGCTAGTATTCCATCATACTCCTGACTTGTACCTTGTAGCTGGTTGACAGGCTTAAGGGAGCCAAGGGCTGAGTTACCCAGTGCAGAGAGTTTTTGACCTGCTTTTGCATGTATGGTGGTCCAGTTAAGTTTCTGGTCAATGTCAATCCATACGATGTTAATAGTCAGGCTTCAGCGCTGCTAATGCTGTTGAACATCATGGGGAGATGGTTGGATTCTGTCTTGTTGGAGATGGTCATTCCCTGGCACTTGTGAGGCACCAATGTTATTTGCCTTTATCAAGCCAAACCTGAATGTTGCCTCAATCTTGCGACAAATGGACACAGCTGCTTCAGTATCTGACGAGTGATGAATGGTTCTGAAATGTCTAATAATACAGACACTACTACTACTAGAAATAGTACTGAAGTCTTGTGCTTCAGGACTAGCTGTGTGCCTGGCCAAGCTGTTCCAGTGCAGCTACAACACTGGCATCTACCCAACAATGTGAAAATTGCCTAGGTTAGCCCTGTGTACAAAAAATCAGGACAACTCCAACCTGACCAATTATCGCCCCAGCAGTCTACACTTCACCATCAATAAAGTGATGAAGAGCGTCATCAACAGTACTATGAAGTGGCATTTACACATCAATAACCTTCTTACTGATGCTCTGCATGGGTTCTGCCAGGTTCACTTGACTCTGGACATCTCTCACAGACTTAGTCCAAGCATGGACAAAAAAGCTGAACTCCAGAGGTGAAGTGAGAGTGACTGTCCTTGGTATCAAGGCCAGATTTGACTGAAAGTAGCGTCAAAGAGCCCTAGAAAAGTTGTAGTCAATGAACATCAAGAAAAACTCTATGGAGGTTAGAGCCGTACCCAGCATTCAGCAAGATGGCTGTCCTTGTCAGAGGATAGCCTTCTTAGCCAAAGAAAGTCACTGTAGCATTTTCTTAAGGTAGTTCCCTTGGCCCAACCATCTTCAGCTGCTTTGTCAATGTCCTTCCCTCCATCACAAAGTCAGAAGTGGGACATTCACTAATAAATTGTCCTAATTTTTATGGACAGGACATACTTGGCCAATTGTCAGATGTTGTCAGATAAAACACCTTGGCCAGGAGCTTAGCTAGTTCTGGAGTTGTCATTGGCTGCTTTTTAATTGTACTTCAATATCTATTGTGGTTAATTGTATGAGTTAAAATGCATATTTCTGTTGGAGTTTCTGTGCTGAAAGGCCAGACTTGTATCTATATATCACCTTTCATGACTTCAGGACACCCAAACCCATGATAATTAGTGTGCACCAAACTAATTATGAGGCTTTCTTTTTCTTCTTTGAAGTGGAAATGGGATGGTTTACAACTACCAGAGAGTGACATCGCATTGAGAGACAGATCCTCTAAGTGTCACCGAGAATTTGACTTGGATTTATTATTTTAGATGCAAGAGAGCAATCAGGTTAGACACAGCCAGCACCTAACTGATCATTCTTGCTGCAGTTATGTTATGTCAAGAATTGAAACCTATCTTCTTTCATCTAATCTCTCCAATTATGAAAAAAAATCCAAGCTGTTACAATACAGTTACAAGTTTCAGTGATCTTTTGTTCTATCACATTCTATCATCATTTTATTTGAGAATATTGATAGAAAATGTTTCAACACTATCTAAATCTTGATTCTCCATGTGCAACATCATGAGAGATCAACAGATATACTGTTTGTGAATGAATGCCTGTCATGTTCCAAGCATGGTATTTCAGCCATCACATTTCAAAATGTGAAAAGTATATTTTAAAAAGAAATGTACACTATTTCTGACCTTGTGCTGGACACTTGTAAGCACCTGACAGCCTGCAATCTTTCTCTCTCCAGACAATGGTTAAACTCCGATAGATCTTGAGCTGCATTTCTCTCACATTGCACAAAATACCTAAGCATTGATCTTAAAGGTACAGATCAGGTTAATAGCGAAACAACACGTGTGCTCCAGATGCCAGACAACCTGTAATCAAAGCCATAGAAGATCCACTATTACTTCACGAAAAAAGAAACAAAGCAGACTTTGATATCTGATTACTTCAATTAAAACTGGTTAGGAGGGATTACTGATCTTAATAGTTCTATTAAAATCTATGGGAGATACAATGTAACAATTATTGTAAGGCATTTTTCTGCAAATTAAGCATTGTCTATTGACTCAGGTTCCTAATGCAGCGGGGTTCAATATCTTCTCTCAGTCAAATTCCAATGATGTCTTTCAGTGCTCACAGTTCAAACAAAAATATTCAAAATTCCAACAGAAATAAATAGACACTGTTGTTACAATAAATCTGACTTCTTAAGTATTTTTAAAGCAATAGTGACAGAAAGATGCTTCTATAACATGCACAAATATACAGCTAACAGGCTCATTGCAGTTTTCAGTAAAGTTCCATTCACTACAGCTTCCCCTCAGTGCCGGTTTACATAATGGTATCAACACATGCACTAACCTTTTGCACAGGCCGAAAGTGCTGGCAATGCCTTCCTTATGGGCTGCTAGTCAAAATGATGTAATGCCCTGCACAAAATGATCAGTAAGACCTCCATATAGGTGTTTGTGTGAGGTTCTCCACAAAAGCAGCCTCTACCACAGCATTATTGGTAAATGGAGGGCAAAGGTAGAAAACAGCAAGCTGTAAATCAACAGTTCTAAGAAAACAATCACGGTAGAAATCTGTCATGCCTGTTGATGCAATCTATTTTTTTTATCATGGCATGAATAACTTAAATTTGAAATATTGGGCATTACAATTTTCAATTGTTTGCCTCACTCACACTTTAACTAGGCTTGTATTTAAAAGTAAAGGTAACAGTTTCCCCTATTCTACAGAGTATCGGGGACTATGCTAGCTGGTATAGTAAATGGCTGTTTTTATAATTACATCATACCCTTCTCAGAGAATTAAATCACATTAAAACCAAACAAATAAATAGAAAATAAATATCAATTGAAACGCCTTGTATAGTGCATTTACCAAGTAAGATCTCAAAGTTTTCAAATAATTAGAGGAACTTTTTTTATGCAAGGCTCTGAAAATAATGACTTTAGCTTCTTGTTCCATGTGTTTAACTATAAGAGGCCTTGTTCATTAATGCTTTGATATCAGATCAGTAGAAGTGGTTGCTCCATTGAACAATGTGTTGAAGAGGTAATGTGGAACATCAGAGTTCTCAGGATGGCTTGGAAATTCCCCAACCATTTTCCATTGACATGAACAGGATGGACACCACATTTTTATGGCTATTTCCTCCATTTCAATAACTGACTCTACTGTAAAGATGTGAACAAGCCTCTGTGGAACTGCAGCCCCTGCTATTTGTCAAGACCTATCGAGTCATCACACTTGGTTCTGCTTAGGGATTAAAGACCCCATTCCCACAACATGCAGAATGAACATGGTTTAGAAAATACCATGCAACTACTGCCACAAACATTACATTGGACAGACAGGAAGGAAACTAGCCATCAGAATACATGAACATCAGCTAGCAGCAAAATGGCACAACAAACTCTCCTTAACATTGGTACATTCAGAAAATGAAGGCCATCAATTTAACTGGGACAAGATAACCATAGTAGCCCAAGCCAAACATAGACATACACAGGAATTCCTAGAGACATGGTTTTCCACCCATATTTCAATCAACAAACATATAGAATTTTGCGCCATATACAAACCCATACAGATCAAAACCGAAAAGATACTGCTCATCATAACGAACCAGACAGTATAAATTCCAAGCGGAGTAGAATAACATTGCTTCATCGGAGACTGCACTAATGATGTTACCTAACATGGTGACGAAACGTCTGAATGAGAACAAGCCAGCTCAGCGAGCAAGTCAACAACCTCAAAGTGGTAATGCTTCTGACCATCTAGACTATCCTTATCCTACAGTTGTTGCCTGATTCTGTCACCCCTAATAAATAATAGCTCTCAGTCTTTGTTTTTAAGTGGTATAATTTTTATTGACTGCAATGTTATCTTTCAGAATAAAATTCCTTCTTCGGACATTTGTTCAAAATCAGTTCTGATGTTCTTTTTAATATTTCTTGGAGTCCTTAAATTTTGAATGATTGTGACAAAATCAATTTCTTTCAAGATGTATGGAAATACCTGGAGTGGGTCTTTTAAGAGAGAGAGTTTGGAAGGCCACTTTGGATACTGGAAATGTTTTCACAAGTCTTCCTGGAAATCACATGACTGGTGATGCCAGCTTGTTTTGCTGTGCACCCCCTGTTAGGGCTGTTTGAACAGCACAGCCCTGGACATTTCAGTTTTTTTTTATGTGGTCTTTCAGTTGGAGGACAAGAAGCTGAAGAGGAAGAGCTGCCCATTAGATCTCCCATATTTCTGAAAAGTTCTGGATGCGATGTTGAATTTCCACAATGATGTCAGCCTTAGATGAGAGGCAGCTTCCCAGGTAGGGGAAAAGTTCCATGGTTGGAAGGAATTCTCCATTGGCCTTAATGGAAAGATGAACTAGAACATGCCCTCTGTTAAAGATAGAAGCTATGTTTGTGTGTCGCCCTTAGGGAAACAATTCTCTTGGAAGAATATAAAAATTCACTCCCTAAATTGATAGGAACTATATAGAAAACCGGAAGGTTGCAACAGGAAGACAGGCTTTAGAAATAGCTGATGATTATGAGCTTGTCCACAAGTCCCACACTTTTTTTCTCAACCCCATGATCCCAATATGGTCAGAAGGTAGGAAGGTGAAAGAAAGGTGTGTTGCCTGAGATGAGAAGGAATAGCCACATAACCTCCCCATCAGGTCAGCAAAGAATTTGCTGAAGGTGGAATTTATGTTCCAAGGCCTAATCGTTTCTGTTACCACAGGGTTGGACATCTTCATGCAGATTGCTGGAAGTTGTGTGCTATCATGTTGCACTGGGTCAATGCAGGAAAGGAGCCCTGACTGAAAGTGCAGCAGACTGTGTTGTAACTCTGAGAACAGCTGTGAGGCCAAGTATAAATAGTGCTGGGGACACAGGGGACATAAACAAGATACCTGAAATTTACAAGGAATTCTCAGTTCTTTTGCTGGGAAAAAGTAGAGAGTGACATGAATGCCAAGTTTTTCCCAAATGATATTAGTAGGGAGTGCATACCCATACGTTTATATTAATAGACTTAAATAATCTAATACCTTAAACAGTAAATGTAGGGGTTGTCCATTGTTTAATCAAGAACAGAGTACATTTACTCCAAGGGAAGGATTTGGCAGTAGTGAAGGTAGTAGATTCTCCACTCATCGCAGAAAATTGTTGGTTGGTTCGCCGAGCTGACTGGTTTTCGTGCAAACGTTTCATCTTCCTTCTAGGCAACATCATCAGTGCTGCATAGCCTCCCATGAAGCATTGTTGTTCGGTCCTGCTCTGAATTTATATGGTCTGGTTTGTCATGGTGGGCAGTCTTGTTTCCGATTTTGTACCATAGCAGTATGTAGATGGGGTCTATTTCAACATGTTTGTTAATTGCATCGGTGGTTGAAAACCAGGCCTCCAGGAATTCTCATGCTTGTCTTCCATCAGGAACATAAAAATCGACAAGGAGGAAATGATCATATCCTTTGACGTTACAGCACTATTCACCCCTATCAACATGACACTAGCAAAGGTGACACTGGCCACGTTACTGGACAATCGAAAAACACAAACCTCCAATGAAACCATCAGCGAGAACAACATGCTAAAATTACTAGACCTATGCCTTACCACACACTTCATCTTGAATGGCCAGGTATAGGAACAAATTAATGGGACACCCATGGGTTCACCCATCTCGGTGCTCATTAGTGGAATCTGTTATGCAAAGACTGGAACGCACAGCCCTCCCCCAGATCCAGCCTAAACTATAGGTTAGATACGTGGACAATACTTTCGTGATTATTAAACAAGCAAAGTTAGAAGAAACACACCAAATTATTAACAGCATATTAACCGGGATCAAGTTCACCAGGGAAGAAGAGAACAATAATCAACTCCCGTTTCCAGATGTAATGGTGGAACGAACGAACAATGGGGAGTTCCTTACCAGCATATGCAGAAAATCTACACACATAGACCAAATCCTGAATTACAATAGTAACCACCCCAGTGCCCACAAACAGAGCTATGTCAAAACTTTGTTTAAATGAGCGATAACTCACTGCAAGACCCCAGAGATGCACAAAAACAAAGAGGACCACCTGTACAGAGTCCTTGCAAACAATGGTTATCCTAACAGATTCATCTGCCAATGCCTGGCAAGCAAACAACACCAAGAAGACACTGTACACCCAACACACTGGCCACCCTACCCTATGTTAGAAACACATCAGAACTGACTACAAGACTCTTACGACCTCTTGGAATAAGGGTAGCACACAAACCAACATCCACACTTCGCCAGTTACTCTCATAGACAAAAGACTCCATACCCACAATGAGCAGGACAAATGTGATACATAAAATACCATGTAGCAACTGCAAGAAACACTTCATAGGACAGGTGGGCAGGAAACTCGCCACTGGGATACATGAACACCAACTCGCAGCAAAACAGCACGACCAACTCTCCCTCGTTTCAATACACTGCGACATAGAAGACATCAGTTTGACTGGCACTGGGACTTTGACTGGGACAAAGTACTAGGACAAGTGAGACAAAGACAAGCACGAGAATTTCTGGAGGTCTGGTTTTCAACCACCGCTGAAATTAACCAACAGGTTGAAATGGACCCCATCTACATACCACTACAGTACGAAACCAGAAATAAGACTGCCCGCTATGACAGATCAGATCATATAAATTCAAAGCAGGACAGAACAACAGCGCTTCAATGGAGGCTACACAGCACTGACGATGTCATCTAGAAGAGGGACAAAACGTTTGCACGAAAACCAGTCAGCTCGGCGAACCAACCAACAACTCCAACCACAACCCAAGCTATAGATCTTCATTAAAACATCACAGAAAGGTCAGTGAGGTCAAGGAGCAGAGCAGTTACAAGAGAAGCTTCCAGGAATATTTCCATTATGTGTGGTGACCAGGTGATTGGTTAAACAAAGTCCATCATTGGATATCAAATTGGCACCATGACCAGACAGTTATCTCAAACATTATTTGGGGATTCAGATGTTCTGAAGGAAGAAGTCTTCAAGAAGTCTTCTCTAATCAAGGCCCAGAAAGTTGATCCAATGTTAAATAACCCAATTGATTCAAACTCAAGTTGAAGCCAAGGGAGTTTGGACCATTACAATGTAAAATGTGGGAATCTGGAGACTTCCTCACAGACCTGTGTGAGTGCTTCTTTGGATGGTGGTAATGCCCAAATTTCATCAAGAAATATTAAGGATCGCCCATGAAAACTGTATACCAAACCATTTAGGAATCCGGATGATCTAAAAACGTAGAGGTCAACCTATTTACTGGTCAGCTCTTCAAAAGACACAGTACAATTTTGTAAATCATGCCGCAAGATATAATCTAACAGGCACCTTTAATTCTTGCCAGTTTTTGAAGAACTATTTAGTAGGGCATTGGTAGATTTAGTGGGCCCTTAACCAAAAGCAAGATGCCACTATACCTTCATATTCACAGCTACCATGATCTAGAGCACAATTTCCGCTAGAGAGGTTAACCCAGTTCTTCACTCAGTATGGATTGCTTATGGAGATCCTGTCAAACCAAGATTGTGTAGTTAGGTGATGCGACGCATCCTTTGATAAGTTGAAAGCCATTTTGATTTTAAATATGCTTTATAATTTTTCCAAGTTTAGAGGTTTTACGAACATGCTTCATATCTAATATTTTGGAGCACTTAATTTTCAAATGGTTGTGGTAAGATGGATTAATTTTAAGTTTTCTTGAATTACTTGAAGTGAGTTCTTTAAAAGCAGTGATTAAAAGGTTACTGCAGACATTGGAGTTTATTTAAAAGAAATGTCCAAGAAAAAATCACTGCTTGCTACGCTATAAACCCTTATTGGAGATGTTTGAACAATGACTGACTTGGAGAGTTTCTTGTTTTTATCTGGTCTTGGTGGGGAAACAAAAAGCCTGCAAGGAAGAGCTGCCCAGCCAGTCTCTCCTATTTCTGAAAGTAACTCTCATGTTAATTTTATGATACATCCAATTTGTTCTTCTAAAAGAATGATTGAGAAAACATTTCAATATTGCATTTCCAGTAGCAAGCTGTGTATTAAGATTGGACAAACAACTATGAATTGACCACATGAACAAAAACTCCAAAACACCAGACTTAGAGCATTCCGTGCTTTATCATTTTGCCTTCAAGAATAACTGATGATCAAAGTCTTTTTTTTTCAAAATGCCAATCTCTGCAGAGAAATCTGATTGTTTTCAATCTTTGCTGAAGTGCACGCGTGCTTGTGTGTATGTGTTTTGGGGATATTTAAAGGGATAAGCATTTATGCTTTTATATTACTGACTGTGAGTGTTAACAATTATTGCATCTACATTAAGTAGGTTTTCTTTTGATAATGAACAAATACTTGTGCTTATTGACAAGCCTTTTTGCCAGATTTTTTTTAAAGTTAAAACCTCATATCGATGAAGTATTTAGTTGACCACTTTGATAACTGGAAAGATCATTTTATTTTATTTTGTGAGCTGTGGGAGAGTGGAATTAGAGCAATGGTCCAGCTTTATTTGTAACAATGTGAACTCGAGATTGTAAACTGAGTGAAGTCCCTACATTTCTATAGATCTACAACACCATTCCTGTTCTCTTCACTGAGCTACTTGATATAGACCATTTCTGATTTCTGCTTTAGGTGTAAAGGTGTAAAGTGATTGAACTCAGTCTGAATTGATATCATTTAATGTAGCACAAGAAACATATTCATCATACTGGAACTCTCATGACAGATTGGATGATAAAACTATTGTCTCTGTTATTTTGACTGCAGTGTGCTCTTAATTAATATCATCAGATCATTCAAAGTATTTTAATAGATTTCCACTCAAATATGTTACTTGTGTTGCTTAATTTGAATCATTAGGCTAGTCTGTACTTACGTGGAAAAATTATGAGATGTGCATTTTTATTATGTTAATATTAAATTGAAGGATTAAAAGGTTTGGTTTAATTCTGAGGTTCCATGTATTTTGCATCTCTCTATTTAGTTGACCTGCTGTAAGAGGACTTCCCTACTCTCTTTAATGTGAAATGCACAAATTACCAAGGCAGAATGCGATATGGGAAGTATCATCATTTGGAGAAGTAATGTTCAGGCAGTAAGTTCTTTGTTAAGCATTTAGGTCAATACCATTACATTCTTTTGCACATAACTGGAAGCCATCAAAGAGAGCTTTTTATAAAAAAAAGTGCAGCCGTTGTTTATTTTGGATCAACTCCCTTTTCAGCTCTTGATGGTGACCTAGGCATTAGCTCACAATTGGAAACTGAACTGTTTTCTGTTTCCACTCTTAAAAGTATTACCTTCCTTGTAAAAACTCCAGCACATAATGGATGGCACTGTACCAGAAAGATGACTCAAAATATTGTTAATACTCCATGTATGTGTGTATATGTGTGTATGTATCTCTGCGTCTCTATGTACGTGTTGACTATGAGCAAGTGTTGACAAAAGTTTTAAACAACATAATACATGAACATTACTTAATGTGTTTAAATATGGTCATATTCTTTGTTTTTGTGTCATACTGATGTTGGTTCTGCAAAGTGATAATCTCTTGAAATGCACTCCTAAGATGGAAGGAATTTCACTCTGGAAGAGCAATATAAATTAGTTTTGACTGCCAGTTTCCAATGATCATTAGTTTCCAGGAAGAATTCCTACAGATGCTTAAGGCCTGACCTCGGGTGTAAAATTAAACATCCAGTTCCCCCCCATATTCCCACCCCCGCCATCTCCAAAAGTAAATACTTCAAATTTCCACTTCTCGGTGTATTTTTAACTTTTCAGCATTCAAATAAATTATAGTGATCACAATACAGTGCAATATGAGGTAATTTCATCAATTTTTTGCTCTATTGCAGAATTTGGCAGACAGTTAATAAATAATAAATGTGCTTATGTCACTATTAGATTGCATAAATTTTTGACAATAATCATTAATCTTATTGATTAATGATGAATCAAATCGTTTTATGTACTGATATTTCCTTCCTACATTTGCTCACAACAGATACTGTTTGCAGAGAAACTAAATTAATCAGGAACAAATGCATTTATCTCCAAGTACTGTGCATTATTTGCAATCTCACATTCATGATATCAAGCGTTCCTTTCTTGTCGTTTTTTATGCAAATTATATTCTTCAGGCATTGGGATTATCTTTTTAAATCAGTCTGTCTGCTCCACTGCCTGGTTCAAGAGATTGAACTTTACATGCAACATAATTTTCTTTCTTGTTCTTAATGCTGTAAAAAAAACTTCTGACTTTGTGATGTTTTCCTAACGTGTTTCAGTTGTATATATTAAAAACTGACCAAGTTGGGTGAAAGGAAAATAATATGAAATCACGTTATGCTTTATTCACACAGCAATGGAAAGTAGCTTTTTATTATTTTAGACCTCTCCTACAGGAAGTAATACTGTAAAGTACACAAAACCACTGTCAAAAACAAGTTCGGGATTTGTATACAGATCAGGAATAAATGCTACGATTCATTGAACATATTCCAACTTTCACACAATTTTAACACTTTTCAAAATGCTTGATCCTCTTTAAAAAATTTGTAAAAATCAGATCTCTGCTGAATTGTTTTTGTATCATTTGCCATATTAATCACTTTCCTCTGTTGTAATAATTCATAAGTAACTTCTTTAAATTTGGAGGAAATAAAATCTGCAGTGAGACATTATGCATTAAATGTAACTTTTAGCTCACTGTGCAGAATCTCCTTACATTGCCTTGCAGAGCTTAATCTGTTATGGTTGACACTTTTTCATCCTCTGTTTATGAGACATCTCAAATTCATTATTGTTTGCAATGGGTCTCTGATGATTTACTTACCTGCCAAATCCCCAAAGGAAGGTCAGAGGGGGTGCTGCTGCAGAATTCCCCAAGCATATCAATAACAGCATGAACTGCCAGTTCTGTGGACATTCTAGCTAATCCTGCATTGTTCATAACAGGACCCACGGGAGATGGTGAAGTCACTTACAGCTTGGGCATACTTGAATAGCGAGGAGTTAGGCACTGCCTGATTAAGCACAAACTGCACTTTGTTCATGTTGAAGCTGGGACTCAATGATCGATAAAAAGGCTGGTGCATCTGCAACATTTCCTTCAGTGTATGTATTGTCACAACCAGGTGAGGACAGAGAATTGTCTCCCCTCTTTTTAACTCTTTCTCAGTTGGTCATGTTTTTATTTCTTTTTAGTAGGCAACTATCACACTTCAATTAAAATGTAATTTTCTAGAAAATGAAAGTGCCAATTATGGATGTTTTCTTGACTGAAAGTAAGAGGAATTTTATTATCTACTAATCCCAACATAAATTAATATAAATGTAATATTAAGCACACACACAAACATAGGTAATAAGTTTAAAAAGAAAGAGTGTAATATACACAAGGAGAAATAAGGCTACACTTTTTAAACAGTTCTGAGAGTCTTTGGGATGTAAGATTTTTAAGTCTGACACCACAGTTCATTAACTATTGACTCATATCTGCAGCAGCACAAAAACTGTGGCTATCCTTATGTTCTTAGTCAATGCCTATTGTCCCAAGTTGCTTTTTTACTGGTTTCCAAGATGATGAGAGAAACAGGCAGAGAGAGAAAGGGTTCCAGCTCTTGTCACAAATTCATTTTTCCTTCTCTCTCCTGTACTGAGCAAAAGCAGCTGTCGAAATATAGCTCAGTGTGTATTCTGGAGTCCAGCTCCATTTTCTTTCCAAACTGTTTAACTAGCAACTGAGCTTTTATCATACACATGTGAATTAAACTGGAGATGCAATTTTTTATGATGCTGACTCAGTTGCCTGACTCAGATGTCTGAACACAAAAATGGGAATTTCAGTGCTGATCACTTAGTTTATTCCCATGGATCTCACAAAACCTACATCAGTCTATGATGAGGTGAATACTGCAGCCATTTTAGGTCTGTATTTCTTTCTTTGTAAGAACCATTTTAATCCACGAAAGGTCTTAGTTATAACAATCAGATGATAGAAGTTAAAATTTGATCGTCTGTATTTACCACTATTGGAACAATATGAATATGTATACTTACGGTTTAAAATCCAAGTTCAATCTAAGGATTCCTAAATCACAAAAAGTCTGAAACCATTTCTTATTTTTCATTCTTTCAGATTTAATGAAATGAAATGTATTACCATATGAAATACCATATTCCAGCAGCCTGGCAAGCAGTCATGTCCAGGAGTGGTGGTCTCAGCCCAGCATGGTGGTCTTTTTCCGTGAAAGCTTCCAGCCCAGTATTCAAGCAGCCCGGCATGGCGGTTTCATCCCGGCTGCATTTTCAGGGCATTCCACCAGTCCAGGAGCTTTCCCCGAGCCCAGGAGCTGTTAACTGAACTGTGATGCACTTTGTCTTAACTTTACTTTCTTTTATTACTATGTATGACTTCTGTCATTAACATAGGTGCCGTGATGTGGTGACTTATAAAATTTTTCACTGTATTTTTCATGTAAAAGTACGTGACAATAAATTTCTGTTCTATTCTATTCTTTTCTGTTCTATATTATCCAGTATTGTTTAAAGCCATGTAAATTAGAAAAAAATACAGATATCATCTTTAATCAGTTGAGACTTCCCATTTCTAGCTCAACTGAAGATGGCGATAGCACCATCAGTTCGGTGCCTACAATTGACCCCAGGTTCCATGATCTAGGAAGGGGACAAATCAGCCAGGATTTCCATTCTGGTTATTCTCCAGTGACACCTGCTAGAAACCATAACCAGTATTTTGTGTGGTTACTGGGAACTGAAACAAAAGTTACCATGCTCAGAATATCATACTTAAAATGGCTTGTCAGTATCCTGGTGCCTGTGGGTGGTGCTGTAATCTTCAAAGTGGGGATGGTATGGAGGGGTGAAGGAGGAACCAGGAACCTACTCACTTCCAGTTCATCCCTGGTTAACCTTTAGAAGGAGCATATTAATTGTCAAGCAGGGCAAGAAAGCCATTTTCAAGTTTTACATCACAGAACTTGAACGGCCTACCGTGTGTTAGTGCACAGCTGTCAGTTTTGAAGTAGAGAGAAGTTCAAGGTACTTTTCATACTGACAAATTTTTAAGACCTGGGGGGTGTTGAGCCAGGTTAAATGATCTTTCATTTGGCTGCTTTGGCCAGATGCAGTCAGCAAGTTGGATCAACACCACTCCGTGACCCACCATATCTCTGTCTTCCCACATTGTCTTCCATTGTCACTGGTTCATGATCCTTGTTAGCTTTATGGGCCTCACTGCATCTCTCCCCGGCACCGCACACATCCCGTACTGTGGAGCCCATCATTGTAGCAATTAAGGTCCCCAATCCTCTTTTGGTGCCCCTCACAATCAATGTCCCACTGCCCCTGTTGACCCTCATCCCTCTCCTGATTGAGATAAACTGCACCCTTACATTCCTTAGTTACCCCCGCCACAAAACCATACGTTCCTCGACAATTAGCTTTTAGTTTTAATTCCACCACATCCAATTGTCTCTCATTCCTGTGACTGTTCACTTCACAAGATGCCCCTCGACTGAGCTCCACACATGAATTGGTCTCAGTCTGGACATTGCCCTGTACACTGGCCTTCACTGCTCCTGGAGTGACTGCAGCTAAGGACGCCCTCCTCCTCCCCCCACAGAATGACTGGAGCACACCCATGCCTAAATTATTTCTCCTTCTCTTCACTGCTTTCCTGGCTCCATGCCCTTCAGCCACAGCTACCCTCTCGGTGCCATAGCCCTGGCCCTTTACAGGGCAGACACTGGCACTCCCTGATTGCTGCTTTCTCAATGCCACATCCTCCAGTCAGTAACACCCCTTTTCTGTGTTTGAAAGTCTGTATTCCAGCCGAAGCTGCCCCCTCTGTTTGCCATGTGCCAGTTGGGTTTGGAGATGACCCAGAGAGAGAGGCTACCTTGCTCCACTCAGACTCATTGCCTGTACTTGGAGAAGTGAATGACTGTCAGCATTGTTTAAAGCTGTTGTCAGGAAAACACTGTACATACTTACTGAAAAGTTGAGGAAGAAGTGAAACATCACCATATATATGCCAACCGTTTTCTGAAGCAATGATTGGGGATTGAGCAGAAAATAGTTAAGGAGGTGAAGTCAATTCCAATGAATCGTGCTGTTGGTGAGATGCTAATAAGCATCTCCATCGCAGCTTGTGAGATAGTTGATGTGGCAGCTCAGGGAGGAGAATGGAATTATTAAAATTTAACTCGAGGGTGAGAATGTGATCCACTCGCTATTCCACTCACCACTCTGGGACCAGTAAATCCTGCTCACAGTTCCAAACATAGTAATCATATAAACCTCATCACTGCAGGAGTTTTAACTTATAGAAGTAGCATTGATCACCAAAAAGTACCTTGTCGTAAATATAAAATCACCATTGTAATAGCATGAGGAAAAGGCACAGCAGGAAAAGTGAGAAAACAGCAATGCAATGTAATGATATACTCGTGAAAGATGCAGCAGATGAAGAAAGAATAGTAATACAAAATACGAAGATAAGTTTGGAAAATATAAATAAATGTTTTTCTGTGATGCCACTTGCACAACCAGGTGAAGATAGAGTTGTTCTTTGAATGAGCAACTCGTCTCACATTAATTATTGCAAGGACGAGACAGCTTCTTTGATGAGACAACGTAATCAATAGTGCTACTTTGGAACATGTGGAGTCATGAAAAATGCTGCATAAATATAAGTCATTCCTTTTCTATGACAGAAGAATGATTTTGCTGGAGTTTGAAAACTGACACATATTGTAAAATGCCCAGTTAACACACATTTTTGTAACGGTCTTACATATAGGGCACAATAATTCTCCAGCTGCAGCTAAGCATGTCTTTTCCTTTTGTTATAACTGTTTTCAATGTTAAACTAACAGTGGCCTAATCACTAACAAAAACCAAACAAATAAGCTGATATAAATGTTTTATATGCAAATGGAGTATCTCCATCCAGTCAATGTGGAGCTGGAGGAACACAGGAGGTCCAGCAGCATCAGAGGAGCAGGAGAGTCAACGTTTCGGGCCTAGACCCTTCATCAGGACTGGGGAGGCGGAAGGGAGCTGGGAAATAAATAGAGGAAAGAGGGTGTGGAGCTGGGGGAAGATAGGTGTGATGGTGATAGGTGGATGCAGGTAAGCGTAGTGGGGATTGGTCAGTAAGAAGGATGGAGCAAATAGATCAGGAAGAAGATGGACAGGCAGTGTCAGGCCAAAGAGGAAGGGATGAGAGGGAGGGTTGGACATAGGATGAGGCTGGCGGGGAGGGGGGGTGTGCAGGTGGGTGGGTAGATTTTGAAACTGGTGTATTCTATGTTTAGGCCATCAGGCTGTAGGGTCCCAAGGCAGAATATGAGGTGTTGCTCCTCCAGTTTGCGTGTGGCATCATTGTGGCACTGGAAGAGGCCCAGGATGGACATGTCACCCAGTGAGTGGGAAAGGGAGTTAAGATAGTTGGCGACTGGAAGATGGTGTTGATTATAGCGTACGGAGCGCAGGTGCTCTGCTAAATCTGTCACCGAGTCTACGTTTGGTCTCACCGATGTAGCGGAGGCCACATCAGGAGCAACGGATACAGTAGACCAGTTTGGAGGATGTACAGGTGAACCCCTGTCGATATGGAAAGTTTGTCTTGGGCCTTGGTTGGAGGTGAAAGGTGAGTAGTAGGGACAGGTGTAGCACTTCCTGCGGTTGCAGGGAAAGGTGCTGGGGGTGATGGGGCTAGTGTGGAGTGTGGAATGGATGAGGGAGTCGCGGAGTGAGCAATCCCTATGAAAGGCAGATAGGGGTGGGGAAGGAAATACTTCTTTGGTTGTGGGGTCAGATTGTAGGTGGCGGAAGTGGCTGAGAATGATACGCTGAATGCGGAGGTTGGTGGGTGGTATGTGAGGACCAGGGGGATTCTGTCTTTGTTTTTGTTGGGGGGAGGGGGTGTGAAGGCAGAAATGTGGGAAATACAAGAGATGCAGTTGAGGGCATTTTCAATCACCGGAGGGGGGAATGTTACGGTCCTTGAAATAGGAGGACATCTGGGATGTCCTTGAGTGAAACACCCCATCTTGGGAGCAGACGCGGCGGAGGCAGAGGATTTGGGAATAAGGGATCGCATTCTTGCACGAGGGTGGGTGAGAGGAAGTGTAGTCCAGGTAGCTGTGGGAGTCGGTGGGCTTGAAATAGATATTGGTGCAGAGATGGTTATCCGATATGGAGACAGAGAGGTCCAGGAAGGGGAAGGAGGTATCGGAGATGGTCCAGGTGAATTTGAGGTTGGGGTGAAAGGTGTTAGTAAAGTCGATGAACTATTCAAGCTCCTCATGGGAGCACGAGGCAGCACCGATACAGTCATTAATGTAGCAGAGGAAGAGGTGAGGGATGGTGCCGGTGTAACAGTGGAAGAGGGACTATTCAACATATCCTACTGAAGAGGCAGGCATAGTTCAGACCCATACGGATACTGATAGCCACCCCTTTGGTTTGTAGGAAGTGGAAGGAGTTAAAGGAAAATTTGTTGAGGGTAAGTACAAGTTCTGTTAAGCGGATGAGGGTGTTGGCGGAGGGGGACTGCTTGGGCCTGTGGGAGAGGAAGAAGCAGAGGGTTTTCAGGCATGTGTACTCGTGTACAGGGACTGGGTGTCCATGGTAAAGGTGAGGTTTTGGGGGCCGGAGAATTGAAAGTCCTGGAGCATAGCAGACCATTGAGCAACACTGCCTTATATTGCTCAAATTCCATCACCAAACATTTTTCTTTCAAGTCATTTATGGTGCAAAGCATTAAGGATGTCAGAAATGGAGGTACTCTGCCTGAGATGAAAGTACAGCAAGCATTGTACTGACCAGCACCTATGGCACCAGGAGTGTGCCGGTTAATCAAATATTCCGGTTGATTGAGAGGTCCGCATAATCGATGTAAAACACATAGTAAGTAATAAAAACATAATGTGAGGAATATGTACATCGCTATTATATTTTATTTACAGCATAAATCACTTAAATAATAAGCAACTTTGCCTTAAATTAAACTTATCGACAGAAAGCTTTCTCATTCTCACCCTCAACAACTACTCAGACATCACGGAAATCGCGATAATATAATAAACATGATGCCAATGTTTCAGGTATACATTTTGCTGGTTTGTCAAGAGTACTGGTTCATAAGGTGCTGGTTAAAACAATATTTGCTGTATTTGATTTACAGGCTACTAAGCTGTGTGTTTTCAGCCTTTCTACCGTGAACATGATGCTAATGTTCCAGTACCCTCAGTTTGAAGAAGGCTCCACTAAGTCATTGAAGACAGAGAGTAGTAGTGGAAGGGTGTTGTTCTGACTGAAATCTGTGACCAGTGGTATTCCCAAAGCACTGGGGACCTCTGTTGTTTATAATATATAAAAATGATTTGGAGGAGAATGTAGGTGGCCTGATTGGTAAATTTGTAGATGACACAAAGACTGAGGGAGCTGCAGATAGAGAGGGGGAATGCCAGATAGACTAGAGACTTGAGCGCAGAAATGGCAGATACAGCTTAATCAGACAAATGTGAGGTGATGCATTTTGGGAGATTTAATGTAGGACAGAAGTATACAGTAAATGGCAGAACCTTTAGTAGCATCAACACGCAGTGGGATATAGATGTACAGGTCTACAGTTCCCTGAATGTGGCAACACAAGGGGATTAGGTGGTCAAGAAGGCTTACAGAATGCTTGCTTTCATTGTGAAGCACATAGTATAAAAACTGGCAAGTCATGTTGCAGCTGTATAGAACTTTAATTAGGCTACATTTGGAATATTGTGTACAGTTCTGATCGCCACACTACCAGAAGGATGCAGAGGCTTTGGAGAGGGTACAGAAATGGTTTGCCAGGATGTTGGCTGGTTTAGAGGGTATTAGCTATGAGGAGAGACTGGACAAGCTTGGTTTGTTTCCAATTGTATGTTGAAGGATGAGGGGGGGGACCTGACAGAAGTTTTCAAAATTATGAGAGGCATGGATAGTCAAAGTCTTTTTCCCAAGGTAGAAATGTCAATTACTAGGGCGCATAGATTTAAGGTAAGTGGTGATAATTTTAAAGGAAATGTGAGAGTCACATTATTTACACAGAGGTTGGTAAGTGCGTGGAATGTACTGCTGGAGAAGGTGGTGGAGGTGGATACAGTAGAAATGTTTAAGAGGCATCTTGACAGATCTATGAATAGACAGGGAATATGGGATACAGACCGTGTGGAGGCGAAAGGTTTTTACTTTAGAAAGGCATCATGAGTCAGCACAGACTTGGAGGGCCGAAGGGCCTGTTCTTTGTTCTTTGTTGGACTTAACTCTGCAGTCTCCGTGCTGTTGCACTGGTCTCTCCAAAATATTTTCAAGCAAGGGACATCCGATCACCACGACTCTCTGTGTGTGCTCCAATACTGATGACCCATTACATCGTAGAAACACATGGCTCCAACCTTTACAATTATCACCAGTTTATCAGGAACGAACGTAAATGTTCCTCATGCAGTGTGAGAATCCTCTGGAGTCTGGATGCCACTTGTTCTCTGAGAAAACCTAAGGCCAACAACGTGCTTACTATACTGGGATAGTATCAGAAGTATCGTTCAGGTACGTCTGCTGTACAGCAGATAACATCTTTAACAAAGATTCATGTTGGAAACAGCACCAAACATGAAAAATGGTTCAATAACAATGCTAGAAATCATTCTTAAATAAAAGAATGATATTCAACAAATGGAACTTTGCATACAAGACATGGCACGAATTCCAGATAAAGGACAGTGATAGAATAATAAGCAGGTGCTAAAGCAAAAGAATAACAATTTAACTGAGAAAGAAAGCAAGGAAAAGATTCACATTATCAGAATGTTATGTATACTCTTCTAAACAGTTGTAAATACTGTATTCATAGAATCATAGAATCCCTACAGTGCAGAAGGAGGCTTTTTGGCCCATCGAATCTGCTCCGACCCACTGAAGAGCATCCCAACCCAGACCCTTACCATGTCTCCGTAACTCCATGTTTCCCATGGCTAATCTGTCCTGCCTACACATCCCTGAACACTACGGATAATTTCAGGATGGCCAATCCACCTAACCTGCAGATCTTTGGACTGTGGGAGGAAACCAGAGCACCTGAAGGAAACCCACACAGACAGGGGGAAGAATGTGTAAACTCCACACAGACAGTTACCCGAGGTTAGAATCAAACCTGGGTCCCTGGCATTGTGAGGCAGCAGTGCTAACCACTGAGCCACCATGCTGCCCAAAACTGATCAAAACAATATCAAGAAGAGCACAAAAGCAAAAAGTAAAAGAAAAATCTTGTATATTAGGTACAGGTTTTCCCTGCATATGTAAAATGAGAGGAGAATGATGCTGTTGGACACACTCTTTGGGTCTAAGTGTTGCCTAGTGGCAGTGACTGGAATCTACCGTGACCAATCAGGATTCAATGTCACTATTTGTCAAGCTAATCCTGCTAAACTCTCACTGGCAGCATCAGAATGTACTTTTGGTGTAAACACAATGAGGAATTTAATACAGGCGCCGAAAATGCAATCTAATTGCTGCCATTGGTTGATGCCAACCTTAGTGTTGCTCAAAGAGCTGAATAGGACTGTCAGTAAATATGTGTGGATTTTTGTTTCAATTCTCACAGAAGTACTCAAAACTTGTGGATTAAAAAAAGCAGACAGGACAACTCTGACTGAACCCTTGGCTGCATTAGGAATTGGTGCCACAGCATGAGAGAATGCAATTTTTACATCCAGCATTAGGATTAATTCCAGCTCAGACCTTCAGGATAAAAGTGTCGTTTAGTGGGAAAGAGCTCAGGGGAAATTAGTCTGGGCATTCTCAGTCGAGGCCTTGCTGGGTGTTAGGTCACAGCCAATAATTACTGATGATTTCCATGAAATTGGCAATTGTCACTCAAAAAGAGGCCACGGGCTGGCTGGTCTGGGAAATAGAAACATCATTTTACAGCCAGTCAGAGATGCTGTGCTGAGTTTAGGGTTAAATCACAGTTTATTGTTGGCACAGAATAGAGGGACCTTTACTCTACAGCAAGTCTGCAATATATCTAACTCCAGCAATACTTGATGCTGACAATGCCTGCCAAAACTATAAAATGTTATTTTCCACAACAGTGACATCCCTTACCTTGATAAGCAGCAACATTCACTCTTTCCCCTGACAAAAAAAAAATCAAAATTTTAGAACAAAAACCATTTCTGCAAAATGTGGTAAGGGACTATTTCTGCAGAGCTGTTCTGTGGTGTGGATGTCACAGAGGAATATTCTCAAGCAAAGATGAAGCATTTTTACTCAGTTTGCAAGAGCTAGGCTGTTAAGGGGTGATGGCAGGAAGAATTTCTTCAGACAAATGATAGAGAAAAGCTGAAACTTTCTCCTCAGAAAGCTGTTAAGGCAGGATCAATTGAAAATGTTGATTTGAGATTGATAGAGTTTTGTTAAACAAAGGGTTATTAAGGGTTACAGAATCAAATTGAATGAATGGAGATATGCTACCAATCAGTCAGGATCTCATTGAGTGGTGGGGTAGGCTGCAGGAGCCGTATTGCCTACTCATGTTCCAGTGATCCTAATGAATGAATATAAAAAGAATTTAGCAGATACACACAAATTTATGTTTAAACTGTTTAAACACATTTTTTAACCCTAGAAAATGTATTCTTCACACAACAAAGCAGCAAAGTTAATGCAGTTTATTCCTACATGAAGTAAATTACAAAAATGCACTTCATTATGTCCAGCTCTGAAGGAGCAAGTCTCAGTAACACAAATAGAAATTCAGCAACCAATAGCACGTCTTTCTGGAGCAAAAAAAAATGCTTATGCAAATGTGTTCAATATGTAAAAGTAATAAGCTGCAGTATTTTCAGGGCGTCAGTTTTCTTTTCCTGTTCTTATTCCTTCATGTTTGAAAGTTTTCCATCTGCTTTGGGCCAACATTTCATTCTCACCTTCAACTAAATCTCAACTAATGTGATTGGAGAGTCTTTCAATAAAAAGTTGTTGATGCAAAAAGCAGTCAGGGCTGTTAAGGGACACAAAACTGGTTTAATGGGCTATGTTTAAGCATACATGGCATAATCGTAATTGGTAATGATGTGAGTGCAGAGTTATCTAAACTATACAGTCTTGGTTTAGTTGCAGGTTATCATGGAAGTTCACCAAGATTACGGCCCCATTTTGCGAAAAGTGATTTTTAATCCTCCCATTTTGAGAAAATCAATTTAATCTTTAGTCTTATATCTATTAGACCCAAGTAATATGACAAATTCAATAATGGCTGAGACTAAAATTTTTGAAGCTTGTTACCAACCAACTCAAGCAGCTAACAATTCATCATGTTTCTAGCCAAGGAAAGAACTTGTCTTCACTGCCTGTGCTTGTATGTTTTGAAATAGTTTGCTGTCTGCCACAATATACCCATATTTATACTCCGGAATGATCATACTTTGACAATCTTTATATTACACATCATGGCATTCCACATTAGATGTTATACCTATTTTGTGGAGATTAGTCACAAGTCTGAACACTTCTGCATTACCGTGCAGAAAAATATCTGGTGCAGTAATGCCTCCGGAAATGCATCCCAAAACAGCATTTGCACTCATGAAAAGGATGAATATTTTTCCTGGAAAAGGGCATATTTCTTTGCCTGGGGAATTCAGCGTCAGTAGCAGTCATTCCCAGATGAAGTAAAACATGGTTAGACGCAAAGAAAAGCCACTGCCTATCAACATGTTTCTGCTCAAAACTCAGAACTGTATCCCTCCTTAAACAGCAACATTTTTTTTCCCAAATGAATCAGAAGAAAACGCTTTGGAAGAAGAGTTATGGGACACAGAATGTTCGTTCTGTGTCTTTCTCCACAGATACTGTCATACCTAGTGAGTTTCCCCAGCACTTTCTATTTTTATTTCTGATCTCCAGAATCTGCATTGCTTTGCTTTTATTTGAACATTTTTACAACCTGGTATGCGTTATCTATCGCCCGCTTTATATGAAATTCACAATTTAGTATACATATTGTGCTGCACCAAAATTAATAACTTGTGAGTTGTGTAATCATGAATCACTTGTGATTTTGTTCAACTAGATCAACCCTATAAATTCTATCCCGCAAATTCTTCGACATATACTCCGTGTATAACATGTAACTAAAAGAATAGGAACTTCTATAATGTTGAAATCCAAACCCTACTCAAATAACATCTTCAAGACTTTTTAACTTGGAACATCTGTTACAAAAATGTTGACATTTTGGCCTCAGTGGTTCTTGGTATAGAGAGAATGTATATTGGATTGATAATTAGCTAATTCATGCTAGCGCACAGCACAATGTAAAAACAACTAAGGCTCGGGCTGACAAGTAGTTGGCAACTTTCAGACAATATAAATTTCACACAGTGGTCATTTGAATAAGATAGAGCCCAACCATCTCCCACTGACAACCAGCAGCACCACCACTGACATTTAATCCTCGGCTACTAAGTTCTTAGGCAGAGCTTCCCAATGTAGGGGATGGGACCACAAGAGGGGCTGTAACCCTACGGTCTCAGTGCATAGACTCAGCTCTCAAAGTTTACCAAGGGATTACAACAATTTGAATTGATTTATTGTCACGTGTACCCGAGTACAATGAAAAGCATTGTTTGTGAGCAGTACATACATATCATAGCATCAAGGACATACAGATCATAGGATGAAAAACAAACTTTGACGGAGTATGGCAGACAGGTTACTCCGCACAGGACGTGCGCTAGGCAAGATCAACATTAACAAGATCAGCATCACTCAAAGTTAGAGAGCCCATTCGTAATGATAGCAGGGAAGAAGCAGGTGCATGTGTTCAAGATTCTATAGCTTCTGCCTGACGGAAGAAGTTGCAGGAGAGCATTATCGGAGGGGGATGGGCCTTGCAAGATGTTGGCAGCCTTTCCGCAGCAATGAGATGAGTACATGAAGTCCATGGATGGGAGGTAGGCTTCCGTGATGGTCTGGGCTGTGCACACAACCTTCTGTAGATTCTTACAGACCTGGGTGGGGCAGTTGCTGTACCAGGCATTATGCACTCAGACAGTATGCTTTCCATGATGCATCTGTAAAAGTTGGTGAGTGTCCTTACGGACACGTCAAATTTCCTCAGCTGCCTGAGGAAGAAGAGGCTTTATTGTGCCTTCTTGACCATTGGATCTATGTGGGAAATCCAGGGCAGGCTGTCTGTCATCGTTCTCCAAGGAAGTGACACTCTCAACCCTCTCAACCTTCGTTCCATTGATGTAGATGGGGGCATGTTCTCCTCACTTCTTTCTGAAGTCAATGATCAGTTCTTTAGTTTTGCTGACGTTGAGAGACAGATTGTTTTCATTGCCATCACATCACCAAGCGCTCTATCTCCTTTGGGGGTCATATTGGGAAACTGAGAAGCATTATCTTAAACAGTCATCATTGACCAGAACTGAAAACAAAAAAATTGCTGGAAATCACAGAGGATCAGGCAGCATCCATGGAGTGAGGGCAAGCCAATATTTCGAATCTAGAAGACTCTTCATCAGAACTCTGAGGAAGGATCATCTAGACTCAAAACATTAACCTGCTCTCTCTCCATAGATGTTTCCAGAACTACTGTGATTTCCAGCAAGTTTTGTTTTCAGTACAGATACCAGCATCTGTAGTAATTTGCTCCATCACTGACCAGAAACTTGGCTGAACCAGCTGTGAAAACTGTGGCAATACGAATAAGCAGAAGGTGCATACTTTCTGCCTCATGAAACTTTCTTATTCAAAGGTTTAAGTGAAGAGTGTCGTGGAATATCCACTATTCACCTGGATGGCCATTGTTGTAACAACACTGAAGAGGCTCAACAATACCCAAAATAAATTACAGCACTTGACCACACCCTCTACACCAGGATTCAGTATCCACTCCTTCCAATATTAGGCTGCTGCATGGGAAATCAACAGAATGCACACTTGTAACTTATTCTTATTATAAAATGGGTTGTCAATACTCAATTTTCACCATTTGACTTCAATACTTAAGACTTCCATGAATTTAAAATAGTTTTAAAAGCATAGAAATATAGAAAATAGGAGCAAGAGTAGTCCATTCAGCTCTTCAAGGCTGTTCTGTCATTCAATATAATTATGGCCGATCATCCAACTCGGCACTCTGTCCCTGCTTTCTCCCCATATCGTTTGATCTCTTTAGCCCTAACAATTATATCTAGCTCCTTATTGAAAACATTCAATGATTTGACATCAAACACTTTCTGTGGCAGAGAGTTCCACAGGATCGGCACTTTCCGGCTGAAGAAATTTCTCCTCATCTCAGATGGTACTGATCAGAAAAGATTACCTGACCAGACCAGGTAATATATGAGATTGGCTATATTAAACTAACTATTTTAATCAAAAGCAATGAAACTCAGTCAGGTATAAATAAGTTTATACCACTTATTTTATTCATATTTGCATGATAACTACACATATGAGATGAAAGATCGTCTATAACTATCCAGATTGGAGTGAAACAATGACATTGACAACGGAGTCTGCAAAGGAACAATGCATTCACAGTAGTATTTGAGCAAACGGGAGAGAGAAAACAACATGAACTGTTAACACAAGGATGCTGAATGGTCTTCTCTCCTCTCTCAATCTCTCTGAAGAAATCAGAAACTAGCCATTGCAAACAACTTGGGGCAATTATTCATTGAGAATATCAGGCCAACAGTAGATTCATCATTGTGGAAGAAACAAAACAGTTAGACCCACTTCTTTTTATTCTTGCAACCAAGGGACAAGGTCTGTAATTGCATTTAGTATCGCTGCTTCTACTGGGTAACATTCTCCCCACCCACTTTCTTTTTAAAGCTCTATGGCCTGTGTTTGCGAGTATGTGTTTAATGTTGCATTTTCTTATTTTCTTTGGGTTCACTAAGGAATAAAACTCCACCCTCTTTCATTCAGAGAAACCTTAAAATTGGCTTTCTTTCATTTGATCTTTGTAACTAAATTTGATAGGAGTGCAAAGCTATGTGCTAAAAAATGAAATAAAAGTATTTGCTACATACAACTGAAATAGGATTAAAAAGTGAGTAGTTGATCAATTCTCCTCATCCAATCATAACAAACTTCCAATACCAAGGAAAATAAAAGCAGCAACACAGGTGAATAATGTCCTCTCCAAGTTACAGTCTAAGTCCCAATCATTATAATACAAATATATAGAATTGTTCCTCTAGTGTCATAAGGTCAATTGCCAGGAATTCTAAGATCACGTTTGGGCATACCAGTCCTTGGATTGAAATGCCAACCTTATACAAATGGCTTGCTGTAGTCCTGTGATTTCTACCATGGGATGTGCATGTGCGAGTACACACACACACACAAACACACACACACACATACACAAACATACACATATGCACACACATATACACGCACACAAACATGCACACATACACACACACATGGGAATTGGGCATTTACAAACCTTTCTATAAAGAAAGCTAGGTATAATATGCTTTGGGGTGGTTTCTAAATGCCCTATTCTAGACTGGAGAAATCCCATTTTAGCATAGTTTTGAGAGTATCTATATGAGAGTGGACTATATTACAGAAACCAATGCAACACAAAGCTAACAAGTCCCCTGGACATGGTGGTCTACACCCTAAGGTCTAAAAATGAAGTGGCAGCAGAGAATGCATTAGTTCTAATCTTTCAAAATTTCGTAGACACTGGACAGGTGCCAGAAAATTGGATAATAGCTAATGCAACTCTTCTAGTCAAGAAAGTAGGGAAACAGAAGATAAGAATCTGTAGTAGACCAGTTACCCTAGCATATGTGAGTAAGAACATGCTGTACCAGGGGAGCCACGGAGTATAAAATTAGGGAAGTTTTACTATCACTGTAAAGGGCATTGATGAGAGCAGGCCCAGATTATTATATACAGCTTGGGTGCCTGCATTTAAGGAAGGACATATTTATATTGGAAGTACTTCAGAGAGGGTTCCCGAGATTGATTCCTGGAATGAAACACTTGTTTCATGAGGAAGGTTGAGAAGGATGGACCTTTAGTGATTCGAGTTAGAAGAAGAGATGAAACATTTCAGATTCTGAGGGAATTTGACAGGGTGGATGCCTCCTAACAGGGAGCTCAGATTAAAGCGTTAGCCCATTTAATTTGGACGTCAGCAGGAATTTGTAATTATCGTGGCAAGCAGTGGAGGCTGAATCATTGAATATATTCAGGAAAGTGGAGTTAAAGCCACAATCAATATTGAATGGTGGAGTATGCTTAAAAGGAGCAAATGCTCTACTCTTTCCATGATTTCTTTATGTTACATTCTCGTGATAAGCCTCCATTTCACCTTGTTTTTTTTTAAAGCAGAATGTTACATTGTGTCATATTTATAATGTAAAATAGTGAATTTATTAGATGAATAACAAGTGGATAATCTTGCAGTGATGTAATGTTGTTACATATTGTTACAGTAGAACATCATTATCCAGTTCCTCTAGCAGACAAAATAGTGACGGTTGCAAATATAAGAACTAAAGTAATCCTTTCTAACTGAGTTATAAGTCAACAAAATTGGTTCTCATCTTTCTCAACTATCAGCCTGTCTCTTCTGAGACTTTCAAACAAACTTATACTTCTCTGCAGTATTCAAAACTATCCTTCTCATGGACCTCCTGGCTGTGTTTTGTAATGCCCATTTTATGTCCCAGTAACAAATCGTCAGGATTCTACAGCTTCGGAATGACATTCACATTCAATAACGTATAAACTGAGCCTACACTGAAGTCTGTATCCATATATATATGATTTATTTGATTTGATTTGATTTATTTATTCTCACTTGTGCCTTGTTACAAAATACAGTGAAAAGTGTTGTTAAGTGTCACCACTCTCCAACATCAACTTAAAATAATGAAAAATAAAAGAAAACATAGAATATAAAAGCAGAAAAGTGAAGACATAATGAAAGTGTCCAACTTTGCCGTCCTTCTTGTCAAGTGCAGCATTATGGGCCGTGGGCCTGGTGGCCAGGCACGAGGCCCATTCGCCGCTCTGCTGCTGCTTGATCAAAGTCACTGCTCTTTGGCACCATCTCGCCTCCACCGATGCTCTCGCCACTATGAAACCACACTGGATCTCTCCAATGCAGGTACCATCAATGCTGCCGGGTACTGAACCAGCTCAACTTGACTCCGCTGCTGCCATGAGTCCATTTCAGGCCCACCTCCCTGATGCAGCTGTCGCTGATGCCACCGAGTCTCAAACTGGGCCAGGCAGGAGCTGAGGGCGCGGGCCATGTCCTGCAGGGGCAGCGGAGTGAGCGCGGGCCGGAGCAACATTGGCGGATTGGACGTGGGTCGGAACGCGTCCTGGAGGGGCCAAGGAGCTAAGGGGCTACGTCCCCGAGCTGTGGAGGAGCCACATCCCCAGAACAACAGAGGGCCACGTAGCCAGAGCGACTGTGAGGCCGTGTACCGGAGCATTGTGGGACCTGAGTCCCAGGGCAACATGTGGCTGAGAGAGCTGTTTGGTGGGAATCAGCTTCAATGGGTTCTGGAGTGGCAGTGGTGTTTTCAGAGCCAGCTGAATCAGTCGGCTGGCCTGTAAGGCCTGGTGTGGGGCTTTTGTTTTCCTTGTGGAGTAGGCCCCCGACAGTGGCATGGCACAGACTGGTGTAGCCTGGAGCAGGACTCTGGTAGTGGTAAAACAGCAAAGTAGGAAAGTTGGACTCTCTTTTATCTTTCTTTATTTTATTCTGTAAATGGCGCTTATGCACACTTTACACTGCATTTTATTTTGAATGGACATGACAAATAAAGGATACACAGCAACAGCCATGAGTCAATGATGATACAGAAGTGCCAGGAACACAAACTCACCTCCGACACCCGCATACGAGTCCACGCTGCTGGGCCCACTTGCTGCTGCTATAATCGAGCTCTTCACCAAGGAGTAAAATAAGGTAGAAGGAAAAAAGAAAAAGAGAAAAGAGAGAAAAGAAACAAAAAGAAAAGTTAACGGAATGGACACACCCCAGGCTCAGAAGCACTGCTCCATATACAAAAATGTTAACGTTGTAACATTGTCTCTGCCCACTCCTGCCCCACTGAACTCATCTCCGCTTACCTTGACTCTGTTTTCTCCCCTGGTCCAGGAACTCCCCACCTACATCTGGGACACCACCCACACCCTCCGCCTCCTCCAAGACTTCCAATTCCCTGGCCCCCAACACTTCATCTTCATTCTGGACATCCAATCCCTGTCCACTTGTATCCCCCATGTGGATGGCCTAAAAGCCCTCTGCTTCTTCCTTTCCCACAGGTCCAACCAGCCCCCCTCCACCGACACCCTCATCTGCTTAAACAAACTCATTCTTACCCTTAACAATTTCTCCTTCAACTCCTCCCAGATCCTACAGACTAAGGGGGTAGCCATGGGAACCCACATGGGCCCAAGCTACGCCTGCCCCTTTGTAGGATACATGGAACAGTCCCTTTTCCGCTGTTACACTGGCACTTTACCCCACCTCTTCCTCCGCTACATCGATGACTGTATCGATGCTGCCTCGTGCTCCCATGAGGAGTTTGAACAGTTCATCAACTTTACTAACACCTTTCACCCCAATTTCAAATTCACCTGGACCATCTCTGATACCTCCTGCTCCTTCCTGGACCTCTTTGTCTCCATCTCTGGTGACGCCTCAAAACTGATATCTATTTCAAGCCCACCGACTCCCATAGCTACCTGGACTACACCTCCTCTCACCCACCTTCCCGCAAGAATGCGATCCCTTACTCCCAATTCCTCTGCCTCCGCCAGGTCTGCTCCCAAGATGGGGCATTCCAATCCCGAACATCCCAGATGCCCTCTTATTTCAAAGACCACAACATCCCCCCTTCGGTGATCGAAAATGCTTTTGACCACATCTCTTGCGTTTTCCGCTGTTTTGCCCTCACATCCCCCCCCCCACAACAAAAACAAAGATAGGATCCCCCTCGGCCTCACATATCACCCCACTAACCTCCAGATTCAGCTTATCATTCTCCGCCACTTCCGCCACCTGCAATCCCATCCCACAACCAAAGATATATTTCCTTCCCCACCACTATCTACCTTCCGTAGGGACCACTCACTCCACGACTCCCTCGTCCACTCCACACTCCCCACTAGCTCCACTACCTTTCCCTGCAACCACAGGCAGTGCTACACCTGTCCCTAAACACCCCACCTCACCTCCATCCAAG
This sequence comes from Rhincodon typus, assembly GCF_021869965.1. Classification (NCBI taxonomy): domain Eukaryota; kingdom Metazoa; phylum Chordata; class Chondrichthyes; order Orectolobiformes; family Rhincodontidae; genus Rhincodon; species Rhincodon typus. The sequence continues at coordinate 57,077,917 of NC_063340.1, forward strand.
ATACCAAACAAATCTTCCACATCAGTCAGAGGTTCACCTGCACATCCGTCAACGTGGTCTATTGCATCCACTGCTCCTGAAGTGACCTCCTCTACATCAGTGAGACCAAGCAGAGGCTTGGAGACCGCATTGTAGAGCTCCAGCACCCAGTTCACAACAAACAACAACACCTTCCAGTCGTGAACCATTTCAACTCTCCCTCCCACTTCCTGCATGCCATGTCCATCCTGGGCCTCCTCCAGTGTCACAACGATGCCACCCGGAAACTGGAGGAGCAGCACCTCATATTCCGCCTTGAGATCCTACAACCCAATGGTCTCAATGTGCACTTTACCAGTTTCAAAATCTCCCCACCCCCGGCCTCATCCCATGACCAACCCTCCCTCTCATCCCCACCTCCTTGACCTAACACAACCTGTCTGTATTCTCTCCCACCTATCCGCCATTCCCAACTCACTGACCGATCCCCACCACTGCCTACCTGCACTCACCTATCACCATCCCACCTACCTTCCCCAGCCCCACCCTCCCTCTCTCTATTTATTTCTGAGCTCCTTTCCCCCCTCCTCCATTTCTGAAGAAGGTCGCAACTCGAAGCGTCAACTTTCCTGCTCCTCTGATGCTGTCTGGCCTGCTGTACTCCTTCAGTTCCACACTGTGTTATCTCAGACTCCAGCATCAGCAGTTCTTACTATCTCTGAACATTGTAACATAGATAACTTTATCAAACAGAATTTGCTCACAGCAGGTTACACTGGTTTTACGTTTTGATTGTTGTGAATGCTTTACTTCCTTGATATAGAAATGGTAATGAATATTTGCTATGTCAATATACACGTGAGAAATACATCTACCTGTACAGTGTATGTTTGTAAGACAATACGGGTAAATGCAAATCGCATTAATTAAATTATTAGTCTTGAGCAAACAAGGGAATAAAGCCTGTAATCACTGAGAAAACATTTACACACCTTCCTTTTTGTTTTGCAATTGTAGCAACATTTACATAAGAAAGCTAAAGTACACATACATTCACCTAGCAAAAGAAACATAGAAATTAGGGTGTCTATGACTCATTTTCATTTGCTAATCAGAATGGCAATTAGCCATATGTGGGTGGAGCTAGCATATTCAATGCACTGCATTAAGCCCTCTTCAAGCCTGTTAGCACGGATACAGTAGTAGACGTATTGTTATACCACATGATTACCAGGATAGAAGAGAGCAAGTCCCTTTATTGTTAAGGAATTCCTAAGAGCCTATGTTATAGCAAGAATCTTCACAGCATTGTCATAGCATGGGCTTTGTCTAAGACTTTGCTATAGCTGATGGTGAAGAGATTCTCCCGATCTATCACTGTAACTTTGCCAGCAGGTCAGTAAACATTCCAAAGCAAGGGTTGAATTTAACAATTGTAAGTAGATGGCTTGTTGACCAACTGAAAAACCAGTGCCAAACCTTTTTCAGGATGCTTAATGAGATTAGGTCTCAATTAGTCACTTATCTTTCCACCATTGGTATCCCCAGATTTTCTGAGGGGTATTTTCCCAGAAATCAGCTGTTGTCCAGTGCCAACAGTGACACAAGAAGCAGGGACTGCTGACAGTACTGCATTGGGGTTTACATGAGAAATGAGTCTGAAGGCCCAAGTTTTTTAAGACCAGAAAAGGAGATCCAGTTACAGCAAAGAGGTTTGTTGATTTGAAAGTCAAAGAGGGGTCCTCCTCCAGGCCCCACTGGCCAGCGCCTCCATTGAACTCCACTGAGTGCCAAGCATAGAGGAGCATTCCCAAACCAGGTCTACATATCAGGCTTTTCCAGGAATAGGCCTGTGTGATTTTATCTCCTCCAGCATGGAGAGGCCTTTCAGGGTCTTAATTGGTCTCGTGTTAGGATGGTTGTCCTTGAATCTTCTTCGTCCATTCTACTCAAAGACAGTGTGAAGGTGGTGGAATCTCCACCTTGTACCTTCCTGCCCACTCACATGCCATCCCCCCTTCCCTTGAGCTTATCTCAGGGAAGGATGTGGGGTATGCATTAAGTTCAATCCAAATGGTATAGACAGCTACTTATGCTGTTTTCCCTGACTTTCCACTGATTTTCCGCACAGTTACAATGGGAGGTTGTCTTTGGAAACTTTGTTTCAATGTGATTGCAAGTTTTATCAAAGATCCCCCACTCAACCAATTGACCCACTGAGTTTCTTCTCTTCCAAAATTGATTTACACAATATGACAGCACTCTTTTCTTTCGCAGTTTAAAATATGTTTACCTTGCAAATAAGGTCGATGACTTTTTTTAGTCATTTACCAGTGTGTGATTTCACAAAGTAGCAAAAACCTATTTATTGCATAACTAAGAAAGAGTTCAGTCTTAATGCAGAGAAGGTTGATTAACATCCAAAAAAAGAATAGTTTAAAGCTGTGAACTGACCCTTCATGAGAGCACTTGGAGTCTTCTTCTTCTCAGATGCTAATTGATCTGTTGGACATTTTTTAACAATTTCTTTCAAAACTGGCACTCCGGAACTGAGGCTATATTGAATTTTTGATTTTGACAGATTTTGGCTCAGGCATTTTGGGTTATAGAATCATTGTAGCACAGAAAAAGTCCCTTCAGCCCATCAGCTCTGTACCATCAAAAACAACAACCTAACTATTCCAAAACCATTTCACAGCATTTGGCCCAAACCCTTGTATGCCATGTCTTGTTCTGGATGGTTCAGACCAATCTGGGGTGGGTGGTGTCAAAACAGTATGGGAATAGAACAGTGTGCAAGCAACAAAACAAATACAACAAATCCAACACCATTCAGCTCTGAATTTAATTGACCAGGTAAGTTCATTTTCATTGAATAAAATTAAAATAGGTGATGCGAGATACATTCTAAAATGTCTGGTTTTAAGATTATGTACCTGTATTTATTTTACTTTTCCTATTGTCACAGTTTTTTTTTGTCATCTGTCTATTACGGTTTACATGACATCCCCAAGTGCATAAGTTATTGGAAAAACAAGAAAGAATTCATTGGGAATGTTGGAATTAGCTAACTAATCTGTAATTTTTTTAAAAGAAATTATGTTTAGATTTTTTTTCTTGTTTCACAACCATAATGTTCACTTTACAAGTAGTGTTTATATTATCGAGCGCTTGATGAGAAACATGCTGAAATAATGCAAAAATGCAAATGAAGTTAAGCAAACAAAAGATTTTAAAAAGGAACATCTGAAAGTTGCTGCCTAAGCAGTGAGGTTTGCCAACACCATTTATCCAGCCTACTGCTGCTGCACTTTCTGTTAAATCATTATCAGCCGATTATAACATCATAGCATTTGGCTTTAATTACTGCACTCTTAACCAAATGTTTGCCTGTTTGTGATATTTGTTGGTTAACCACAGAAAGTTGTGTGACATGAAGTGGGACAACTTACTGAACAAACCTCTCAAAATCTTCCTGCCAAATGTGTGAACTGAATAGTCGTAACTTCACCAAAGCTAAAGAAAAGGACTGCCAGTAGAATAAATGCCACGGAAAAGAGCACAGCCCATATCAAATACAAATGTTGGACTTCAGCCAATTTCCCAGACCTTGCCTACTCAAATTTTCAGCAAAAAAACATTTTTTTATGGCACACCCAGAGTCATGCAATACTCAGTTGTTTTGACCAATATTTGGACTGTGAATTTGGGTCAATTTGAGAGCAAATTCCGATACTGGGAGGCAACTCAAATTATTTTCTTTTAAAGTTGCAATGCTAAATTTTGAGGATTCCCAGCAGTTTAAACTGATTTGTATGAATATAGCAGATAAAGTGCAGGATAACACAACCCACTGCTTTTATTTCTGGAGTTTTTCACTGCTACACATGACTAAAACTCAAACTTTGACCTTTAACCAGCAATCTCACCACTCTCTCCAGTTCATTGAAAGGAAGGGGGAAAGCCAAAAACATTTATCTGTATTTGATGAAAAAGTTTTGAGTAACTCCACCCCTTCGTCCCCACAAGTGAAGATTACAGTTGTATGGTAATGTGTTGGAACAACAACATACAGTGCTGTGAAGGCTGAGACACATGATCTCCTTCAACTATTGAATTCCCAATCTTAACCTTATTACTATGAGAGATGCTGAGCTGAGGCCATGCACTTAACAACGATATATGTCCAGAACTGTTGTTGTTTCCCTGAATTCTAAAAGATGAGAAAAACAAGTATTAATTTGGAATTGACCATCCACCAAATCTCACAATTCACACACTTTTAACAGAATATTGAGCAAATCATTTCCCGCATCCTAAGATCAGCCATCAGAGTATGGAAAAGGAACAATCCTCTTTTACAATAAAACAGTTCGATTTTCTCTTTTTATTGTATTAGTCAGTGGTGTATTTGTCTACATAAAGTCCATGTGTGATTGAATCTGTGGTTTCAAAACTTGTATTTTTTTTAGACAAACACTAATTGAAGGAAATTAAGATTGAAACTGCAATTGGAAACCAAAACTTCAGGGGAAACTGAAACTTGAAACTATATAAAAGGTTATCAAGAGCGTTCAGTGCTCAGATGGTGATCCCAGTGATGCAGTATAGGCAGGCTTAAGAAGATGAAGGTGAACTCCAAGAGTTTTGAATAGGATAATGTACAATTGTTGCAACTGTTCCCGATACTTGAAGACAATATTACAACATCATTGGATCCACACTATTCATAAACAGAGTTGATCAGGTTTTGCAGATAGGAGCCATTTTAGTGAAGAGTATGCCTATAGAACCTGAGTAAATAGTGCATTGTTGGGAGCTGGGAATCAGACTACATCGTAGAAGAGAAGCTGAAATTCAATGCAAAGAAGACTAAGGGCTGTAGCTCACATATTTTTGGTAAAACGTCAATTTTACTGCATTTCACAGAGGGTTTCTCTCCACGAAGCCCAGTATGTTTCTTAGCCACATCTTACCACACATGCATCGTTAACTACCTCCACAGACCCTATGCCATGCCTGTCATCCAACTTTATTCCTTCAGTCCTTTATGGGTGCTCAAAGCTCATGAATGCACCTTTAAAAGAAATTTCCTACTCACGATACAATCTGTTTTTCAGATTATTCAATGCATCCATCATTCACCCATTATCAGTTTCTAGCAGTCAGGACTCAGGTCTAGATTTCAAATACTTAACCTCAGCCTCACACACTTTTCAAAGATGCCAGCCTCGGGTATGTTGTGTAGGACACTGAAACAACTTTGTAATGATGTCATGGAACTGCTCCTCATTCAGCATTAATAGCACGGTGTGAACAGTGTTATAAGGGGAGAGAGAAACACACTAGAAAGTTAAGCAGAATCCTGAAGTCTAGCCACATGGAAGTGCTAGAAGTACATGCAGACAAGAATGTAGAGAAGACTGACTAGCATTAAGCAGCAGAGTTTTGAATAGACTTTCAAAAAAGTAAGATGAGTGGTGGTATATTTCTGAATACCATCTATTATAGTATTTAATCTTAACATAAAAAAAAGGTGTTGTAAGGAAGCTGAAGCCTGAAAGCAGATTTTGTCCTGGTCTTCACCTTGACTAGACATCCATTGTTATGATCAGACCCTGAGAAATGTTTCCTCTTTTGTTACTGTTCCAGCAGGGTATCTCAAACTATGAAGCTCCCAAATGAGGATGGATGAACTGCTGGCTTTGTTATTTACCTGCCTTCTCAGTTGATCACATCAAGGTTTAGTTTCAAGAAAATCCTTTCCCTTGTGAGTACCTTTCTCCCAGACCAAAATGAACTCATGCTTAAAAGGGGCCAATTTAACCAGACTATTTTAAATTAACAGAAAGATAGTGTTTATTAGTTTCTGAATGAGAGAAGAAATAAAAGCGCAATGCACACATGAACAAATTTCATCTTCTGGGCTTGACAAAGGAGTTGGTGCTGCGTCTTATAGAGCCATCTATATCAAAGCTTCCAATGTCATTGAGAGCGTTCAGCATATGTTACTCCTTATTTGCCTCCTAAGCTCCCACTTCAGTCTCATCCTGCCAAGTGGCATGATATCTAAGCTACTGATGGTGTGGCCATTAACAATTTGCTTTCCAAACCCACACTCCTCTCTCATATGTACCCCTCCCTTCTGAAGTCATGATTTCATAATCCTAAGAACTGCCACTTCGCTGGCTATAGCAGTGCAGGAATTCTAGAGAGAGAGTTGTAGCAATCCTCTGGTGCAGAAACACCAGCGCTTCATCTGACACTTGAAAACATCAGCGCAGCTGTTGGACCCGATGGCCTCCTTTCCTGGGTCTTAAAAGAATGGCAACAAAGTTGTAGATGCATTGGTTGTAAATTTCCACAGTTTTGGAGATGAAGTTTAATCTGGAAAAATTCAAGGTTTAGTAGGAAGAATAGAAATGCAAGCTATTATTTAAATAGACAGAAACCACAGATTCCCACAATATAAAGAGATCTGAGTGTCCTTATTTGTAAAACACCAAAAGTTAAGATGCAGGTGCAGCAAGTAAGTAAGAAGGCAAATAAAATTTGGACCTTAATTGCAAGGTGGATCAAGTATACAGATGGGAAAGTCTTGTTACAACTGCATATGGTGTCAGTAAGACCATGCATGGTGTACAGTACACTGTTTTTGTCTTATATAAGGATATTTGCATTTGAGGCATCCAGAAAAAGTTCACTAGATTAATTCTCAGATTGAAAGAGTTGTCTTCTGAAGAAAGGTTGAATGGATTGTGTCTATACTGATCAGATTTCAGATAAATGACAAGTGATCCGAGGGAAACTCACAAGATTCTGAGGGGATTGACAGATTAGATACTAAGAGGTGGTTTCCTCTTTTGAGAGGAACTAGAAGGCACAGTTTGAAAATAAGGCATCACCCATTTGGGGCAGCAATCAGGAGCATCATAAATCTTTGGAATTCGCTATTCCAGAGAAATGTGGAGACTGAGACATTGAGTGTATTTATGGATGAGATAGATTTTTGAACTGTAAAGGACTACAGAATTGCAGGTAAGGGCAGGGAAGTGGACCTGAGGCCAAGATCAGATCAACAATGATATTATTGAATGGCAGAGAAGGCTCAAGGGCCCTTATGACAGTGTGGAGCTGGAAAAACACAGCAGCATCAAAGGAGCAGGAAAGCTGATGTTTCGGGTCAGGACTCTTCTTCAGAAATGGGGGAGGGGAAGGGGGCTCTGAAATAAATAGAGAGGGGGGGCAGTGATAGCAGCTAGGTAGTGGTGGGGATTGGTCAGTGAGGTGGGAGGAGCGGATAGGTGGGAGAGAAGACGGACAGGTCAAGGAAGCGGGGATGAAGCTTGTAAAGGTGAGTGTAGATAGGTAGCCATGGGGATTGTTCAGTGAGGTGGGAGGAGCAGATAGGTGGGAGAGAAGATGGACAGGTCAATGAGGTGGGGATGGTTCATGGTCATGCTTCAAGTGATCCAAGTCAAGATGGAGCCTGAAATCTTTATATTATCAGATCACAGGCTATGATTCAGTAATGATATCACGCATTTATTAAAAGTATATTGACATACTGTATCTCTTAAATGTATACTAACTAAGTTACTATGAGTTGTAGTACAACTGGCAGTAAAAGCATTTAGTGGATCTATGTGATACAATTCCAGCACAGAACATCAACTCAGCAAAAAAGCTGAACGTGGGGCCAGTTGAAAAACTTGCTGAAAACACATACCTCAGCGGCACATGCGCCCTTGCCAGCATGCAAGGGATTTACCGGAAGCAACAGGGAATGATGCACATATCGTTCTGAGGACCTGTGCTTTCACAGTGCTCATTCCTGCCATGCTACAGAGCTGAATTTCATGTCCTATGTATTTATCCTTCCAGTCACTTTGAATGCACAATGGATATTTTGTTCTCTCACTAATATAGATTTTTGCATCATTATGGAGAATTACAATCATTCCTTTTCATCAAATGTACTTTAGCAATGCGCTATGAGGCACAGACCGGGAGATATAATTCCTTCAATCTCAAAGATACAATGAGCCATTATGCCAAGACTTTTTTTTATATATAAATGGGTATGATTTGACAATAACTGTTTCACTCATTTATTTAGAAAGTAAAAGCTGATTTCATACTTCAGCGTTGTAAACGAAAATTAGTGAGATTCACTAGGATACAAGTCTTGTATTTTCAGTGGGGAGATGACAGTCTAGTGGTATTATCACTGGACTGTTGACCCCAAGATCCAGTAATGGTTTGGGGATCTGGTTTCAAATCCCACCACAGCAAATGGTGGAATTTGAATTCACTAAAGGAAAAAAGTCTGGCATTCAGAGTCTAATGATGACCATAACTCTATTGTCAATGGTTGAAAAACCTACCTGGTTCAAAGGGGAAATTGCCATCCTTACCTGCTCTGGCCTACATGTGACTCCAGACCCACTGCAATGTGGTTGACACTTAAATTCCTTCAGGGGATTTGTCAATTAGGATGGCTAATAAATGCTGGCCTAGCCAGTGATAGCCACACCTGTGAAGTTTCAAGAATCAGATACTTGTATTGAAAATGATAGATGTTAAATTCATTCAAAATCCTGGTTTAGCTGCTAATTGGGACAGACTTTGACAAGCTTTGCTCACAATTGGTATGAAGTCATCCAAAAACCTACATCAGAAGGCCGTGAAGCATTTCTGTTCATTTAAACACTCCTGGAGAGTTTTAAATGACAAACATTTACCATAATTCCATTTGCCAGTTGTGGCATAGCAGGAAATCAGCATGGCTCCCGTGCTGAGAGAAAAGGGGGAGGCAATCATAAGGACCTTATGTGCGTCCAGAGCACTCGAGGTTTTTGTTTCGCATAAAAACAGAAGTTAAAAACTTCCACAACTGTTTTCTGAGTGGCTTTCAGTGGTGGTCCATTGAAATAATTCTTGTTAGAACACTCAGCGCCATAGGCAACTGGGTAGAGTGTCCCCAGTGCAGTCAAAGAAGCATAAGGTTTGATAGTGTGCCACATGATGAACTCAGGCAGAGGTGGACTTGGAAAAGCATGGCCTGTTCATACCTCTCCATGCTATTTCCTCACACAGAATAAAGCCTGTTGTGGCAGTTCGTGTTTGCCAAGTGGCAAGGTGGCCAACTAGCTCAGGGAAGGGGATGCCCACAATTAGGCTTTTCAGGGAGAACACCTCTCAGGGAAGGGCCATGTTGTGTCACTTGCTGCCTCCCATGTAAAGAGATTGGTGGCAGCTGCAGAAGAAATGTGACTTTGAAAGAGACAAAGCATTGAAGAACAACCCTTAGATCCATGATGGTATTGGAGCCCTATCAGGTAGGAACATGTTTTTCTATTTTGGTAACCATTACATCTGCAACGTCTTATTTTGCCAGAGTGAAAGAACATCTGAACACACCTGTCCCACTTTCTTTTTGAATAAGAATTCTTCAAGAAAAGTAATATTCTACACTTTAGTTTTATTTTTTTTCCACACCTTGCTTGATTGTATTCCAATCGACAATGATAGAGTCCCAAACTGTTTAATCTTTAATCAGTGATGGAAACACCATTGGACTTCAAGTAATGATGTCATTGTCTGGCACTTGTGTGGTGTGAATATTACTTCCCACATCAGAACAAACCTGGACATTGTTCAGGTCTTGCTGCTAATGGACACGGACTGCTTTAGGACCTAAGGAGTCATGAATGATGCTGGACGTGATGCAATCATTAGTGAACCCCATCACTTCTGGCCTTACCTGGAAAGTTCTTTGATAATGCAGAGGAAGATACTTCCCCCAAAAGTGAAAACTCAGGAGCTGCAGCCCTCAAGGCCCAACATCAACTTCTGAGGAGGAGGCAGGGGGAAGGACACTCAGAGAGGGAACTGTCTCACCCTAGCATCAGCACGAGTCATCTGATCCAAACACAATGTGGGGGGACATCTTGAGAGCAAGTAGCCCTCTATCAGTCAAAGGAGGCTGGAGGTGACCTAAAGGCTTGAACCTCGTTCTGATTGTGAGCTTCTGGAAGCATCTTTCTAGTGAGAAATGTTGGATGTGTAGTGAGATAGCGGTTCCAGATAGGTAGGCTGCAATGGCACAGGTAGCAGTCACCTGCTGTTCAGAAAATATGGCTTCTTCCATTGATAGATTGTCATGAAGTTTTGGGAATCCCAAATTACATTAAGATAGACAAGTCCCCAGGACCAGATGGGATCTACCCCAGGATGCTTAGAGAGGCAAGGGAGGAAATAGCTGGGGCATTGGCAGATGTCTTCACATCCTCAGTGACCACAGGTGAAGTTCCAGAGGACTGGAGATTAGCGAATGTTCCCTTGTTTAAGAAAGGATGCAGGGATAATCCAGGAAACTATAGGCATGTGATCTTGACGTCTGTGGAGGGGAAGCTCTTGGAGAAGATACTGAGGGACAAGATATATGCACATTTGGAGGAAAATGGACTAGTTAATGATAAGCAGCATGGTTTTGTCCAGGGAAGATCATGTCTCACCAACCTGATTGAATTTTTTGAAGAGATAATGAGGATAATTGATAAGGGAAGGACAGTGGATGTAGTTTATATGGATTTTAGTAAGGCATTTGATAAAGTCCCACATGGCAGGTTAGTACAAAAACTAAAATCACAAGGGATTCAGGGTGGCCTGGCTAGATGGATAGAAAACTGGCTTGGTCATAGAAGACAGAGGGTAGTGGTGCAAGGATGTTTTTCAGAAGGGAGACCGGTAACTAGGTGTGTTCCACAGGGATCAGTCTTAGGTCCTTTGTTGTTTGTAGTATATATAAATGATCTGGAGGAAAATTTGGGTGGTCTGATAAGCAAGTTTGCTGATGACATGAAGATTGGTGGAGTTACTGATAGTGCCAATACATTGTGAAAGTATACAACAGGATATAGATAGATTGGCGACTTGGGCACTGAAATGGCAGGTGGAGTTTAATCCAGACAACTGCAAGTTGATGCATTTTGAAGGATCAAATTTAGGTGTGAATCATACTGTAAATGACAGGACCCTTAGGGACACTAACATTCAGTCGGATCTGGGCATGCAGGTCCACAGTTTCCTGCAAGTGATAACACAGATAGCCAAGGTGATTAAGAAGACATATGGCATGCTCGTCTTCATCGCCTGGGGCATGGAGTGCAAGAGTTGGCAAAACATGCTGCAGCTATATAAAACCCTTGTTTGGCCGCATTTAGAGTATTGTGTGAAGTTTTGGTCACCACACTACCAGAAGGATGTGGAAGCTTTGGAGAGAGTACAGAGAAGGTTCACCAGGATGTTACCCGGCCTCCAGGGCAAGGATGATGAGGAAAGGTTAAAAAGATTAGGATTGTTTTCTCTGGAAAGACGGCGGCTGAGAGGAGACCTGATAGAGGTCTACAAAATTATGAGAAGCATAGATAGGGTGGATAGTCAGAGGCTTTATCCCAGAGTTGAAGTTTCAATTACAAGGGACCCAGGTTCAAGGTCAGAGGGGGAAAGTTTAAGGGAGATGTGTGAGGGAAGTTTTTCGCACAGAGAGTGGTAGCAGCCTGAAATGCACTACCAGAAGAGGTGGTGGAAGTGGGCACATTAATGACTTTAAGAGGCACCTAGATGGGTACATGAATAGGGAGGTAATAGAGGGATACGGATCGAAAAATGGCAGGTTTGTTTTTAGACTAATTAGGGCATGATGATCAGCACAGGCTTGGAAGGCTGAAGGGCCTGTTCCTGTGCTGTACTTTTTTCATTTGTTCATTTGAATAGCAGCTCATTGATTGGATAATGGGGATGGGTTCTGACCTGCACTGTAAGACTTCTTCCATGACCTCCAGTCCCCACAGGTTAGGTGAGAGGTGGACATGGCCCCTGGAGTTACAGTCAACTCCAGGTTCCTTTCGGGGAGGCAGGGCCATCAGTCGGATTTCAGGATGGTGGATGAGTGGTTGACGCCACACTCACAGATCAGCCTCCTGCCACTGTGCCAAGTCTCTCAAGGGCTCAGCAAACCAGAGAACAACAGCCAAATTCACCACTGACACAGAGCCATGGTGTCCAGCACGGTGCCAGCTAGTGGGATGAGGGAGGAACCACAGCACAGAAGCTGGAAAAGAATGAAAGGAAACACATTAGTCACACATGTATTCATCGGGTAATACTGTCATCACTTTTGACTGGAAAAGCTTTGCTTCTATCATGAGTCCTCACATTAAGTTGCTCTGATTTACCTCTTGCATTGCATTTTAATGAGTCTGAAAGTATTGACACAACATGAGTTCCCTGTTGCATATTGACTTGTTTAATACAGATCTGACCTGGTCCATGACCCGATGACAGCATTTTAGAGTAGCCTGTCCTGCTGCCCATACCCTCCTAGTTACAGCTTCCTGTCCAACTCTCCTAGTTAACAGGACACGACTAAATTCTTCTGCTCTCCACTATGAGTGTGAATCTGGTAGTGACACCATGACTGTGAACTTCTGATAGTGATGTTGTGAGTGTGAGAGTCTGGCAGTGACAACATGATTGTGAAAATCTGGTAATGACACTGTGAATGTGAAAGTCTGGAAGTGAAGCTGTGAGTGTGAGAGTCTGGTAATGACACTGTGAGTGTGAGAGTCTG
>NC_063340.1:57090542-57112401 GCF_021869965.1 Rhincodon typus
GTCTGGTAATGACACTGTGAGTGTGAGAGTCTGGTAGTGACACTGTGAGTGTGAAAGTCTGAACGTGAAGCTGTAAGTGTGATACAGCCTGTGGAAAACCTGCAAGCAGATTATAAATTAGAACAATTAGCACACATATAGTGATTTCATTTAACAATATCAGAATTAAGCGATATAGAGTATTTTGAATTTCAGTGGATAGTCTTTAAATATTTGTTTCTGCTAACGAAGCTCCTACAGAACATAATTGCAACTTTTACATTGTTTTTAACAGGAAATGTGATTCACTTAAAGTCATTTCACGTAAAGCTGCAATTTTCAGGATGACAACTACAAGTTTTAGTGAGGACTCACTATATTAGTATTATGTGTACTTACTTTTCTGGCTTCATTGTTGTTTCCTGTGTATGATGTCCTGGGTTGATTGGCTATCAAGTGAGTTTTTGTGCATATGCACCAATCTGAATGGCCTCATCTTGAGCCTCACTATTGGCACATGTGTAGCAGGCCTTGGTGCTGATACATGTAACTGCCAAGAAGGAGTGAGTATGGGAAAGATATTAATGTACAGCGAATTCCACATTCTCAATTAAATTTTTACATTATAAGTGAATCCCCCATCTCTCTGCCATCCAAAGTCTGGTTCCTTTCCTGGCTGATATGGCTCACGTTCCTCATCTTTAGATTTGTTTTGAGACTCATCGTCAGAGGATGTGGCTCATTCCATTAGATCATCCTTTGCACAAACCTTCCCTTTCTGAAGCATTGGATTGTGCAAGGCACAGCACAACATGACAGTTAGTGAGACAGGAGCCAGAGAATATTGCAAAGGGCTGCCTGCACAGTCCAAACATTAAAACCTCATTTTTACCAAGGTCTGTTATCTCAATCTCTTCTCACCAGAGGCTTAAAATTATCAGTCTGTGATGTGTAATATAAACAGCTGATGCTCCCACCTTCATGAACAGACTCCGCTGCTGATGCAACCCTGCTCCCACTTGCGGTTATTATTAACCATCCTTGAACAACTTCTTCATATTTGGTCTGACTCGTTCTCAACATTTTTCCTGTACACCTAGCAAAATGTGGAATGGGCCATGTAAAATCAAAGTGAATTCCCTTGCTAATGAGCTGGATTGGTCTTAGCTTTTTGAAAATAGTGGTCGGGCTGTTGATCAGTTTCAGTGCCCATGGGTCTTCTGTATGATTGCAGACTGGCATGATGCCTTCACGGTGCCAATTCTACAGTGTGGCACTGCATTTTTCTTCACAGCCAGGAGCCTGGAACTCTTCACAGAACTTGCCAGGGTGTCATACATGAGATAATGACTTCTATTCCTCCTGCGCCATATATCTCGAGATTCAAAAGCCAGTATTTCACTGACGTTTTCATTATTTGCTGTGCATGTTTATGATTTTTATACCTGTTTCTCCAAGTCCTTTCGAATTGCTTTTTCATATTTCACCATTCAGAAAGCATTCCATCCTAAATTCTATCCCTTTAACGTCCATACTGAGCAACCCTACATGATATTCCATTTCTCACAATTGGGCCCATTCACTTAACCTATCAACTGTTCTTTCTAATTTTACGCTTCCATCTGGACTGCTTACTAAAATTCGCTTCATCAGCTAGTTTAGACATGTAGTTTTCTACTCCATGATCAAAAGCATTCATGATTACAGTGAGTATTATAATCACTAACTGCCCTTTAGCTTCTATTGAAGATTAGCGAATGTTATATAAGGAAAGACATAGAAGTATAATAGTTGCAATTTGCTTACTCCTATGGGGTCCCAGCTAATGTTCAGTTAACAAAAACAACATGTCAATGCCCAGGAGATGAATCGCCAAGCTCTTGTCCCTGATGGGAACCTACTGCTATTTGCTGCTACCAATGATATTCTCCACTGACTTAATAGGTGAAGGCATTTTCTGGAATATTACCAAGTTATACGATTCAGAAAATGTCAAATTTGAAAGGCAATTTATGCTGTGTTAGTGAATCTCAGCAAGGTCCCATAATTTCCGTCCGCAGCCTCTGAGAATATGTAGAGAAATAGCAAACAGATTTGCTCATGATTACTGTTCTATGATTCCTGCTGACATGCAAGTGCATGCAGTTACCTTACTAGGACAGGAATGGACTCAACTCAACTATCCTGGCCTCAATAATTTGTTGAACCTTACTGACCAGCACCACATATGAGCAATTGTCATTTGGGCCTGATAGTGAAGGACAACCAATGCTGTAAAGTTATATTCACTTGGACTTAATTGGGATGATAATTCCTTTAGGTCCTTCTTCAGGAGGAGAAAAACCACATAACAATGTTTATGTTTTTAAATCAAAAGATTGAGAGTTTAAAGACTATTTCTCGTCATTAATTAAATGTTGGGTAGTTGCTACTCTCCCAATACCTGAAGGTAAGTGGGAATATTGTAGAAACAAAGCTAGGGGTAGATCTTGAGTACCATGGAGTTTGGGGAATATTCCTGCTCCAGTCAGTTCTACAGAAACAAATGTTAATATTGTAATGTTCCAATATATTACAAACTTTCAGTCAACACTTTGAAATTTTAAAATTGAAGAAGAGATGGCTGGCTGAGGGACACCTGATTTATTTTGTGGAGAAACACAACAGGTCTGGCAGTATCTGTAGAGAAAAAAAAAACAGAATTAACATTGTGAGTCCAGTGATCCTCTTGCAGAACAGAAAGCAACTGGGAAAGGTTGGTATTTATGATGCTGATGGTTTGGTAGAGGGGCAGAGGTGGTGGAATGAATACAGTACACGGAGACAATGCCCAGAGAGAAAGAAAGAGAGAAAAAGATAGGCAAATAAAGAGATTGCTGATGATAAGCTGAGGGAGAGATAAATGTTGGGTAGGATGCTAACAAGAGGTATAAATGGTTGAAAATTGGTTGTCAGTGCTGAGGGCAACCCATACAAAACAGGACCTTGGGGGTGTTTGGTGGAGTGGGGGTGTGGGGTGTAACAAACATGGGGGAGGGTGTTCACATTGAAATTGTTCAATTCAATGTTGAGTCCTGAAGGCTGTAAGGTAGCTAGGTGGAAGGTAGTTTATATTGAGCTTCGCTGGAGCACTGCAGCAGGCCTGAGACAGAAATGTTGGCATGGGAACACAGTGGTGTGTTGAAGTGGCCAACATCTTGAAGCTCGGATTCATGTTTATGGACATAGTGTAGGTGTTTGGCAAAGTGGTCACCTATCTCTGTTTCATTTCCCCACTGTAGAGGAGACCACATTATGAGCAGCGAATGCAGTCAATTAGATTGAATGAAGATTTCCAGCATCCACAGTTCTTCATTAAGAACTGGCATCCTGTTCTGAGTTGGTTGTAGCCCCCTAAATATGGGTGATGGCAGAGTCACAACCTTGCCCTCACCCCACTCTGCTGAATATAGCAGGCACCAGGATCAGCGTTAAAAAATACGATGTTCAAAACTTCAACCCAAAGAGTTTCCACACTCTTAAGCTGAAGCAAGTTCAGTGTAGCAAGATCCCTTCTTTCTCTCAAATATCTAAGCAGTTTATCAATGTACGTTGTATTTCTACTTTTTCATCAGGCAGCTAGAGCTGTCATTGTCCTCTCAAAGTATATAGACAGACTGGATCAGAAGCAGTAAGAAATCCTTAACATCAATATGTCAAGTAAACATTCCCACTCTAGTTACAGGCTCCCTGATAAAGAACATGGCTGTGTCAAGGAAAGTTATTCATATATTTCCAACATGACTTTAGTAACATTGTTGAATGTTATGCATTTTGTCCTTGCTAGGTAGGAATGTTGTTTGATTGAAGACGGGAATGACTTACACATTGTGAACAAATATTTGAACAAGTTCATTTTGTGGTAGTTTCCAGTTTAGGACAGTTAACTTTGAAAGATATTTGAGTAATTAGATTTGGTTTTATTGTGATGTTTGCTGATTGCTTTTTGGAAGCAATTCTATCTGTTTCAGCAAAAATATTAATTACTTTGATTACTTTGCATTAAACCATGAAGCTATTTGAGAAACGTTAGCATAACAGCTGGCTATATGAACCATCAATGAATTGTTTTCCTGACATTCATGCTGTACGTGGTGCTTTTGATGCAGGCTAAATTGAGTTTTATACTATTTTGTCTGAGCTTTCTGTGAAACATTGATCAAGTTTCTAGCAAATGAACAGGAAAACCCCACAAGTCCATTCATTCTTAGCTTTGTAAAGTACCGGTCTGTCAATTTCCTGCTTTCGATCCTTGCCGCTTCTCAAATCAATCCGCCATCCTAGTCTGACCACCTACCAGCTTCTAAAGCAATATATTGATTGCACAGCACACCACACCACAACCGCACCCACTCTTTGTCAAGGGACAATTCCTGTGGTCTGATCTAAATTTTCCCTTTGCAACCCTGAACCCATGCCACCTTGTCCAGCTGCACTGCCATACGTAAAATTATTATACCGAGTTTCAGTTTTGTACTCCATGAGGAGTTTTCTGTATCTCTGAAGAATGAAGGCACTAGCTTAGCCTAATGATTTTCCTACTCATTCTTGTAACACCCGGATTTTGATTAGCTAGCATGTTGCCCTCCTCTGTGCCATCCTCTGACCCTAGTAAGTCACAGTGACCAGAAGTATAGATATGAGCTGGTCTGAGCACTGTGCAGTTGCAGCATGACATCTGGGAGTTAGAAGACATCTCAAAAGTAGACTTAGCAATTGGGTGCATAATTTTTAAGATGCCTTCAATATGTACACATGGCTATTTACTCAAGATCAATGCAATTCAGTATAAGTGGCTGCAATAAATTACATAGAAAGTACATAAAAAATTTTCATGATTTAAAAGTATTATCTAAATTAGAATGTAATTGAAATATGAACAAGTAATAAAACATGAAACCATAAGATATAAGATGTGTAACAGAGTAAGCTTTGGGTCGGTCAGTATGCTTACATCTGCTTCTGGGCTCCAAGCAGGTGCTTGCATATCTGGTAATCAGAACTACAAAAAAGATTAAAGGGTGCTTTTGTATTACAAGAAATAGTCACAGAGTTGAAATTTTATTCTTTCCAGTAATAGTTTCCCAGGGTCTAAGTTCTTTATCCTGCAGAGTTTTGACAGTTCATCAGACTAGTTTTATGAGTTTGACATCAAAACCCAAATGATCCCTGAAAAAGATATACATTATGAAGTTCTATGGTTTCCTGAGTCATTATGTAGCCTACTTACATTTTATAAGCCTAATAAAATGAACTATAGGTACAACTGTTGTGCATAATCTCAAAACTGTTGTCATTATTTAAATATGAGACTTAATTCTCAAACCAGACTTTGAGATATTGAATTCTAGACTGTTTTACTAACGGTGTGGGTATTCTTGATAAAACTATGGATAAGTGAGAATTCATTGGAAATGGGGTACCTCATTTTACCTTTGTCAGTTAAAATCTGGATAGAAACTGATGTTGGATGTTTTCATTCATGTGTACAGTTTAATTAGGGTGAAAATAGACAAAAAAAACTTAGAGACCTGCAGAAGCAAGAGAGATAATTCAGACTGCTAAGAAAATAAGAAATAGGAACTGGAGCAGGCTATTCAGCCCTTCAAACCTGCTCTGCCATTCATGGCAAACATGCCACAGGCCTCAACTCCTCTTTCATGCCAGTTCAACATAACCCTCAACTCCCCGATAACTCATCCAAGTAGAAAGCTGTTATTTTTTGTTTCAGGACAAATTGAGTAAAACCTCTACAGATGAAGCTAACATTTCCTTAAATATGAGTAAAAATTGGTGACATGGCAGGGAAATCTATTTTGAATGAACAGAATTGCGAAAATCTGGATTAAAATTAGGTGTAAATCCATATATGTTGAGTACTTAATGCATTTCAACGATTACTTATTTCTTACACTGTAACATAATGAATGCACACTTTACATGAAATAATGTACTGAGAGCTTATTGGCTAAAGTGCAAGACTGTAAATGAAGAACAGGGGAATTTCGAAGGTTGGATACACAACTATTTTAAAATGGTTTGATTATTGATTAAACTATAAAAAAGTATTTGAAGTCCTGAATTTCAGAGATGGTTATCCTTCAGCCCCAATGACAGAAGAAGCAGGATAACTCTAACAGCACCCACTGAGAAGAATTGCTATAATAAAAAAAACTGCATCTCCATTGAAATTGTTAAAATTGTTTCAAAATCTGAAATTTTAATTCTGTTTTTATCTCTCCACAGACACTGCCAAACTTACAAAATTTTGCAGCATTTTCTGCTTTTTGTTTATGATTTTCAACATCACAGTATTTTGTTTTTGCAACAAAAGGATATAATTTGTATCTGAACGGCATCCAAAATGAGGTCCAACTTCACCCCAGTATCTTGTGATTGGCTATTTTTGTTTTAGCTTCACATGTCACATTTTCAGGACAAGCTTTTTAAAACCAATGAACAGATGACAAATTGTAGAGAAAAATGGGTACTTATAATGACTGAAACATGGAAAGTATGTACCCCAGTTACAATGGTTTATTTTTATGTCACAAAAAAGAAAGTTTTCTGGAAGGAACTCAATGAAGCTGCTAATTCTTTATTTGTCAATCCAAAATCATTTCTTTATTTCATGTAATGACTGTAAGCACACAATTGAAGGCATGAGTAATGGCCATTATCAAAAAGTCTCATTCATATACCTGCAGCAATTTTAACCTAGCTTACCCACTACATAGGGATCTGTTGGAAAAACATAGCAGAAAGAAAGATGAACTGCTAAAAGTTCTGGGCTTCTTTTGTTACAGCCCCATCACAACTATAACATCAGTTTGTGGATTAGACCTCAATCCTAGCCTGCTCCAGGGATATTCCACAACAGCTGCACAAGGCAGCAATCACCAAAATAAAGTCAGTTTTTTTGTACTTTTAAAATTTGTCCCGGAACTGAACCTGGTGAAAAAATGCCCTAGGAAAAGCTACAGGAAAAGGAATGGGCCCAAGTCCAAGGACTTAGAGGGAGAGGGATGTAGTGATTATGACGAGGTCAGCCAGGTGGACCTCACAGAATAGGAGTTCCATGATTGGGGCTGTTAACCCGGTCCAATTAGGGACCCCCAGCTGACAGATCTAAACGAGAGTGTCAGGAGTTCTGCTCATTCTAGGAGCCGGCTCTGAGCTAGCTAGGTCAGTGTCACATACTATGCACATGTAAATAAAGGGTGACTTAATGATGGGATGCCGGCCTTTGTGGAGTCATTTCAGATTTCCTCACTGTTGCTTTTCTTTCCAGATGGAGAAGAATTGGATTTTAACCAATTATGTAGCTCAAAATCCAAGAGTAAAAACCGACCTGCGGCTTGTCTCAAACCTTTCCACTGTTGATTTTCTGACTAAGACTGCTTTCTTTGAAATTTTGTAATATATCACCCAGCAAGTGATGTTGCCAAATCAAAGAACTGGATTTACATGCCAAACATAGATGCATTGTTTTAAGTTAACATGCCCAGCAGAGGGATTGCATTGCATTGTGCAATCAGCATGGTAAACTGGCCTTGCTGGAGCGTGAAATCAGTTCATTATACACTGAATATGTCCAATTGTCCAAATACACGCAATGTATGAGGACTTCTGGGGAGCCAGTAGCTCATTAAGGTCTGTTTCTTGCAGTCAATTGGGAGATACATTGAACAATGCAGCAATTCCAAATTGGTGATTTATTCTTTGTGGTTTCCCTTCAGGAGATGTAGCAATCCATCAAATCAGAAACAATGCAGTTTCTCCCAGAAACAAGGGGGAGAAATTGTTGAAGACTTATGAAGGTTACCAAAGTAGCCTGTGCAGCATGTGCACAATAATTGGTACAAGGTGCAACTTATTGCAGTTTTGGCAAGGCATCATGCAATATACTCAATCAGCCTAGCAGCTTTTTTGGTGTGTGCATATTTCTGGCTATTTTGCTGAATGCAAAGTTGGTTGCTGGGAGACAACCGTCAGGCTACTATTACGACACAAACATGTCTATATGGGACCAACCATCACATTGTAAACACAGGTTCCTTCTGTGCTGCACATTCTTGGACACACATAATATTATCTCTCATTGTTCCAATTTTAATAAAAACACACTGAAACATTTTTTCTGTATTTTAGTAACCACAATTATCCTTAAATAGATTGAAGGGCTGGGATTTGCAATAAAAGCAAGTGTGGATTACAGCTGTGCTATACAGATAACTCACCATAGAATCCTAGCGTGTGGAAGGAGGCCATTCAGCCCATAGAGTCAACACCAGTGCTCTGAAGAGCATCTACTACCCTCTCCCTGCATTTCCCATGTCTAGCCAACATATCCTGTAAGCTATAGACAATTTCATATGGCCAGTCTGCAAAACCTGCACAGATTTGGACTTTGGGAGGTAACTGGAGCACCCAACAGAAACTGATGCAGACACAGGGAGAACATGTGAACTTCACACAGACAGTCACCCAAAGCTGGAATTGAACCTGGGTGTCTGGTGCTATGAGGCAGCAATGCTAACCACTGAGCCACTATGCCATCCCCAATTCATTGCTGAAATTAATGTAGCTGTAGTAATCTACCAGTTCCCCTTCAAACATGTCAGAAGAAAGTAAGGGTGGTGTATTGAGGTGTAGGTGCTTTTGTAATAGTGGAATCAGTCTTAATTGCTCCCAGACAACCACATTGGCTGAAAATTTTAGTTTTACAAATGTGGAGTCTCATCCCTTCAAAATATAATTATTGTTCAAGGTACCAAAAGGATTTTAAAAATTACTTTTTCTTTTTCTCATTTCTTTCTTATTTTTTCTTAACTCCACCACTGCCTTCAGCCTCCTGCCACACACACACACACACACACACACACACACATGCACACACACATATATACACGTGTGCACACACACACGCACACATGCACACACACATATATACACGTGTGCACACACACACATATATACACACGCACATTTTTTTTTCAATGCTTGCTTTTACAAAGAGTGAATATTCTAATTTATATTTCCTGGTTTAGATGGCAAGCTGAGAATTCTTGAATTTGAATTATTAAAAAAGCATACAGTTATTAACCATATTGAAATGTGCTATACATCCCCTGGGGTGGATTCCTCATCGGATAAGTTTCCCAATGGTAGTATCTTTCTAATCAAAAGCCCAGAAAAGTCTGTGTGAAGATGTAAATGTATATGGTGTGCTGACTGATGACTGAAAACCAAGTCACTGCACTTTTAACCTACTGTTAAACCTTTTAAACCTTTGTAAATGGAACCTAAAACACAATCGCTTTCCCTTCCAGCTCTTTTAAACTACTGGTCATAACATTTTCTCAGTCATAACATTTTCTTCATTGGTTTATTTTCTAATACATTACTTTTTGCAAGTATCTCGGCAAAGTATAAGATTGAACTTGCCTACATAAAATAACATCTACTTATATTTGCTCATTCAATTAACTTGTCCATTTATTCCCTATTTAGAAGCTCCATACGTATACCCATGGATTAAGCAACAGATGCTGTACAGAGCCTTGAAAAACTTTGTTCATAACTGAGACTGACTCAGATTCCTTAACATTATTAACACAACTGCTCATATAATTTTAACTATCTGACCACCTTAACTATCTTATAACCCTAACAGGGATGCAACTGGACTTGTAATGCTATTCATTTTAATAAAGCAACCGGGAGGGATAGCCTAGCATCATATTTCCTTTGGCAATGTTTTCTGGCTGCCCAATAAAATCTGTTCCTATCACTTGTAACCAGACCTCCATTTGGAGCAGGAAGTTGCTTTGTATAAGAATCCAACTCTAATATCTTTTATATTTATAAAACAAAGAACTGCATGTGCTGGAAATCTGAAACAAAAACAGTAATTGCCGGAGAAACTCAGCGGGCCTGGTAGCATCTCTGGAGAGAAAGCTGAGTCAATGTCTCGAGTAGAGTGGCCCTTCTCCTAACCCACTTTAATAACTTGATCTATGGAAAATTTCACATTGTGTTCTCAATTTTATCATTGCCATATAGAGAATTCAGAGTTATTGTTCTGATGGTATGGAGCCACAGCTGCCAGTGCAACAGGTCATAAAATTACAGATACGATTTTCATCCATTATTCAGTGCATGATTAGAATATAATAAGAGAAGTGTAGAGCTCATTCAAATTCCCCAAATTCACTGCTGGCATGAAAATTCTGTCCCATGTTTGAAAGAAAATTGTTTTAAATGTTGTTTCAACACATAACTAATACCGAGAGGGTAAATTAAGGTTCTGTTTGCCTAACCCATTGCTGTGTGTTTGAGTACTTCTCCTGTGCTGTTATTCAAAGGTGACTAGAATTGTTTTCTTAATGCCCTGTTCAAATCATTCATTGCAAAACCACAAAAAAAACTGATCATTCACCTCATTGTTATTTATCTGATCCAACCAACTATATTGTTTGTTTTTATTATAAAATAATATTGCACATTTCCAAATAAATAATTTTATATGAAGAGCAGACAAACGTGATAGGGTATTAGGTAAATGCAAATAACTTCCTTTTGTCTTCATTAAAATTATATTTTCACACCATACTATTTTTCCTACATTTTGCACGCAATTGTGAATTGTTTAGGCTTAGTCCAAATTGATCTCCAGCCATCCAAAATAATAAATCTATTTTTTTCACATTTACAATATATACCTAAGACAATAGTGGTTCTGGTTTGGTTGATTTTGCAAGCTAGGGACAAACAGAACTGCCAAAACTCTTGTCAGAAAAGTTAAGTCTGAAGGGAAACTGCACTCATAGTATAAAATCCTTTTGACCACCCTGAAGTACAAAGCTTTGTTTCAACATTTTACAGAAATGTAAACAGTAGCGCTGTTTAACTGAATTACAAATATGTCACAAAAGCATCACCAAAAGACTCTTTAATATTTCTTTGCCAATGAAAAGTTTATACTAACAAAGAAAAATGATGATTGTCTGTTAAGTGGCAATACCAAGAATCTCAACGTGTCTCAGAAATACTCAATTTAAAAGTTTATTTATAACCCAGTTCATTTGCACAAATGACAGTTCTCAAATAATATCGTTGTAATAAATTAAGCTGAATGTTTTTTCTTTCCTTTATTGGAATCTTTTAAAAAAGCATGGCTATATAGTCAGTCTAAATGAGCCTGTAGCACTTAAAACTGAACGACGGTTTCTACAAATCCACATATACCATGGCTAATTCACCTAGCCTGCACATCCCTGGACACTACGGGGCAATTCAGCATGTCCAATCCACCTATCCTGGACATCTTTGGACTGTGGGAGGAAAACAAAGCACCCAGCAAAAACCCAGACAGATACAGGGAGAACATGCAAACCCTACACAGCGGGAAGGAATCAAGCCCGGGTACCTGGTGCTAACCACTGGGCCACTGTGCTGCCCTTTGAAATAGAAACAGAAATTAGTTGCTTTTGATTTGTTAGAGGTAAGTAATTTGGATTGTACAAAGCTTGCTGTCCATTGCCCTGTTGGAAACAAGGAAACATGGAATTGAAAACTGGCACGAGTTCTGAAACTCCCCCCATTTCAGCATCCTAACAAAATCATTTTGCAAAGTCAGCAAAATGTATAGTGATTCTTGGACAATTTACACAGGGTGCAATACAAAGAGAAGCAGAAAATGTTAACTGTATAACTTTGAGAGTTCCTCATCTCTGACACCCTCAATGAACTCCACCTTCATGGTTTGGAGCTCTTATTGTTAACTGAGGACCAGAAGTCTGAAGCGCAGTGTTTGTTCCCAAGATACTATTTTCCATTTTAATTATTACAGCCTGTTTTCTTGGGAAAAAAAGTGTAAAAAGTATGAATTACATCTTTCCCCTCTGATATGCAACAAAAGGCAGCTGCCAGGATATGGATTATAATGGGTGCAATTCACTGAAAGTCATTTAGGATCATGCTATCTCATGCAGCCAGAGCCTCAATCCTTCTCCACGACTAGGCCAGCTCTGCTTCTCGCTGTGTAAGTCCCAGCTGCGGTGAATTTCCACATCACAAGATTCTTACACACTGCTGCAGGTAACGTTGTTCAGAACATCTGTGGACCAGTGCAGCCATATTAAATCACTAATTTTTTGTTCATCTCTTCAAAAGACTTGCATTTTCATACATTTACGAATCGGAATACAGACCTTTGCTCTTGCAGAGTCGCTGTCTTCCCCAAAGAATGAAAGACTTTGGCAATGCAAGTTATGCATTCATCAATGCATGAATAAGAAGGCTTTCCATTCCATTCATTTGTACGTTGCACATGACCATCAGAGCACACATCATGGAGCTCCTGCATTACATGCTTCACGACTATGTTAGCGGAAGAGCAGTAACAATTTAGAATTCCCAAGAAAAAAATTAAAAATTCCAAAGTGTATAGTGGCAATGAGTCCAAAACTAAGGAACTGCCACTTCAGTAGAGGTGACAACATTTGCACGTTTACAGGAGAATCAAAAGCCTTTTTCCACTATAAGTATTATATTTTGATCACCGTGAACCACTGTACCAAATCCAAGATGACACTCAAACTCTCTACTATACCTTAATTCACTGGGATACCAGCCCGATGGTGGCTGGAACTTGTCTTCTATTTTGGTGGCAGGTGGTTCATCCCACATCAGTTCCATGAAAATCAGTTCTGAGGCCCTAATCAGAGGCGTCTTGGGCTCACCATTCAAATGAAGGCATTCCATCTTTAGTCCTATCCCTGCCATTTGCCTTGAACTGTTCGTGCTTGAATTCCTACCCCTATTGTTCTGCGCACTAATTCCCATTCTGCAGCAGGCAAGCTCCTGATTAGAGACATTCCCAAGGCTTGGCATTCTTTCAAATGATTAGAGTGAAACTGGCCCGTAAGCTATGACAGGACAACATACATTACGTGGAGCATGCACAAATTAAGCTCTAGTCCATGTCTGGCCCAATTAAAATGTCCAGGCCAATCATGCCTATTCATCAATGAGTTATTATTTGGTAAATAAGACAAATTGGATTGAATGTACTTGATTGTTCAATACCTGAAAACCCCACTGGTCAGCCAGCTCCTACTCAGGCCTTAAATGATTTTTTTATAATTTAATGATTCATCTTCCTTCATTACTATTTAAACAACTTTTCAAGCAAGAAATTCTTATGTCAATGATTACTTACTTCCCTTAAACCCAAACGTTTTTTATTTGGGGCTTAAAATTATTTTATTGGGCTACACGCTATCATACTAATCTGTTTATAGATAACAATAAATGACCAAATAATTAACATTATTTTCATTGACTTTGATGAAATATTGATAACATATTTACAAGTCTGCATTTAAATTCAAAACTGGAAATATTTAAGGGAAGGTCTTTGAAACAGAGGTCTTTGTCATTTTGTCTGACCAGATACTCTGATGATTTGAAAGTTCTGGTTGAACTGGATTAGTAAAAAGGCAAACACAATGATGTCTCAAGGGATTCTCTATCAACATAAACCTCCTGCCTCTGGCAGCTTGCAATATCAGTTTTATTAATCACGCAGACATTTATCACAGAGGAAATAGTGGAGGGATGTTTATGGAGCTCCTAATAGAATGGTGTTGTGCTTCAGATGTCAGTTATGCTCTTCAGTAGATGAGAAATCACAGCTGGCTCTCAATAAATTCATTGTTGAATCCTGCCCAAAAAATCTAGGTTTACTTAGGAATTAGCCCGAGCCTCTGCTGACTCAATTACTTCATGTTAGCAGCCTTGTCGTTTGTGGAAAAAGGCAAATGCAGGTACTGAAGGAGCACTACACTGACAGGAGGTGCCGTCTTTCAGATGACATGTTTAAACCAGACCCCAATCTGTCTTCTCAAGTGCATGTGAAAGATAGCATGCTGTTAGGAAAAGAGCTGGAGTGTCGTCATCAATATTTATTCATCAAATTATCCAATAATTTGCTCCTTCTTGTTTGTATGAGCTTGCTTGTAGAATTGGCTGCTTTGCATCCTGCATTAAAACAGTGCCCTCACTTTACATGTTACTTCATTGGCTGTGCAATGCTGTGGGACACTCTAAGGAAGGGTTCTTTATAACCACACCTTCTTTCTTGTTTGTGCTTCATGTCACTCGGTTATACAAAGGCATGGACATCAATTCAATGTCATGCATTAAGGAAACATCATCAATGCCATGTATTGTTGGCTTCATAACTTTTTCAAAGTCATTCTATCAAATCTGCTCTATCATTTCCCAAACATGTACACAATTGACTACAAACTTTTCTCGGTCATCAATATTTTTAGTTGCACTTATGCTCGAAGATAAGGTACTTCTGTAAGTAATTTAGTTAATTTAGTGTGACACCATAAAATCAGAAAATGAACAAAATATTCAGCTGGTCAGGCAGGACCTGTTGAGAGAAACACAGTTAATGTTTTAAGTTGATAAACCTTCATCAATCAATATTTTACATGATGTACAGCACAATCAGCAAGGAAATTTGTACATGTGCAGCACCTTCCATGATCTTAGGATGTACCAAAGTACTTTACAGCGTAAAAGAATTCTTGTCAAGTGCACTCACTGTTGTAACATAGGAATGTAACACACAGTAAGAAAGGAATTCACTGTTTATCCCAAAAAGAACTATCACTAATATGGAAAAAAACTCCCATAAAAATAATGAGCTGCTGAATATATCATTGAATTACTAAAATGAATGGTCGTTCTGACAAAGATTCTGTTATGCTGTTTTGAATGTAGAACAGAATAAACAGTATAACTGAAACCGAATTGGCTAAACATTGGGTTCACGCCTCTCCTGTGAGCTATTAAATAAAAGTGACAGTGAGATAAAGTCCTTACTAGACATTAGTTGCCTTCTTCAGGGTCTCAATTAAGCCAAGGGGGGGCAGCTGTAAAATGGTAGAAGGGACATGTGGGCCAGCGATGAGCATGTTGCTAATAGCATGGCGTCCTAACTTACAGGTCCAACTGCTACCCTCCCCACCCCTGAACAGTTCATGAAATTCTGCTGTTTGTTCCTGTCTCCAGGTGCTGCCTGACCTGCTGTGGATTTCCAACACTTCCAGTTCTCATTTCATACAGCCAGTACTTTGTCTTTGATTAAAGGGTATGTTTTTATATCACTTGTTATTATATTGTCCTTTCCACATACACTGGGTATTAAAAATGACTAGGCGCGACTGCAATATTCTATATAATCATTCTATAGTTCTAGTGCATATAATTGGCATAAAGCACAAAAACAAAGATCTCTCAAACCAACTAGGGTGGTCTGCATCAATTTAGATTGTTTCCAAACTGGTTTGTGTTTGAGTTTCAAAGAATTTAAAAATAGAAACTCCAAGAAACAACAGTGCAGGTTATATAATTGAGAATAGTGTGTCTCTCTGTAGCATTCAATCGCCATCTATCAACCAGCTATTTTTCATGTGTTCATACGCAGGTACTTCAACGTGGAATGGGGCGGGGGGGGCTTCAGAAATTTGCAGATTTCCACAAATTAGGACAATATTTTTCACAAAGAGAATGTGATGGAGAGTCCACCCTTAAACGTAGGCCCAGATATTTGCAGAGTGCTGGAGACTTATCAAAATGGCGCTGGGAGCCCATATCTGGAAGTCTTACCTCCACCTTCAAGAGAAACTATTTTGCCAGTAGGTGAAGTGTTGGAGGGATCACAGAGGAAATGTGACTGACACGTAGGAGGAACCATGCTTTAGAAAGGTCATTTGAACTCAGTATTCAAACAGACACAACTTTTGTGGAGCAAAGGCCTCATCCCATAGTGTAGCACATGATTTTTTTTACTATCGATATAAATACTCAGAAGGGTGGGTAAGGTCTCTAGAAACATCAAGCTGTTGATTTAAATAAATAACCTGGCCTTTTTAAATCTTGGGAAGAACAGACCTGCCTGTGTCTGTAAGTTGAAACATTTCTTTGCTTTTGTTTCAATTTTATTGACAAAACCATCGATGAGAGTTTTGCCTCTAGCTTGGTATTTTACCTGATGTGGCAATGCTTATGATATCTCCCATAACGTAAGAAACTGGACACGGATAACATAGTAATGAAGAATCCCACAGATATTTATTATAGCTCAAACATTACTTTCACAGTCACAAAGTGTCTGAACTGGTAATAAGCTGATAGGTTACCACAGAGCAGCAGGCTTTTAACGGCGAGTCATGTTTCAGGTGATACCCAGTAATATGGCATCTGAAATCTTTATCCCCTCAGGTCACATGCTATGATACCGTCATGATATCATAAGCATGCCTTTTAAATGTACACTGACTTTGAGACATAACACAACTACTGATTGACTGCTTCCTTAATCTATCAGTGAAGAGGGTGAGCTGTAGCCAAAGGTTACGAAAGGTTTAGCTGTCTTTGATGTGGGGTTATGAATTCAAATTTTTTTTAATAAGTTTTTGAGTCATAACATCATACAGTGTAAAAACAGGCCCTGCAGTCCACCATACACATACCAACTAGCTACACTAATCCTATTTATCTGCACTTTGTCCATTGCCTACTATGCTCTCTCATTTGAAGTACTCATCCAGATGATCCTCAAATGTTGCCAGAGTACCAGCCTCCACACGCTCTCAGATAGCACGTTCCGTATTTCTACCATCTTTTGGGTGATAAAAATATTTCTCATATCTCCTCGAAACCACTTGCTCCCTACCTCAAACCTATGCCCTCTGGTCTTAGACAGGTCTGCCATGGGGAAGAAATTCCCATGATCTATTCTGTCTGTACCTCTCATAATTTTGTACAGCTCGATCAGATCCTACCCTCAGCCTCCTCTGCTCCACAGAAAACAAACCCAGCTTATCCTGTCACTCCTCATAACTGAGACATTTCATTTCAGGCAACATACTGGTGAATCTCCTCTGCACTCTCCCCAGTGCAATCATGTCTTTCCGATAGTGTGGCAACCGGAACTGCAGGCTGTATTCTATCTGTGCCTGACTAATGTTTTGAAGGAGTTTAAATGTATTGAATGGAATTTTATGAATAGGGATGCTAGTGTAGTGTGCAATCAATATGTTGAAATTTATTTTATTTAATATCAGCAGGACTGCTGAGGTCAGCCCATGGAGGGTATTGGATGAATTGGCATCGACAATGTAAAGACAAAGAATGGTTGGTGGGTGCTATGAGTTGCGTAAGATGTCACTCAGTTGGTAGATGGATTCTAAGGAGGCATAGGATGACATGGAGAATATGACGGCTCTGTGTGTACGGGTGAAGGGGCCTGAAGTTGTCATAGGTTGCATGAGAACCTATTGTGGGGGTTGGGGGGAAGAGGGGTGGGGGTTCATGGGTTTGTATAACTTAGCAGTGGACAGTGAATTGGGGAATGAAGAGGTTGAATGTCAAGATTCGTGGGGTTAATGTTTAACAACACAACTTGGATGAAGCCTCGATGAACAAGGGGTAGGGGGGCCTTTTGACCAGCCTCAGTACAAGGCAGCAGCTATGGTCACCACTGAACAAGGAACAAAGGACACTACAGCACAGGAACAGGCCCTTCGGCCCTCTAAGCCAACATATTTTGCCCTTCCATATTAAAACTGCCTTCACTTACAGGATCCTTATCCCTCTATTCCCCTCCTATTCATCCAGGTGCTTCTTGAATGCTACTACTGTGTCTGCTTCCATCACCTCTTCTAGCAACGCCTTCCAGGTACTCACCATCCTTTGTGTGAAAAATGTGCCTCGCACGTCTCTTTTAAACTGCCCCCCTCGCACCTTGAAACTGTGTCCCCTAGTAATTAACCCCTCCACCCTGGGAAAATGCCTCATACTTTCCACCCTATCCATGCCATTCACAATCTTACGAACGTCACTGCTCAACTTCCTGCATTCCAGTGAAAACAAACCCAGTCTATCCAACCTCTCTTCATAGCTAAAATCCCCCATACCAGGCAACATCCTGATAAACCTTTTCTGTGCCCTCTCCAAAGCATCCACATCCTTCTGGTAGTGTGATCACCAGAACTGTGTGCAATATTGTGACTGTGGCCTAACTAAAGTTCTATAAAGCTGCAGCATAACTTGTCTACCATTATACTCAATGCCCCTTCCAATGAAGCCAAGCGTGCCATAAGCCTTTTTTACCACCTTAACTACCTGCGCTGCCACCTTCAATGATCTATGGACCTGCATACCCAGAAACCTCTGCATATCAATACTCCCAAGGGTTCTGCCATTCACTGTATAATTTCCACCTGTCCTTGACCTTCAAAAATGCATCATCTCACATTTGTCCAGATAATCTGATCTGCTTCTGGTGCTTAATTACAGCATGTACTTTCCCCAGAATAAAGATCCCATTTTTCCAGGCACTGTTTCCAGGGTGGGTATGGCAAGATGGAATAACTCTCATAAGTTATGGCAATATTGCATTCTGTCAGAACAGCTTTGAGAATCGACTAACATTGCTTAGGGGCTCACTTTGGATCTCGATAGTCAGGGGATAGTGTCGTGCCACAGGAGCAGGCTTGTAGAGGGAACATTGTCTTGTGGATGTTTAGCAAAATGTCCACGCTCTAATATACCTCTGAAGCTGCACTGTTATTGGTCTAGAGCCTGGCCTCTGTGTGGCCTGTGTTCCACAGCTCAATGATGGATGTCGGGGTGGTCTCATTTCTGTGCTGGAGACAAAATAAGTTGAGCAGGTTCCCGCTTGTCCCATGGAAAAACTCTAGTCTAGCCACAAGCCTCGTAGATATAGTGTGGAGTACTGCAGTCAGATAGTTGGAGAAGAGTTCCAGTGCTATGACACAATACTGCTGATCCATATTTGCAAACATGTTATGTAGTGGATCCATTGGTGATGGCTTGTATGTTGGAGCAGGCAAAGGATGGTGAGAAATTTCTGCAGGCAGCTAAATAGAAGGAGGATGATTTATAATCTCTCCTGGCTGACCGAGTCGAAGGCCATTGTGAAGTTGAAGAAGGTCATGTATAAATGTTGCTGCTTGTAGTTGTCTTGCTGTGAAGATCATGCCTCCGTGTCTTTTAATGGATGGAATCCAAATTATGATTCCCAGGAGGAACTCTTCCACCACTGGGAGAAGGTAATTGAGGAGGATTCTTGCAATGACCTTTCCTGTAGATACCCTCTGTAGTTACTGCAATTCTCTTATTTCCTATCATGAAGATGTTCACAATTATGGCACTTTGGAGATCTTCCGGCATACTCACCTCCCACCGCATGAGGAAGATGTGGGCTTGTATTCATTTTAAGAGTGCTTCTCCACCTCATTTCACTAATCCAGCAGGGATTTTATCTTTTCAGGCAATCTTGCTGGTTCTCAGCTGTTAATCTGCTTGCATAAGTACCCCGATGTGCTTATGTAAAGCACAATTTGCCTGGTTAGCATACAATGTAATACTTTTCACTGTATCTTGGTACATGTGACAAAAATATATAAAATCAAATTGGTCTTTTTAAACTCATGATGCCTAGATTGCTCTAAGGTTGTCGTGGGCAGCATGACACGGTGCCCGTGTCAAAGGCCCAATCGCAGTTGAGAAGCTCCTCAAAGTACTCCTTCAATAAGCGCAAACTGCCTCTTTAACCTTGATGAGTGCCACTTCATTCTTAGTCCTCAGGGGGTAGATTCTTTCAGGCCTGGCTCTGGATGGTCTTGATTGTATTGAAAAATCCACGCACACCATGACTGCCAATCAGTTACTGATTTTCCTGAACTCTTTCCACCTACCTGTCTGTTCTTTAAGTCATTTTTTGTTGTTAGACTTTGGCCTTCATTTGTCTCCAGACCTGTTTTCTCTCCCTTGAGTGTCGGTGGAATTTCCATTTCAGAAAGACTTTATGTTTGAAATTTTGTAGTTTCTGGATTTCCTGGTCATTGTCATCGAATCAATCTCCATGTTTCCTGGTAGAGAAGCTGAGAGTCTCCTCTCTAGTGCTGTTATGATGGATTGAGGGGCAAATCATGGGCTGCAGACATCCTTTGATTTCTGTTCAGTTCCTGTCATTGCCAAGTTAGCTTTTCTTAATGTTGTTGTTGTTTTTGGGCCAGTTGGAGACAGGAGAGTGGATTAGGTGATGGTCACCCCCAGCAGTCTCAGCTCCTATCAAGATGTGGCTGATGTGAATATCCCTCACTTGGACGATGGATGACAAAGTCAAACAGTTACCATTATCCAGCATAGGAGTGTTGTCATGAGGTATTGTCCATGTCTCCCTGATGAAAGTGGATGTTCTTTATCCCAGGCCATCATTACAGCAGGAGAAGGACTCCATTAGTGTTCACCTTCCCTGCACCTCCTTTACAAGTCACATCGTTTCGAGGTTTGCATTCCTCCCAAATCTGGCACCTGGAGAAACAACCTGCCTCCCTTTTGGAATCAGGATGACAACTAATGAGGGCTGGAGAAGAATTGCTGTTTAGCCTCATCCATTGCTTCTAGGTTCTTTGCATTGATGACTGTTATGCTTTGCTTCTGGATTGGAGTGAATCAAAGTGCTCATGTGACATTCTTTTATCCCCTGGAGGAGGGGTTGCTCACTAAATCGGTCAACCATCTCACCTTTTTATGGCTAAGCTAAATCCATGGATTTGGTGTTCTCAGATTTAATCTTCCCGAAGAAGGTGTATCTGCCATTTTGTTTATGGAGCTGACCTTTGCCTTGCTTCCATGTCTCACTCAGGGTCACAACTGTCATAGTGCCAGTGAGTTCCCGGGCTATGATAGCAATATGATGGTCAGGTCTGTCACTGTTCAGGATGTCTGTGAGGGTTCTGATAGGCCAGATCCCAAGTTTATTTTGAGAGACTGAAAGATACTTGTGAGCTGGGATCTTTTAGCATTGACCGGTCTTTGCACACTGACTGCCACATGGTCCTGGCAGAGCAGGGTCTTTGTCCAATGCAAGGTTAGCTGAGATATTTGGATTCCAGCCTCTGTCAATGCAGAAAGGAACTAATGCAGACACTCAAAATGAAAGCACTCACGTCCCACCTCTCCATTGCAAGTGTTTGCCTAGTTCAAAGTTGAAAAATCTGGAAAAAGGATCCAACTATGGGTTGGCTTTCTTTTGTTTCTGATAAGGCCAACAGTCTAACATTGCTCTTAAGCACCTCACTAGGAGTAAATACATAATTACACAGGGAAGATTAATGTAAATCTTTAATTTGCTCTGTTACTATTGCCACAGGAATTCTACTATGTTCCTGAATATCACACTGCCACTTACTGGACAATAACCAAAAGAAGTTCCAGGACATTTGCCTGCCACACAGTCGATAGCTCAGCACAGAATAACCTCCGGTAACTGTGAAAAGAGGCAAGCACTCCATCCAGAATAAATTCATGAGAAATCCCAATGGGATCCGATAATGAGAGTATAAACACAACCTTTTTAGACCATAGCTGGCATAATTAATGTGCGATAACAAAGTGTAGAGCTGGATGAACACAGCAGGCCAAGCAGCATCACAGGAGCAGGAAGGCTGACGTTTCAGGCCTAGACCCTTCATCAGAAATGGCCGAAGAGATTATGAGAGAGTTGGAGAGAGATCCCCTGTGGGTTGTCCGGAGGGAGGAGGGTAACTTCTTCAGGGTAGGCATCCTTAGAAGAGGCTTCTCAGTGGGGTTAAAATTGTATCAGAGATAGTAGGAACTGCAGATGCTGGAAAATCTGAGATAACAAGGTGTAGAGCTGGATGAACACAGCAGGCCAAGCAGCATCACAGGAGCAGGAAGGCTGACGTTTCAGGCCTCGACCCTT
>NC_063340.1:57112801-57127663 GCF_021869965.1 Rhincodon typus
AAGGGTCGAGGCCTGAAACGTCAGCCTTCCTGCTCCTGTGATGCTGCTTGGCCTGCTGTGTTCATCCAGCTCTACACCTTGTTATCTCAGATTTTCCAGCATCTGCCGTTCCTACTATCTCTGGTACATAATTAATGTGCAATCGCGTTGTGATAAGTCAATTTAAAACTACTGAATATAGATAATATCTAATATTTGACCAATTTAGAGAGCAAACCCTCCCCCAGGGAATAAAAGAATGTCCCATAAACACTTTGATACACCCCAATCCAGAACATACATAATATTATAATACAGATATACTGTATCTATATTATATGCTGAATACATTGGAATATACTTAAATGTGAAAATGAGTATGTGTCATTTTAAATCCCAATAAAATAGATATATCATGTGAGTTGCCTGACTAGATAGGGAAACTGTAAGGTTCACTTCAGCATCCCACATTTATGAGACATACAGGCTTTTTTAAAATCACCAGCCGAAGATTCATCTTTTACCACAAATAATTAGGTCCCAACAATTCTTATTCAGAAAGCACACAGGTTGGAAGCCAATTCCAAAGATCTCTGAACCACCCAGGCTTCCCTTTTGTTGTGTAAATCACTTCTTTCCTACAAGGGTACATGACTGATGTGAAATATTGTGATTTTGTTGAAATTATTTGGATGAAAGCCTCATGATTGCTTACATGGTGCATACCATCAAGTTAATTGTTATTCCTTCTAATTTGGTCTGAAAACATGAAAGAAAGAGGGCAATAGATTAGTCAAAACAGCACTTCCTGTCAGGAAACAGTTGCTATAAATGTTATCTTAGCCTGTGGTTCAGGAGATAGAACAAATCACACTAACAACGGGCAGGAAAACAGTAAGTTTATCTTCAGTGTCAACCCTCTCAGGATTCTGTATACTTGTGGTTACCAACAATAAAGCCAGTGAAGTAATGCTGTAACAAAGGTGCACCCTCAGTATTATGGTTCAACTCCAACCAATCACTGCAAAAGGCCCAATTTGAACTAAATTGGTGGAATCAAAGAAAAAAGAAATAACTGATTCAAAAAGACAAAAGATCCTATTCTTATATTGTGTTACAATAAGATTTTATTTTTTTAAGTATAGTTAGCTTTTTAAGGAGAAAAATATCTGAAGAAAAATGTTATTATTTAATAGACTTCTAACATTGATTGAAGATGCAAATTGTTACTTGAGTAAACTGCAGTTAATCCTGTGAATGAGTAAAAAATGATATAGACAACTATATTATGTCTGAAATAGCTCTGATCTATTCACTTCTCCCATTCACTTTTTTGAAAATGCTTGAGGCTATTTAAGTAGCAAGTAGCTGGGTTGTGTCTATTTTCACCAGATCAGGAAAAGCTGGAAGATTTAACTGAGATTTTTGTGAATATTGGTAGGGAGAATAAAAGCAGTCATGCTCTGATTGATGAATCAGTTGCAAGGGGGTCATTAATTTAAAATTGTCACTTAAAGAGTGATCAGGAAGATGATCTATATGGACTTCAGAAAGGTGCTCGTCAAGGTTCTGCACAGTAGACTGGTTAACAAAGTTAGATCACAGAATACAGGGAGAACTAGCCATGTGGGTGCAGAACTAGCTTGAAGGTAGGAGACAGAAGGTGGTGTTGGAGGGTTGTTTTTCAGACTGGAGGCCTGTGACCAACGGTGTGCCACAAGGATTGGTGCTGGGTCCACTACTTTTTGTCATTTATATAAATGATTTGGATGTGAACATAGGAGGTATGGTTAGTAAAGCCGCAGATGACACCAAAATTGGAGGTGTAGTGGACAGTAAAGAAGGTTACTTCAGACTACAATAATGGGTTGAGGAGTGGCAGGTGGAGTTTAATTTAAATAAACGTGAAGTGCTGCACTTTGGAAAGGCAAATCAGGTCAGGGCTTATACACTTAATAGTAGGGACACAGGTAGACAGCATAGTGAAAAGAAGTTTGGTATGTTTGCCTTTATTGGTCAGTACATTGAGTGTAGATGGTTGGAGGTCACATTGCAGCTGTACAGGACATTGGTTATGCCACTTTGGAATATTGTTATCAGTTCTGTCTCCCTCTTATAGCACAGATGTTGTGAAACTTGAAAGGGTTCAGAAAATATTTACAAGGATGTTGCTAAGGTTGGAGAGTTTGAGCTACAGGGAGAGGCTGAATAGGCTGGGGCTATTTCCCCTGATGCGTTGAAGGCTGAAGGGTAATCTTATAGAGGTTTATAAAATCATGAGGGGATTGGATAGGGTGAATAACCAAGGTCTTTTCCCCAGGGTAGGGGAGTCCAAAACTAGAGGGCATAGGATTAAGGTGAGAGAGGAAAGGTTTAAAAGGGATCTAAGGGGCAATGTTTTCACGCAGAGGGCGGTCTGTGTATGGAATGAGCTGCCAGAGGAAGTGGTGGAAGCTGGTACAATTACAGCATTTAAAAGGCACCTGGATGGTTATATGAATAGGAAGGTTTAGAAGGATATGGGCCAAATGCAAGTAAATGGGAGTAGATTAATTTAGGATATCTGGTCAGCATGGACGAGTTGAACCAAAAGGTTTGTTTCCATGCTGTACAGCTCCATGACTCTGACTCTATTAGGAAAAATGCCTTAGAAAGCCATTGGAGCATTTGATACTTTGCTTAGGGGCAATAACGGATAAAGGAAAAGAAGATGTATTTTCATTTACTACATTCACTTCTCAGGCTGCAGGCATTTCCAGCAAACCTGGCATTTACTGCCCAACCCTAATTACTGTTGACTGGATTGTGAAGCTACTGCAGAGGGCAGTTCAGAGTAATTAATATTGCATTCAACACCGTCAAATTGTGAACCTACTCCTGTTCCTTCCCTTTCTTTTAGCTTTACTTGTTACATTCTCTGTCACCATGTCCTCTCTCCCCTCCCCCCACCCCAGTGGGAGTCTCCGTTCTTTCAAGTCTGGCAGTTAGACACATCATTATTCTGCCATTCTCACATTCACTAAAGTTATAGAGTCATACATCATGGAAACAGACCCTTCAGTCCAAAAAGTCCATGCTGAACATAATCCCAAACTAAACTAATCCCACCTGCCTGATTCTGGCCCATATCCCTCCAAACCCTTCCTGTTCAAATATCCATCCAAATGTCTTTTAAATGTTGCAATTGTACCCGCATCCACCACTTCATCAGGAAATTTATTCCACACGCGAACCACGCTCTGTGTAAAAATTTTCTTCTTACATTTTTTTTAAAATTTCTCTCCTTTCACCTTAAAAATGGGCCTTTGAAATTGTTTTGAAATTCCCCATCTTAGAGAAAAGACAACTACCATTAACTCTATCTATACCTCTCTTAATCTGAACTATCAAACATCCTTTCTCCCTCACCAACAAAGCATAAATGCTGTCCCCTCCACACTTCACATCAGCTCTGAGGAAGCATCATCTAGACTCAAAACGTTGGCTTGCTCTCTCTCCATGGATGCTGCCTGACCCGCTGTGATCTCCAGCAGTTGTTCTTTTCAGTACAGATTCCAGCATCTGCAGTAATTTGCTCCTACAGAGTAATTCATATTAGTGCAAGACTGAAATCACAAGTACATAAGACCACAAAAGGACAGCAAATTCTGTTTTTCCCTCAAAGGGTCATTGCTTTAACCAGACAATTTTTCACTCACAATTCAATAACTTCATTTTCATTTTGATAGCCTGCAGCTGACTAACTTGGTAATGTGACCATTGCATTCCAGCATCCCACAAGGCCAGCAGGAGAAAGTACTGAAATTTGTTCTAGATTTCTCTAGCCTACCATTTGTTCCACAATAGCCTTGGTTGAAATGTGGACAACATTGTACCTTTGTGTGCGGCAGTATGAGGATTTCTTTGAGGTATCGTGAGTTACATTTGGAAGGATATCTGTTGTCACCTAGCCATGGATTCTGGAGCCTGGTTGGCCCCTGTGAATTCTTCAGCATGTATGAGTCATGTCATCTTCCCCTGAACACCAAGCACAGATCTGCAAAATCTGCCTCTTATGGTCACCAATGGGTTGAACCTTAAGGGAGTGAAATCCTTTTCTGATCATAAACACTGCTGGTTGGTGATGGGGTGCTGTCAGAGCTACGTGGCTACAACTGATTGCAAGCTGTACCTCAGGAAGTCAGTGATAGATGGAAATCCCAATGGCCTCACTGTTTGACTGGCTTTGTCAAGGGTGAATGAGATGAATAGGTGGGCTTCAGCAAAATTCACATCAGTGACATCCCAGATGTACTTATGAGGAGAGGACTACAAAATGTCAGAGAGGTTCCCAGTTACACCCTGAAGCAACTACTTGCAAAACAATAAGTCCATAAGGTATAGGAGCAGAATTAGGCCATTTGGCCAAATGAGTCAGCTCTATCATTCGATAATACCTGGTATGTTTCTCAACCCCATTCTCCTGCCTTCTCCCCATAATCTTTGATTCCCTTACTAATCAAGAACCTATCAATCTCTGTCTTAAAGACACTCAATGACTTGGCCTCCACAGCCTTCCACGGCAGTGAGTTCCACAGATTAACAACCCTCTGGCTGAAGAAATTCCTCTTCATCTCAGTTCTAAAGGGTTGCGCCTTCACTCTAAGGTTGTGCCCACAGGTCCTGGTCTCGTTTACTAGCGAAACATCTTCTTCACCTCCACTCTAACCGGGCCTCTCACTATTTTGTAAATTTCAATGAGATCCCACCTAATCCTTTTAAACTCCGACTACAGAGCCAGAGTCTCAACTATTCCTTATATGACAAGCCCTTCATCCCTGGGATCATTCTTGTGAACCTCTTCTGGACCGTCTTCAGCACCAGTACATTTTTCCTTAGGTACGGGATCCAAAACTGCTCACAATATTCCAAATGCAATCTGACCAGAATCTAATGCAGCCTCAGCAGTTCACCTCTGTTCTTGTATTCTAGCCCTCTCGAAATGAATGTTAACACTGCATCTGCTTTCCAAACTGCCAACTGAACCTGCATGTTAATCCTAAGAGAATCCTAAACTAGGGCCCTCAAATCCCTTTGTGCTTCGGATTTCCAAAGTCTTTCACCATTTTATCTTGCTCATTAAGGAGGCTGAACTTAGTTCCGGTAGGTTTTCTCAGCAGTGACAGTCTGAATTTGGGACTCTTGCCCGATAAAGATATCATGCGTGCCATTATTTTCACCAGCTCAGGAGAGGAAAGTCCTACTCCATATTGGTGTTTATCTAGAGTCACATACAGGTCAGATCAGTCAAGAAAAGACAATTTACTTCCTTAAGTGGCCTTATCAAGCAAGTTGTGTTTTTATGACAATCCAGCAGTTTCATGGCCAACATTAATTAGCTTTCTATTCCAGATTTATTTAAATAGTTGCATTTAAATTCCTCAGATGCCTTGGTGGATTTGAATTTATATCTCTAAAACATTAGACTGAGTCTCTGGTTACTAGTCCAGCAACAGGACGACCACTGTACCCATAAATCCTCAAGTGTAATCATCTAGTCTGGGATGTTTGAATTCCAGAGTGAAAATTTTACACTTAATTCCTAACCTTAGGCTTACTAAAAGGAGAACAAGCAGCACCAAATGTCTAAGGCTGTAAGGATCTGTATATTTTAGCAATTAAACTTAATTTATGGTGTCGTCGCTGTTGAATGTGAAGTTAACAAGGTCACTGTTTGCTTTAATCAAAATAATCCTTGAAATTAAGTGTGGGTGTAGCACAGTTTAAACTTTTCCGTATCTGATACTGACACCACTGTGATGTGAATGACACTGGAAAATTCTAACCTTGAATATGTTGAAAAATGTTGTTGTGGTCCACTTGGAGACACAGTAAACTGGTCCCCCATTCTTAACGTTATCATGATTGAATGGTTCAACATGACATGTACATCTTTAAAACAAATTTTAAACATTATTCCATTCACTTGATTTTGACAGGAAGATTTTCTGGGACTATTGTGTGCTCAAGAGTTAGTGATAGCTAATGGCAATGTCCCAAATAAACCTTGGCCTCTCACCTAGGAAGGTTAATTGCTAAAAGGAAGGAGAGAACACAGAGCTGCTCAAAGTCTGTGCACACTCAAATGGTATCTGCCATCAACTGCTTTCCTTTTGAATATAAACTTTCAGTTTTATTTATGTTGAACTTCTTGTACAGGGATAACTTCTACTGTAACTTAAAGGTGTAAATTTATTTACTTTTCAGAACATCAACCTAACATGGGAATTCACATTACACCATTAGCGTTCACCCAATTATGATTTAATTTGTCTCAAGGCAAAAAGAGACTAACTGAATATTTAATTGGGCATTTCACTGTTGATTTTTGTTGAGTTTTGCCAAAAGGTATTTACCAATGAAATCATTAAATGAAAAATATAGACAATGCTTTATGGCTAGCACAATCCAGTGCATTTGCCAGGCAAAAGTATTAATTTACTATTGTGAAAGTTACATTTTTAGTCATAATAATGTTTTAAATTGGCATAATAAAGCAGTATAATAGAGCAACTTGCATTAAACAAAATATACAACATCGAAACTGCCACTCTACCTGCAAGTCCATGCCTGAGTTTATGCCACTCTTCAGTCACCCCCATCCTTCCTCATCTGATTCAATCGGTGTAACATTCTATTCCCTTCTCCCTCATTTCCTCATGCCCTTTATATATATCAGCACTATTTGCTCTCACTACTGGCTGTGGAGTAAATAAAAACTGAAAGAACTGTAGATGCTTTAAATCAAAGACAAAAATAGATATTGCTGGAAAAGTTCAGCAGGTCTGGCAGTGCCTGTGGAGAGAAATCAGAGTTAACATTTCAAATTGAGTGACCCTTCATCAGAACTGTATCATATTCTCATCGCTCTCTGCTAAATTTCCTATTTGATTTTCATAGTGACTGCCTTAGATTGCCTCTAGTTTTGCTCGACACCCTGAAACCCTTTCTCTCTGACTATTCTTTCTTATTTGAGTGAAGGCGAAGAAGTTTTTAAAATGTTGTCAGGCTGGAGATAGCACTGAAAGAAGGTACAGTGGGGTGCATGACATTGGAGGGATTTGAACCTGTGAAGAGAATTTTAAAACCAAGGCACTAGAGGCAAAAAGCCAATCTAAATCAGTGAGTACAGGGATAATTGGCAAATGGGCATGGATGTGGGTTAGCATATGAACAGCAGAGGTTTGTATGAATTCACTCTGAATAGGTCAGACCAGGTGAATAGGTCAGACCAGGAGACCATTAGAACTGTTAATTCTGAAGATGACAAAAGCATGGATGAGAGTTTCAGCGGGTGATGATCTGAAGCAAGATGGAGTCGTTCAACACTACGGAAATGAAAATTAACATTTTTATTTAATGGAGCGAGTTTGAATTGGAAATTGAGCTCAATGTTAAATATATTACCAAGTTTGTGAACAGCCTGGTTCAACTTGAGGCAAAAATCAAAGAGACAGGTAGAATGTGTAATAAAGAAGCCAAGTTCATGGCAGTTTTGGTAGTCCCAATGTTGAATTGCAAGAGACGTGATCTGGGAAGAAGTGGCATGAGAGTTGTCTAAAAATACAGAGGAACAGGTGAACTGCTTTCTCACTAAAATTGAGACCATCTGTTAGGCTGTATCGGCTCCATGCATCCCTTCATCATGCCCATTTTCAACCTTCTTCCACAAGTCCAATTCTGCCCTAGCTCAAGTTTCTTGCATCTTTCTGTCTATAACCCCTCATATCTCTCCTCAGACCCTCATGAGACCCACCGTCTGCTCTCTGGATCATTTTCCACTAAATGACTGACCAGCCAATTTCCCAACTTAGGCATGCCATGTTTGTTAGTGTTGTCAGTGCTTTCCTCCCTCTGGTTTTATCTGCCACTTTCAACCTTGACAGTTCAGTTTTTATAAGCCATCAGCTCATCTCCAACCATGCTTTCCTTTCCTAAGTCCTCGAGGATGTTGTCAAGTCCCAAATCAGTGCCCTTTCTTCCCACAGCTTTCTGTTCACCTTTCACACCCTCAAGATACTTGTTACTTAATGCCTTCATGAGCTATGAATTTTAGCCCTAAACTTCAATGTGTTAAATAAACAGGCCAACATGTGTCACATCCAACATCTGGCAGCAGTGGATATTGCTGTGAGTGTTATCATTTGGAGATCTATGTTGCAACTTCCAGTGTTGACAAATTAAATAAAGCCACCTCCCATCTCACACGGTAAACTTTGCCTAAAAAATAGGGACTGAAGCTTTCTTTGTGGGAGACAGTGCCAGAGAGTGTTGGATTTGCCTGCATGGGGTGTACTCTATTCACTTATGTTTTAGATTAAATTGATACCAACAAAATGATGCTTATTGTGTCCAATTGCCAGTAATGATGCAACAGTCATGTGTAGTTTGAAAATGTTGGAACAGAGCTTTGTTCAATGCTAATAACTGATCACAAACATGTGGTTATTTAACTTTTTGTTGTATTCATGACATTCTGTGTTCAAAAAAGTTTAATTCTAATACAAAGTTAGACTTCTTATTTAATAACTAAAATTCTGACACATCAATTAGACAGGAAGTAACTGGCAACATAAAAAGGTCACTTTGTGTATTCTACCAGATTGATTATTATCATTACAAATTATAAAGCACAGTGTGGCAATTTCAGTGAAAGATGAAACACGTTACATGATTGTTTTACTTCCTTTACAATGCCTTATTGGTCCTTCTAAGAACAGGATTGCAATTCCTTAAGAGACAGCAATAAAAATTATATCTTTGTCCAAACAGTAAGCTTAAAGAAACCTGCATGTTGCTGAATGTCTTTCTGTGTTTCCTCAAATGCCTGAGTGACTCTAAATAATGTGGTGTTATGGTTGACACTATGGGAACCCCATCACCCATCATTTAAGATGGACAACTGTCTATAGAAAAGTCTTACCTCATTGCTTATGTGGTTAGGACATGCTTGACCATTCTACATTTCCATTACATAATAACTGACCAGTAATTGTCTCCCTTCTCTGTTACAGACCCGTTTCCATTTTTGTTCATCACATCCTACTAGGTTGAAAGCTGCTTCTTATTCTTCTAAGACAGTCTCCTGGGATCAAGGATGACTTGTTTCCATTTCTGGTTTCATGCGTTCTGAGATAGAGATTGAAAGCAGAGAATTGCTGACCACAACCTACATCCCAATTGCATTCTTATTCAAATAAAGGGTTGAAATGAAAACTTGAAAGTGTTTAGTTTGGATGGTAATGAATGTGAGTAGAAGATCTCTCAAAGAAGAATGAAAAGAGCTGCTACTATCTTATCATTTTTACTATACAGATCAATCAAAGTGGACTTCAAAGAGATATGTTAGGAATACTCTGGCTTTAAAGTGATTCTTTGAACATTGACTACTTTTACAATGTTGACATATACTGGCTCACGCAAAGCCTGTGAGATGTAAGCTGACACTTTATGGCAGTTAGGTCATAGCAATTGTTTTTGATGAATGGCTATTGCCAGCTCATGAGTCAACATCATAGCCCTGTTATTAATGTTTGTGAAATAAATCTCTGATTTTTTTCTATATTTAAGACAGGCACACTGATTCCTCCTGTTACTAAGTTCAGAGCACCCTGTACAGCATTCCAGGAAATTACTCGGGATAATTAAAAGTAGACTTCGTCTTATACTTTTTTACAAGAGATCTTTAAGTCAACGAAAAGCAATATCAATCAGCCAGGTTATCCTTAGCAACATATAGCAAAATGTGCTGGATGTCCCTGGTCCATAATTCCTATTTGTTTGTGGATGGCAAGTATCTTGTAAGTGACACTTAATCCTACATTACTGCTAGATAATTAGATTTTCCTTTCCATATGTAGTGAAT
Source organism: Rhincodon typus (assembly GCF_021869965.1). Classification (NCBI taxonomy): domain Eukaryota; kingdom Metazoa; phylum Chordata; class Chondrichthyes; order Orectolobiformes; family Rhincodontidae; genus Rhincodon; species Rhincodon typus. The sequence continues at coordinate 57,122,685 of NC_063340.1, forward strand.
AGAAATAGACAGACATTTCTGCCAGATTCCCAAGAAGCCATATTGGACTAGAAACATTAATTTCGTTTCTCTCTCCACAGGTGCTGCCAGACCTGCTGAGTTTCTCCAGCGCTTTCTGTTCTATTTCCATCATGTCGTTGGTTTCTCCATTTACACAGAAGCATAATGGAATAAAACTGCAAGATAATAACATGATTGACTATCATCTTTTTGAGGGAAAATTCCACAGGGCAGTTGCTTTTCTTCTCTAATTAGAGTTAGTCTGACAAAACTCATCTGGAATTTAAACACACAAACAACTCCAGGAGGGTGCTTCCTGGAAATTGCAGCTGCCTTGTTAAAATTGTAGTATTTAATGCCTTAAGGATTGCAGTAACATTTTTGAAACAACAAGATAAAATATACTTACAGACTATTTATTTACTCAGTAAATCACATTAGAGTGTTAATGGCTTCATAAATTGCTCTAATTGTAATTAATAAAAATATTTAGCTGTTGAAATTTATAGGAAACAGTTGTGAAATAAATAATAATCTGTTTTCTGTAGGTTTTCAAAACAAAATAAATAATACTTAAAAAACAAAATGTATAATCAATGACTATGATAATTCTTTTGAGGAAGACCACTGTCAGATTTACTTACATAACAAAATTTATACTTGCAGAGTGCCAAATAAATATGTATGTTTTTTTCCTGATGATACATTGATGGGAATCAAGGGGAAAGATTTCCACTGGTTGGAGCCATACCAAACAAAGCAGGTATAGCTGTGGTTGCTGGAGATCAAATATTGCAACCCCATGATATCACTGCATGAGTTCCTCAGGGTAATGTTCTAGCTCAAAGGATGTTCATCTCTCCATTCACAGCATGTGGGTGTCACTACCTAGGCCAGTATTTATTGCCCATCCCTAACAGATTTGGAGAAGGAGGTCACGAACCATCTTCAGCCTTTTCTTTGGGCTCACATGCTGGTCTCTTCAAAAATTGAGGATGAAGAAATTTGTGGAGTCTGCCCCTGCAGTGAATCGTTTAATTGTCCGCCACCATTTATGACTGCGTGTGAAAGAATTGCCGAGCTTAGATCAGATGTGTGGACTGTAGGATCACATAATTCTGTCTGTCACTTGCTGCTTATTCTGTTTGACACACAAGTACTCCTGGTTTGTAGCTTCACCAGGTTGACACCTCATTTTTAGATGTGTCTGGTATTGGTCCAGCATGCCTTCCTACAATCTCCATTGAACCTGGTTGATCCCCAGGGTTGGTGATCATGCTGTGTCGAGGATATACCATGGCATGAGGTTGCAGATTTTGTGGGAGTACAAGTCTGTTGCTGCTGATGGCCCGCAATTCCTCATGTCATAAGTTGCTAGATCATTCATAATCTATCCCATTTGGGACAGCGATAGTGCCACACAACATGATGGAGGGTATCCTCAATGTGAAGACGGGACTCCATCTGCGCAAGAACTGTATGATGGATACTCCTGATGCTAGTGTGATGGGGAGATGTCTCTGCAGCAGGCAGATCGATGAGAATGGGGTCAAGAACATTATTCCCTTTTTGTTTGCCCCAGAATCTGCCACAGCGCCAGTCTAGTAGTTATGCTCCTTAGGACTCGACCAGATCAGTTAACATTGATGATGGGCATTGAAGTACCACACCCAGAATAAAGTTTGTGTCTTTGCCACCCTCAGTGAATTCTTCAAGTGGTGCTCAAATGGGGAAGAACTGATTCATCAGTTGAAGGGGAGAAAGTAGGTGGTTTCCTTGTCAATATTTGACTTGATGCCAGGAGATTTCATGAGATTCAGAATCAATGTTGAGAATCCCCAGTGCAGCCATACCCTGACTGTATACAACTGAGCCACTATCCCTGTTTGGTCCGCCCTGTTGGTGGGACAGGATATATTCAGTTGCTCTGGTAGTTGTGGCTGGGACATTATCTGTAAGGTATGATACTGTGAGAATGACTATGGCAGGCTCCTGTTTTGAGAACAGTTTTGTTCTCTTGGAAAAGATACACTTTAATCCAGCACTGCACAACAGTGGGAGACAGCCCTGCTCCTCCCATTAGGGAACAACGTACTTTCACTCAGTACTTCATGAGATCAGGTCACAGCTAGACAGTAAGAACTACACTTTTAAAGCAACTTTACAACCAATTAATCCAAACTGACATTCCTTAAAATGGCACTATAACTAAAGGAACTCTCAAATGAAATTAAAAATTCAAATCAAAATGTGATTTTGGGGGTTAACGACCACTACAATCCCTCTGGTGTCCACTCTGCAAAGAAGACTTCCATTATACTGGAGAGTGTCCACGCTGTGTGCTCTTATTCCACAAATGTCAGCATGTTTATAAAGTCTGCTGTATTTTATTTACAGCAATAGTACTTGCTGTTCAAATACATTTCGAGTCCTGTGAATTTTCAACAATCTGAACAACCACAAATTCAGTTAATTGCCAATAATATAGCTTTTATACATACTTTTATTTCTAATCCCATAAACATCACTCTACGTCAGGGTGGTCCTATTGTACATGATGAAAGAATGACTTCACACCTTAGCCACCATGACCAACAAAAGAAGTTAAAGATTGTATTAGATCAAAGAAGGTGGCTTGTAAGGATGCCAGAAAAAACAGTCATGATTAATTTTTCAGTGCTTGCTAGCCTTTAAACACTCTTTTATTGTAATTCGTTTGACATTTATCTCTTCTGAGCATGCTCTTAGGAGCCAGCAGATTCAGCCTTTCCAGATGGCATTAGGTAAAATGCCACATCAAACATTACGGCAGAAAATAAAGGCTCTTGATGTAGACGATAGCACATTAGCACAGATAGATGATTGGCTGCCTGGCAGAAAACAGAGATTATGCATAACTGAGTCTTTGATTGGTAAAATGTAATAACTGGAGTCTCACGGATGTCTCTGCCAGGGCCTCATGCTTTTAGAATTTACATCAATGACTTAGATAGTGGTATCTAAAATCACAGGCAACAACAGGAAAGGTAGAAAGGTATGTTGTGATGCAGACATAAGGAAGTTGCAGACAGATATAAATATATTACGAGCAAAAAGGGAAAAATCTGGCAAATGGAGTCTAATGTTTTGGATATTTACGAATCTCAACAACCACAAATTCAGATAACTTTTCACATACATTGCTTTCAGTCTAATCCCAAAAACATCACTTGATGTCAGAGTGGTCCCATTATGAGAACCGAAGTGGGATAACACCTAAATCTGCACTGTAATGAAGCACTAGAATGAAATAACAAGAAATGTATGCAAAGTTTTTGCTTACTCATTTAACTTGCCTATATTCTTCTTTGTGTCATCTTCACTATTTGCCTAGCCGCCAACTTTGCATTATCTGCAAACTTGGCAATAGTATTTTTAGTTTCATCATCCAAGTCACTAATATGTGGCTCCATTGATCCTGAGGCAATCCGCTAAGTACAGGTTGCAATCCTAAAAATACCCCCTTTACCCCAACTCTCTGTCTTTTATTAATTACACAATCCCCTATCCATGCTAATGTACTAATTCCAAGACTATGACGTCTCATTGTATAAAATAGCCTTGTGTGCAGTTCCGTATCGAGTATGTTTTTGGAAACCAAATATGTTATATCTACTGGTTTTCCTTTATCTATTGTGCACATTAACTCCTCAAAGAACTCTAATCAATTTATCAGACATTATTTCCCATTTGCGAAGTCATACTGACTCTGCTTATTTTTCTTCCTGCGCTTCTAAATGCTATACTGTCACATCCTACTATTAGAATCTAACATTTTCCCACTGACAGATGTTAAGCTAACTGGCCTATACTTACCAGTTCTTTTTGTCTCTATAGGCAGTCAACTTAACATATTGTCCAGTTGTATATTCATGAGTCTAGCTCTGTTGTCATTCCATTTGAATGCCCTGCAGGCAACTATTCATCTCCAATATGTGAACTTATCATACAAGTGAAAATTAAACAGGAGATGCAAATTTCTTGATACTGACTAAGTTGTCTGGTTTCACTATCTTTGAATAAATGGTCATTTCAGCGCAGCTAGTTTAATCTGCAGCCTGACTGAAACAGTATAGGAAGCCTTACCCATCAGGGATAAAACAGCGCACAGAGAATGAGTCGAGTTCCGATCCATGCAGAGGGGAACTGATGTGTATTTGATACCATGCAATGTTTGAACTTGTCTCGTTCTCTTGATGGTAACTTTGTCATAAAGCAGAAGTAGCCTATCTACTTTTATATCAATAAAGGAAAAAGTAACAGAATTGCATTACTCTAAACTGTTTTAGCCTCCTTTCAACCAAATCAAAAGATTGAGACAACAAGGTGCAGGGCTGGATGAACACAGCAGGCCAAGCAGCATCATAGGAGCAGAGAGGCTGACGTTTCAGGCCTAGACCCTTCATCAGAAAAGGGGGAGGGGAAGGGGGTTCCGAAATAAATAGGGAGAGAGTGGGAGGCGGATAGAAGAGGGATAGAGGAGAGGATAGGTGGAGAGGAAACAAACAGGTCAAGGGGGCGGGATGAGGTTGGTCGGTAGGAGATGGAGGTGCGGCTTGAGGTGGGAGGAGGGGATAGGTGGGAGGAAGAACAGGTTAGGGAGGCAGGGACGAGCTGGACTGGTTTTGGGATGCGGTGGGGGGAGGGGAGATTTTGAAACTTGTGAAATCCACATTGATACCGTCCCGCAGGCCCGACCAGTCCCCCTCCACTGATACCCTCATCCGCTTAGCCGAACTCGTCCTCACACTCAACAACTTCTCTTTCAATTCCTCCCACTTCCTACAGACAAAGGGGGTAGCCATGGGTACCCGCATGGGCCCAAGCTACGCCTGCCTCTTTGTAGGTTACGTGGAACAATCCCTCTTCCGTACCTACACCGGCCCTAAACCCCACCTCTTCCTCCGTTACATTGATGACTGTATCGGCGCCGCCTCGTG
>NC_063340.1:57128063-57147441 GCF_021869965.1 Rhincodon typus
ATGTGCAGGTGAACATCTGCTTGATGTGGAAAGTCTTCTTGGGGCCTGGGATGGGGGTGAGGGAGGAGGTATGGGGGCAGGTGTAGCACTTCCTGCGGTTGCAGGGAAAAGTGCCGGGTGTGGTGGAGCTGGAGGGGAGTGTGGAGCGGACAAGGGAGTCACGGAGAGAGTTGTCCCTCCGGAAAGCAGATAAGGGTGGGGAGGGAAAGATGTCTTTGGTGGTGGGGTCGGATTGCAGATGGCGGAAGTGTCGGAGGATGATGCATTGGATCCGGAGGTTGGTGGGGTAGTACGTGAGGACGAGGGGGATTCTTTTTTGGTTCTTATTGCGTGGATGGGGTGTGAGGGATGAGGTGCGGGAGATGTAGGTTGTCTTTTGTAAATGTTTTCACAAATATAAATTTTTCGTGATTCCAAATACACTATTGGTTTCACCTCACTAAACTTACAACAGATTTTTCATCCAATTCTTCTTTTGATTAAAGCCTTGTAAATTTGTGGAACATATCTTCCTTCCTCATCTTGGTTATACATTGTAAACACATAAAATCTCAAAATTTTGGAAATTAAAGCGTGTATTAGCATACATGTCTTGGTATACTCTAATGTATCACTTTGCCATAGAAGTAGCTTTAGTGCTTCATTACAGTGCAAATTTAGTTGTTATTCCATTATTCCAAAGTATAGTCGTAACACCTTCCACCATTTTTCTTCTGATCGAAAGTAGACACATCAGTGCAAAAGATAAAGCTAAATATTCTCAGGAATCTTCAGCCAGAAGTGCCAAGAGGATGATCCATTTCAGCCTCCTCCAGTGATCCCTAGCATCACAGTCTTCAAGTAATTCCATTCACTCCACATGATAGCAAGAAATGTTTGGAAGCACTGGATGGTGCAAAGGCCAAGGGCCCTGACAACATTCCAGCAATAGTACTGAAGGCATATGCTCCAGAGCTTGCCATTCCCCTAGCCAAGCTCTCCCAGTACAACCTTAACACTGGCATCTGCCTGACATGTGGAAAATTACCTAGGTATGTCCTGTACACAAAAGCAGGACAAGTCCAACCCAGCCAATTACCACCCCATCAGTCTGCTGTTGATCATCAGTAAAGTGATGGAAGGTGTCATCAATAGTGCTATCAAGCAGCACCTGCTCAGCAATAACCTGCTCAGTGATGTTCAATTTGCGTTCCGCCACTCAGCTCCTGAACTTGTTACAGCCTTGGTTCAATCATGAACAAAAGAGCTGAATTCCAGAGGTGAGGTGAGAGTGACAGCCCTTGACATCAAGGCTGCATTAGACTGATTGTAGCACGAAGGAGCCCCAGCAGAACTGGAATCAAGTGATATCAGTGGCAAACTCTCCAGCTGGTTGGAGTCATACCTGACATAAGGGAAGATGGTCATGGTTCTTGGAGGTCAGTCATCTCAGCTTCAGGAAATCTCTGCAGGAGTTCCTCAGGGTAGTGTCCTAGGCCTAACTATCTTCAACTGCTCCATCAATAACCTTCCCTCCATCACAAGGTCAGAAATGGGGATTTTCACTAATGATTGAACAATGTTCAGCACCATTTGCGACTCCTCAGATACTGAAGCAGTCCTTGTGCAATGCAACAAGATCTGGACAATATCCAGGCTTGGGCTGACTAGTGGCAAGTAACCATCACACCACTCAAATGCTGGAAAATGACCTTCTCCAATAAGAAACAATCTAACCACTGTGCCTTGACATTCAATTGTGTTTCCATCTCCCACTATCAACATCCTTGGGGTTACCATTGACAAGAAACTCAACTGTACTCACCACATAAACACAGTGGTTACAAGAGCAGGTCAGAGGCTAGGAATACAGTGGTGAGTAACTCACCTCCTGACTCCCGTAAGACTTTTCACCATCTACAAGGTACAAATCAGGAGTGTGATGGAATACTCCCCACTTGCCTGGATGGATGCAGCTCCAACAACACTCAAGAAGCTCAATACCATCCAGGTCAAAGCAAACCCCTTGATTGGTACTGCATCCATAACCTTCTACTCCTTCCACCATCGACACTCAGTAGCAGCAGTGTGTACTATCTACAAGATGCACTGCAGAAATTGACCAAAAATCCTGAGACAACACAACCACTTTCATCTAGAAGGATAAGGGCAGCAGATACATGGGAACACTACCACCTGCAAGTTCCCCTCCAAGCAACCCATTATATTGACTTGGTAAAATATTGCTATTTCTTCACTGTTGCTGTGTTAAAATCCTGGGATTCCCTTCCTATGGTCTTAAGTGGATCAATCTATAGCACATGGACTGCAGTGATTCAAGAAGGCAGCTCACCACCGCCTTCTCAAGGTACGGGCAACAAATGCTGGTCAGCCAGTAATGCCCACATCTCACGAGTGAATAAATAAAAAGATGTGTGGTAATTGGTTGGACTGCATTTCTTCTGCTTTCTTGTGGACATGACTCTCCTAGACAATGCCAATTTTGGAATAAGCTTGTTGGAGCAATGGCTTGTTCTGGAGCACAAGTCTTCAGTACTTCTGCAAGGATATTGTCAGGACCCACAACTTTTGCTGCATCTTTTACCTTCAGCTGTTTCTTGACATCACAGGGAATGAATCGAATTGCCTCAAGACTTATATCCTTGTTTGGGACTTTAGGAAGAGACTTAGATGGGGCATCCACTTGGCACTTCTGGCTGAAGATTGTTCCAAATAATTCTGCCTTATATTTTGCACTGATGTGCTAATCTCCCTCATCATTGAGGATGGGGATTTTTGTGGACCTTTCCAAGTCATTGTTAAATTGTCCACTACCAGTGACAAATACCATTCATATTTTCTGCTATCATGACTCACCAGACTTAACACTACCTTTAAAATATTAAACTCCTTGCATTTGTATGTTATGTATCGTGTAGCAGTTTGCTATTTCACTGTGAAAATTTTTGTGCAGTTAGTTCTTTTTTATTCATTCATGGGATGTGTATTTTACTGGCTAGGCCAGCATTTATTGCCCCTCCCAACTGCCCAGATGGTGCTAAGGAATCACTGCACTGCTATCTTTTTATTTTGGATTTATCTATTTAATTAAATCCAAATTTCACCATTCGTCATGGTGGGATTTCAGCCCACATCTCCAGAACATCAGCCTGGACTGCTGATTTACCAACCCAGGGATACCATTGCCTCCTCCACAGCTTAAATTGTTCTTAAATTTCTCCTTAAAAGGACATGACACAGCAATTATGTTAATTTCAGGATGTGCATGAACATACCACTTTGAAAATTAAGTGGAATATGTAACCTCCTCTATCAAACCTGCCCATAATTTGTTATAATTCATGATTTTTCAGTCAATGCAGAGTTAGCCAGAATATCTGAGTCACAAAAGGGGCCTGAGCAGTCTGGCAACCGCATTGGTGATTGTAGTCTTGGCTTCAGAGACTGTCTGCATTGTCATGGAACAGAAATGCTTTTGATAGGTTTCATGGTGGGCAGGTGATCAAAGAACCACTTGCATGCAATTGAACATCTAAAAATCTGCAACTTAAAAAGGTTTGCAGTTGACTTCATGTTAGTGTTGTGGTTCATGGAAAATAAATGTAATGACCTGTAAGTAGCATTTACTTGTGTTTTGGATTAGGGAAATGATTATTTTTCTTTCATGTGTATGTCACCTATAAAACATTGGAAAGTGCCACAAGTATAAAATCCCAACACAATAACGGCCTAAACGCACTGAATTGCCAGACATTGCTTTATTCAGTTCCAGACCTGCTTGCTTGTTTAATTTGTGGTTTGGTATCATCAAGCTGCCTGACAAATCGAGGAAGGTTTGAGATTTTTTACCATTAGGCTAAGGCCATGGAAGGAGATTACTGCAATTGATATTACAGTCATTCTGTTCAATACAATTTAACTCATTAGAGGTTAAGATCTTAACAGAAACTGGAGTATTAAAAAGCGATAAACCAGTTAGAGAATTAATGCTTCTCACATACTGCTAGAAACTGACACAATGAAGGTCATTGGTTCTTTCTCATGGCTATCAGATTCATCTAGAGAAATTTCCACTTTTAAGGAGGGTGGAAACTTGGTGATACACAGCAACCAATTGTACACTCTACCTGATATTTCTTTCCAGTAATTTCAGGGGCTTTTATTGCACCAATCCCAGATATAACTAGATATTGGGTAATTAAAATGAAACCCATGCTTGTTAAGAGCATATTAGCCCAGTGCCACTGAATCCAAGAAAACATCTAGAATGGTTCTAAATTTGTAAAGGTTGTTAATGTACTATAACTCCAGAAGAACAACAAACGGAGTAAACAAAAAATATATATTTATTAACATTTAGCTAACTTGATAAGAGTGATCATACCTGAAACTTCCCATAATCATTTTTTGCTGAAAATGGAATTTTCTGATCAATAAATTTTCATGATAAACACATCACACATTTCAAGTCAAGGGTTATATTTAATGCTTAAATGGCCAAAGCAGTTTGCAGATCATACTTGTAAAATATGCTGCACAAATATAAAATCAGTGTCAAAGAAATTTGAACTTAGATGGAAGCCACTCAACTCATCAGCTCTGTGGCTGTGTCAGCTCTACATCAGAATTGTGTATATTTTCACTTACCCACTCTTATCCAATGCCGGTGATGTTGTTTCTGACTTGTGTAATTTAACTCCACTTAATTGTTATGATTGACTTGGCTTCAGTAAGGGCTTGAAATAATGAATTCCATATTTGGGAACTGAGTGAAACATGTTTTTATAACCTTCAATTTATACTTCACATCCTAATTCTAAATGTTTGCCCACACTTTACTGATTCAAAGAATAGATTTGCAGCCGCAAAATTCGAATGTCTACAAAATCACAAGATGCGATGAATCAGGCAAAGTTGTTTTCAAGGGAGAAGCATACAAACTTTGTGTTGCCGACTAATCTAAATGATTACAGTGTGCAGTCAGTGCTAAACACACTGTTGGTTGGCGGCAAGGGACGCTAATCCATAAGGGATTGGCACGAGTTCAAACTGGCCTGTACTACATAAAGACCCCCACACCTCTTAAGTTGCAGGTGCATTTTGGCTGGAATAGGTGCTGGAAGTTATCCTAAAAATGATCTTGATATTGAAATGACACAAGAATGACGCAACATAGCAGGAAGTGGACTCCCAAGATTTTGGCCATCTGCTGCCATTAGTGCAAGAGGTAGAGAGCAAGAAGAATGCCACTTATTCACAAGTGACCAAACTAAAGCTGTCATGGGGGCAGTAACTTCTGGGAATTCAGTCTGCAGGAACTTGATGAAAGTGCGGTAAAACGTTCAATGATCTCACAAGAGTGGTCAAGGTCTGGGAATAGCTTCAAATGCTATATCCTATCAATTGCAATTGTAGCCTGAGATACTTCATATTACCCAATCATTCACTTACCAACAGTCTCCATCATCATAAGTTGACAGCTTATGTTCATAGCTCTACTTCAGTCTTGCATACTTAGCATTACTTCTAGCCTCGCACCAAAAACTCATAACTTACACACAATGACAGGCATTATACCACACTCATTGACAGACATCTATCTCTCTTGCAGGACAAGCCATTTCATTTCAGGCAGCAGCACCTAAAAAATGGAGGGTAGACAAGGTTTCATGTCCTCACCACCATGCAAAGAAACTGCTTAGCATCACTGGAGTGTCCAGGCCTGAATGTGTAGGTGGTAGCAGGGCTGAATTTGTCAAAGATTACACTGTCCACATAGCTGATCCTCCTTCTCCCATCTTACATACCCTTCATCCCACATTCTATTCTGGTTGACCATCTGCATGTGGTTAAACATGCACCTCTTGTTTTCTGCCATCCACATCTTTTGATGGAGCAGTTTGGAGAAGAACATTGATGGGTACAAACTATGTAAATTTTTGTTCATTGTTGGGATGAGTAGAAAATCTGTGGTCAGTGTTCAGGAGTGTGGAAGAATCAACTTGGCACAGGGCTTTCTGCACAGAGCAGATCCAAATATGATGGCCACTGTCTCAGTTTCCATAGCAGCACTACCGAGTGTTGAGATGGAAGCTTGGAGTGTAGACATGGAAGCTTAATTTGCTGCACCAGATAGCCGCCATCTTGGCCACAGGTACCAATGTTACAATAGTTTTATATTTTAATTTCTGATTAACTTCTTCCATTTTTCTAATAAACTTGAGAATTTACAAGCTTTTCAATTTAAAACAGGGAAATTCTGATTTATATAGAATTCAATATTTTCAATATCTGGTTCTCTTCATACTTAAGTTTTGCCTGTAATTCCCTTTGACTTTTAAATCAATCCACACAGTCTGCAATCCCTGGATTAAAACTTTTAATGATTCTGAAAATCAATTTTCTGACTCCCGCTGCCTCCATTACATTTATGGAGCAGTTTCGGAGCTCCTCAACTGTCTCTTACTGTTTTCCACAGTTTTGGTGCCACTTTTCTGCATCTGAATGTTAATCATCATTATTTCCAGGGCTTTGGGGTCCATCACATCATGTTGTATGTTGGTTAGCCTAGCTTCAGAGAAAGAACTAACTTGTTGCTATGTTCAAACTGGCATCATATACAGCTTTAGATAGCTATGTACTCTATTACCGTACTGAAGGAAAGGGCATTCTCTCTCCAAGTTACTCAGTCAGGTGTTCTCTTACATCAGCATTTATGGAAGGTGCTATTCACACAGACCCAGACATTAACTTTTACAACCCTAATACAATAAATGCCTTTCAAGTAATAATAACTTTATCCAAATCTGTACAAGTCAGTTAGTGCAAATCCATACATGCTGTCTTTGTGGACTAGCTCAGCCTATCAGCGAGTGAAAATAAGACTCCAAGAAGCTGGCAATTTGTGAAACCTTGTGGAAACAACAGAGGTCTCAGGCACCAGGTGGAAAACCAGCGAGGCTTGCATGTTGTCTTTCAGGAAGGTCTGCTGAACCATGGGTCACTCAGGCATTTGTCTAGTCAACTACAGGCCATCCCCTAGGATCAAGGGCAGAAGTTCGTCTCACCAGTAGCTGCTTCTGGCCATTCGTAGCTCAGAACCTCCATTGACTAGTGACAACACGGGGAGGTGGTGGGTGCTGCCTGTGTTACACCCACCTGAGGCCTAGGACCATTACTGTATGCCAGGCCAGAAGTGTATGATAGCAGGGCGAGGGGGACAGGGAATGGGGAAGTGATAGGGTGGTGGTTGTGGGAGAGGATTTGGGAAAGTGGATCAGAAGCAAGGACAGGGAAAGGTTCTCAGCAGCCCCTGACCCCACCTTCTCAATATCATGTTTTTCCATCAGGCATTGAGTGCCTTTGAATGCAGGACCCATTCGAGATCCTTCAAATAACACCACACACTGGATTATCCTAAAGAACAGCCATACATAACATGAAACATTAACTCTGCTGTTGTCCACAGATGCTGCAGCACATACAGAGTGCTTCCAGCACCTTGTAGTTTTCTTTCAGACTTCCATCATCTGCAATATTTAACTTTTTAAGAAGTACTTGAACCCATCCTTATAATTGATAATTGTTGTAACTTTTGTTAAACGGTGTGAAATAATTACTGTCTAGCCATAATGTTTTAAACTGTGTAAACTTAGAAACCAAATGGCAAAAAGTTAACTTTAAAAGTACCAATAGTCCAAAAATAGCCAATTCTTTCAGTAATTGCAGTAAATGTTGTTCGCTTTCTTCCATCAAATTTGCCAATTAAAGCCACTAATAAAAAAAGATAAGCAATTCTTTTTGTTGATCTTGAATCTGATTTACAATGTACAATTGAGTTTACTGCTTCGGAAAGCTAAATTTAGATCTTTTTCCTATCACTACAATGGGTGTTTAGGGATCTTTTGGTGCTTCAATCTGGTTCAGAAGATTTAGTTTCAAGTCCCACCTGCCCCAGACATATGTCATGACAGATCAGAGCAGGTTGATTAAAAATATCTACAGTGAGTGGTGTGATATATGTGACAATACTATGGCTTTAGGAGGTGTATTTTGTTCTGGCTTTCTATATGAAGCAAGGTTGAGACAGTCTGCTCAAAGCCAATAAATAAACAGCTTCTGAGTCCTTGTGTGTTCTTTTAAGCTCAACCAAAAGAAGCAACCTGAATGGGTTGGGTCAAGCTCCTACAGAACAGGATTTTTAGTCTAGTATTCAGTAGTTGTTAGGATCTTGAAAGCTGCTATCTCTCTCTCTCTCTCTTTGCTACAGCTAAAAGCTGGGGTTCTCTTTCTGCTGATCAAATTGCATGTGAGACAATCTATTTTACTGACTTCTCCTTTGCCAAGGGTTTTTATTATGGGATGTTACTATATTGGAATAGTTAATGAGTGGTTTATTATTTTGTTAAGTATTTTGATAGAGTTACAGTTAAGCCAATTCTTTTCTTTCATTTTTATTTTGTCTGTATTTTAACAATAGTGTAAGAATAAAGAGTGTTTTGCTTCAAGCTTGATAGTTTGACCAATCAAATTGCATCCAGAACGCAATGCCTGACACTTGCCTTTAAAGTAAGAAAACAGTAAGGTCTAGGCTAGCTCTTTGACATGTTTTGAGGGGTTTGATCTGGTGTATAACATATTGCAGTGAGTATAAGATTCCTCCACATTAACTGTTAATTGTTACAGGTTGTCTAGCAGTGTCTTGGAGAATATCTACATTATTAAAAGAAGTGAAAATTTAACTGCCGTCAGCTAAAATTCCTAAGTGAGATTTTCATCTTCACTTGCAGCATTCATTTGGTATAGCAATCTATCTTGGGCTTTGCTCACACCATAGCAGTTGCCATACTGCTAAACTAATATATACACACATACATGTACATGTACATATATATAACTAATTTCTCAGTTATTTTTGTAAGTTACTTACACAAAAAGATTGATTAGAAAAGTACAGAATTTGCTTTTTAATGCTGTGTTACAGAAACTAGCCTACGTGACTTAATCTAAAACAGCCAAAGACACAACATTAATAAACAAGGTAATAAAAGTGATTGTAAATGACAAAATCTGAAGGGATTTCCAAAGGAAATATTTAGTTTGAATCAGCTTTTATTCTAAACTGTGATCATTAAAAGAAATAGTTCCTGGCTAAAAGATTAGGATACTTTATAATTTAACTAGCAAGGCTTCAGCAGTGAACTATTTGGTATACGTATGTTTTGCAACTGCCGTGATGCAAAATACAATTTGTACACTACAGTCAGTCACCTGTTTGATTGCTGAGACAGAGATCTTTCCTATTGTATTAACAGTGTCACAATAATTAAGTTGGTTGCACAATAATTCAAGGAGTTTATTTTATTTCATCTGAACGTTTATCTTCATTGAGAAACTAGGCTGTGTAACATTAGCATTTTAGTATACATGGAGAGATGCTAATATAATTCATCATTTATGCTCGTGGTCCAGAAGAGAATATCATTCTTCCATGTATACTTTGTATTGATAAAATATAGCTTTAAGTCTTAAGTTTGCCAACGGACCACCACGAAGATGTTTATGTCAAATACACAGGTTGGGAGACCAATGCGTATTGTAAGCTTACATCATGATAAACACCGTCTCAAGTGAGAATGTGTAGGTACCAGAGAATTAATCATCTGAGAAGTGTTGTGTGTGTCTGATGCTTTCTACATTATTCAGCCCCAACATAAATTTGATTCAGAACTGCTGACATTGGACAAATATCTGATGTAAATTTCTTCACCATATTTTAACCACTTACTTGAGGCATTGTTTCAAAACCCCAGAAAACAATATTAAAATCAATAAGTTGTATGTGTCACATAGGCTGCTAGTACAGTCCCTGTACACTTTCATCTGAGTTCACTGTTCTATTGCTATTGATCTGGCACTCATAATAAAACGGGATTTTCTATGATTATTATCTAAAGCATCAAAGCTGTTTCCTCTGGGAGCTTTTGGGCTTTCAGCCCGTCAAAGATAAAGGTTTCAGGTGGTTCTGCAAGACAAAAACTGTCTGTGAAAGAAAAGGACCCAAAGAAATCAGACTGAAAAGTCAACAATTAAGTTGGCAGATCAGCAGTCATTTACATTTGAGATATATTGAGTATAAAAGAAATACATTTCTATAAAGCAAAAAAAGTTGTATAAAAGAATGATTTCTGTAGATAAAGCTACTAAAAATAAAACAAAATTTAAAAGGGAGGCATAAAATAATGTTTGAGATAACAATACTTGACATATTCATAAATAAAAGGGAGATTTGAAGGGATTAAGCGTTCAAATATAATATGCAAAGAACGCTACCTAATTGTGTAAAAGGAAATGAAACAGGCAGCATTTTGCTTTGACTGCCATTTTAAAGTAAATGTGATTGTTGTTTTGAGAACAACAGGTAGACAGTTTGCCTCCAGAGAAAATGCCTGGCTAAACAGGCAGATGTACAGGTTGCATAAGTACGCTAGAACATGCTGAAAATGGACAACACTCTAAGGCACAGAGCATCACAACTGGAGGTGCCTATTGGGAACTTAAGTTTTGAGACCAATGGGGAATGTACAATTGGGATAAGGTAGAATGGAATGAGTTTTAACCTGGAGGAACTGGTATGTTTGGGTGTTGGTGGGGCACTAAAAGTGGGTAAAATGGAGTGCCAACTTCCACTAAAACTGGGTAAAATGGAGTGCCAACTTCCACACTTAACATGCTGGATGTGGCCAACCCTGTCAGAAGAGAAGTGTTGTCTATTAACATGTGAAAATCACTTCTCATTCTTCTACACTCCGGAGAATACAGGCCCAATCTTCTCATTCTTCTACACTCTGGAGAATACAGGCCCAATCTTCTCATTCTTCTGCACTTTGGAGAATACAGGCCCAATCTTCTCATTCTTCTACACTCCGGAGAATACAGGCGCAATCTTCTCATTCTTCTGCACTCTGGAGAATACAGGCCCAGTCTTCTCATCGCTCCTCATGGGATATTCCCACGAAACCATGGTGAATTTCTGCTGCACTCCAGCTATGGCAACTATATCTTTCTTTGGGCAAGGGGATCAAAACTGTACAAAATACTTGAGATGCAATCTCACCTGCGTTCTACAGAGTTCAAAAAAAGTTCTTTGCTCCTTTACTCAAACCAAGGCACAAAGTTTTTTTTTCCTAGAGGGCTCCTCTAGAGGGCTAATTTTTTGTTTTCCATGGGCTACTATTTCATTCAGACTTACATTGTTATTCAACGACACAGCCATCTGTATTTGTGTTGATATCTGGGACATTTGGACACACACAGAACTAAACTTATTCCTCAATAATCATCAATCCTTCATTAAATTTCAAGCCACTGGCCAATTTACCCAGTCCCCAAACTTTCAATCACTCACTGACCCCTCTGCAATATTACCTCTCCAGCTTACTTCCAGAACCTTGTTCAAAGGTGTTCTTGCTCCAAAGATACTCTTGCTGTATCTCATCATTCATACCTCTAAATCCCACTCACAGGGAGTGTTTGGAAAAGGGAAAGGGTGAGCAGGAGCAGAGGAACACGAGAAGATCAACCAGTGTCGGTAAGGGTTGAGGAACACCAAATAATGTGAGCTTCATATGCTGTGCAGCTTGCCACCTGGCTCGCCATTTTGTTCATGGAGTTGGGCAATACATTTGGTAGTCAGCGAGGCCATGAGGGCTCAAGGGTTTACAGCAGGACAGTGCCAGGGCTAACAAGATGCAAGATGTGAATGGGGAGACAGGCAAGGTGGCAACTGAGACAGTGAGGGGTTGGGAGGAGTGCAGCGCATCCAAAACAGACATCCAAAACAGCTCAAAGACCCAAGCTGAGGACATTGATGGAATTAATCAACACTGTATTTATAAAATGTGATGGCAATAGGATTGTGGCGAGGTTACTCGTGATGATGCAGGTGATCAAAGCAGTTTGGAACAAAATGTAGTGTCACAGGTATTGGGACTGCTTGTGCAGTCAGTGTGCCCACTGGAATTGCAGCAAACGTGACAAAAGTGTTCTTTTTTTCTCTGAGCTGAAAGATCCAACAGAACCGAACTATAGCTACAAAAACAGAAATTGCTACAAAAGCTCAGCAGGTTTAGCAGCGTCTATGAAAAGAAATCAGAGTTAATGTTTCAGGTTCAGTGACCCTTCCTTACTTTATGTATTAACATTGCTTGGCTTAATATTGTATTTTTCAGGAACACATCTACAACATTAAGTGAGGACATACTGACTGTGTCAACCTAAACAAACAAATATTTTCACTTGATATTACCTGGTTATGAGTCATTTCCCTTTGGAAGCTACAGACCAGACAAAGAAACACAATAATCCAAAACAAGCTCATTGTGTCATCAGAAAAAAAACCTAGCTATTGTTCTCAGCCTGGATTCATGGTTCAGCCTCTCTTTCTGAATATATGGGCAACTTCATGCCCATTCAAGAACTTGGGCTAATATTATAGGGTAGCTTGTCAATGCAGCGTTGAGGGAGTGCTGCACTGTCAGAGCTGCTGTTATTCAATTAACTAAAAGAATTCACTTTTTCTCAGATGGAAATTACACATCCTGTAGTAATACTAAGAAGAGGAATGGAGATTTTTAATACTGTGTTCTAACTAATAATTATCTCACAACTAACTAAAATAAAAGGTGATGATCTGGTTATATTTCATATGCTGCATTTCTTTATGAGAAATCACATATTTCTCATGCACCATAGTGATGAACCTCCTGTTTCTGTTCACCTCACATGGCTGAAACTTACCTGAACCACTGGGTGACTGATTGTGTGAGATGATGCACCATTTTGTGATTCCACTACAATCAGAGCTAACACATTAGATCTTTAGCTTGTAACAGAATGAATAAGATGGGTGAATCCTCTAATGCTCCAAAATCCCTTCAGCATTCATTGAAATCTGATGCATTAATGTTTCTAAGATTGGGTCCTTCCAGTCTTAATCATTACTACCATAAGTTTGATTGACAATAACTATTCTTATAAATTTTAACTATTCCCCAATAATATCTCAAACAACATTAGTATCAAGCACCATACTTCTTTTACACTCAACTACATTCTGTTAATTTTGTAAAATCAAAGTATCGTGGTTGCTAGGGATCTAACATAAAAGTAGAAAGTGTTGGAAAAACTCAGCAGGTCTGGCAGCATCTGTGCAGAGAGAAATAAAGTTAATGTTTTGAATCTGATTTTGAAGAAGAGTCAAATCAGATTCAAGACATTAACAATATTTCTCTCTCCACAAATGCTGTCAGACACGATGAGTTCTACAACACTTTTTGTTCTTATTTCTGTTAACTTTGTACTTGGGTACATCTCTCGCACGAATCTCATGTTCACGTTGAGTGCAGCTTGAAACAGTGAAAGCAAAAAACTTACAATTCAGACTGACATGTAATTGTGCAGGATTAATCCTTCAAAAATAGCTCACAAGGTAGCTTGTCGATAATTACTTCATTGTTGTAAAAGTATGCAAACAAAAATGTTCAAGAATAACATAAAACAGACATAACCTGATTTCTTATACCTAATTTCCAATAAAGCAAGTCTCTTGGCTGTAATGTTATAGGGGTCTGAGTCAGCGAGGCATGGGACAGAATCAGATGAGAAATCCAGTCAGCCCCATTTCAACACCTGGAGCAACTAACTCCATCTTTTTATGCTTTTCAGCAAAGTGAGTTTCTCACTAGGCAGCAGCGGGTTGTCAATTGAGGAGGATCTTTACTTGCTAAATGGTCTTGTTAACAGCACAACTTACCTCATTAATATTTTGCCTTCTATCTTGCCAAACTCACAAAACAAGTTCATCATCGAGAAAATTCAACATGGAAACCAGATCATGCACCTACTGACATTAGCTCACCACTTGCCCTAAACAGCCTCCATGTTGTGTTCAATCATCTACAACCCATGGCTCAATCCACAGGTGCTAGACACGTGCAATCCCCATCCACGGACATTGGTATCTGGCATTTGCCAATTCCATACGACTATCACAGCTTCTGATACAGGGGTAGAGCAGTCTGGAAGCACAGACTTGCATTGCAACATGCACCAGCAACTAGCATTGGAAAGCTACAGCAGGGACACTTGGCACACAGGAACAGGAGCTCATTTCGGAGACCGGATCAGGCTGTATCTGAGGGCTGCTCACTTGCTCTCTTAGAACTTGCTCACTTGCTCATGGCATCCCTCTGCCTTGCCGTGCCTTGCTGTGTCGATTAGTGCAATCATATGAGCAGGCATCCTGCTTTGCTGGTCAGCAATCCTCAGCCCAGGAGGCAGATGCCTTGCTGTAGAGCAGGGGTGCTATGCCAATCATTCACCATGTGCCAACAGCTAACACGATAAACACACTGCATGTGGAGCAAGCAGACAGCCATGTTTCAAACTCTTAGGGGATTAGTCCTCATCAAAGTCAATGGAGGCACCCATCAGTCACGGGGTCCAAGCAGTGTAAGTCAAGGGCAATGTCCAATTCCAGTCCAGGAGATTTACCATGAGCTGGTGTCCAACGAGGTGTTCTCAGTCACAGAGTCTGGAATTCTATAGTCCAGGAAGTGGGTCCTACTCGGATCTGAGGAGCTATAGCATCCAGTTGAGGAGCTAGGGCTATGTCAGTCAGGGAGATGTACTAGAACAATCAGGACACTTTTTGTCCAGGGCCATCTGGTCAGACTGCTCTAGGTAGTGGGCCATGGTTAATCCATCTCTCTATCCACAAAAGCTATCGGGAAAGGGGGAGAAAGGGTGGCAGTTGCTATGTGAAAGAGACTCAGGTAGTTAGTCTTCAAGATTGGAGCCTTCAGGCTGGAGTTCCGGGTGGATAACATTTATGGAGAGAGGCAACAGCCGAAGAGGGACACAGTAAAGCATGATGAGAAGGTGGTTATGTGAGACGAAGTTTTGTCCACAGTCAGGAGGACCCTAGCTTCTAGAAGGAGGCAGTACATGAGCACTTCTGACAGGAACTGCGTGGGAAAGGTGGGGAGGTGCATGCAGCTGGGTTGCGTGGAGACCTGAGTAGATGTGAATTCAATGGGGTTTATGAGAAGGACTATCAGGAAAGGGATTTGGATGCGCCAGAGCTCACCCACACATTTAGGTGGAGGCTGCAAGCCACTGTCAGAGAAGCACTGGCCATCATCTTCCTTTGTGCGGCAAATTGAAAGGACTCAGTGGGGAGGAAAATGGTTGCAACCACACTTGGAGTGGGCAGGGTAAGTGACTCAGCCTGTGAGGGCGGGGCCTGCAGGACCCACTGCTGTTAGGGCTTTTAAAATGGAAGGAGCGTGCACCCTGTCCATCCTACTGTGCATTTCACAGACCAGCGTATCCTAATGCACTGTCTCCCTTTGTGTGCTGTACCTTCCTGCCAGAGACATTGGTGAACAACTGGCTGATGGCTATCTTCTGCACTGGATGTAGCTCAGACTCATCCAAAAAAAAATCATCAGGTTCAGTCCCTTGCATTTATTCAGGGGAAGTGATGGCCTAGTGGTATTATTGCTGGGCTGTTAATCTAGAAACTCAGATAACCCAGGGGTGGCATGGTGGCACAGTGGTTAGCACTGCTGCCTCACAGCGCCAGGGACCTGGGTTCAAGTCCAGCCTCGGGCAACTGTCTGTGTGGAGTTTGCGCGTTCTCCCTGTATCTGCATGAGTTTCCTCCAGGTGCTCCGGTTTCCTCCCACAGTCCAAAGATGTGCAGGTTAGGTGGATTGGCCATGCTAAATTGCCCGTAGTGTTTGGGGAGGTGTAGATTAGGTGGTTATGGGGGGATGGGTCTGGGTGGGATGCTCTGAGGATCGGTGTGGACTTGTTGGGCCGAAGGGCCTGTTTCCACGCTGTAGGGATTCTATGATTCTATAATGTTCTGGGGACCTGGGTTCGAATCCCACCATGGCAGATGGTGGAATTTGAATTCGATAAATATTTGGAATTAAGAATCTAATGTTGACCATGAATCCATTGCCGATTGTTGGAAAAACCCATCTGGTTCACTAATGTCCTTTAGGGAAGGAAACTGCCATCCTTACCTGATCTGGCCTACATGTGACTCCAGACCCACAGCAATGTGGTTGACTCTTAACCGTCCCCTGGGCAATTTGTGATGCCCAGACAGTGACACCCTCATCCCGTGAACAAATAAAAAAAAATTCAGCCACTTTCATCAAACAGCACAGACATATAGCACTGCTTTTAAAAGAAGCTCAGTAAAAAGATTGACATTTGATTGTGATAAATAACAAGAGTTGCACCAAAGTTACAACATGACAAATAGCATCATTAATCTATTGGTAGCAGATAGAAATACACTGTGAATTCTCATAGATCACTTGCGAAGATTCAGGGGCAATGATATCATTTTTTGCTTATTCGTTCATGCGATGTGAACATCAGTGACAAAGCCAACATTTGTTGCCCATCCCTAATTAAGGAGGTGGTTAGAAACCTTCTTGAACCACTGCAGTCTGTTTTGGTGTAGATACACCCACAGTGTGAGGAAGGGAGTTCCAGTTTTTGACCAACTGATTACAGAATGACTCAAAAGAACTGGTGTAAGTAAAGGCAGCAAAGTAAACACAACCTATGTCAAGGACACCAATGATTATCTTCTGCTTCCTTCCCCTATACACACACAATTCATTTGCAAAATACTGCTCAGTCCTTTGATTAACACTTCCATATTTATTTCTGCTGCTTCTATTCTTCTTAAACAAGTAAAACAGAAGGACAGTGGAATGGTCCTGTTTCAGCAGTCCCATTTTAAGCAATTAGCTAAGCCAACATCATCATGATGCACCAAGCACAAAGTAATTGCTGAGCAACGGGGGTATTAGATATTTATTTACAGAATACCCCAGTACTGTCAGTCAATATAGAGCTGATACTTAATGACATGAATTACTGTTTACGAAGAGGATTGGTGTACAGCAAGGCTGGTACCTTTGTTCAAGAAGAGAATAAGGGATAAATCAGGAAACTATGGGCTGATCAGTCTAACCTTAATGATGGGGTAATTATTGGAAGCAATTCTGAGAGACAGAATTAATCTGCACTTGGAGAAGAAGCGATTAATCAAGAATAGTCAGCATGATTTTGTTAAAGGGAGGTCATGTCTGACCAACTTGATTAAGTCTTTCAAAGAGGTGACCAAATGTGTAGATAATACCAATGCATTCGATGTGGTCTGCTTGAATGTCAGCGAGGCTTTTGATAAGGCCTTGTATGGGAGGCTGATGGTGAAGGTAAGACCCATTGGATGCAAGGAGATTTGACTAATTGGCTAATTGGATCCAGAACTGGCTGAGAGCAGGAAGCAGGGGGGTGATGGTTGTGGGGTGCTTTTGTGACTGGAAGCCTATGTCTGGGGGGTTCTGCAGCAATCAGTGTTGAGTGATGTGGTATATATAAATGATTTAAACTTGAATGTAGGAGGGTTGATCGTTAAGTTTGTGAATGATACAAGTATTGGTGGGGTGGTAAATAGTGAAGAGAATAGGCTTAGATTACAGGAGGATATGGAAGAGCTGGTCAGACAGGCAAATGGAATTCAATCCGGAGAAGTGTGAGGTGATGCACTTGTGCAGGACAAACTAAGTAAGGGAATACATTATGAACGTTAGGATTCTGGGAAGTACCAAGCATCAAAGGGACCTTGGTCTGCATGTTCATTGGTCCCTTCAGGACGGGGAGATAAAGTGGTTAAGAAAGCATATGGGATTTTTGCCTCAATTAGCCAATGAATGATTTAATGTCACGTGTATTTTAGGGTAAGAATAAAATAAAAGACAGTGAAAGGCTTTCATTTGTTGCCACGATTCAGCACTGTTTTGAATAATTTAAGAGTAAGGAAAAAAAGGAAAGATATAGCTTAAAGACAGTCCATCAGTCCTGTGCCAGCTCATCACCATCAATGAGACCTGTGCTGCCATCCCTCCTCCATCTCCTTACCGCCAGACGCAACCAACATTGAAGTCGCCAATCCTCAAGTGCCATCTTTTACCGCTGGGCCGATACTCCTCCGCCACTTGGGCTGGACCATCCAAAATGGGAGTCACATCTCTTGCCACTGGGCTTACCTCGTCGATGTTGCTGTGATGCCCTTCTGCCACCACTTCACCGCCACCAGCGCCAGACCCAACCAACTAACCAAATTTAAATGCAGGGAGGTTATGCTGGAACTATATAAAACATTAGTTAAGTCACAACTAGAGTTTGTATGTATTTTTGGAATCCACCCAATAGGAGGGCTGCAATCGCACTGGAGAGGGTGCAGAGTTGATCTACCAGGATGTTGTCTGCGCTGAAGTGTTTTAGTTATGAAGAGAGATTGGTCAGAATGGGGTTGTTTTTCTTTTAGCAGAGGAGACTGGGGGGATGATGATTGAGATGTATGCAATTATGAGAGGAATAGATAGGGCAAACAGGAAGAAATTTTCCCCTTGGCAGAGGCATCAATGACTGGGGCATAGATTTAAGGGAAGGAGCAGAAGGTTAAGAGGGTATGTGAGAAAGCTTTTTTCACCCAGATGGTGTTGCAAATCTGGAACTCACTGCCTATACGGATGGTAGAGGTAGAAATGCTACATTTCGTAACATTTAAGAAGTATTTAGATGTACTCTTGTGACACCAAGGCATACAAGCCTATGGGCAAAGTGCTGGAAAATGGGATGAGAATATTTAGCTGGCTGTTTTCCAGCAGACTCAATGGTCTAAAGGGCTTTGCTGTATTGTATATCTCTATGACTCGAAAAGAAAGTTTCTACATTGGAAATGATCATGATAACAAAGTGAGAGAGGAGCAGCACACCTGCCAAAGGTACAGATTTGGCCATTCTGCACCAAGCTATCTTCAAATGAAAATGGCTGCTTCTAGGTTCAAAGTTAGTCCTCAATAACTTTGGACTGTGTCCCAAATTCCTGGCCATTCCAACACAAACCATTTGCGACTCCAACAAGAATGTAACAAAGTGGCTTGTAAACAGACCAGAATCAAGAAACATTGCATTTTGGCGTAGGTTTGGTGATTTAATAGGCCTTACCATTGCTGGATTATCTGCTTATCCCCTTAAAGGTCCATAGCAGCAGAGGATTTAAGGTTTTGGTTTCCTCCCACAGTCCAAAGGTGTGCAGGTTAGGTGGGTTGGCCATGCTAAATGCAGGGCTACAGGGATAGGGTGAAAAGGGTACGATGCTCTGCAGAGGGTCAGTGCAGACTCGATGGGCCAAATGGCCACTTTCTGCGCTGTAGGGATTCTTTGATTTTTGGTTGAAGCACTTTACAGCCTAAAGGTGTCAACACTGATGTTAACAACT
>NC_063340.1:57147541-57253760 GCF_021869965.1 Rhincodon typus
TATTTCTGCCCTTAATTCCTCCCAGCTTCCCAAACCCCACTTCCTCCTCAGCCATGTCATGTTTCTATCTTGCTTATTTTGTGCTTGGAAGCAATTCTCTCTCTTTCACACCTTAATTTACCCACACCCCACCACCCCCCAACCAATATCTCTTTTCTTTCTCCATTATTGACAACCCCTTTGTTGTTTGCATGGAGCCTCTATACCATCTGCCCTCTTGCTCCTCTTCTGCCTCTATCAAAAGTATGATAAAGAACTTATGTTCCAACATCTTATAGCTCTGAAGAAGAGTCAGGCCAGATCAAAATGGTAACTCTGTTTCTCTCCTCACAGAGGCTGTCAGTTATGCTGAGATTCTCCAGCATTCTCTGCATTTATTTCAGATTTCCAGCATCTGCAGTATTTTGCCTTTGCCCTATTTGAATCACACTGTTGTTGACAATTGTGCCTTCAGTTGCTCAGCCCTAAAGCTCTGGAATTCCTTCTCAAAACTTTTTTTCAAAACCTATCTCCCTGACCAAATTTTCCTTTTCACGTGTCTTAATATTGCCTGGTTTAGTGTAAATTTTTTCTTTATACTTCTCTTGTGAAGCACCTAGTGAACATTTTGCTAAATTAAAAGCATTATGCAAGCTGCTATTGTTGTTAAATACAGTAAATATTATATTCCTGAATATCCCTATTCAGGAACTACGGTTTGTAATTAACTTTTTTGGATAGTTATGTTTTCCTTATATTGTTCCCAAAAGTACTGAGCAGTAACTGATGTAAAATAGGAGTAAATCAGCAAGGGTTATGCAACTATGAAAACCAGAACAGATTTCACAGAGAAAAGCTTTATCTAATAAAATTCTATGATAACTAACTGGTCTAACTCTCCAATTTAAAGCTACAGAACAACTCTGCAATCTGAACAATCCAATCTAAATACATATCTTTATGATGGCTATCTGAACAATTGTTACATAATTCAAAAGTAACTGATAGCACACAGTGGCATGGCATACACTCTGAGACACCGCAGCAAGTTGCCAAGGTTTCTTGAACAGGAGCCCCAGTATGCAACCTCCACCAATTTGAAGTACAAGAGCAGCCAGTGTATGGGAACACCACCATTAATAAATTCCCTCCTAAGTTTTTTCTGACTCACAAATATGTCACCCATTCCCTTATCGCCGCTGGGTCAAAACCTTGGAACTTATTCCTAACCAAACTGTTTGTGTATCTACATCACACAGCTTATAGCTGTACAAGAGGTTGGCTCACCAAGACCTTCTCAAGGATATTAGGGACGGGAAATAAATGCTGATCTATTCAGAACACTCATATCCCATAAACAAATAAAAATATTGAACACATCTCAATGTTGATTATGTTTGTATTACATGGTATAGTTCTTCTCTAAAGCTTTCTGCACAGAAATCAAACTAAATGTTAATCCTTATTACTTTTTATTCAGTTAGGTCAGGGTTATTTTGAATGCAGCCAGTTTTTAACTATTTATGTGCAATGGCAGAATTAAAATTGAACTGACAAATGCTTCATTTTATCCCCTCCAGTTTCTTACTTAATGCCCTGACAAACCTGTTTTGGAGGATGGAATTACACTTTTGGTTTATTTTCACAGCTCTTTCTCAGATCTACTTATTTAGCGCATCATTCACACACAAGAGACCTGCTTCCATATCTATATCACAGCTGGTGTGATAGCTAAACAATTTATAGAGAGGTAAGAGATAGTAGGAACTGCTGATGCTGGAGAATCTGAGATAACAAGGTGTAGAGCTGGATGAACACAGCAGGGCAAGCAGCATCAGAGGAGCAGGAAAGCTAACGTTTCGGGTCTGGACCCTTCTTCAGAAATGGGGGAGGGGAAGGGGATTCTGAAATATATAGAGAGAGAAATAAATAGAGAAATAAATCCACCTTCCCCCTCTCCCTATTTATTTCAGAACCCCCTCTCCCCCATCCTCCACCCCATTTCTGAAGAAGGGTCTAGGCCCGAAACATCAGCTTTCCTGCTCCTTTGATGCTGCTTGGCCTGCTGTGTTCATCCAGCTCTACACGTTGTTATCTGTAGAGAGGTAAGATAGGCTTGGTTTAATTTAATCCACAATATTTCCTCCCTCACTTAGAATAAATGTTCAGCATCTACAACCCCATATTTTAAAAGAGTGATCAGGATGAAAAATGTCTATCACACCAGTCTGCTTTGCAACTCCCTTACAAGTGTTGTTGTTTATTTCTTATTTAATACAAGAATGTTCTCTAGACATTACTGAAGTTGTTATCCAGTCCTAGAAAAGTCTGAATTGCATGAAGTTTCAGAATTTGTGATTAAGTTTATTTCGAGTACATCTATCGACTCAATAGGAAAAGATAGCTTCAATGCTACTTTTTTTAAAATCTGCTTCACACACCTCCTTTGGGAAAGGCTGGTCTCATCAAACAAACATCTTAATGCTTATAACTGAGCTACTGGACCCTATCTGTCGAGAGCATTTGACCTCTACTTCAACTGTTAAATGAGAGAACAATATTGCAGCAAGCCAGGAAATTACTTTAATTCATTTAGTGAGGGAAATCTCCTTGATTCATTGGTGATCCACAAGAGTTCAAGGAAGTGAAATAGCTTTGTAATGAAATTGTACTTCTGTTCCATTCATATGCAGCAGGTAGGTTACTTTGGTTAGGTGCTTCTCAGCCTTCAGAACTGAGTTCAACTATTTCACAGCGTAACCTCTCCTTCCTTTTTTTTGATTGGTTTTAATTGTACTCACTTATGTCTCTTTTCTCTTTTAGATAGCAGCTATTCAACATTCTGCCATTCACACCTCCTCTAGATATGTCATTTTTTTTCGTCTCTTTCCCATTTAACAATCCATTTGGTATTGCACCACCAACTCTTCTGTCATTGCTCCAGCGTTTCCCGTTATCACAATCTCCCCCTTAGATTTTATTCACCACCATTCCCACTTCATTCGCTCAAAGCCCAACGCGGCTCTAACTTTTCTTAGTTCCGATGAAAGGTCACTGACATGAACTCTGTTTCTCCCTCCACAAGTACTGTCTGGCCTGCACAGGTTTTCCATCATTTTGTGCTTTTATTTCAGATTTCCAGCATGTGAAATACTTTGCTTTTTTAATTACTCAACGGATTTCCCAGGATTGTCTGCACCGAGATTCTAGACAATCAGACAGCATCGCCTTTGAAGCAAGTTTCAGCCCTTCCACAACTTTAAAACTGAATGGCACAGAGATCTTGGCAAATCCTCTGGCTCCAGATTCTAATCACTTGACTGGCACTTAAGCTCCTTAAAGCTGGGTCTGAGATAACATCTCAAATACTATGTAACTGATTTCCAAAGTTGCCACTGATGTATTTTTTAAATATAATTTCATATAGTAATGTCTTCCCGGATCTACACTTAATAGCAACTAACATTTTAATATCTACAAGGAGAGATGCATTTAAGTGCCTCCCACAAGTACATATTTTCCTCATGGTGGAGGTGGTTACTATGAACTGAGTAAATTTGTCAGGAGTCATAGGTTGAGAATTTCCCCACCCTGTTGCAGGCAGTGTTTTTGTACTCTCAGTGGCTGTATGTCACTAAACAGGGAACTCATTTAAAGAAACTCCAAGCATGACATTGTTCCCAATTTCTATGGAGACTATTATTCTCACCTACTGCTGCTTTCATCCTGCTTAGAAAGTGTTGAGATTGTTAATGACCAAAGCTGTAAGTATTCTAAATCCTGAGGATTTATTAACTGCTTCTGGACTGTGCTTGTCAAAGATGTTTTTGTGGTAACAGTTGGGACCTTAAAACTGCACAGCCTTTCCATTGCAGACCTGTCACATTGTTTGTCCACAAAAAGGCTGAAAAACCTAGCAAAATGAACAAGACTGGGCCCCGGCCTAGTGCCAGTATCTGTTATGGATGGTGTGGTCCTATGTACTTATTTCAAATACATACATTGGAAATATGGGTACTGCGAAATATCCAATGGCTGAATAATTTCTTAATGTCTACTTCAGTAATGCTTTGTATACAGACAGCATCTGGTAGAAAGTGTGCTCTTTATCAAGTAATATTATTTGTTACTAATGACTGATCACCTTTTAACAGCCTGTTCACTGTTCATTCAATCGTTTTAACTTTACTAAGGTCAAAAGACATGCACCAAATCTTACTATCTGTCAAATGAAGATTAATTCTCTTTATAAAATCTGATTCCGTAAATGAAGTACTTGAATGAATGATTTATTGTCACATATATCTGGGGAGATACAGTGAAAATTGTTCTGTCACCACAATATGGCACCATTTTGAGGTACAAAAGAATGAAAGAACATACTTAATTCGAGTTCATCTTCATCGCCGGGTCCCAAACATGGCTCCAGGGCTTATGCAAGGTCTCTACAAGTCCATCCTCCAGGCCAACTGCAGCCAGGATTCCCCACTCCACCATCACTCCAGCCGATGCCTTGCCACCAATTCAGGGAGTCCATGCATCGGACCTAGAAGCCAAGAGACATCTTTCCACAGCTCCGGCCTCTCTGCAATATCAGGAAGATGAAAAAAAGAAGAAGAGAAAGTAAAAAGATGAAGGAGAGATAAAGAATATGGCTGGCTTGGAGTGGATGGGCCTAGTGTAACGGTGCCACCATCTTGAAAAGCTGGGCCCGTCTTCACTGTATGAGCATTTTTTTCAGACAGCAGACAATTAAACGTAGCGATCCTCACTTCAGTTTGGGGACTATAACCATATTTTGAGTAGCAACATTATTTCCTTGGTGTAGCTGAAGATTTTGGGTGTTGGCATTTGTACTTTCCAATGTATACTTGGTAGCAGCTACTTGGGTGCAATGTCAATTGACAACTATGATGCTGTTGATGACCAAATGATGATAGTTGATAGACAACTTTGACAACAGATAACCGTAGATTTCAGCATAGAAAAAAAATCCCACTACTGTTGGAATATATATCTTTATTTACGGGTTATGTGAAAAACTGGAATCTATTGACTGATGTTGACACTTTCTGGATTAACCAATATTTTAACTTGGGGGTTTGAAGTGAACCCATGTAGTGCCTTTGAAATAAGATCAATGGTTTAATACAGAGTTTTATTCAGCTGCTAATTACATACAGCCAAATGACTTTGGAAAAATAGCCCAGCAAAGCTTTTAGGGACAAAAGAAATTAGATTTATTGTCCTTGGTTACCAGAAAACCTAGCTTTGGAAGAGACTAGGGGATCCCTGTGCTGATGGTTGCCTAGCAACCTTTCTGGCCTTGGTTTCCATTTCATACACCTAGGAAGTTGTTATGATACCAGCTGGACTACTAGACATCAGGCTTGATATATCATGTGTTTTTAAAATTATTTTAGTTGTAAAAGTGGTCAGTCATTTAAACAGAGCCGTGCAAGACTGCAGAGTTTCTCCAATAATACAACATATGTTTATTACACAAAGGAAATAAGTAAAAGCCAAGTTATCAGAATATAGAAAATAGAACTATCTTAAATGTACACTAAAGCCAAGTTGTGGCTTCTCAGCACTCCATTACTGAGATTTAAATCCAGAGAAATTATACCTCTATATTAAGTTGTTAAATGCTACTTAATTGATTCACCCCAGTTTTCTTCCTGTGAGCTGTGGGATCTTCTTACATGGATATGCATAATCTGAGAGTTTAAATTTTCCAACTTCTAATAACTTGCAGCTTTCTAACCAAACCCTCTTGGTTTGACAACAGCAGAAACTAAATTTTTGTACTCAGGTGGCTGTGTTTTCTCTGAACTATCCTCTAATCTTTAATGAAATAAAACTATATTTGCTTCTGACCTCAGGCAAGCATCTTCCAAACAGCCCTAAAAACTTTCAGTTTCTGGGTTTTCTAAATAAAAATCATTTTTATGAATGATTAATTGGTTGCCCTGAACGAAAATAAGCTAACAACCTTCAACGCTTCCCCCATTTCTGTAAACGACCACAGTGTAAACAATTTCCATTAACACTCCAGGGGTTCTCCTAAGCACTTGATCACAGTCACCTGCTCTCCTACACGTATTTGATTATGTCACTGTTTCAGAAGGACACTCTGACAGTTTTCTTTAAAGAACACTTTTCAGAAAAGTACCTAAGATCCATATGGCTTAATATTAAAATTAAAACTCCAAAAATGATATTAATATATAAATAAATTAAACTCCTTTCAAAAGAGGGTCAAACAGAAGAAAATCTCCAAAGCTGGTGTAAAGCTATAATTCTCTTTCTCCCTCTTTTCGTTGAAGTCCTTGAGAACCTAATAAAGTTTGCGCATCTCATTATTTTGATTACCTTATAATCCTTGGAAAGCTGAACTGTGACCACCAACCAAAAATTTTGATACAGCCTGATTTCCATCTGAACTGAAGCCTTGTTTGGAAGATGTTCTGTAGGACTATGGCTCTCAACAATTCAGTTTCATCATGAGAATCCCAGTGCACTGTGAGAATTCATTAAGTTGTACCTTGTTGTTTTCAAACCATTTGCCCCTTTGAAAGTATCATCTCTGCAGTATCTTTGTGTTGTTGAGTATGTGTGTGTGTTTAGATTTAAAGAGGATATAGTTCCAATTTCAAATTATGACTTAGGTGTTAACCAGTTTTGCCACTTGATTTAAGAATGAGGTATGTTATGTAGTAAAAGGATTATTGTGAGTTCATTTAAGAAACCTGATAAAAAGTCTCTTGTATTCTGGACAGAAAAAGGGAAACAGTTGGCCATTTTGGTGATTGATTCACAACATTTATACTAATGGTGTGATTTGTGGAGTTGTGGGACTTGATTGCCAGCAAATTCCACCCATTACAATTGTAACACAATCAACAAGCCACATGAGGAATAAGTACCTAGAACTAATTGATGACCAATGCACTAAGCCTCAGACTTCCGGGTACCCATATATGACTTGTCATTACGTGCCATCTAATAATCCTTGTACTTGAACAGAAAAACTTGCACTCTCACATGATCCAGCTCAAAGCCATGCTCATTCACATTCAAGAAGCTCAGAACTATGCAGATTCATTCACATTCCAGTTTTATATTGAAACTGCGTACACATAAAGAGGTCTGTGTCAGAACTATGGCTCTCTTCAAGTTAACATTTGGAGTGTTCAGGCAATGTTTTTGTATTAGAATCATACAATAGTAGCTTTGCCATATCCCTAAAAGTTTTCGATATTGCTAACCTGTGGCTCGTTGCTCAACGAAGGCAATGGCAAATCTTCATATTGGAATGCCGGCCTAAAGACAAGAAGCAGGAGAAAGCATATATTGTGACTGAGATGCGCTGTGATACACTCATTAGAATGGTATTTTGCTTTGGCCTTTTTTGTCTCATGAAATGTGCTATCACATCAATTATTTAGTTTTTTTTTAATTTTATAGAAAACAAATACATGCAGTAATGGAATAGAAAGAATGTTATGGTTCTGATGCAATTCAAACAGTACTCTCCTAAAATATAATATCACATACTACTTAAGATTGCCATTTCCTGAATTGTATTCAATGTTTGGATGTGTTACAGGTGTGGCCAGGAGAATTTAATTAAGAAACAACGATAAGTAGATTTTTTTTTCTGTCCTGCTCAGCTTGTATAAGTGTGGCATCTGGTGGTTTAGTTTGCACTTGCAGTCTGATTTAAATCATTTTTCTTTTCAAGTAAGATTGCTGCTCTGTCATTATTTTCACATAAGTGTGGAACAGTTGCTGTTTTGCTGAAAAGCAAAGTCAGCAATAAAGCCTGGGAATTAGTTTGACGATCCGGGTTCCAGGTCTTATGGTCCAAGAACTGAAAACGTCTCCAATAAATGTAACTATGTACCACGTGTACAATGACTCAGTTCACTGCCAAATTACTTTTAGCAAGTGTCCAAGCAATCCTTTGGGTGCAAAATTAGAGCAGCCTTTTTTCATTTGTTCATGGGATATGAACATCAGCAGTAAGGTCAACGTTTGTTGCCTATTCCAAATTGCCCTTGATAAGGTGGTAGTGAGCTGCCTTGTTGAATAGCTGCAGTACATGAGGTGTAACTACACCCACAGTGCTGCAACAGTGAGTTTCAGCACTACGGTCCAGCCACAGTGGAGGAATAGTGAAACAGTTCCAAATCAAGATTGTATGTGACTTGGAGGAGAACTTGCAGGCGAGGGTATTCCCATGCATCTGTTGTTCTTGTTCTTTCAGGTGATAAAGGTCAGAGGTTTGGAAGGTGCTGTTAAAGGAGGCTTGTAAATTGCATAGATCATCTCATAAATGATATGCACTGCTGTTGCAGTGTTCATTCCTAGAGAGAATTAATATTCAAGTTGGTGGATAGAGTGCTGATCAAATGGGACGTCCTAGATGATGTTTAGTTTCTTGAGTGCTGTTGGAGCTGCATTCAGCCAGGCAGAGAATATTCACATTAGCAGACTTCCTAGCCTCTGACCTGCTCTTGTTGCCACATTATTTATATGGCTGGCCAGTTAATATTGCTGGTTGATAGACCTGCAAGATATCGACAGTGGAGGATCCAGTGATGGGTGCTATTGAATGCCAATATTTCTCTTATTGGAAATCGTCATAAGCCTGGCACTTATATTACACGAAGTAGATCTATTCTTGGCTCAACTTTCCGAATCATAAATATCAACATAAGGCGAGCTGCTGAAAAGGAGGGAAAATCAACAAGCAGTCAGCAAACCGCATTCTTTTATGTCTGCCTAAAATTCTCCTAAATAGCAATCAGAACTTTAAAGAAAGACATTTTTCTTCAACAGATAACAAGCCTCTGTGGAAAAGTTAACAGATATCCTGTGTTAATGTTGTTGCATCTGGACATTTACTTGTGTGTAAATTCCTTTTATATATTCGAAGGTATGTTTTGCCAATTAAGCCTTAAATAATTTGAAAATTTGGTTCGTGTGGAATTATGAGAGATTGAGAGTTCAAGTTAAAAGTCTAAATACTTTGCATTCAAAATCCAGTATGGATGCAAAAACAGAAATGTAAGATAAAGCAATATAGCAAATTTCAAATTGCATTGACGATAGTTCCAGAGAACCCCAGGGGAGAAGAGAGTATAAGGTTTGTAAAGATACTAAACTGCAGGATTATGTTAGCATATGTATAACTTATGGCTTTGTTGTTACAAACCAAACATAAAATGCAAATTATAACATTGTGGGATTGTAAACATGTGATGTGTTAAACTGTAAATTAAAAGAGTTAAGTTGATCTGGCGCTAAAAATCCATTGTGAAATACATTTACGTATCTGAAATTCCATAATGATAAACAGTGTGCATGAATTCATTCCACACTGAGAAGTACATATTGGATTCTGTCCTTCCATAGGCTAACTTAGACATGTACCAACAATATTAAAACAACTCATTAAATGTCTAAACAATGTTCTTTCATTGGTAGCTCGGAGAGTTAAAAAGGAAGTTTAAAAAAAAGTACTAACACTGGGAAATGAATGTACTGGTCCCCCATTTTGAAGTATACAAGATGAGCCAGACCTGTACCTCTCATTTTCCATTATTACTGGCTTTTCCTTGGACATCTTCACATTATTGTGCTACCCCACAACCTGCTTCAGCTCATAATCAATTCATCCACATCTCATTGTGTTAATAGGTAGAACGACATTTCATCAACAGTGTTTGACCACATCTGTTTCATTCAGGCTTACTGCTGTTGTTCTTTTAACCTGTTAGATATGATCTGTGCATGTTTTGCCTAATTTCTCAACTGGTTGCAGATTTCCTGTGATAATGTTTTCCTGGTGGTACATCGGTTTTATTTGCATTCGAAAGCATTTCAACACTGTAATGTGTGGTCTGGTATATCTACCTCTGGGACTGCCGAACGAGAGAAACAGCCAAGAAAACAGGAGAGAGAAGGAACAGCTGGGAGGAGGGAGAAAGGAAGGCACTATGCAGGAAGTCACTAAGGAACAATTTGCCAACTTAACGTCACAGGGGAAAAATGTATCCCAGACACAAAGCTGGGTGAGAAGGTGAGCTCTGAGGAGAATGCAAAAATGCTTCAGTGTGATTTGCACAAGTTGAGTTAGTGGGAAAATGCATGGCAGGTGAAGTAGAACATGCATAACTGTGAGATAATCCACATTGGTAGCAAAAATAGGCAGGCAGATTATTATCTGAATGGTGATAGATTAGGAAAGGGGGAGGTGCAATGAGGCCTGGGGGTCCTTGTACACCAGATATTGAAGGTAAGCATGCAGGTGCAGCAGATGGTGAAAAGGTAAATGGTACGTTGGTTTTTATCACGGGGTGGGGAAGTCTTGTTGTAACTGGACATGGCCCTGGGGGGACAACACCTGGAATATTGTGTGAAGTTTTCCTTATCTGAGGAAGGATGTTCTGATTATGGAGAGAATGCAATGAAGGTTGCAATGATGCTGGGATGGCAGGATTGATGTATGAATAGAGACAAGATCAATTAGGACTATATTCACTGGAGTTTAGAAGAATGAAGGGAGGTCTCATAAAAACTGTAAAATTCTCACAGGTTTAGACATGGTAAATGCAAGATGGATGTTCTCAATGATGGGGGATGCCAGAACCCAACTTCACAATCTAAGTCACTGGGTACGCTATTTAGGACCGAGATGAGGAGAAATTTCTTCTGCCAGAGTTTGGTGAGCCTATGGAATTTTCTGCCACAGGAAATGGTAGAGGATGAAACACTGAATGTTTTCAAGAAGGAGCTCGATATAGTTCTTAGGGCTAAAGGGATCAAAGGGTATGGGGAGAAACTGGGAACAGGGTATTGAGTTGGATGAGTAGCCATGATCATTTTGAAAGTGGAGCAGGCTTGAAGGGCCGAATGCACTATTCTTGCCCCTATTTTCGATGATTCTGCGCATCACCAGGAACCTATGTAACCAGAAGGTGAACCTTAAACCAGAGCAAGGGCAGAGCTTTATGTGATTCTCAAGGCCAGCAATACCCTTAAGGTTTCTGCTTACAAATTGCTCCATGCTGCAGGACGTGACATCCGCGACATCTCCCAGTGTGTTGTCCGCTATTGTGTTAGACCGGTGACCAAGGCTCTTTATGCTGGGATTGATAACTATAATAGTTTCCCAATGGACAAAACAAACCAGGATTATACCTGGGGAAACTCTCACATTAGAAGTTTCCCCAGGGTACAAAGTGCCAAATACTGCATCCATATTGCTTTGAGCATTCCCCATTATTAGATTTCTCAATAGAAATACTTTCTATGCCCTCAACATGCAGTTTGTTTGCATCTCAGGCTGCACATCATCTGGATTGGTGCCAGATTTCTTAGCAGCAGTCGTGATTCATCCACCCTGCACAGGTTTATTATCCCATTTATATTCAGATTGCAGACTGATTACCAGTGACAAAAGGTTACCTCTTCAGAACTGATTCATGACTCCTGTCAGGACTTGGACATTGCTGCAGAGCTGACTAACAACGAGAGCAATACAACCACTGGAAAGAGCATTGGCCAAACAAGCCACATGTTCAAGCAATGTTTCAGTGACTTGTACCCAACTGGGAGTGCTGCACTATTAAGTCTTGAACACAATCCAAGATTTGTACAGACTTGTACTCCTCCTGGGCTCAACAGAAATATCTGGGGAATCTGCTGTCCCACATGTGGCCCTTTCCATGCCTGGACAATCAGCAGTCTCACATATATGTGTAGTGTCATAAAAATATTAGGTACAACCAAGATATTTGGATGGCAAATGGAATGTTGTCCTTTATTTCAAGGCCGATGAAGTACCAAAGTAATGAAGTCTCATCACAACTGTACAGAACATTGGTGAGACCACACTCAGTCTACTGAGTACAATTTTGGTCTTCTTCCTAAAAGAGTGTCATATTTGCATTAGAAACAGATCAGGGAAATTTTACTGGGTAGGTTCTTTGGATGAAGGGGTTTTCTCATGAAGAAAGATTGAGCAGATTAGACTTATATGCACTAGGATTTTGAAGATGATCTAATTGGAACTTAAGATTCTGAGTGTGCTTAACAGAGTAGATGCTGAGAGGATGTTTTGCCTTTTAAGGGAACCTAGAAATAGATTTCAGAATGAAGGGTCTCCCAGACAGAGTTGATGAGGAATTTCTCCTCTCATGTTTTTGGAATTCTCTTTTACAGAGAGCAGTGGAAGCCAAATGAGCAAATGAAAGCATTCAAGGCTGAGTTACACAGATTCTGATCTGCAATAAATTCTTCCTTAGCCGAGTTTGGAGGCATGCGAGATTGTGTGCGTAGGCAAAAAATGTGTCAGATGGGGATTCTGGTGTTTTCCTGCCTCCCTCTGATTAAAATCAGATTTGGAAGGCTTGAGGACAGCTTTCTCACCCAGAGGCTAATTGAGCCTCTTAAATGATCACTTAAAGGCCTCATCCTGCTACCACCATCAGTGTTTCACCTTTGGCCAGCTGGGACACACATCTTCGTTGACACCACAAACACAAAACCTGACTGGGATGTAAACCCATCGAGCCTCCCCTCCTGT
The DNA here is from genome assembly GCF_021869965.1 of Rhincodon typus. Lineage (NCBI taxonomy): Eukaryota > Metazoa > Chordata > Chondrichthyes > Orectolobiformes > Rhincodontidae > Rhincodon > Rhincodon typus. Next base: position 57,160,119 of record NC_063340.1, read on the forward strand.
AAATAAGCATGGCAGGATTATCGAGGTAACAAGGTGTAGAGCTGGATGAACACAGCAGGCCAAGCAGCATCAGAGGAGCAGGAAGGCTGACTTTTCGGGCCTAGACCCTTCTTCAGCATTTTCTATTTTTACTGAAGCAAAACTGTCTCTTATCTGATTGTCTTTCACTGTCTAATGAAACATGTTTTATTAATTTGCAGTTTCTGAACTGTTACTCTTAAAGATAATTTCCGTTTGCATCTGGTGCAATTGGTATCTTCTTCAAGTGTAATGACGAAGATGTGGGTAGAAAATTGTAACATCACACCTCACAGGCATGCCTTAGTCCAGCAAACTATTTTTTAAACTTATATGTCTAGAGGAAGTAAATAGGTGCAAGGATAAAGGTTCATAGGAAGTGCGAATGGAAGACTGGAATGCAAATATTTGAAAAGCACACTGTGAAAATACTGATAAGCAAAGCTGGTGTAATTTGGAACCATCACTGCCTTTTATCATTGTTAGAATATACTTGGAAGTATTTGTTATTGGAGATGTGCCTATGCTCACCAACAGAATTGTTCTTAGTCCATCCTCTTTGCCAAACTTAGTCTCAAAAATGTCATTCTTCAGTTAACACTGATGACATGTTAAAACTTAAAGTCTTTAATCTCTGCCATTCAAGTAACAACAGTCATCCCTTTTACTTTAAAGTTTGTATTAAGAAAATCTACAATATTGTCCTACAAATAGATTGAAAATGTGCCAACATTATTTTATCAATGTACATCTCTGTATAAAATCTATTGTATAAAAGTAAAGACTACCCTGCTTCCCAGGGATGAATAATACCTCTCCATCCTGATCCTTTTGACTTATACCTATCATACCCTCACCATTGGCCCCCACAAACCCCACTCCCAACAAAACAGCAAAAGCTCTGCCTTAACAGAACCAATAATAGAACCTTATTTTGAAGGATGTAAATTCAAAACCAAACAAAGACGAAACAAGCCAAAATTTGCTGAGAATTTCATATTATGTCGCATGTCGTTAGGAATATAAAAAAGAACAATTTGAAGAGTATTAAAGAAATATAACACAAGTTGCGTTCTATCATGAATTGTTGAGCAATTTGTGCTGCTCTGCCACAAACCTGACCAAAACTAGGAGAAGTCCATTCTCACCTATTCTGGTTAATGCCACTTGTGAATTTGCTAGGTTTATAGCATTGTCACGAACTAATCGCACTGTAGCTACTTAGAGCCAGAAATCAAAGTTGTAAAGAACCCTGATAACGGTACGATTTATGGTCCTGACGTGGCACGCCTCCAGAAAGGTGCATTAAAAGTCCTGTACAGTGTGGGGTCTCTATCTGATATTTAACAAATTGGCCATGGATGTATGTTAATACTTTTCACCTCAACAGTTTTTTCACTCCAGCTCTGCTCTTCACACCCAGCCACATGCCCCATGGGAAAAAAAATAGTCAGCAAGAAAGTTACTTTGATTGCTTAGTTTGGAAGGTTCATGTCATCATTGGACTTGTCCACTCAGCAAATAAAAGCTGTCAAATTCATCAACATCAAATGCAGAACACCTACGCTCGGTTCGCAATAAACAACTGCACCTCCCAGTCGCGAACCATTTCAACTCCCCCTCCCGTTCCTCAGACGACATGTCCATCCCGGCCCTCCTGCAGTGCCACAACGATGCTACCCGAAGGTTGCAGGAACAGCAACTCATATTCCGCTTGGGAACCCTGCAGCCCAATGGTATCAATGTGGACTTCACAAGCTTCAAAATCTCCCCTCCCCCTACCGCATCCCAAAACCGGTCCAGCTCGTCCCCGCCTCCCTAACCTGTCCTTCCTCCCACCTATTCCCAACTCCCACCTCAAGCCCCACCCCCATCTCCTACCTACTAACTTCATCCCGCCCCCTTGACCTGTCCGTCCTCCCTGGACTGACCTATCTCCTCCCTACCTCCCCACCTACACTCACCTTTACTGGCTCCATCCCCGCCTCTTTGACCGGTCTGTGTCCTCTCCACCTATCTTCTCCTCTATCCATCTTCTATCCGCCTCCCCCCTCTCCCTATTTATTTCAGAACCCTCTTCCCCTCCCCCATTTCTGAAGAAGGGTCTAGGCCCGAAACTGCTCCTCTGATGCTGCTTGGCCTGCTGTGTTCATCCAGCTTGACACCTTGTTATCTCATCAACTGGCCAACCTGTTTTTTAAACTATATTTATTTGAGTTCTGTCTTCTTCAAATGAGCAAAAAGCCAGAATACTTTCCCACATTCTAAAAAGTAGCTAAAAATTAGGACTTGAGCGTTTTTTCCCATGCTTTGCCCCAGGTTTTGTTATTACATGGACTGTTACCACACACTACCCATTGTCAGCCACTAATTGGCCCATTAGTGACTGACAATTGAATTGTGTTTGATTCCAGCCTTGGGTGACTGTGTAGAGTTTGGACGTTGTCTCTGTCTCTGCATGGGTTTCCTCCAGGTGCTCTGGTTTCCTCCTGCAGTCCAAAGATACGCAGGTTAGGTGGATTGGCCATGCTAAATTGCCCGTGGTGTCCAGGGATGTGTAGGTTAGGTGGATAAGCCATGGGAAATGCAGGGTTACAGGGATAGGGTACCAGGGTAGGTCTGTGTGGGATGCTCTTCAGAGGGTAAGCATGGACCTGATGGGCCAAATGGCTTGCTTCCACACTGTAGGCCTCTATGACTCCATGGTTCTATGTTTAGCAGCTACTCATTCCTGGAGACTAACCTTTAACCACTTCTTTGTCTGTCCAACTGTTTTTCTCTCTCTCTGGGCTCTATCTTCATGTATCATTTACTCTTCTACCTGTCCCCACCCCATCATCTGTATAAAAACCATCCTTTTCCTGGCTACCATCAGTTCTGAAGAACGATCACTGGACTCGAAACATTAACTCTGATTTCTGTCCAAAGGTGCTGCCAGACCTGCTGAGATTTTCCAGCAACTTCTGGTTTTGTTTCAGATTTCCAGCATCTACATTTCTTTTGGGTTGTTTTTTCAAAAAAGTAGCTAACCTTTGTACTTTCAGTAGAGCATTCGGAATTGAGGCTTTAAGAAATTAAAAGTGTGCATTTTGTCTTTCCTGATCAAATTATTGTATTTGTTATGGCATTGATCTTCTGGCTGTTGAATTTCTGATGACTGGTTCTGCTTTCTCCGATCATGCCATCTTGCTGTTCACAACTTCATTCCACTTCATCTTGAAGAGCGTACTGATCCTTCTCTTTAAAAATTTGGAGCCCTTCTTTCGAGTCATCTTGGATATTATTTGCATGTGTGGAAACCACCAATTACTTTGAGCTGCCTTGTAAAAATGTTTTTTTTTATTGTTAGTAACTTTTCCAGATTGATTTAGGTTCTTTGAGAATTTGGAAGTCACTCACCTCTCTTTGGCACCACTTAATTAAATTCTGGAGTCAATTTTCAGATTTTCACACTGTCACATGATTGACTTGGAAGCTAAGCCTTTGGCATGACTTTCACAAGATCCCAGATGCAGTGCTGACATTGCCTCGAGATTATAAGGTTGACTTTCCAGTAAACTGCATTAAAAATATAGTGCAGCATCATCATGGAGTATAATCATTCAGACATTACACAAACTACTAGTCCACCAAATTCGCAGTTGTATTGTCTCTTAATTTCTTAGAATTTCTTGCATGGTGCCTCATGTCTAGTTAAGTACTTTAGAAGTGCACTCCATGTTGTTATGTTGGGCAAACACAGCATCCAATTTTACACACACAGCGGTCTCACAAACAGCAAAAAAGATGATGGTCTGGTTAATTTGCGTTTGGAGTATTATTTGATGCACACATGTTGGGCACCTCAAAAGTGCTCTCAGTTCTTCTTCAAACAGAGTGTTTTTATCAAAATGCGCAACTAAATGGGTAATTGGGATCTTTCTTAAATGGAGTATAATGTCAGCGTCAATATAGTACTGCTTCTAAGTGACAGCCCATATTATCTGGCCAAAGCTCTCTGATAGGGTGTAAATCCATATTCCTTTAACTCAAAGGTAAGATTTCTGCCACTGAACAAAACTGACAGAAAACAGAAATTGTAATAGATAGGCTCATAAGTTTGCAACTCATCCATCAAATAATGCTCCAAATTAAAATTAACCAGGCCGACATCTTTTTTGCTGCTTGTGGGACCTTTGTGTGTGTAAAATTCAATAGTGTGTTTGCCCTAAATAACAACACTGAACGCTTCTAAAATACTTAACTAGATGTAAAGCACAATGCAAGCTTCTAAGAAATTATGCGACAAACTTTTTGGGCTAGAAATTAGTGCAATGCAGGATTTCCAAAGAATAGAGATAGTGGGAGATTGAACATAAAAGGTAAATCCAAGATAGTAGGATTTTCTGAAGAAGGGTCTAGGCCCGAAACATCAGCCTTCCTACTCCTCTGATGCTGCTTGGCCTGCTGTGTTCATCCAGCTCTACACCTTGTTATCAAAAGTAAATCCAATCCCTGTGTCAGAAGGTGTAAACTCAAATTGTATAATTAGCAGTGGTCAAGGAAAATGTAAATAGTTCCACAGACAAACCGTAGACTACCATAAATTCAACTGGAAATGAAGTTCTCCTGGTTTAGAGATTTATCTGGAATATATACACTTACCGACATACACAGAGCGCTGAAATGTCCCAAGCAGAAATCATTGCAATCTCTGTGGAGCTGTATTAAAATCAACAGTCTGAAAATTTATTTCAGTATTGCCCTTAAGGCATAATCCATTTGATGGTGCCTCTCATTCAAAGGGATTTGATCTGGAACAAGTTTGTTTTGAAGTTCAACTGCTAATTACTTCATCAGAAACAATACCAGTCTGATTTATCACAAGTGACAGAAAGGTTACAGCTTCATCCAAACAATGATTGGTAAATGCTGTGAAGTTCTGTTTGCTGTTTTGAGTTATTAAACTAACTCCCAGTAATGTTCCTACAATACATTTCAATGCAATCTGTGAGCAATCTCTGCTCAGTCTAATGAAGGCTTTAAAGGAAGCATGTAACAAAATCTCAATGAACTCCATTTATTCTGTTTGGGATGGTAGAATGCTACAAGGCCGAAGGCATGATGACAAGTCATTATTTAGCTTTCAGTTTAACCTTGCTCTTGTAGCCATTGTGACTGCTAATTAAACAACTTAAAACATCAAATAAATGGACACGTAAAAATCAAAATTGATGTCAACAGGGTTACACTATTAATTGCACACATCAGTTCATTCACCATGTAAAATATACAGAGAATGTGTTTGGTCTTTCTGTGCTTTTCATTTCTCAGCAAAACATTAAGGCATGAGAACACCATATATTGTGTTTTATTGTGGGGCTCCGTATCTAGGCATCTAGAATTGAATGCTGAAGTTACATTACTACTTCAGGAAATATCTGTCATTCATGATTTAAATTGGAGGAGACTTGTCACCTCAAAAGGGACAGTAACATTTACAGGTGATGTGTTGGTGGTTATTTTCAGGCATGTTTTTCCCAGAAGCTGATCCTGCTGTTTCCTCTCTCTTGGGGATACGGACTCCTGCAGAGGTGTAGTTTTACACATGTATTGAGCGCCTTCTGTAATTACTCCAGCGTGGATTTAGATATTGAGTATCAGCAGGATATGTAGGAGCAATGGACTTCAGCTCTGTTGACACTCAATGTACACTCACACTCACATTTACCGACAGAAGGTGGTGTCGAGCTTTGAGTGTTATTGGAGCTGCATTCATCCAGACAACTGGGGAATGTTTCATAACACGCTTGATTTGTCCTTGGTAGATGCTTTGAGTTAATAGATGAGTCACTTGCTACAGAATTCTTAGCTTCTGACCTGTTGTTGTTGCCACAATATTTATGTGGCTGGTCTTGTTCAGCTTCAGGTTAATGGTCACCCCCAAAATGATGATGGGATGAGATTCAACAATATTAATGGCATTGATCATTAATAGAAGATGGTTAGATTTACTGTTGTTGTAGATGGCTTTCAGAGATTTTTGCTTCATCTTTAGCCACTGGTGAAGTTCCAAAAGACTGGAGGGTGGCTAATGTTGTTCCATTGTTTAAGAAAGGTAGCAAAGACAAGCCAGAGAACTACAGGCCAGTGAGCCTGACAACAGTGGTAGGCAAGTTATTGGAGAGGAAACTGAGGGACAGGATCAACCAACATTTGGATAGTCAAGGTCTGATTAGGGATAGTCAACGTGGATTTGTGCGCGAGAAGTCATGTCTGACAAATCTTCTGGAGATTTTCGAAGAGGTAGCCAAGAGGTTGATGGTGGTAGGGCAGTGGATGTTGCCTATATGGACTTTAGAAAGGCCTTTGACAATGTCCTGCATGGCAGGCTAGTCATGGAGAATAGTTCACATGGGATCCAGGAAGATCCAGCCAATTGGTTTCAAAATTGACCCATTGTTGGGAAGCAGAGGGTGATAGTTGAAGGTTGTTTCTCAGACTGGAGGTCTGTGACAAGTGTTGTGTGACAGGGGTCAGTGCTGGGATCTTTATTATTTGTTATTTACATAAACGATCTGAATAGGAACGTACAGGGCATGATTAGTAAGTTTGCGAATGATTCAAAATTAGGAGGTATCATTGATAGCGAGGAAGGTTATCAAAAAATACAGAGGGATCTTGATCAGATGAGGAAGTGGGCTGAGGATTGGAACATGCAATTCAATACAGGTAAGTATGAGGCGTTGCACTTTGGAAAGTCATACCAAGGTAGGGCTTATACAGTAAATGGTAAGGTCCTGAGGAGTGATGTGAAAGAGAGGGACCTAGGAGTACAAGTACATAGTTCATTGAAAGCGGCATCACAGATAGACAGGATGGTGAAAAAGGCATTTAGCACGCTGGCCTTCATCAGTCGAGGCATTGACTATAGGACTTGGGACATCGTGTTACAGTTGTAAAAGTCATTAGTGAGGCTGCACTTGGAGCACTGTGTACAGATTTGGTCACCCTGTTATAGGAAAGGCATAAGTGAACAGGAAAGTGTGCAAATAAGATTTACAAGGATGTTGCCAGGACTAGTAGGCCTGAGTTATCGGGAGATGTTGGCCAGGATAGGACTTTATTCCTCGGAGCATAGGAGAATGAGGGGTGACCTTTTGGGGTGTATAAAATCATGAGAGGCATAGATAGGATGAATGCATATTGTCTTTTTCCCAGGAATGGGGAATTGAAAACTAGAGGGCACAAGTTTAAGGTGAGAGGGGAAAGATTTAAGAAGGACATGAGGACCAACTTCTTCATGCAGAGAGTGGTGCATATGTGGAATGGGCTGCCGGAGAAAATGATTGAGGCAGGTACAATAGCAACATTTAAAAAACATTTGGATAGATACATGGATGGGAAGGGTTTATAGGGATAAGGACCAAATGCAGGCAATTGGAACTAGCTGAGTAGGCAACATGGTCAGTTTGGCCGAAAGGCCTGTTTTCATGTTGTATTCCTCTATGGCTTTATGGGCTACTATCTGGAACTTGTGCAATGGAACATACTTACAACTTATCAAGCCAAGACTGAATGTTGTCCAGGTCTTGCCGGATGAGATATGGGCTTCTTCAGTATCTGTTGAGTTGTTAGTGTATAGTTCTATAAACAGAGTTACCATATATAAGGGTGGTGAGGAACAGGAAAGCATTTCCTCCCAAGCATCAAAAATGGTTGTCAGTTACTGTCACAGTAGTGCATGGTTCAAAAGATTATCGTAATCCATCCCTGTATTCAAAGGATCCTTCTCAGTTGTTTCCACCACCTGTAACACGATACCACCATCAAACACATTTTCCCTTCCCTCCACTGTCAGAATTTCGGAGGGACCTGTTCCCTTTGTGACACACTGGTCAACTCCTTCATTGCTCCAAACACTTCCTCACTCTCCATTGATACCTTTTCTGCCCAAGGCCCCAGACACATCTTCTGGGTGAAGTAACGTTTTACTTGTACTACTGTTAATCTAGTCTACATCATTGGCTGCTCACAAAGTGGCCCCTTTTACATTGGCCAGACTAAACGCAGTTTGGGTGACTGCTTTTTGGAACACCCCAATCTGTCCATAAGAATGACTCTGATCTTCCAGTTGCTTACCATTTTAATAAACCATCTTGATCCCATTCTAACATTTTCACCTTTGACCTTCTATAATGTGTCAACAAAGCTCAACCCAAGCTGGAGGGACAAAACCTTATTTTCTGCTTAGGCACCTCAGCCTCTAAGAATCAACATTGAATTCAACAATTTCTGAGCACGTCCTCAAACCCCCACTTTGATTACAACACCTCCCCCCTTCCCCCTGCCTAATCATGTCTTGTTTATGTCTTGTCAGCTTTTGCTCTCAGCAGAGTGGACCTGTTTTCGCTTCTTCACAATGATCATTTACACTCGATTTACATCTCTATTCCTCCTTTACTACCATTAGCATTCCATTTGTCTTTTGTGCTTGCCACCTTCACCATCAGTTCCACACACTTCTCCTCCGCCTCAGTCAAAAGCTTAAAAATATCACTTTCCAGTCTCTTTCAGTCTGAAAAAAAATTCATACCAGTCCCAAAACATTAACTCCTTTGAGGTTGTTGGCTTGCTCACCGAGCTGGCTGGTTATCATACAGATGTTTTGTCACCATGCTAGGTAACATCACCAGGGTGGCCTCCGATGAAGCAATGTTGTTCTACTCTCCTTGGTATTTATATGATCCAGCCTGTTAAGTTGGGTTGTGTCATTACCGTTCTGTTCTGCATGGGTTTGTATATGGGTCTAATTCCACATGTTTGTTGTTGCATTACGGATTGAAAACCAGGCCTCTAGGAATTCCCGTGCATGTCTGTGGTAGTCTTGAGCTAGGATGGTCACGTTGTCCCAGTAAGAAAGGATTACTATCCCCAGCACAACTCATGCTTGAAGGTAAATGGAAATGACCTTCCCCCAGCAGCCAATTATCTAACCATTCTGTGATGCAGGACATTCTTCTTCATAGACAGAGTGGAATGTAAGAGATACACTGTAAGTGAACAGGTATGGAATGTATAAACTGCACGCTGGGCAGACAGTCAGAATTATAAATACAAATAAAAATACTTGGATACCAGCAAAGGTTTCTAGAATGTGCAACTGGCCCAGATCATAAGTTTGAAATAAGTAAAGTCTATCTTCCCTGTTTCTATCATTATCAAATTGACAAGTGCCTACATCCAATCATGTTTATCAGCTTGAGATGAATTTTTATCTTTGGAAGAAGAGGGTTGATGTTTAATTCTCGCAGTTAGGACTTGATACCATCATTACAACTGACCTGAGGATATTGGAGATATTAAGAACTGCCGATGTTGGAGTCAGAGATAACACAGTGTGGAGCTGGAGGAACACAACAAGCCAGGCAGCATCAGAGGAGCAGGAATGCTGACATTTCGGGTCAGGACCCTTCTTCAGAAATTTCTGAATTTCTGAAGAAGGGTCCCAACCTGAAATGTCAGCTTTCCTGCTCCTCTGAAGCTCCCTGACCTGCTGTGTTCCTCCAGCTCCACACAATGTTGGTCTGAGGATATAAAGATCTCATACTCCATCTGAACTCAAATCACTTGAAGCATAACACTCTACTGGATATATCCTGCTTGCTTGTACGTTAATAGCTTAATATTAGCCAAGGTACCTCTGTACCCTGGGAATGTAATGTTTGTTCATTATAGTTAGTTGTAATAAATGTATGTTGGATTCTTCAATACCATGATATCCACACCCAGTTTCTTACATTACAGGAGATAACATAAATATTGCTGGATCAGGTGAAACATCCTGTTGGAGGCCAAATCACATCATGGACTACAATTTTGGTTGTTAATGTTGCTTTGCTGGTGGGACACAGCAGGATGAGTTTGGTACATTAGCAGAAACATTAGGTGAAATGCCTGAAGAAGATTCATTTAGCAACCCAATTATGACTTTTGCATCTGATCTTAAGATTGAGAATGGAGGAGTCGGAATCTAATGTTTTATTGATGAATTAATATCAATTCGGTAAGTTTAAGTACAAAAAGGTTTTAAACCCATTGTGCAGCTGGACAGACTAGTGGAAAATTAAATGTAACTTTGGAACATGCAATTATTACATAGTGCAGGGATTCAATAAAGGGAATAGAATTAGCACAAGGAGAAATTGAAACCACAGTAGCTTCCCTACAATGTCAAGATAATATGGAGAAGTAATTTAAGAAGAAAAATAAAATGTTGGAATATGTAACCAGTGAAATAGAGTATTATTCTACTGAGAATTTACAATGCACTTGTCAGGCCAGACGTAGAACACAGTGTGCAATTCTGGTCACCACAATTTTAAAGGGATATTTCATATGTAGCCGTTGAAGGTTCAAGAATGATCCCTAGTTTAAACTCTGGATGAACTTTGAGATTCATTAAAAGATTATTAATTTTTTATGTTGTATTGCCAAAAAAAAACATTTGGAGAAGTGATGGTGGAGTGCACGCAAAGTAACATTGCACTTTCAGTTGAAAAAGATGGGGCAACTTCTTGATGAGACATAGGAGTGGCCCAAAGATATCTCCTTAGAGTCGAAGGTTTTAGAAATGGGATAATGATGGCAGATTTAAAGGAAAGTGGGCCTGTGCCTCTACTGTAACTGCACTAACATATTTTGCTACGGATGTGATAAGACAAGGGGTTACATATGCTGTCACCTACATGGTGAGCTCTCTACCTCACAAGCACTGTTGATGAGATCCCCAATACAGATGAGTGCTTTATAAATTGAGTTACAAAGTGGGAAATCATGTCAATTAAGGCTTTTTTTTTGCAATGCCCAAGAACAAGCCATTCTCACAAAATGAATTGCATATTGGTTTTTAACAAAGGGAGGATGGTTAAATTAAATAGCTAGTATGCAGTTCAGAATAACACCAGTAGCATGTGTCCAATTGCCATTCTGGCTGAAGTAAATCTGGGACCTAATTCCTCACCCTATCTGTTGGACGTTGGAGATAATGAGAAACCACACTGACAAAAGCCACTTAGAATAAGCAGCTAACCAAGGACCTGGATTTGGACATAAAAGACATACCCACCTCATACTCTAACAAAGGCACCAACAAAGAAATGAATGTTTTTAAAAAAAAACACAAGGCAAAATTTAAAGATACTGCAGAATATCAGGGAATGATTAAAGCACTGAGTGCAATCATCAGTGCCAAGACAAAGCAATCTTATTTGAGAAGTGTACTAAACCTATGCTCTATACTAACATGTAAACTGAAAGACTTTTAAATAACATAAAGTAGTAAGTGGATCACCAGCTGTTCATAGTGGAGGCATTGATGTGATTTACTTTCAGCAATTTGTTATGTCCATGAACTCTGCAAGTTGAAGCTTAAAACACTAGGGAGAAATAATCAAAGGAATCAAACTTCCTCCTGACCTGGACTTTTAACACATGTTTCTGTGGCATATGTAAAATAATGAATATGAAATGATGACATGCAAAACATAAATTCTGACAGCAAAAAAGTGAAGCTTTAAGGCAAAGTTAAAGAGTGTATAACTACAATCATTCATTGATTTACATATCAAAAACATGAGGTGAACTGCATTTCAAAGGAACTATGCAAGAACTTTGAAAAGTTCAGGTAAAAGTACCTTTTTAATGACAGAACATGGGATTACATTGTGTTTTCTTGACAGGCATGGAAGACTAAGTATTCAGCATCTGTTGGATTTAGTGACACTATTTAAAATATAGACTGACTGTCATGACAGATTTCATTAGTATTTTCTACAGTCTTACAAGCAGTCACAAGCACATTGTCCCAGGAGATGGAAATGCTCAATAATTCTGAGATGAGTGTTGATCTGTGCACAGTAGCTGGATTGTTCTGCTTACATCAGGCTTTGACAAAAGCCTCACTGTGCCTGCCTACCCCTTTGGGAAACCATACACCTGACTAATGGTCGAACACACATCATAGCTGCAGGGACCAGAGCACTCACTTTTAATAAAAGTTGGCATGTACCTTACACTTCCTGATTCTGTTATCTGTTCGCATTACTTCTGCTGAAATGGTGCTATGAAAAAAGTTTGCTAACATACCCGTTTTTCAATTATTTAACCAGCTATGTTTGCTAAATATTAATCTCAAAGATACTCAGTTTAGGTTATTAAAATTGTGGAATCCAGAACACTAACATCATTATGTTTCTCATACGCAATACTGTTAGAAATTGAGAAAGTTATAACAACTTTGAAAAAAAATACATTTTCATCAATTACCTTAAGAAATCTGGCAGGAGTCTAAACAACGTAGGCTCTGGTGATATTTGTGGCAGAATTGGACAGGACGTCAAGAGAATCTCGCTGCATCTTTTATGCATTGACTAAGTAGCAAGGTGAGTTTCTCACAAGGCAGCGGCAGGTTACCTATAAAGGGAGATTTTGGATTGTCAAACACCTTAATAATAGCCCAACTTGCCTGATTAATTTGTAGCTTCCTACCTTACCAAATGCACTAAACTGGCTAGACATGAAGAATTCTTGACAGGGAAGTCAGAGTGGGGGCCTGGTAACTTCTTGCTGCTGTCTGTGAAGAGCTTTTCTGTTGCTTACGAGCAAAACCCACCTCAGAGCACAATCCACAGGAACCAGCCATAAGCACCCCTTGTCTGCAGAGATTGGCATCTGGCATTTGTCATAACCATCATGGCACCTCTCTGATCCTCTTAGAATCATAGAGTTCCTACAGTGTGGAAGCAGGTCATTCGGCCCATTGAGTCCACACCAACCCTCTGAAGAGTATCTCACCCAGACTGCATTCTCTACCCTATCCCTGTAACCCTGCATTTACCATGGCTAATTCACCTAGCCTGCACACCTTTGGACTGTGGGAGCAAACCAGAGCATGTAGGCACAGCGAGAATGTACAAACTTCACACAGACAATTGCCCAAGTTTGGAATTGAACCCAGGTCCCTGAGGCAGCAGTGCCAACCACTGAGTCACTGTGCCGCCCACTTATAGACTATTTAGGATGTACAGAAAATGTCCACTGGTAACAGCAATGAAAGACTGCAGAAGGGGCACTATGTAAACAGTAGCAGGCATGAAGCACACAAATTAGACCAGGCTGCATCTCAGAGCTGCTCACTTGTTCTGTGTGCTTATTCACTTAGCACCTATTTGCACGCTCACAGCATCCATGCCTCGCCTTGCCAGTCCAGTGCAGCCACACAACTAGGCAACTTGCTTTGCAGATGAACAGTCCTCAGTGTCGAGTCTACAAGTCTACATCTTTCTCTATGGCAATGTGTACGTCAATCTCACACCAAGTCCATGTGCCAGCAGCTTACGTGGCAAACACAAGTGGCAACAAGCAGGTACCCATTCCTTAAAGTTTTAAGGAGTCGTCCTCACTGGAGTCCACAGAAGCACACATCAATCAGGGAGCCATGGCTCAATCAGTCAAGGACAGCCTCCAATACCAGCCCAGGGCATTGGCCATAGTCAGGGGTCTGGTTGGGTGGTCTCACTCAGGAGTTCTGTTTCTCTGTAATCCAGGGAGTGGGTCACAGTCAGTCCTAGGGTTCCCTAGCAACTAATTCAGGTTTAGAGTTAACATAGGCCAGGAAATGTACAGCCACCAGTCAGGGATCTGGACTCCTTCTGGACCAGGGCTTGCAGGTTGGATCAGTCAGGAATTGGGTTGCAGTCAATCCATTTGGCCCACCTGAGGAAAATAAAAGGAAAAAAGGGGTGAAGAGGGAATAAGAGGGACTGCTGCTGTGGCAGGTTGACTCTGCAACCAACTCTTTGACTGGGAAGAGGGCAATGGTATCAGCAAGTAGGGATGCAGAAAAGTATCGTTGGTGAGAAGCACCCTGGTTTGAAGAGGGAGCCAATGTATGATGACCCCTGGCATAAACACCTCATATACACCAAGGTCTGGGTGGGGGAAAGGCAGGTGGGTGAAGTCTCACGTAAATACATTGGTTCAGGGCCTGGGAAAGTTCAAAACATATGGTATTCATGGAAAGAGTTATCAGGAAGGGGATCCAGATGTTCAGGATCTCACCAACAAATAGAGGCAGAGGCTGGAGGCCACTGGCAGAGGACCACTGTCTGTCACCTTCCATTGTGGTGAGAATGAAAAGTGCGCAATGGGGAATGAAGACTGCCGTGACCACACTCTGCCTGGGAAGGATAAATAACTTGACCTGTGAGGAAGGCATGTAATACAGGACCAACTGAAGTGAGGACCTTTAAAGGGAAAGAACACTACAATCAGACCCATGCACAGTACAGGACACTGTACTTAATCTCTGGTCATCCCAATGCATTGTCTCCTTGTGCGCTATGCACCTACCTGCACCAGACATTACTGACCTTCTCATTAACAACAGCATTCTTGTACCCAGGGTCAGAGAAAGAAGAAGGATGCTGTAGGATGAGGGGGCAATGTAGTCAGCAGGGGACCCATTGCCATGTATATGCATTGTTCCTTTGCTTGCAGATACTGCAATACGCTCTCAATACAGTCATTGATCCATGGTGCATCCTGTGTGGACACGAAGTTAGGCATCATGCTGGCACTGTTACACTCAGGGCCACACAGAGAGATGAACTATTGAAAGCAAAGTCAAAACAATGCAGTTTATAGAAAGATACCAAATAATGTGCAGTGCATTGTCACCCATGCCTCCAAAGTACCCTCAATATGTTTTTTCTTCCTCTCCATCCTACTACATCACTCTCCAGTTCCTCAGCTGGTGTGGAGGGAGACGGCTTGGCAGTGGAGCCCGTTGGCCCTGAAGATTTGTTTGGACAGCCCTGGTGGCATTTGTGTCCAAATGGCCAGACATAATGAGGGCCTTCTTTGCAGAGACAAGGTGACCATCTGGTGTGAACTTTCAAGGGTAGGAGGGGTGGCAGGCAGGATGGAGGCAGAGGGCCCAGCTGCCTCTGGAGTGTCCTGACAAGGGACATCTCAGGGGCCTGTGAGTGGTTCCTTCTCTAGCTAGTTCCATCCTGTCTCCTTGTTCCTCCCTGTTCATGTGGACAGTCTGTGTTTTCCAATACTGCAGGGTCTCCTCCTGCCTGTGGCTGAGCAGGTGTCCAGTCTCTGGCAGTGCTCCGAGTGCTAGCGGCCTGGGCAGTTTCTTCCCCTGACACCCTGCTGTCACTGCGAGGTGCTCACCAACACTCTTTATGTCTACGATTCCCACAATGATAGTATCTGAGCTGGTGGGAAGGTGCAGGAGGCAGTCTTTCTGATGTTTCCTTCAAAGGCCCCATACTATCACCCTCAGAGAAGACATGGCCCCTGGAAGCACCAGCCATTTCACAGCAGTTGTAGTGGACATGGAGGGGACACCTGACAGAAAAAGGAGAGAGAAGAAGTCACAGCCAATGACTACAAGTGGAGTGCATTGAATGACATTGACAGCAGGGTTGATGTGGGAGTTGTTGTGGAGTTACTCACATGGCAGGACATGGATATTTCAGCTTCTCCACAGGAGTGGGTCCGGTCTTCTCCTGTGAGGCTCAGGATTTTCTCCTCGAGGGGCATAGGATTTTACCGACTTACCTTTTACCCACCCTTGCCCGTTCTGCCTGACTGTGAGCTGTGTTCACCCAGAATGAGGGAACGGGAGGAAGGGAGTGAGGCCAACAAGAGTGGCACAGTTTCTCATGGTGGTACAGGTGGCAGAAAGGTGGAGAACGAGGGAGGAGGCAGCACAAAGGAAATGTGGGGTTAGTGGCGTAGGACAGTCGAGGGGTGAAAGTGTGTGAGGGAAGATGTTGCAGACAAGAGGGAGGGTTGTAGAGCTCGAGCTTTGACTATTGCGTTCAAATAAATGGAGATGAGGTTGCGGAAAGAAGGGTATGGCACTTACCCAGGCAGAGCTGAGAAGGTCATTAACCTTCATATGGCACTGATGGTCATCTCTCCGCACCCTGGAAAGGCACTGATGTGGGTGATGACCAGGGCTAAGCTGCCTAAGTCTGGTGGCAAGGCCTCCTCTGCCAGTGCTATGGAAAGAGGACTCCTCTCCTTCATAGCTCCCCTTTGACCAGGGCATCCAATTGGAGAATTACAGTGTCATCTTCCCTTTCTCTGACATCTTCCAACTCTACTCTTGAGCAAGCAGGGTTGCTTCAGAATGCCAGTGCTCTCCTGGATGCCCATCAGCCTTTAAATATGGTGTAGGCACCAGGGACGCTCAACTGTCAGGGGATATCTGGGAATTGTGAATGGTAAGATGGATCTAGAATCAGACATGAGGGATGTCATAGGACATGGGGTAAGTAGTTAATGTGGCTTGTTTGGTAAGAAATATCACTGAGCCTGAATCAATCCAAAAAACTTAATGCAACTTGCATTTAGCCAAAAAAGCACAGGGTTCAACCAATGTCTTTTTTTAAGATACATTTCTGGAAACAAAGTATAGCTGGAATCCAAGACAACAAGGTGCAGGGCTGGATGAACACAGCAGGCCAAGCAGCATCATAGGAGCAGAGAGGCTGACGTTTCGGGCCTAGACCCTTCCAGCTTTACCAGCACACAGTGGTGCTAGCTACAATACTGGCAGTTATCTGGGATATGAAATAGCAACATCCTGGGGGGTTACCCTTAACCAAAAATATAAATACAGTGGCTTCAAGACCAGTTCAGAGACTAGGAATTCTGTGGATCTTAACTCACCTCCTGTCTCTCTAAAGGCAATCAACCATCTGCATTCACAAGTCAGGAGTGTGGTGTCATATGAATTTTAAAGAAAAACTGCAGATATTGGAGATCTGAAACAAAAACAGAAATTGCTGGAGATCAAGTGAGCTCTTCTGTTGACGAGTCACCAGACTCAAAGAGTTAACTTTGCTTTCTCCCACAGATGCTGATGTTGATATTTCATATCCCAGAAAGTTGCCAGTATTGTAGCTAGCACCACTGTGTGCTGGTAAAGCTGTAGGCACTCCTGGATTCCAGCTATACTTTGTTTCCAGAAATGTATCTTAAAAAAAGACAGAGGCTGAATCCTGTGCTTTTTTGGCTAAATGCTGAGTTTCACCAGCAATTTCTGTTTTTGGGTGAGAGAGGATTTGCTACTTGCCTGGATGAGTGCCTTTGTAATGACACTGAAGAAGCTCAACGTGATCCACGAAAAAGCAACTCACTTGATTGGCACTCCATCGGCTACCTTAAACATTCACTCCCTCCACCATCAATGCACAGTAGCAGCAGTTTGTACCATTTACAAGATGCGCTGCAGTAATACACTAAAGCTCCTTAGACAGCACTTTCCAAACCCATGGCCTCTGACTCCTAAAAAGACAGCGAGCAGCAAATGCAGAGAAGTATCGCTAGCTCCAAGTTCCACTCCAAGCCATACACCATCCTGACTTGGAACTGTATCACTTCACTGTCCCTGGGTCAAACTCTAGGAACACCCAATATACCTAATGTCATGACCTGTAATAGTTGAAGAAGACAGCTCACATCTCCTAGGCACTGAGGTCCATATCCTCTAAATGAATTAAAAATAAACATGAGATATCAAAAAATGCATGTAACATGCAACGATTTTGCCATTGCATTGATTCATCTTACTGACATGCTTGAAATAGAATCTTGTTCGCTTTAAAAGTAGATTTCTCCACTGGTAGATTGGTCACCAACTGACATCCAACCTTAGCTTGAAGTGATCTTCATCCAAAGTCCACATTTGGTTCAAAGGGCAGAAGGTTCAATTTCTTTCTGTTTTCAGTATTCCCAAACTGTCACTTACATATCCCACAAGAGAACAATCAAACAGTCTGTTTGAGACTCGGCAAAACCTAACACGACAAAGTCAAATGTCTCAAAACCACAAGATGTTTCTGAAGTCAAATAAACACCCTGCTGGTTGAAAAAGTTTAAAAATTTACAATTAGCTACCTGGTCATACTGACTGTAATTCATTTCAGAAAATTGTCCTGGTTATTGTAGAATGGAAATATTGAATACACATTTCTTCTGTTAACTTTCATTCCCAGGTCTTCATTTAGCTCAATATTTTTGTATCCTTGTCTTTTCCAATTTTATGAGAGGTGGAGTAGAATCAATTAGATTGGTTTTCCAACAGACAGGATGATGAAATGGCATCCTTTTGAACTGCTTGATTTGATAAGTCAAAGGTCATATTATATTAAATCCATTTTAAGGTTAAAACAAAAGCCACAAAATACTCAACTCCAGTCGTACTCCAGTAGTTTACCATACCAAAACCAATGGTTTATAAAAGTTTTGAAATACAAAGTCTGTAAAAATCATTATTTACATTCTAAGTCAATCAGCACTTGAGAATGAAGTCATTTCAAAACATTTTCACCTTGCACGAAACTGTGATCTTTACAAAATAAATGACAAATGCTAATAGATAAACTTTTATTAAAATGTTTTTTCACCATTATTATTAAAGTTTTCTTAAGATTAATGGCTCACAATCGTTTCGTAATATCTTAAGCTATGAGTGTACAGAAACACAACTGTTCATTCAAGTCAGCTGAGTCAATGTCAAGGTAACATTTCAACAAGATTCTATTATTTTTACTTTTACCATTCCCTAGCTGCTCTAATTTTAAAACAAATATGGTGTTTAAGATTTCATTATACAGCTGGTCTGAATCCCCTCTTCTGACATCTTGATCTTCAGCTTTACAAAGTACAAAGATGGAAGTGAAAGCAGCCATTTTATCAGTAATGTAGCAATCAGTATTATTAAAAAATATTTCAATCTGAGGATCCTTCTACATTAAAGAATCATAGTTATGTAAGCGTGTACAAGATAAACTAACCAATCAGGAAAAATATAAAGAAAAGTCAACACTTTTCATTATCTTTTCCTTTTGTAGTTGTTGACAAGTTTGTGATTCCTAATAGGGCCCTCACAATTAACTGCACTGTCAGTTTTGAAATGGAGGTAGCTGGCTACGCGAGCCACTGATTTTCAATTCAACATTTCACAGATGTAGAGTTGACAAGCACATGCCAAGAATGGACCAGATTTCCACCCCTAGCCCTACACTCTTTTTGTTTTCCATAATTACACTGTTCTTTTGAAAAGGTAAAGAAAAATATTTACAAGGATGATTCCACAACTGCCAAATTGTAATTAACTGCGAAGTTTGAACTGGATTGCACACTTTCTCCAAAAAAGTGCAGGGTGAGAGTGACCTAATAGAGGTCTTTAAAATTATGAAGGGGTTGTGGATTTAGAGATGTTTCCAATTGTAACGAGTCCAAAACTAGAGGTAATAAATATAAGATAGTCACAAATAAATCTAGGAAGGAATTCAGGAGAAACTTCTTTGGCCAGAACGGTTAGAATGTGGAATTAGTTTTTACATGCAGTAGGTGAGGTGAATAAGATAAATGTATTTGAGTTTAGGTGAAGGAAATAAAAGAATGGGAATAAAGGATATTTTGAGAGGGTTAAATGAAGTGTGGTGGAAGATGGATCATTTGAATACAAATCGCAGCACAGAAAGAATGGGAAGATAATGGCCTCATGGTATTATTGCTATGGACTATCAAACCAGAGACTCTGGTGATGTACATTGGGGATCTGGGTACAAATCCTTCCATGGCAGATGGTGGAATCCCAATTCAATCTAAAATAAAAACCTGATGTCGATTCTAAAACCCATCTGGTTGACAAACATCCTTTAGGGAAGGAAATTGCTGGTCTGGTCTTCATGTGACACCAGCAATGTGGTTGGCTCTTAATTACTTTCTGACTGATTAAAGATAAAGTTTACTACCCTGAATTGGACTTAACTGAACTCCGCTGGCGAGGCACAGGCTCTGCAGTGGCTCGCAATTTGTTTATAAAATTAAATCAGACTAAGGTCCAATTTCAGACAAGACCTGGGTTACTGCTGCTCACTTGCAGTACCACAGCAGCAATCTTCCCAGCAACAGCATCTTCCCTGTCTGTTGTAAGCTTTTTATCCAATTAGGACAACAGGCTAGATCTCCATGGTTCTGACCCAGAGGGTCAGCAACTCTGCAGTGTCTCCCAGAGAGGTAACAGCTCCAAGGTCACCAGGTGAACAAAGAAGGCCCTGTTAGTTTGAGGCACCCTTACAAAGGAAGTACAAATATTGCTCCAGTCCCGGGGACAAACAGGCAGGCTCTAGCAACTGTAGGAGAATCTCCTCCAGGGATGGCATTAGCACTATGGCTGCAGCCTTTGTCAACAAGGGTACCTCTCCAAGTGTCTCAGAGTCTCCAACTCACATCCTAGTGCGGTACTCAGGGAGTATTTTAAATACAAATAGCAGCACTGAAGAGAAAGGGGAAGTGTTGGTCTCATGGTGGCTGCCCTCTCAGGTGGCTGTAAAATATCCAACGGCAGTATTTTGATGTAAAATACGAGGAAGAGGCTATTCCAGTAATATTGATCTCTCAAGGTTGGTTCGCTCAGTTGGCTAGATATCTGGTTTGAGATGCAGAGTTATGCCAACATCATGGGCTCAATTGATGCATGGGCTGAGGTTACCATGAAGAACTTTCCTTCTCAACCCCTTCCCTTACACTCAGGTTAAACCACTAGCAGTTGTCACTCTCTAATGTAAGAGAGTCCAATGGTCTGATAAGGCTATGGCAATTTTACCTTATTCTTCAACCAACACCACACAGGAAGATTATCTGATCATTAAGAGAAACTTGCTGTGGCTGCCGTGTTTCATATTTTACAACTGTGACTGCACTTTCAAACACAATTCTTCATGACTAGTAAACTTCCTTTGAGGCATTCTGTGCACAGAAATGGTGCCATACTGATATAAGTTTTTTCTTCTTTTGATAAAACACACAGCTTGCATTCTAATCACGTATAATTTCCTTATAAAGAAACAACTTACATTTTTGAAGTCTTCCATTTTTATTGGTATCTGTCAACAATTGAGCGCAACATCTGTTAATGTTTCCTTACCAGATAGCACTTTCTGTCTCTGAAATAGTCATTAGTGAGGTTGAAATCTTAACTTTGGAAGCAGAAATAACAAAATAAACTATCTCTGCACTTTAAAATTTTACAGAAATGGTGTAAAATCCAGTGAACTCTGCAATTTCTTAAAATCTTACAGCAGAAAGGTATTAACCCTTCTTGTTCTCTTGCATTGTTCTTTCTATCACATGCATTATGTACATTACACTGTGGTTTATTTAGTTTTTGTCATGTAAGCAGTTACCACTGAAGTAAAGTTATACTACTATTGCACCCCATCTTGCTCACTGTGCTTCATTATGTCACTTGTATTTAGACTTCAAAGTATGTTATCACTTTACCACTTTTTATCAATTGGAAATACGTATCATCCACAGGTTTACAAATCTCATGTTATGGTTTGCATTACATTGTGCTTCATGCTTTGCCTCCAGCAGAATATCATTACCTGAAGCAGCAATGTTTATGTTTTCCTTGTAACATAGAAATATGAATGTGGATAACATCATATTAAAAATCTAAAAGACGTTTTTTGTATCTCACTAACATATTCAAATATTACGTTCAGAGGCACATCAGTGCCTGGACTAACATTAACCTTTTCAGTTATAATCAATAGCATGCATCTATCAGTGTGCCATGCTTCAAGTGGCCTGTGTTAGGATGGAGTCTGAGACATTTCTCCCATCAGATCACATGGTATTATACAGTGATAATATTATGAACATGTCTTTTAAAGGTATACTGACAAAACAGTGGCTCTTAAAGGATTACTGATATTTTGACTACGGGACACAACATAGTTCTGCGATACTCTGAAAAGATTATATATTTCTTATCATGAGTTTCTTCACACGACTTATAGATCAGCTCTCCAAAACAAACTGCAGAGTTACCCCTAAAATACTGAGATTCTTTCTCAAAAAATGGTAGGTGCTAGAAAGAAAAATGTTATTCATTTTATATTATGGATTCTTTCCAAGTTGGAACGGAGACACCACATAGGAAGCTTGGGTCTGTATGTAATGTGGAAATTACCCAGATAATGCTTGCTTGTTGATAGGGGAAATGTTCCATTTTTGTCAGGTGCCATACTTACTCACTTGCTCAAAGATTGCTTAATATCTATGCTGACTCTTCAAAGGAAGACTTGCCATATCTTCCTCCAATTAGACAGTTTGGAGGTCAGCATCAGGATTTGCTCTAAAATCAAGACCGTTGGAGGTAGGAGTTCTGCCTAATGAGAGCTGCCAGCCAATCACAGCTCTCCCACTCAGCATGGCTACCAAGAAGCCTGTGCCGCTGCCAGTTTGACATCCAAGATTGTAGGGACCAAGGTGAAATGCAAGTGCTTTGTGGGGCTTCTATAGTTTGGATTTGTGGGCAGAAATTGTTGGGGGGCCAGAAGAAAAGACGCAGGGGCTGGCTTTGAATGGCCATTCCCCCTCCACATGTTCAGTCCCTTGATCATGCACAAATTAACCATCAACTGACATCAACTCTTACTTTGAGATGATTACAACCCAGATGGAAATCAGCCCGCACTTGGTCTTTAATTGATTGTTTTTTGGGCCCTTAGGGGGACTACATTGAGGTGATGCAAAATGGTTGCCCTTCAACCTTCTTGCCTGGAATTTGCTTGGGAAGAGGTAGGAAGACATAGGGTACCAATCCCCAGGGCAACGTTTCATTTACCAGACCTATCACCTGCACCCCTGCTTCATGTAGGTCCAGATGATTGTGCCTATTGTTCCATTTCCCAGCATTGTGGTGTACAGAATATTAACAAAGTAATGGATGGAAATTGGCTGCAGTAGTACTTAATTGGACAGGAGGCTGAAATTCAGTTCCCCAATGGTGGGTTATAAATTCTCAGACCCTTACAGGCAGGTTAGTGTTCTTCACCTTGACGATCAGGAATCTCTTTTGCATCTATTAGCATGACATGAATGCTTATTATACCCCAGCCCATTGGAATTATGTCCAATCCTGTCTGGCAAATGCGTGTGCTTGCAAATCCAACTATGTGAATGTGGTTTATACCTGGCAAGGCCAATTTCTTCTTCCAAGTTCCGATGACTCCAAACTTGCTCACTACCTTGCCTTCTTCAGAGCAAAGGTGTTTCCTTGCACAAACATAGACAATGTAAGAGGTGAAGCCTGACTGGGTCAACCAGTTCCGGAGAATCTCTGTCATATGCAGTCCTGCTTGTTGTTATTAAACTCTTACAATGTAACAAATGAAGCCCATCAAAACAAACTAACCTGGCCAAGCTAGAGACACACATAGGCTGATGTAAGCCAACCCTGGCCAGGGCAAGCTAGCAGGGCTGAAGTCAAAAGGGGACTGGAAAGAAAAGGCTGAGGTACCGATGAGTTAGGTAGAAAGTAATGGTAGGAAACGATTTAAAGGGAATGGCTGTTGGGGACACTGGAAGGAGTCATAGAACATAGAACATAGAACATAGAACATAGAACATTACAGCGCAGTACAGGCCCTTCGGCCCTCAATGTTGCGCCGACCTGTGAAACCAATCTGAAGCCCATCTAACCTAAACTATTCCATTATCATCCATATGTTTATCCAATGACCATTTAAATGCCCTTAAAGTGGGCGAGTCTACTATTTTTGCAGGCAGGGCATTCCACGCCCTTACT
The DNA here is from genome assembly GCF_021869965.1 of Rhincodon typus. Lineage (NCBI taxonomy): Eukaryota > Metazoa > Chordata > Chondrichthyes > Orectolobiformes > Rhincodontidae > Rhincodon > Rhincodon typus. The sequence goes on from NC_063340.1 coordinate 57,183,811, forward strand.
ACTCTCTGAGTAAAGAACCTACCTCTGACATCTGTCCTATATCTATCACCCCTCAATTTAAAGCTATGTCCCCTCGTGCTAGCCATCACCATCCGAGGAAAAAGGCTCCCACTGTCCACCCTGTCTAATCCTCTGATCATCTTGTATGTCTCTATCAAGTCACCTCTTAACCTTCTTCTCTCTAACGAAAACAGCCTCAAGACCCTCAGCCTTTCCTCATAAGACCTTCCCTCCATACCAGGCAACATCCTGGTAAATCTCCTCTGCAGCCTTTCCAATGCTTCCACATCCTTCCTATAATGCGGTGACCAGAACTGTACGCAATACTCCAAGTGCAGCCACACCAGAGTTTTGTACAGCTGCAACATGACCTCATGCTCTGAAACTCAATCCCTCTACCAATAAAACCTAACATACTGTACGCCTTCTTAACAACGCTATCAACCTGGGTGGCAACTTTCAGTGATCTATGCACATGGACACCGAGATCTTTCTGCTCATCCACACTACCAAGAATCTTACCATTAGCCCAGTACTCTGTACTCCTGTTACTCCTTCCAAAGTGAATCACCTCACACTTTTCCGCATTAAACTCCATTTGCCACCTCTCAGCCCAGCTCTGCAGCTTATCTATGTCCCTCTGTAACCTGCAACATCCTTCCGCACTATCTACAACTCCACCAACTTTGGTGTCATCTGCAAATTTACTAACCCATCCTTCTACGCCCTCATCCAGGTCATTTATAAAAATGACAAACAGCAGTGGCCCCAAAACAGATCCTTGAGGTACACCAAGGAGAGAGGAAACTGTAGTTCAGATGGGACAGGCACATGATAGGGGCAAGAGCAACAGGAAGGGTTGAAGCTCTGTATTTGGGAGGTGGTTAGGTGTCCTGGGGAGGGAGAAAGAGCAAGTGAATTGAATAAGGGGTGATGTAGGACTGAGGTGTGGCTGTATGGATATTGTTGGTATATGAATTCGAATGGGATGAAAGAGGGAAGAGCAGGAATATCAAGGATGGAAAAGAAAGGGCTGATAGTCACAGGGGAGATTCAAGCAGGACAGAGGAGATGCCAGAGAGAATGAGAAGCCCATCTGCAGTGATGGAGGAAAGGGGTAATCTAGAGGGGGAAGGTACAGGATGAAGAATTTGAATGAAACATTAACAAGCGCCATCTTTCTCCTAAATTGGGTCACAAAAGAAAGCCTCACAGATAAAACACAGCACAGATAGGAAAAGCCTGAGATCTATTTGAGCATGTTCCTGCATAACGCAAACACACCAAGCTGAGAGAAGCGAAACAGAGACTCTGAAATATTATTGCACAAGCTACAGCTAATGACTTGCACTGAAAGAAGCACTCACAGTCACATAAAGGCAAATAAGCTTTATCTACACCTTACACCAACCTTGCAGCCATGTCCTATGATACATTTCACACTGAGAAGAAGGTCACCTGAGGTTCACTAACAGTGGTCAGTGGTGATGGAGGATGCCATGTTATTCCACGTGCAGCCATGCAGGAGTATTCACAGGGCAGTGTCTATGCAAGTTAAGGATATGGGGATGAATCTGTTATCAGCTGTAAATTCCAAGGTTGTAGGGCTGTATCACAGAGGCCACCGTGAGTCAGATTGAGCTAATTGTCACATGCATGGAAAGCAACGTCAAGATCAAAGCTACAAAGATCTTGCAGATGGCAGAATGAAGATGAAAACCAGCCATGGATCATGGAAGATGCACCTTACCCATGTAGAGGTAACTGGGCAGCAGCTTCTCAGCTCAGCAATCAGCAGGCTGACAAGAGCCGAAAGCATAGCTTGACTGCATCAAGATCTCAAACAGAACACGAGCATCTCATTCCTGATAATTTTGCACAGATGAGTACTTCCATGCCAGATGTTTGTCCAACTTAACCCAGCACCTGTACTCATTTTGGCAAAGGTAAAAACATTCAGATTACCCAGCACCAACAGAACCAGAAATATAAGGGACAGCGGGCTATAACTGTGGAAAAACAAGGGGGGAACCAGGCTCTGCAGCACTGTTGAGCAGTTTACTAAGAGAGAGTCTGCTGAAAGGTATTACATCAGCCTGCAGATTAGTGAAAGCTCATGCTGGAGACATCTTTGCATGTTTAGTGTGGCGAGATAATGTGCAGCACCTCCAAATTGGCAAGTGACAAAGGCAATTATGAGTTCACTGATACCCTTTAAAGGAAACCAATAAGGTTTGTCCTTTTCAACATGGAGTAGACTGTCAAGGCGCCTGAGCAGTCAAATTTGCTGCCATCGTTGTGTTCGCTCAGGCAAAAGGGGCAATCAACTGTTCATCTGTGGTGCTCAGAGCTCCAAGACATCATCTAGTTCAATTCTGGAAAAGGAAGGGATTTCATTCTCTTAATGACTATCTTGTTTGTGAGTGTAGACGACAATTCCTGAAATTGTGTGCCTGCTATCCAGGGATCAGGCAAGACACTTACATTCTGCACAATTTCCAGGTTCCTTGAATGTTTTCTTACCTTCATCAACTCCACAGCAGGTACGTGGGTTACAAAGGATATTCCAGAAGGCATTGTTCGTGCTCCCAATACAAAACCCTCAGAACAACGTGAAAACAGCATTACAATGCAGTCTACACTTTCTCCAGGACCATCATTAAACAGACAATTGGTCTCTGAAGATGCACTTCCATTGTCTGAACTTCACAGGAGGAGCACTCCAGTATTTGCCAGACTAAATCTCCAGAAATGTAATTGTTTGTTTGTACCCTGCCAGTCTAACTCACTGGTGGGCTGAGAACTTAGCAGAAGGGGAATTGGACCAGCTACCTTGTCCTCAAGTGAGGAAAAGGAGAGTCTGATGAAAGTACTGAAGGAGCCATTGTTGATGATGAGGATACTGAAGAACATTGGCTAGTACTGAGATGAGGCAAAGCAGTTAGATTTGAGGATGAATGAGTTTGCATTAACATATGTGGACAATCAGATCTATGAGCTAACTATGGCACAGAGGCATTCCTGCCTCCAAGGGAACATTTTATTTATAACTTTAAAATCTTAAGTTACTTTGTTTGCCATTAATTATAATTATAAGTTACTTTGTTCCTTCTGTAGCAATAATCTCATGTTAGTCTCTGGATAAGCAGCAGTATGGAGTTAAACAGGATTACATAAGGGGTGCAATTAAATGACTCAATCCTCAGATTCTAAGTGTAGTTCATCTTCTACAGAGATGTAGATGAGCTAAATTATATTGACTGACTTTCAGCTTTCTAACATCAGACTTAGGTCCCTGCTCTAGGGGTTATGTTCCACCCACAGAGTAGCAGGGAATGAGATCCACAGTGCCCTTTGAACTGCCAAGAAGATTGGCTAGTGAGGTCTGGGGTGAATATCAGCCCTCAAGGTAGGGCACACGGAAATCATAAATAGTCAGGATCTTTAACTGGTTGAAAAATACCACAGAACTGCTGTACAAAGTGTTATATTTGTGCAAAGTGTCAGATTTTATACAAAGTTATCACACAAGCACCAAGCATGACTTCAATAATGTTTAATCCTTCTTTTCCTACGAGAACATTTGTCTGCTAACTTGGAAGCTGCACCTGAGCTTGAGGAAACCTGCTGACTGTTTTGCAGCTGTTGAATCTGGTGTACATTTTTCAGTGCCTGGGTCTCACTGACATAGATATAGGTTGAACCTCCTGAGCCTAACTTGATGGAGGCATTTGAGTCCCTGACTAAGAAGGGCTAATGCAGCAGGGATCCTCTGGAGTGTCCTGGCAATCCCTGGGTACCTGTCTATTGTGTTCAATAGCACCTCCCTCACCCTTTGAAGGAATGAATTGAATTGAATTGAATTGAATTAGCTTTATTGTCACATATACTCAAATGAATACAGTGAAAAGTTTACAAGTCGCCACTTACGGTTCAATCTTAGGTACAAGATACCTAGGTACAGATCCTTCAGTACAAATTCTTAGGGAAGAAAATTAGAAAAATAAAGAAATAAAAAGTCTAGCACTGCAGATCTTAGGAATAAATTAGAAAACACAGAAATAAAAAGTTTGGTGCAACAGTCCTTCCAATCCAATCCATGCTGGCACCTTGCCTCCAGTCTGTGCCGGGCCTTGACTCCAGACTGCACCAGGCATCACCTCGAGGCTCTCGAGACTGGGAGACAGCTCTGGAATCACCTCGAGGCCAGAAATTCAAGCTGAAGCCACACCTGGCCAAAAGGCCAACAAACTGGGCTGAGAGACCACCGCACCAGGCCAAGGGGCTGCCACACTGAGTCACTAAGAGAACACCACACCTGGCCGAGACACCACTATGCTGGGCTGGGAGACTACCACACCAGGCTGAGAGGCTGCCATGCCAGGCTGAGAGGACAGCTTGCCGGGTCTGTGGTGAGGCAGGAGTCCGAGGCCATGCTGAGGCCGGCAATCTGACGGCAAGAAGGAGAAAGAGAAAAAAAATGTGAAAGACTGAAAAAAATGCGAAAAGAAAAGAAAAAGAAATGGACAGAGTGGATGAGCCAGCTGAAGCATCCTACTCTGCACCATCTTGGATTTAATGGATGAAGCTTGGATGAAACACTGAGAATGAGTTCAAGGTCCCTTCGCCTCATCTTGCCTATCCAGCGAATGAATGCATCCATGGCTTAAACAATGGACAGCAAGTCCCCACATGTATCCCGCAGATACTGACTGTTCTGTTAAATCTTGCTCTATCTATGGAGGCAGCCATGTTCTTGCATGCAAGAGCCATGACATCTTGAGCAGGCTCCGCAGCCCTTTACTCTAGACTGCGTGTGATCTTGGCCGACATTGGCTAGTACTGAGATGAGGCAAAGCAGTTAGATTTGAGGATGAATGAGTTTGCATTAACATATGTGGACAATCAGATCTATGAGCTAACTATGGCACAGAGGGTCTCTTCTGGATCTCTTTCAGCTCATTCAAAGCCAAGACCAAAGGTTCGTCACTATACTGGGCTCAATAGGGACCAGTTCCCCCACAGTCCTCCAAGGGTCAGAGAAAATGGCTATTACTTCCTCCTCTAGTTTCAGGCCCAAGCCAGAGCTGTACTCACCAGGAAGTGACCCTGTGCCTACTGTGGACAGATGACCCACTGAAGTGAGTATCTCTGTACTGGTGGAGAGTGGAAAGAAAAGTGTATCTTCTGAGGCTCAGAGTTGTGGTTCTGGGGGGTGGGAGGGGTGAGCTTGGAGACTGGGGTTCTTTTCTCCAGCCTTTGGAGTGGGGTTCCGTGGTTGCTCAGTAAAACATATAGATTTGTTCATGTCGTGAGCCAGAAACCTTATCTAAAGCTTCATGAAAACATTGTTGCTTCACGTACAGCTGGGAATAGCAGATCAGAAGGTTTCTCACGAGGTGGTTGTAGATATCCAGTCTTCACTTGAGCACAGGCATACTGTTCTTCCCCTCTTGCCAGCTAAGTCTTCTGCTTCCCGAAGGGTTTCAGGAGCCTTATGTAAGACTTCCCCGCATCTGGACACATTCACCCTTATTGTACACCATCCCCTTCTGCAGATGTCTTGAGCGACATTGCTATGAGTACATGAGCACTTTGCCAGCCTTGATAGATACAGATAAATATGCAAATCCCAGGGCTATGAATGTCCACATGAGTTACCAATAAAAATATGGGATGGCAGAAGTTAGGGGTTAAAGAGTTCTCAATGATAGGTGTGAAGTCAAAAAGCTACAGTTACTGGAAAGCAATAAATCATCATATGATGCACGTGCCTGAGATACCTGTGAAATGTTCATCCCAACGGTAGTTTTATCTTTTCCCCATGCAACTCCTTGGTGAAAATTTATCAGATGGACATGGTCTCCTGGTCATAAGAAAATGTCAGTAAGCTAACAGCTGCTGACTGCTTTTGCTACATTTTATGTTTTAAGTGTGAACCCTGGTCGATGTGTGACAGACGATACCACTGCGGTGCTAGGAGTGCTACATTAGTAGCTGCAATTAAGTGATAGGCACGCAATGTATATGAGGCAGCTGATGCCTGGTACCTAACCTCATGTGTGACAGATAATCTTGCAATGCTACTGCATTCTCATAACCACGTGGAGCACTGTGTAGACAGATCGCATACCCTGGCAGAACACAACATAACATTCATCCTTTTGCAGCACTGGAATCAGCTTCTCTTGAATCATCCCTAGGCATTGACCTCCCTAACTACCTCTGTCCAGGTTGGCTTCACAGTCAGAATGGACTTTTGTTGCCATAATTAGGGAAAACATCTTGTCTTCTTTCCTGGCCAGCTTTCAGAGGAGCATCTAAGGAGGTGTCACTGAACCACATGCTGGTTTTTGCCAGGTCTCTGACATCTCCAGGGCTGAGTTGAGATGCTGAGTGGTGATTGAGTGATGGTCATGGTTTGCAGAAAGTGAAACCTTGGTGCTTTTTAAATACGCTTTCCAAGTTTGACTCTGAAGGTCCCTGTTGAGGGAAGGGGGGTCAGAACCTCCTGCTCACATGTCCATTTGCTCACAAATGCATGTGCAATCTGAAATGAGCTTAAAAGATCTTAAGGGAGAGAAAATCTGTCCCATTCCAAAGCAAAGCATGTCCTGATTTTATGCCTGCACACTTCTTCTCAAAATGGACAAAATTCCACCCGGTAAGAGGGAAACAGAGTGAACATTTCAAATTGCACAATACTGTCTGAATAGAAGGTATTAGATACATTCTATTTAGTTTAGTTAGAGAACTGATGCAACTTTTCTAAATTCTTCTGGCATTTGTTTTGCATTTAACAAAAAAATGGTTGAAGAACGAAAGAGGGCCAATCCAAGGGCTTATTTATGTCATTAATGACCAACTCGGTACAATATATTCTCATTAGAAGTGCAATGCTGAGAGGGTGCTACATTGTCAGAAGTGATGACTTTTCATGTAACATTAAACTGAGGTCCATCTCACTCAGACAGGCACCCGAGATAACCAATGGGCACTCTAACCAGTACAGTGACCAATATATAATCGGTATTCTTCACTTGCATATGCCAGCAAATGAGAGGGTTCTGGACACATCTCACACCTGAAAAACTGGATGAAGTAAATTTCGCAGTACAATGTCCAATTTAGGCCACAAAGGGATATTATCATGGGAGGTATGTTATAGTATAAATTAGATAATGTGAAATAATTTGCAACATCCCAACGGCCAAAAGTACTTGGCAGTTTTGAACATTATATCAGAATTCATAAGGGGAGGTACCTGTAGCCATTATTAAAACATTGTGAGGGGCAACAGTAAAAATGGAAAATGCTAGAAATGCTCAATGTGTCTGGCAGCATCTATAGAGTGAGAGAAATAGAGCTAAGCAGATCAATGATCTTTCCGTCAATATTTCAGTATAATACCCTTGGGTATGAAACTGAGATTTTTTCTTAAATGCTCATGGCTGCCACAACTCATTTAGCTTGTAACCAATGTATGAAGTACAGCACGTAGTAATAGTTATAAACATTTCATATATTCATGATTACACTTTGCAGTCAACTATGCCTTGACTTGTATATTTTCTTGTTTTTGTTAAGCCTGACCTTCTAATTGTGTATGCTTTACTACCAGAAATGTAGCAGAAATGATTGATGAGGGGTTGTTATTATAATCTCAACACTCCAGAAACACTTGATTTGCCTGTCAACAGAAGATCACATGCTAACTAAATGATTATAGCATAACAAAGGCTGTGTTGTAAAGCATCGCCCTTTTCAATAAACTAATACCATGGCTCTTTGTTGGTTTGATTGAACACAAATTTGTGTTGTTTAATTAAAGCACAATTATTAGATTGAAGGAACATGCATTCACTTTTAAAATAAGCATTTTAAATTGATATCAATGTGCTTAGTGACACTACGACTGACAGGATTGAAATTGGAATGAATTGAAAAAGTGAACCAGCAAAATCAGAAACAGAGTTAGAGTATGTTTAGTGAGCTGTTATGGCAGAGCGGGTTCCAGGTTTGCATGGAGAAAGAAACATCTCTTGTTTGTCCTTAAACGTTAAGAAAAACATTTGAAAATTTGATGTTGAATAAGTTGGTCTAAAACTTCAATATAATGCTATACATTGATATTTCAGAAAGTCAGAATTCAGTTTGCTTTTTAAAACAATGAACTGTTGAGGTATGAAGAGATTTACTCATCTTGCATCTACACCCTTTTTCACCCAAAGATGTCCCCGGAGAATTTATTAAAAGTTGTAATCCTTACTTGGTCACCTACATCAACTGATAGAAAAAGGCTGCAAATAGCTATTTAAATTATATAAAGGGAGAAATAAGCAATAACAATTGATGGGCCTTCCTTTTAATATATTTATCCAAGTAGATAATCTCCAGCCTTGTTTAACTTGATTAAAAAAATTATGTTTAGTTATGCAAAATGTTAAGGAGTAATTGTGCTTTGTGATTAATTGATTCATTAATGAACAAATTTGAAGTCAATTTTTAGAGTTAAAACAAACGAAAATCACAAAAGGGACAGCCAACAGCAGCATAAAATGCAAAATCTTGCAACAGTCACCACTATGTCATGTGATCAAGAAAGTATTATCTGAAGAATATGACTTTTTTTTTGGAAGCTCCACACTCTTAAAATAATCTATTGTTTAGCAGTTTCACAAATGTTTGGATGTGAGAGTTTTTATACAGATATTCATAGCTCTCAACCAGTATATTTTGTTGCACTGAAGCTTGCAGATAAAGACGGGTTTGACCAGCTCCTTATTCAGTTGTGAATTATGATTCGTCCCATCACAAAATCCAGCCGCCCCTTAAGCGACTTCAGATGCATGCCTCCTACAATCACCTATTTGTGCAAAGAACAACTGCCTAACAACAGGCATGAAGTTATCTTTTCCTGTTTTGTACCCTTGTCCTTGTTCTGCATTGATTACTGATCTTGAAATAATTATCAGAATTAGTCTATTCCACTCATAGTTTTATATTCTTGTGCATGATTTATGCTCATTCCTTTTCAAAGCACAACAAAGCTTTCTGTCAACCATTCCAAATTTGAACATCAAATCTTGGAAACTTTTTTTATACTCAAATCACACATTGGTGCTTTATAACACTGATTTAAAAGCATCTTGGGGTCTTTAAAGTGCTTTGTGATGTCCTGATGTCATGTAATGCTCTATAGAAGTGTAAGTCTTTATTCCCTTTAGATTCTATGATAATCATTGCTTACAGTGATGGTCCGTAGCCAGTTCATTGTACATTCGTTTCAAATCGAACTTACTGGCTGTGATAGAGTGCAGGAAATATTACAAAAACAAGGATGTTATTTTCGTTATCCTGTGATAAGGCAGGGCATAACCACAACAAGCTGACTTTTCACTCATTGTACAACTGAACAAAGCTACTCTGTTGTTATTTGTATTTGACTCGTTTTACGAGATGTTACCCGGAGTTTCCTGTTTCAGCAAGAACCAACAGGGCCCCAATTGCTTTTGTCCAGCTGTGGAAGCAAACTAATGAGCCTCAGACACCCTCCCAGCTTTCACCACCTCCTCTTTCTCCTGATACTGGCAACAGGAAGCCGTTCAGATTTTATACAGCTTTTTATCAATGAATTTGATTCATGGACTTCCTCATTGCAAGCAAAGCCCTTTAACTACATAATTGCCAACTATTCACTTAAAGGTGAGGAAAACATTTAAGAGTCAGCTGGGTAAAGTAAGTTAATCATCAGTGGACATGCCATTTATTTGAATTCACTCTCAACCGATAATAACGACTTGGGCAAAATCTCAGAGGCCACCTGTTTCTGAGGGACCATACCTAAAGTCGGTTTTTTTAATTTTTTTTTGTAAAAAACAATCATTTGTCATTAGCTATGGCATTTTTTTTTCATCCAGTTATGACTTAACATAACAAGTTGGCTTCATGGTGGCTCTAGTCCAAGACAGTAGGTTGTAGGTCATTGCCCCCACTACAAAGACATGAATACATAACCTACTCCAACACTTCAGTGCAGAATTGAGGGGGTGGTAAAATGTCAGAGACACCTCCTTTTTGATGAGATATTAAATTGGGGCCTTGTTTATTTTCTCAGATGGATGTAAAAGATCTCACGGCATTAATTCAAAGGAAACAATGCAAATTCTCCCAGTCTCCGAACATTCATCCTTCAACCAATATCGAACTAATAACATATTATCTGGTTATTATCTCTCTGCCCTTTGTTGTACAAAATGGTCACCATTTTTCCTACAGCACAACTTAACTTCAAAAAAGTACTGATTTGGCTGGTGAAGCATGTTGAGCATAAGGTATGATATATAAATGCAAATCATTTCTCCTGCTCTCTTTTTATGGAAGTGCTACATTCTCAGCACACAGTGGTCCCTGGTTAACTGAGCAGTAGTAGTTCATTGCAGTGCCTTTTTTTGCCTTAGTACTGAATGTGTGCAGTTTATTTGACCATAAGGGGCTCGATTTTGCTTTCACTCAATATCTCCAAACACATGTCTTGGATTCTTCAGCATAAAGAACATGTTAAACCTTATGACATTCAAAAGAACAAATTTCAAACAGGGACACAATAAAAGTATGGATGGCCCTTCAAATGAAAATGTTTAAGGGAGTAATGAATGTTCAGGAGTCAAGATGTTAATTTAGAAATCTTTTAAAATTTTCACATTTCTGTAGCAAATGAAACATTAATGGTATTTCCTTGTCTAAATATGACAATAAAAATGGTGACAAACCTGATATATAGTCACTGATATTGTCTTGTTTTATTATACCGTTTGAAAATGCCAGGAAGTAATTATTACTGCTGCGTGTAGATTATAATTGATTGATTGAGTTTGTGGTTAGTGAACTACTGTTCAGTTCTGCTTATCTATAATTACACGGTAATCAAAACCATACTTTGCCATTAACTTCCAGCACTACGTCCTACAAACTTTACTGGAACTTTAAAATGTTTGTATCTGAAAATTTTCAAATGCCAGCATTTCTCACTTATTGTCATTTCACACTGCTTATTGTTATAAAGCGGAGGCTAACGAATCCCCCCCCCACCCCAACAACTGAAACTAAAACACCCCGCGAGGCTCAGCTCGCCCTACAGTCTTTTAAAAGAAATGTGAGAAGTGGTATAGCCTTCACCACCCCCAATCTATTAAAGCAGTGGTTAAATGTAATAAACTGCTGACACTCACTCCATAATCAAAAAGTAACAATTTATTTATCTAACTCTAACAGAGAACAAACTAACTGAGCTATTCACAAACTGAACAATTCCCCTCTAACTACTAACTATTCCCAAATAAAATAAAATTCTTATGGTATACTGTTCCAATAAATATAAGTCCCATTTATATAAAACAAAATAATAAAGAAGATTAGAACTTAGTCTCTCGAGCCAGGATACATCTTCTGGAATGTTCTGTGTTTTTTCCATTGATCTTCTGTCAAGAATATTAACTAAGAGTGCCATAGTACCTTTATTGAGATGATGTTTTCTCTAAGAGCTGATCTCTTAGCAAATGGCAGTTCACTCCTTGCCGATTTTGCAACTGGCCCCGTCTTTTATACCCTTCATGACATATCAGTTTCTTACAACAAGATTGGTCCTACAATGTCAAAACCATCAGATAAAAATTTAATTGGCTTTTAGTATCTAAGCACCTGATTTAAATTAATTGGCTAAATTCAAACTTGCTGTCTTGGTAACAAAACAAAATCGCAGTTTGGACTGCTAACTATACAGCTTTTGATACGCATGTTACAATAAATGTGCAACTGCAAACCCACAAGCTGCCCAGACAGTCTTTTTCTCGAAGCCTAGAAAAACCACATCATCTTTTAAAGGGACCATGCACTGCCTTCCCCCTCCCCCTCCATCATTTTATAAACACCAATATTTTACAAACACCAAATTCTAATGCCCTGCCTTCCAATCCACAAGTGCTCTACTCAACTTCACTACATTATTAAAAACAAAAATTATATACAGGGTAAAACTTTACTTTAACAAAAAGGAGGAAGAAGCCTGTTTTAACTTAGCAATTAACCACCAATTAAATTGCATTCTTGGTAAGCTGTGCATTCCTGTGATTTCAGTCACAGATCAGTACTGGAGAAAAACAGGCAACTTCCCATTTTTCATTGAAAGATGAGTTTAGCAGCGTTTAGCAGCGAAGCTTTACCCCATAAGTTTACAAAAGTTATTGGAAATAAAAAAGATTTCTGTTGCATTTATAGGCAGTTGATGTGTTTTATCAAGCTGCAGTTATTTTGGCCTTATAATTCAGTACTGCATTACAGTGCCTGTAATGCAGTTCCCACATTAATGCTGTAAAACATGGTTTACATGGACGAAAGGAAGACTTGTAGATCCAGATAAAATTGGGTTTACAGGTCTTTCACTAATCCGCAGAAACTAGATTTAACTCATAAACACCAAGAATCATGGGCACCAAGATCCTGGAATACAAACTGAAACCAGTTTTGCTTCTATTTTTTGTTTCTCATAATCTTGTCCTCAGAGAAGACTATGGATTTGTATTCATTTATAAATAACCTGTTTCTTGTAAAAGGTGAGAGAATTTTATTTTGCAAAATTACAGTAGTCTGGGATAACTTTGCACAGCAGAGTGGAAGAGATGACCTGACTTGGTTTCGACAAAAAAGCTTCAGAAATCATTTAAATTCTACTAGCTTTGGAAAGAGCTCCATCTATTATCTCTTACTGAGGAAGTGGTGCCATCATTCTAACACACATTTGTTTACCTCGGTTTATGTATCCAAACACTTTCCTGTAAGATATTACAGCTCTAAACATCCGCAGTGTGATGCAAATCAGCGCTAGGTGCAGAGAAGAACAGGCTCAAAATTCCCTCCTACAGATGCTTCTATCATGTTCAGGATTGCACAGGCCCCTTTATATCAGAGTATTGGTGGTACCTGCATCATCAGAGGACCATGTGCAGCATCAGTCTTTTTATCCAAGGCAGAGAGCCCAGTTGAAGCGGATTGACAAGCTACGAAATAGGCAGTGTGGTGGGATCAGAAGTGGAATAGGCGGGTGTGGTTTCAAAATGTTGTTGAATTCTTTGGCAAAGAGACCACAAGCAAATGTATTTTTTTTTGCAAATGTTAGCTTCCTGTTCAGAGGCCCTGGCTTTGATCCAAACCTGAATCCTCTGCTGATCACTGTGTTCATCCTTCAGTAAACTAGTGTACTGATCATATACCAGATCCCAAAGAAGTCCCTGTGTTCATTTCTTTGTTGATGTCTATCGATCACCCACTTATCACCATATGGAACTTCAAGCTGTCATTTCGTAGAAGATTTGGATATCAGGTCCCCTTACAAACTACTTCCAAATAACAGCGCAGTGAAAAATTCTTAGGGAAGCCAAGTTTAGTTATAACTGCAAAGCTATCTACTATAATCTATAGGACTATAGCACTTCAGTAATATACAATTTCAGTTTGATTTTCTTTGCTACTTTGTAAAGATTAAAAATATTGTTAATTCAGTAAGGATCCATTTATTGCTGGCTAACTAAATTTTAGAGTTGATGATCATTCCCTTTGTACTGCTGAATTTACATAGTCTGTGGTCTCTTTTACAATCTTTTATGGGAAGTATTGCCTATGCCTACTTGCCCTTGAGAAGGTGGCCATGAGCCATCACCTTGAACTGTTGTAATCTGTCTAGTAGAGTACACCCTACTAGATTTTAGTCCAGCAGCAAAAAAGGAATGGCAATGTTATTCTAAGTCAGGATGGTGCATGGTTTGGAGGAGGACTTATAAATGATGACGTTCCCATATATCTACTGCCCTTGTCCTTCTAGGTGGTAGAGGTCACTGATTGGGAAGATGCTGTTGAAGAAAGTTGATACCAAATTATGATAAGTTATAGCTTATTACCAAGCTAGGCACTTGGGTACTAAAATACCATCAAAAGCAATGCAGAATCCTGTTGTATCTCCAGCCAAGAGTCCAGTAAAAGAGTCTGGTTCCCCTCAATTTTCCAAGATTTCCAAATTCTGCCAGAAGACATGAGGGTGAATTCACTATGAAAGATGCATACATAGATTAGCTGCAAGCTCCTCTAGTAATTCAACTCATTACATCCTTACAAAAATTAGAGGAATAATCGTCAGCTAAAATCTGCCAGGAGTCCTGGGGAGATCCAAAGAATGGCCCCAAACTCTAACCAGGTAATGGTAATCAATGTTAATAGAAACTGTTATGTTAACCAAGTTGCTTCTATTTCAAGGTGAAAAAGAAATGAAATTAGCCATACACTTGACCTTGGCTGAATTGTTTTGCTGTTGTCAGAGAGATATGATTGAGCACTGTTTCAATTTCCTGGATCTTAATGACAGAGGTGCTCCTAATGCTCCTTTGAAGGCACCAACACTCTGCTCTCATCTTGTGGATTTCCTTAATTCCCAAATTTAGGCCAGAAGCTGCTTCTAGGCATCCGAGTGGAAGCTCTGCTGCATGGAATTTTTGTTGATGGAGCAAAACCTCAAGCATTTGAAGTCGTAGGCGTTTACTTGTTTAAGGCTCATGCAGAAAAATGGATCAAATCCTATGCAGTCCCATAAGAGGAGGTGATGGCCTTGTGATATTATTGCTGGTCTATTAATCCAGAGGCCCAGATAATGTTCTGAGGACCTGGGTTTGAATCCCACTATGGTAGATGGTGGAATTTACATTTGATAAAAATCTGAAATTGAGTCTAACGATGACTCCATACATTGGTTGTTGGACAAACCCATCTGGTTCACTGATGCCCTTTAGGGAGGAAAATTGCTGGTCTGGCCTACATGTGACTCCAGACCCACAGCAATGTGGTTGACTCTTAAAATGCCTCTGGGCAATTAGGGATGGGCAATAAATGCTGGCCTCATACCATAAATGAATATAAAAGAAAAGTTTGAGTAGATTTATTACTGTAATCTTGATGGTTTTTTTTCACGATTATAACATCTAAGCATAGAACAAGACTAGTCAATCCAGGGAAGCGATCATTTCTCTGAAGATCCCAGAGGTCTAAATGATAGGCTGGCTGATTTTAACTTTAAACATTAGTGAAAGAAAATAAACAGCAGGGAATCAGCTTATTGCCTTTTAAGCAACTGACCTAACATATCTTCCCATTGAAGCCATTCAGAGAGTGAATGATACAGACAACTAATCCATCAATACTTGTTTTACTCCCAGCAAAAATAAAAATCATCCCAAAATGTTCCTTTTCTCCAAATTTGTAAATGGATTGTTTTAAGCCAGTGTACATGTCTAGGTTTATGTTATACCTAAGCTATGAAGCTACCAGTTGCTCTCTGCTTTACAAGTTCATCCATGTTTACCTTAGGCAGAATACTAAATTATGTTACCATCTTGCCTGGTGTAACCTTTGTCACAATATCAGTCAGACTTCAGTTTAAAAGACTTCCAGTGTCTAATGGTGCATTAGGCAGAAGGAGTACATCTACCTCTTTTCTGTCGCTTCTTTTTTCTTAGAACAGGTCTTCAGCCTGAAGCCAGGGGCCATAGGTTGAGGGGCATCAATCCACATCAAGCATTGCTTCTCTCCTGTCTTTACTGCCTGCCACAGCCACATTGGAAGGATTTCCAGGTTGGAAAATGAGTTAAGAATGCACGTTTCCAGACCATTATGTCCTGGAGTGCTTCTTGAATCTGGAGCTACTGACTCAGACGTAGGGACATTACCCATTACTCCACAAGACATCCCCATTATATCACCAGGGACCCAGGTAAAATAAATGTGAGACGGCAGATTTCCTTGGTGATATTCCGAAAACTCCTTAACATATTTTATGTGCCCTTCTCCGTGTTTCTGAATTTGCTTCTGTGCCTTGATGAGATGTGTGATATTAATTTGGTATGACCTAATAGTCTGTCTCTTTGAACAAGACTCAGGGGAGGTTACATCAGGGAATTCCAAATGTAGGAAATGAGCCGTAAACATGAGGTCATGAGCACTGAACATAATGTTTCTGGTTCATGTTTAAAAATCTAATTATGGCTTTCAATAAGTGACATAATTATGAGTGAAAATGGTGATAATCAGTCATCAAAACAGACTAAAACACAGGAAGCCTTGTGTAATAACAGAAAGATCAGTATAAGATTTAAAAGATTCAATATAAACTGGATACATTGTTTGCCAAATTAAAAAGGTTACATAATCCCTGGCTGGTACTTTTAAATGTATAAGTTGATTATCAGTAACAATCAAAGGGTGTTAGACATCATTGGTTCAAGAATACCGATCAGATGTGGTAAGTTTAACTCATCTGAAGCAATACACCATTTAGTTTAAAAATGTAAACAACTTAAATTTAGCTCACCCTAAAAAATAAACAAGGCTTAGTTTCCACTCTTTCATTTTAATCAAATGACCCAGCCGTTCTAAAGCCATCCCCTACCAACAACCCCCACCCCACCAACACCACCACTAATTTCATTGGGTTATGCTGCTGAGATTGTGGGACTTCTACCCAACATGGGGATACAACATTCAGCTGGCAACTTTGCAAAGTTGATGTCATTAATACTTTTAAATTCGAACACCAAGTACTTCCAGGACAAGGAGGACAGCAGAAATTCACCAAGACTCCTTGAACAGCACCGCCTAAACCCACAACTACAACCATCTAGGAGGACAAGGGCAATAAATATTTGGGAACACCACTACCTACAAGTTCCGCTCCAAGCCACACATCATCCTGACTCGGAATATATCACCATTCCTTTCGTGTCACTAGGTCAAAAACCCAGAACTCCATCTCAATGGCATTGTGGGTCTACCTACACCACATTGATTACTTCAGTAGAAGAAGGCAGCTCACCACCTTTTCAAGGGGAACTAGGGAGGAGCAATAAATGCTGGCATACTTAGGGACACCCAAGTCCCTTGAGTGAACAATAAAAACAACTCTAGCAGTTACATATTTGTCCTGTTTTCCTGAGTGTGTCCAACATAGAGCTCCCAAGGCATTTTTGCAAATCTTATTTACTCTGAAATTGCATCTTGCAATTCACAAGAAATCATAATTTGCGCATCCTTTTCCAAGATAGCAGTGGAGTGGCAGGATAGCGTTTGGGCTGCTGAGTCCCAGGTTTGTCTGCTTCTATCTACTTTTCTTTTTTTCTGTGTTTTTCTTTTACTTTTTCTTTGTTTTTGCATTCTGCGGGGTCTTCAGCGGGGCATCGGCGAGAACCAGGGCTGAATGGCAGAAACGAGTTGGAAACAACATGTTCCAGGATGCAGCAGCGGCAGTAACAGAATCAAGGAATGACTTCCGAGGGCCTGCAGCAGCAGCGGGAGTGAGTTCCAGGGGACTGCAACAGAACTGAGACCTGAGGCTTTGTGTAACTTACTAAGATGAGATTACATCATGGAGATAAGCGTTTTAGATCTGGAAACTTCCTCCTTTCTTCTTGGCTCTGTTTTTGTTTTGTATTTCTGCTTTTTTTAAATTCTGGTTTTTGGATCTTAGATTTGATTTTTAAATTCAGATCTACATACCTAAGATGGTTCCGGTGAACATCAACTTTACATTTTTCACTATGTTCTTGTAGTCCTGTTCTTGAGTACATATGACAATAAAACCTAATTCTAATTCTAAAATGTCTTTGCTACCATACCAAACATCACTCGCCAAAACATCTGGGCTAAATACGCCACTGCATTTAGTGTTCAAAGTACCAACAGTAGAGTGCACAGTGACAGCTGTGTGAAACAAACAAAAACAAAAATTCCCAGAGAAACTCAGCAGATCTGGTAGCATCTTTGGAGCAAAAAGAGTTAACGGTTGGAGTCCTGTGAACCATTATGATATGTGATTTGCACTTTGTTAGTGTGGACCCATCCACTACAGATGAACATCCCAGTGCCCTGATGGGACTAACACTTGAGAACTGTGATAGGATGCATACATAGAAAAGACATTAATCACCTCTACAAGAGCCTTCTGAAACCCTGAGATTGACAGAAAGTGGTTTTGATTAAAAACTTGAAATGTTAACTTAGACCCTCTCTCCAGAGACACTGATGAACCGGCTGAACATCTCCAGTGTTTTTGCTTTATATTAATGACAGAAACCTGACAGTCATCAGCCTGCAACTCCCTGGGTGGGATGTTCCATTGGAATCCACATCTGGCACTGAGTGTGCAAGTGAGTGTCAGGGGCAGGTTGGCTTTTCTCATGCAATGACATGTTTCTCAACTCATTGTCTATGCATGCAACCCAAGCTCAGCAACACTTTCAGCGGAAACAGACAGGAAGTCCTCTCCTTTGCTAGTACCTCTCACAATCAAATGTCCAGGTACCATATTTAAAAGAGGCCCAGGTAGGCATTGTGTTGGTCACCTACCCCCCACTCCCAACACCCTCACCGTGGAGTTGTACAAGGATGAATAGAAAGTGACCCCATGCTCTTGCAACATTTCAAGGCACCAGAGCTGCTCAAGGTGAAGGGTTCACTGTCACTTTCTCACATAAGCATGATGTGATAGATGCAAACAAATGGGAGAGATGATCAGCATTTTCTTTGTAGCCCTCCCTCTGTCTCTCGCTTGGACAACACCTGATACCCTTCATCTGAAAGTTCTCTGCACTCTTGAACTCACTGCAAGCTTGATATCATGAGATCCCTGAGTCATGGAGCAAAAGTGTTGCCCAGTGGGCTTTTCCATAGAGAGGAGAACACATCTGAGGATGGGTCTTCTGTAGACAGCTCATTCTTAAATGGGTTTACACTAAGAGCACAACAGTAAATCCTCTCACTTGCTACAATCCTCATCCCCACTGAGACCATACACATACACATCACCATCCTTAGACCCACACTAATCCTTAGCCCTCCCACTATCAAAGCCCACCTTTAGATACACCCCACCACAAGACCATCTATTTTCCACCTTTGACTTTGAAATGCCCACCTGTCTATGCTTGCCCATATCCCTCCAAACATTTCTTATTCATGTACTTATCCAAATATGTTTTAAACATCGTAATTGTACCCACATCCACCACTTCCTCTGGAAGTTCATTCCACACATGAACTACTCTCTGTGTAATAAAGAAAATTGACCCCATGTCTTTTTTAAATCTTTCTCCTCTCATCGTAAAAATATGTCCCCTATACTTGAAATCCACCATTCTAGGGAAAAAGACACCTGTCATTTACTTTAACTATACCCCTCAAGATTTTAGAAAACTCTATACAGTCACCCCTCAACCTCCTACGCTCCAGTACAAAAAGCCCCAGCCTATTCAGCCTCTCCTTATAACTCAAACCCTCCATTCCTGGAAACATCCTGGTAAATCTTTTCTGAACCTTCTTCAGCTTAATAATATCCTTCCTATAACAGGGCAACCAGAACTTCTCACAGTACTCCAGAAGAGGCCTCACCAATATCCACTACAACTTCAACATAATGTCCCAACTCCTATAATTCAAAGATCTGAGCAATGAAGGCAAGCATGCTAAACATCTTCTTAACCATTGTGTTTGTTAGTGATGCAAACTTCAAAGAATTATGTACCGGAACCAATGACTGTTTTACCTAATTTTTTTGATAATTTCAGGAAAGAGTTAATTCATTCACTCAGTAACTTGTGTAGATCCAAGTGCAAAGTTAGTAGTACAAATGCTATTATAATCTGAACTGGTGGATGTTTAGATCAACAATCCAAATATAAACTTCACACACTAAATGATATATCCCAGACAGTCTCTTGATGTGGTAATGGGTGTGAAGGCCTATGCATTCATCCTTGATGGTGCCATTCTTCTTGGGGAATCATCCCATTTTCTTACAATCTGTAATTTTATAAACCGTTTCAGTTTTTAAAATAATCCTGTGGTGTCTTTTCATCCTATCATGTCCCCACTTTCTCAATAACGTATTTAACCACTACTCCTTCAGACTTAAATACATTTTCCATAATCCTCACTAGATCAGACATAATTTCCCAGGACCCAACAAATAAAATAGCCAATTCCAGCATGCCGTTTCTCTGGGGTGAGGCCTGGAAATTGATAATTGGAACTGCTTCAGGAATACAAATAGCCTGACTTTTCATATATTGCTGCCTTTCCAGAGGTGAAACCATAACATGGCAGTCTGTTAAAATTGTTGACAATGGAGCTAAGATTATATACTTTGGCTATTGAATTATTCAGGAATAATTACCCATCATTGACTGGTAGGACAGTGCTTCACAATAACAAGAATTCCATTCCTATTGCTTGAGATTCTGGGATGTCGACTGGAGTATTGGTGATTATATTCCATCATTCCTTTTGTTTACCATGAAAGCTACCATAGACCTTTAGTATTATTGAAGTCAATGAAATACATAGCTCATTTGAGAAAGATTTTCCTTCTAATTGAAAATAAAGGCTATGGATTTGTCCCCCAACTTTTCCCCCTTTTCTCTTATGGTCAATACATTTGTTTGGAATTTAACATCTTGCATGTTCTATTTAATTGCTTCAGTTGTTCTCATTAATTGTTTCCCCTGCTTGCACCCTTCACTTGGTTCTCTAACTCGGACCTCATTCAGTGAAATATGCACTTGGCTGATGGTTTAAAACATAAAAGTATTTGTTCACGAGTCATGGTATCACTATGATTATACTTTAGATACACTGTTAAATGAACCAATGAAATAAATCCTCAAAGGCTTCTGTATCTAACATACAGTTATAAGGATAATTTTGGCGTGGGTGTCTAACTGAATGTACAAAGAATCATGATATCAATTCAATAGAATGTGAGGATTACAATTACAAACTGTTCCTTGCTTCCAATTTAAATGACTCCACAAAAAGTCTGTAATCTTTCCTGTCAAGACTTTTGATGAACAACTACATTTCCAAACTGCCTGAATCATTTCACTTGAACAATAGTGGAACGGCAAAAATATTAATTTCTCTTTTTAGATTTGATTTTTGCTGGCATGGCATGTATGAAAACTCAGAACATAAGTCTGCATCCACTATTCCCGAGAGGATTATTTCCGAAAGTAATATATGCTTAATTCAGACTAGCAGTAAGCACAAGTTCACTCTTCCTCCCCACTGTGGCTGGGATGACGACAAAAGCTGCAGTCACCTGTATCTCAGCTGCCTGAGACCAGACAACATCATAGATGCCAAGGGTTCAGCCCCGGTCCTACGCTGGCTATGGTGTAGGATAAAGAAAGATCAAGATGAAAATAAGACAGACTAATGCACATTTACCCGTCTCAAAAAGGCTGATCGTATTTCCCCACAATATGCAACATTGTTAAGTCCATCCTTTTACAATGCTTGGGTTTTGAACAGATTCCTTTCGGGAGTCCATTCATAGGTTAATCTGTATGCAAGCTGGAGCACAACGCAGGACAATATAAAGGAGCCATTCATACATACAGGAAATATTCGTATGTTGGGTCTTTAACATTACACCCTATAGGAGATCGCATTCATAAGTATGAACATTCGTAAGTTGGACTTTCATAAGTCAGGGACCACTGTACTATTTAATTTATAGAAAGAAGGATTTTTTTCAATGTTAAATGTAAGTGCCGAAATCGATGTTACAAAAAGTCCACTTGCCACACTACTTACATAAATATATGCCATGAATTGCCTTCAGTTATTGTCATCTGCATTTACTCTAAATAAACACAGAAGTACATTAGATCCTACACTGTTCTTTGATTAAAAGAAATATAAACATGTAGCCAGCATTTTATTTCAATGCCTGGACTAATCTTTCAGAATTATTGGTTCCTTTTAACTCCTACAGAAGAGAATGTAAATATTTGAATATTGTCAATTTATTTTCAATACAAGAAATGTGAGCCAATGGAATTAATTCTTGTTATTCTACACATGTTGAATAACATAAATTTATAGTGCTCTGGGACAAGTTGGTTTATTTACAATTGTTCAGCCTGGAAGTCAGCCTGATGATGTCACATATGTTCAGGTTACCGATATTAAGCCCATGCCCAGCACCTTTTAATTATACTTCTTTGTTTTTAATTAATTACTGTTCTGCCTCACTAATCTGTGATATAATAAAGTCATATGGATAAAAATATGAGAAAACAATTTGACTCTTGAAAGAAAACAGCAGCTAGCTGTTAACCCAATGAGATTCTGCAGATGAAGTTACTCACTGAGGCTGTTAGTCAATATATTCACTCAGCAATCTTCATAAAAGTTTGGTAGAAGAAAATGCATCACAGAAAAATCTAAGCCTGGGCTGCATAATCGGTTTAGAATCAGATCTTCCATAACTGACTTCCAGATAATGAAAGGTATTTTTGAAATGTTGTATATCCACTGATCCCCAGAATATGACAGCCTACTGTAGCAGTGTCATGTGGATCTATTTCAGAGCTCAAAATTTTCATTGAAATCTGTCATTTCAGACCATATTTCAAAAGATCATTGAGGTACAAATGCTGCACAAATAATTTTGAACAAGTCAATGAGGTGATGAACTTGCAGTTAGTTAAGGTCCATTTTTTTAATATAAATACTGGTTAAATTAGCACCGATACCCATACTTCAATCAGCACAAAACCAAGTGAACAGAATCAGACAAGAGGAATTCTGTACTATCATCCAGATCAAGAAACATACTATACAAGCTTCTGTTTCGTGAAGAAAGACAATCATTGAATCAACTTCCAGAGGCATTTTGAAGTTGCAAAGAACGTTCGTGGAGATAGATGAAGGTAGGAAGGTAAATCCAAAATGCCAACATCACATTTCTCGATAAGGATGCATGTGGTCTAATCCATATCCGAACCTGAATTCTGATTCAGGCTAAGAGGTCTTGCTACTGAATGAATAGTAATGTCAGTGTCCTAGTATAGTTTGGAACCGGCAGCGGATAGACAGCAACTAGCTTGTTCATTACACAAGTTACTATAAGGCCAGAACAAACAACTATGATCAAAACAGCTGCATTACCAGAGGAGAATACACAAAAGAACAGCTCTGTACTACTTGATAACACACTAAAAACAAGGAATAACAGCAACAAATGCCCTAATTTAAATAGATAAAGATACATTTGACAGTTCTTACTGCAACAAAACTGATGGACATAAGCTGACTCTGCTTCTCCTGGAGAGATTTGTCAATCCACATTTCTATTGACTAAATCTAAAACCATTGCCAGGCCAATAGTCAAGTAACTACAAAACCCAGATGACTTTATCAATATTCACAGATTTGGTTCTACCATGAAGTTGCACCAAACATCAGAAGATCTCTTGGACAGAATTGTTGAAGAAGACCACCTTGCTGCTTGACAAGCTCTATACAGTCACCCTGAGGGAACCTGAAAACACAAGATGGGAATAATAAATATGTGCATGTCAAAAAAAAATCAAAATTTCAATTCCTTAACAAAAACATCAGGTCAACACTCAAACATTACTACAGAAGAGAACCAATCAAGATCCTAGTGGACAGTAAGAAGTTCATGAACACTCAGCAGAAGAAACTTGGCATAAAAAAGGAAATCTCCATGTGTGGCTGCCTGGCAAGAAGTAATGATCAAGTGCGCCAATAACTGTTGGAGAAATAAAAAAAAACAAAAGAAGTGTGGATGCTGGAAATCAGAAAGAGAAACAGAAATTGCTGGAAAAAAAAAACTCAGCAGGTATGGCAGCATCTGTGGAAAGAAAAGAGAGTTAATGTTTCGGGTCCAGTGACCCTTCTTCAGAACACTTGGAGACGTGATCGCACCACTGCATTCAAGATGGAAACCAAAAGCAACAGAGAGGAGGATTTCAAATGTTTCACTGAAGAACAAGTACTTCAAGCAACAATTGTTTATGGACTTGATGGAGTCAATACCCTTAATGTGAATAAAACTCAGTCTGTTCTTGGAGTTGAATTAGCTCCTGACGTCATCAAGACATTGCTGAATATAAGTGCCCAAAAAATTACCAATGAGAAAATGACAGATGATCAAATACTGGAAATTGGAACAGATTCAAAACCTCAAGAAGTCCAACAAGCTAAGAAAGATGCTGATAATGACAGTGTTGAGAATGACTCACTCTCATTATTCTGTATGTTCACCCACTGCTTAGAAGGAGTGTTGAGATAGTCGAACGGCAATGTAAAATCAGCTGCTGTAGATGTAGCACAACTTCAAAATGTCCTACACCTAGCAGACACATGGAGAAATGAATAGTAAAAAATGACCTCTCAATAACATGCAACCATCCATTTTTTAATAACTATCCGCAGTTATACATACTCAATTATACATAAATATTCACATTTGTGCTTCTGGAAGAAATAAATTTAATTTACTTCATTTAATTCAGTTGTTAATTTTAGAACTGAGATAGGTAATTTTTTTTGTTAAGTGAAGGTATATGAGGTTAGGCCACAGATTAGTCATGATCTCATTGAAAGGCAGAATTTCAAACTTCAATATGTCAAAAAATATGCATGAAGAAGGAGAGATTTTTTTCAAACGGAGTTTCTGTGGGAGACACTTCCAAGTGTTTGTCGAGTTTCAATCTGGAGAAAGATGTTTTTTATGTTTGAAACTTTATACTTCAAAACAAATTACGCAAAAAAAGTGAAGAAGGAGAGATTGTTTTACATACAGAGTTTCTAGAGAGGCCAACACTTGGATGGCTCTGGAGGGACTTATTTTTTTATCCAGAGCTTGAAAGCTGATGGCTGGAGGTCTTGAGGAGGAGCATTTTCTTGACTGTTTCAGCTTAGTGTTTGGTTTTTTAAAAGTTTTTTTATCTTTTGCATGATTAAAATTAAGATCTATGGTTAAGGAAGGGTAGGTTACTTTTATGTATAAGGTGCTATTGACAGCTTCTTCTTTTAAGGCTTAATGTCACAAAGGGCATTCAAGAGAAAAAGAGTGTAATGGTTAGCGGATTTAGAGAAGTGGTTACACAGCAGGATCAATCAGGTAAATGGGCGACTATCAGGAATGATAAGAAGGTAGTTCTGAAGTCTCCTGTAGCTATTCCTCTCTCAAACATTTACCATTTGGGTACTGTTGTAAGGGATAGTCTCTCAGAGGAAAATAGAAGTGGCAATCAGATCTAGGGCACCAAGACTTACGTTAAGCAGGGTTTTTCAAGATTAAAAAGAATAACTATTATAGGGGACTCTCCCATCAGGGGCACAGACAGGAGATCCTGTGGCAGTGAGCGTGAATCTTCCTGATGCCAGGTCTCAAAACGTTTGAAACATATTGTCAAAAGGGAGAGTGAAAAGCCGGAAGTTGTTCTACACATTGGTAGAAATGACATCATTAGGAAAAGGGTTAAGGCTTTAAGAGTGAATATAAGAGGTTAAGGAGAAGGTTAAAGAACAGAACCTCAAAAGTAGTAATCTCTGACGACTAACAAGTGGGAGGCTTTCAAAGGTGTGATAACCAGAGTTCAGAGACATAATCTTTCTGTTAGATTGAAAGGTAAGGCTGGTAAGATTAGGGAACAATGGATGAATAAAGATATTGAGGTTCTAGTCAAGAGTAAAAAGGAATCATATATTAGATACAGACAATTGGGATCAAATTCATCTCTTCAAGAGTATAAAGAGTCTAGGAGCATTCTGGGGAGGGAAATCAGGAAGTCAAAGAGGAGATATGAGATAGCCTTGGCAGATAAGGTTCAGGATAATCCAAAGAGATTCTACAAGTATATCAAGAGCAAAAGAGCAACTAGAGAGACAGTAGGATCCCTTAAAGATCAACAAGGTTATCTTTGTGTTGAAGCTCAGGAGAAGGAAGAGATACTAAATGAATATTTTATGTCAATTTTTACTGCGGAGAAAGAAATGCAGGCTAGAGAATGCAGAAATAAATATTACTGTTTTGAAAACAGAAGAGGAAGTGCTGGGGTTCTTAGAAAACATAAAGATAAATCTCTGGGACCTGATCTAGTGTATCCCAGGATATTATGGGAAGTTAGGGAGGAAATTGTGGAGCCCCTAGCAGAAATATTTGTATCATCAATAACCACCAATGAGGTGTCAGAGAACTGGAGGGTGACTAAGGTTATGCTTTTATTTAAGAAAGGCTGTAAAGAGAAATGTGGGCACTATAGACCTGTGATTCTGTCATTGGTGGTGGGTAAGTTGTTGGATGACATCCTGAAAGATAGGAATTACGTGCATTCAGAGAGGCAAGAAATGTTTAGGGATAGTCAGTGCGGTTTTGTGTGAGGAAAATCATGTCTCATAAACTTGATTGAGTTTTTGAGGAAGTAACCAAAAAGATTGGTGAGGGCGGTACGGTAGACGTGTTCGTTTGGACTTTAGTCAAGCCTTTGATAAGGTTCCACATGATAGACTAATTATTAATGTTCGATCACATGGGATTCAAGGTGAGCTTGCCGACTAGATACAAAATTGGCTTGATGGTATGAGACAGAGGATGGTGGTGGAGGGTTGTTTTTCGGACTGGAGGCCTGTGACCAGCAGTGTTCCACAGGGTCCACTTTTGTTTGTCATTAATATAAATGATTTGGATGAGAATTTAAGAGACGTGGTTAGTAAGTTTGCAGATGACACGAAAATTGGTGGTGCAGTAGGCAGTGAAGGTTACAAAGAGATTGTGATCAATTGCGTCAATGGGCTGAGAAGTGGCAGACAAAGTTTTATTTGGATAAATGTGAGGTATTGCATTTTGGTAAAACAAACAAAGCAGGCCTTATACAACTAATGGTAGGTCCCTGGGTGGTGTTGTAGAACAGAGAGACCTAGGGGTTCATGTGCATAATTCCTTGAAATTTGCATCACAGGTAGACAGAACGGTTAAGAACATGTTTAGAAGACAGAGAAGATGCTTGCCTGCATTGCTCAAACCTTCAAGTATAGGAGTTGGTGCATCATGTTGCACCTGTACAGGACATTGGTGAAGCCTCTTCTGGAATATTGTGAGCAGTTCTGGTTGCCCTGTTATAAGAAGGATGTTATTAAACTGGAGAGTGTTCGGAAAAGATTTACCAGGGTGACGTCAGGAATTGACGATTTGAGCTATAAAAATAGGCTAGATAGGCTGGGATTTTTTTAACTGGAGTTTATGAGGTTGAGGGGTAACTTTATAGAGGCTTATAAACTCATGAGAGACATAGACAAGGTGAATAGCAGAGGTATTTCCTTAAGGTAGGGGTGTTCAAAACTGAAGGACATATTTTTAAGGTGAGAGGAGAAAGATTTAAAAAGGACATGAGGGGTAACTTTTTTGCACAGAGAGTGGTTTGTGTGTGGAATGAACTGCCAGAGAAAGTGGTAGATGCAAGTATAGTTCCAACATTTAAAAGACATGTGGATAAGTATACAAATGGGAAAGACTTGGAGGGATATGGGCCAAGCGCAGGCAGGTGGGGCTAGTTTAGTTTGGGAACATGGTTGGTGTGGACTAGTTGGACCAAAGGGTCTGTTTCCACGCTGTTTGACTCAATGACTCTATGACAGATTCAAGGGGCTGAATGGCCTACTCCTGTTCCTATGTTCCAATGTACTTGAACTTATCAGGATGGCATGGTGGCTCAGTGGGTAACACTGCTGCCTCACAGCACCAGGGACCCGGGTTCAATTCCATCCTTGGGTGACTGCCTGTGTGGAGTTTGCATGTTCTCCCCGTGTCTGCAAAGGTTTCCTCCTACAGTCCAAAGATGTGCAGGCTAGGTGGATTGGCCATGCTAAATTGCCCGTAGTGTTCAGGGACGTGTAGATTAGGTGGGTTATAGTGGGATGTCTGCGTGTCAGTTTGGGCTGAAGGGCCTACTTCCACACTGTAACAATTCTGTGACCTTCCTTTTATTTGTTTACATCAAATGACATGATTTGTCCCTTTATGAAGCATTTATAACCACTTTATTTGTAGTTCCACATTAGCCTGGCTGCTGGCTTGGCATTTTTGAAAGGACCTCATTAATGTATAGTGTTATCTATTATACAGCATTGAAATAACAAAGTGGCGGCAGAGTAGGATGCTCCAGCTGAAGCTCCTCCACTCCTCCCATTCTTCTCCTTTTTTCCTCTTGGTGCTTTTTTACTTCTTCTCCCACAGCCTCCAATGATTCCTGGCCTCCAGCAATGATTCCCAGCCTCCGGTGATGATTCCCGGCCTCCAATGACTTCTAGCCTGACGCAGCGTCCTCCTAAAGCATCCACCCCGCCTGGCACAGCAGCCTCCAGCGTGTTGTCCTCTCAGCCCAGTGTGGCGTCCTTGGCCCAGAGTGGCAGTCTGAAGCGATGTGCCAGCCTCATGATCCTCAAGGTGAGGCTTGGCATGGTCTGGAGCCAGGGCCAGGTGCAGATTGGAAGCTAAGTGCCAGTGTGGTCTGTTGTTCTGAACTTTTATTTCTACAATGCTGGATATTTTATTTCTATATTGTCTAAGATGTAACTAAAGAAGCTGTACCTAGGTACCTTTGTAACTAAGTTGCCTCTGTAAGTCGCGATGTATAAACTTTTCACTGCTCTCATTGAGTATATGTGACAATAAAGGCTAATTCTAATTTTAATTCTATGGATTGCAATATAGCACTTCTCAGCACATACCCAAAATAGAGGGCAAGAAAAATTTTCATGAGACTTTCATTTTCACGTGCCTTTCAAAACCTCAGGCAATTCCAGGACACTTTACGGCCAATTGAAGTGCCATCACTACACGAATGTTGGAAACATGTAGCCACTTTGCACACAGCAATCTATCTCTCACTGACAGCAATGTGATAATGAGCATATAATCCTTTGTCTGTCAGGTTAGTTGAAGTTTGAAGTATTTGGCTAGGGCACAGGGCTAAAACCCTGCTTTCCTTCAAACTCATGTTGTGAGATCTTTTATATCCACCCGAGAGAGCATAGAGGCTCATGTTACTATCTCATCCAAAATCCAGCCGCTGTAACAGTCTAAATGTCCCATGATGCTGCACTGGAGTGCCAACCTCAATGTGTGTTTACAAATCCTGAGAGTGAACTTCAACTGACAGCCTTCTGACACTGTTACCAACTGATTGGTACTACATCTCCAGGCAGATTGCAGATTACAAATGCTACAAAAGGAATTCTCCTGGACTGTCTGGAAAAGGCAATACATGAAATACGGAATTACTTCAGAATTACAGAAGAAACACATGGAAGAACAAATGATCATATTTCTCTATTCTGTAGGCCAAGTAGCAGATCATGTTTTGAAACCACAAAATGGAAGAGACAGACACCTTTGATAATATTGCTAGAGCATTTGACAATTATTTTAAATTAAGCATAAAAGCATATAATGGAGAGAACAGGTTTTATTATAAGGTTGCATCTTCTAGGAGTTCATATTGATAACTTTATAAATGATGCTTATACGTTGTCAGAATTTCATGATAATGGTCATTTACAGTAGAACTAATTCAAGATAGGATTTTCAACATAATTTCAGATACATTTGCCTCAGATACCTTATAATCAAAAGGGGATCTCACACTGGAAAAACATTGTGCACATAGTGCCCGCAGCTGAAATCTGAAAACAGCACAAGGAAATGATGAAAACAAAAAGCCAACCAATCTGATAATTAAGAAGATTATCAGACTTTGTCAATTTTCTAAGGGACAAAAACACCTAAACATCACATAGCAGACCAAAACAACATAGTGTTAAATTCTTTGATGCTAGAACTCACTCTTCCAGATGTGGATTTTAGAACACATATAAAATGTCAGCTTTATCCAACTTTATTACACCAATGTAACTTTTGTAAGTGGAACATTTTCAGAGAACATGCAAGAGTCAAAAACAACTGTTGAACTACAGAATCAACAATCCTTGTACAAAAAAGGTTAACACCTTACAGCAGATATCTTTGGAAGAAATCCCTGAATACCAAGACATACCTTCTTTGAAACATATATCTTTAAATGATGATATACACAGGTGTGAATCAACCTTTTTATGGGTCATAGATCACTTGTTAACCAGATATAACAGGGATCACAAAGGTTACCAGTTATCCAATTAATTTCAAATTAGGCACTTGGGCAAGGGTTACTACTTCATCAGCAAAAGTTCCTTAGATGAGGAGAAGGGAGCTATAAACATCTGACAGAGAGCTTTATGGCATGGGGAGAACACTGCTCAACACCAAAGTAATGCAGAGTAGTCTTAAAAAAGTACAGGGATCTATGCCTCGTAGAAAAGATATACATCATCAGAAACTTACACTTCTCGCTACTGAACAGAAAATCATGCTTTGCTATTACAATTCTGTAGTACGTTATCATAGAATAGAATCATAGAATCCTACAATGCAGTTAGAGGCCATTTGGCCCAATGGGTCTGCACTAACAGGTGCCACCACAAGACTCATATTCCCCTCCCTTCTCTTGTCAGCCTTCCACAGGGACCATTCCCTCAAGGACACTCTGCTCCATTCCTCCTCTCCACTCCCAACATCTCCCTACACCCCCATGGCACCTTCCCATGCTACTGCAAAAGGTGTAATACCTACCTGATTGCTTCCCCCTTTCCTCACTATCCAAGGCTCTCGACACACCTTCCAGGTGAAGCAGTGATTTACCTGCACTTTACTCAATCTAGTCTACTGTATTTGTTGCTCACAATGTGGTCTCCTCTATATTGGCGACACAAGATGTAAACTGGGTGACCACTTTGCAGAACACCTACATTCTGTCCACAACAATGACTCTGAGCTTCCAATTGCCTACAACTTCAACACACCACAGTGTTTCCTGGCCGGCATCGCTGTCTCAAGCTTGCTGCGGTGCTCAGCGCAAGCTGGAAGAATGAATTCTCATTTCCTTTTTGTGGACCCTGCAGCCTTCAAGACTCCACATCCAGTTCAATACCTTTAGGGCCTGAACACCTTCTTCCATGACCTTCATTGACCGCTCCACCATTGGCCATATCATCACATCCAATTCAGCTGGTTAGAAGGAGTACCTAAACAGCACTGTCAGCATTACCATGTGCGATCAAATCTGATACCATGACAACGATTTCTAAATGAGTACACATGAAAATGGAAGGATCAGATGTTAGTTTACCTTATTACAATGTAAAAAGGAAAAGATTTCTTCTCTCAAAAACTCTCTTCTCCGATATGGTTTGAGGAAACCAAAGTTTGTCCAAAAGAGATAATTGTTTAACAGTTAACACCAGTAAATCTCCTCAGCAAAGGATAGCCAGGAAATCAAAGATCCACCCATGTTCCAGAATGGCAATGAACCATACCTGATCTTTTCATCCTCATGCAGTCGATTTTCAACCCAACCAAGTTGTCAACTGTTTATAAATTCAGAGATTTAGCTGGAGATGGGGTAAGGGTACATGTACTGTACTTACTGAAACAGTTGCATAAAGAGTTTAATAACTAGAAAAAAGCTTTGAGGCAGTTAGTCGTATAGGCAGTTAGTATCTGAAAGTGTTAACTATATCAACTGATAAGCACCACCCATAGAACATAAAGAGCTGTTCCTAGGTGGAGTTACCTGGTTGTTCAGTTGTCTCTAAGTTGTTACCAAAATGTTTCAGTGGTAGAAATGTGTGCTTACTCTGAAGGATAGCATCAAGCCTTACAAAGGACTCTGATGTAATTCAGATGCATTATGACTACCTATAAAATACAATGTAACGAACTTATTCTATTTATTAACACCAAATCTATCTTCAGTTGCAGACTTTGTGTTGGGATTTTTCCCCAATTGTTATCAGTAACTTAGATTAATGCCAATAACAAGGATTAGTCACAATGAATCTACACATGGCATCCCTGATAACTTCGACAGACAGAACCACAGCATGAAGCGAGAAGAACTCACACACGTTATCATTTGCCATGAATATCTCTGAGACAGAAAGTGATAATTTTCCAAGGCACGCTCAATATTTTCTCCAGACATGTTGCTTTGATAATGGTGGGTCAGGAACAAGTTCCACGTAGATCCTCAGCACCAGGAAGTAAATGTGTACTGAAAGTAGGGAAGACTATCAGCAGAACTAAACTCTGTTCCAAATCCCTCCAACTTGAACTGAGGAATTTGTTGTACAGGAAACTTATGGATGGATCTAAGTAAGTGAAAAAGGTGTGAGGATAATGTTCTGAATCTCATGATCTCCAACTTTCAACCAGTTCATAACATTCAGCAGATTCAGAAAAGTCCTTGAGCTAGCCCTTACATTGAAGGACGTTGTGTCACATCGGTAACGGGGAAAATTACCTGGACACTTTGCTCCAAAGGGTGATCACATTCCTCACACAAAGTCATTCAAAATTTGTCTGTGATCAGAGACAGGAGGATGTGACTGCAGGCAAGGCAGGTACAAGGACTTGGGGCCTGCAGTTGAGGAACTTCGACCCATGCAATTGTCCAACAACTGTGAGGTTTTCGCAAACTGTGCAGCTGAGATTTGGAACTGTTGGATCGATGAAAGAACTGGCCACAAGTCTGTGGTACAAGGAGACATTCAAGTTGTGGGGAGGAAAGAAGAATGTATTAGTGGTATAACTAGGAGGATAGATACTGTTTTCTGGGGCCATGATCATGATCACTGACCCGAAGTCTGTGCTGCCTGCCTGGGAATGTAGCAGGATCATCACACACAACCTTTGTGTCTTACTAAAATCTCCACCACCACAATTGTCCATGGAATACAGCCCAAGATTCTACGTTACAACATGACTGGACTGTGATTTATTTGTTAGCACTTTGCACACTGCCCAAGCTTTCAACTGGAAATGGTATTTTGCATTTCTAAACAGTCTTCCATCAATGTTCTGTTCATGACAGTTGATCCTCCCATCAAACATTTTCAACATGCTTTAGTTGATGGAGCCCATCCTCTGCCTATTTTCCATTTATCGGCAATTCCTCAAAGCTTCTGCCTTACCTCTTCACATCAATCTAATCTTCATTCATCATCGAAATCTTTTTCTGATCCTTTTTATTCCAAAAACAAGAATTTCCTCCTGTCCGCATCACCTCATTAAGTGCATGCATCCTTCATTCCTCTTGCAATGTAACAATGGAATCTGACTATATCTGACTTGTTAATTGTTTAGTAATTGTGTATTTAATTATATTCAGGTGGGAATTCACTTGTGCGTCTGTGTATCATGTGTGGCTGTCCCTCCTAAGAGTGTTAAGTCTATCCACAGACACCTGAGTAGTCTGTGATTTCCGAAGCCTGAAGGAATTTGTGCTTCATAGTTGCGTTCAGTGGGAGCGGTTGCGGCTCACTTTATGTTATATGAAACGACCTCACTCAATTTCCGGTAGTAATTCATTCTGAAACTTCGGTCACTTGTGTGGAAGAGGGCAGGCAGATGAGAAGAGCTCCTCACTTGTCTGCTCCTGGGCCAAAGTGACCATTAACAGGTCCAAGTTGCAGGTAGTCAAATGGGCCATTCAGCCGTACTGCCAGCTTTGTTACAATGGCTACGTCCATGTCCCTGGAGAGGGGGGAGCACAGTGTCCACATGTACACTTCAGGCCTCTCACAACTGGTGGGCACAGCGATGAGGGGAAGCTGGAATGCACTTTTAGCCCCAGGAACAACATTTTAATTTAAATTAAGCCATTAAGTTTCCTTTAAAGTTTCTTTCTCTTTCAGTTCTGAAGAAGGGTCACTGAACCTGAAATGTTAACTCTGATTTTTTTGCCACAGATGTGACACATCTGCTGAGTTTTCCCAGCAATTTTATTAAAGAGAGTCAACAGTGGCCCTTTCAAAAGGATCACTTAATTGGTATGGATTTACAAAAGGGATAAATATGGGGGCAGAGTGAAACCGTTGTGGTTAGGTTTGACTGTGCATGTTTGTAATGTGCATCTCTGCAAATAAAAGTTTATAATGATTAGGCTGAAAATCTATCATTCACCATTT
The DNA here is from genome assembly GCF_021869965.1 of Rhincodon typus. Taxonomy (NCBI): domain Eukaryota; kingdom Metazoa; phylum Chordata; class Chondrichthyes; order Orectolobiformes; family Rhincodontidae; genus Rhincodon; species Rhincodon typus. Next base: position 57,217,780 of record NC_063340.1, read on the forward strand.
GGCTCTCTGAAATAGCACATTAATCTCCCCCTTCCGCTTCAGCACAGCAATAAAAATTCTTTGAAGACAGACACAGTGATGGTAATTCTCACCTGCAGCATATGGAAATGAAATTTTAAAACAAGAACAGAAATTGCTAGGGAGCTTCAACAGGTCAGGTAGCATGTGTGGGGAGAAAGCAGAGTCAATGTTTCTGGTCCACGTTCTGAAGAAGGGTCACTGGACTCGAAACGTGAACTCTGCTTTCTCCCCACAGATGCTGCCAGACCTGCTGAGGTTTTACAGAAATTTCTACTTTTGTTTCAGATTTCCAACAACCACAGATCTTTGTTTTGGGAAATGGCAACATCTGCTACTGCAATCGGTGAACAATACACGCTAATATTTTCTCATCCCAGCAACATACAAAGTAACCAGGACGTAAAAACCAGCTGGGTTCCTCCATTACAGCTGTGAATATCGGGCCTGCACCTAGACATGGTGGGAGAGAGAGGAACAGAGTAAAGGATATGTCAGTAGCACAGGAGTTCAAGCATTGTGTAAAGTCAGCACTTTTCTTCATTGATAAGGGGATCAAGGGTTATGACGAGAATGGGGTTGAGAAACATGTCATCCATGATTGAATGGTGAAACAGACCCATTAGGCAATGGCCTAATTCTTCTCCTACATCTTATGGTCTTATGTAAATCTACATTTACTCACATTGTTCTAATGTCTGCTTTAGTCTTTTTATTGCAATAGGACAAAACTAAGTAAAATAATGTGAAAGATGTAGAGTAAATTCAAGCAGCACTAGGATGTGTTGTATCGCAATTGACAAACATTGGTTCCTCTCATAGAGAACAAAAAGACTAACTGCAGATAGCCTCAGCCATCAGGGAAGCGCACACCTATTGGTTGTGTATTGCAGCCAAGAAGATCCAGATACACCTTGAGAATGGTGAAGGTGAACATAAGATGTACAGGAGGATCCGGGGCCTGGGATTCACAAATTGTCCTCCACTCACGTGCACCATTTCACTATCACTAGCCTAGGAACAAGGTTTAAACAGGCACATCAGCTTTACCAGAGTCAGTACATCAGATGCATAATTGAATGAAAAACTGAACTTTGTATTGAATAATGAACAAGGGCAGCAAGTCAGATTATTAGAAATGTGTAATACAAAAAGCAAAGAGCTGCCTACAAACTGCGCAAATTAGATTCTAACTAGCAAACAAAATGTCTCCACCCAGTTCCTTCATCCTGGAAGTTGGTGGCTATAAGGTTATCTCACTATGACCACCCTGTCTGAGCTGTATTGCATGGCACTGCCTGAATAGTCGAGATATCAGAACCTCATCTTCAGGAGACAGATGATCTGAAGGGGAGCAGTTCTATCCCATTGCTCCATGGAAGTATAAGAGTTTCCTTGTGTTTCCAAGAGCCAGGTTTGGAGAGTTGCCCCGTGTTGTCTATCAATTGTCCTTGTATGGGCCGAAGACCTTGTAAAGTGGCTGGTACCTGTGAATGTTCCAGTATGTACAGGCTGTGGCACCTTCTGCTGGACACCAAGCACAGATCTGCAAAATCTGCCTGTTACGGTCACCAATGAGTTGAACCTTAAGGGAGTGAAATCCTTTTCTGATCATAAACACTGCTAGTTAGTGATGGGGGATGTACTGAGAGATGTATGGCTACAATTGTTTGCAAGCTGTACCTCAGGAAGTCAGTGAGAGATGGGAATCCCAATGGCCTCATTGTTTCACTGGCGGCGTCAAGGGGGAATGAGATAAATAGGTAGCCTTCAGCAAAATTCACATCAGTGACATCCCAGATGTACTTATGAGGAGACGACTGCGAAATGTCACAGAGGTTCCCAGTTATACCCTGAAACAACCCCTTGCAAAGAAATTAATGGTAGCGGTAACCTTGGGGGTGACTGCGATGGGTTTACCACCTAACCCTTGTGAGCACAAGTCCTTGTGCAGAAGTTGGTAAAGGTGTGACTGGGTAGCTCGGGACCTCTTTTGTCTTCTTCTGCACTGGCTTTCAGTCATTCACATGAGAGCTGCACTGAAGTCTGTAGATACAATATCACATTGGAAACCTCCGCCTCCTGTGCTGTATTTTTTCCTGCTGCTTCTCAAAATTGGTTCAAAGGTAGGAGACAGAGGGTAGTGGTGGAGAGTTGCTTTTTGGACCGGAGGCCTGTGACCAGCGATATGCCGCAAGAATCAGTGCTGTGTCCACTGCTTTTTGTCATTTATATAAATGATTTGGATGTGAATATAGATGAAATGGTTAGTATGTTTGCACATGACAGCAAAATTGGTGGTGTAATGGAAAGTGAAGAAGATTATCTCAGAATACAACAGGACCTTGATTAGATGGGCAAATGGACCGAGGAATGGCAGATTGAGGTTAATTTAGATAAATATGAGGTGCTGCATTTTGGTAAGGCGAATCAGGGCAGGACTTATACACATAATGGTAAGGTCCTGGGGAATTTTGCTGAACAAAGAGACCTAGGGGTGCAAGTTCATTGTTCCTTGAAGGTAGAGTTGCAGGTGGATAGGATAGTGAAAAAGGCATTTGGTATGCTTGCCTTTATTGGTCAGTGCATTGAGTATAGGAGTTGGGAGGTCATGTTGCAGTAGTACAGGACATTGGTGAGGCTATTTTTGGAATACTGCATTCAATTCTGATCTCTCTGCTATACGAAAATGTTGTGAAACTTGAAAGGGTTCAGAAAAGACTTACAAGGATGTTGCCAGGGTTGGAGGGTTGGAGCTATAGGGAGAGGCTGAATAGGCTGGGGCTATTTTCTCTGGAGTATCAAAGGGGTGACCTTATAGAAGTTTATAAAATCATGAGGGGCATGGATAGGGTCAAAGTCTTTTCCCTGGGGGAGGGGAGTCCAAAACTAGAGGGTATAGGTTTAAGGTAAGAGGGGAAAGAGTTGAAAGGGACTTAAAGGGCAACCTTTTCACGCAGAGGGTGGTGCATTTATGGAACAAGCTGCCAGTGAAAGTGGCGGAGGCGGGTACAATTACCACATTTATTTGGGATCTGGATGGGTATATGGATAGGAAGGGTTTAGAGGGATATGGGCCAAATGCTAGCAAATGGGACTAGATTAATGTAGAATATTTGGTTGGCATGGACGAGTTAGCCCGAAGGGTCTGTTTCTGTGCTGTATGACTCTATGATTCTTCTCACTCTGGAGGCTGTTACCTACTTTTTGTGTTGGGCCTATAGGAGCAGTTCCCTCCATTGCTTCTTGCACCTATTTCTTCAGCTGAGCAGCCGTGCCAGGACAGCCAGCGGATTTACCTCAACCATCCTTTCTTCAGCTGAAGCTGAAGAGAAGTAATAGATTACACAGTGACCTTAAAGGCACACATGGGCTCTGATGTCCTTCACAATGAAGTTGAATGTTACGCCTTCAGAGAGAGTAATGCATAGCTAGCACAGAAACTAAATGCATTGAGCTGATAGAGAGTTTTGACTGACGTATCCTTACCTCATGTAAAATGGACCAACAAAGTGTCCATAGTATTGCTCGGGTTATTGCCAGCTCCTAAGAGACTCTCCCTTCCACAATCAGCCCACCCCCATTGACGTCAAAAAAAGGTTCAGTAGAATCCTTCAGGGAAAGAAATCTGTTGTCCTTACCTGGTCTAGGCTACTTGTGATTCCAGAACCACAATAATGTGGTTAACCCTTAAATGCCCTCTCGGCAACTCAGGAAGGGCAACAGATGATGCCCTAACCAGTGACATCCACATCCCATGGGGCTGTGCACTTTGGCTAATTTGGAAGATGTTGTGGTGATCGAGAGTGCCTTATTCCACTGAGCATTGTTGATCTCAGAGTTCACAACATGGCAATCAGTGGGCACAATGTACTCCTAATGGTTAGTTCATAAGTGCATTTCGCAACTGAATGTGCTGTTGAATGTTGACTTCCATATTTACTGTGAATGAAAAGCATATCGATTTTATTAACAAAATATTGCATATTAAAAACACCACGTGAGCATTTTCTCTGCAAAGCAGAACACAATGCTTTATTTCACCTAGTTCTTGTTGATTAAAATAATTGAGAGTTTTGTAGCGCTGTGTTTTCTTGTGTAATTTTTACTCATGGTTACAAAATAGCAATCATAGATAACTGAAGCAGACCTCGCAGTTGGGCTGCATGGTGCCAAAGCCCCAGCTGCTGTTGTCAGTCGGGAGGTCTCCATCCTTGAGCTGCAGCAGCTCGAAGTTGAAGGAGCTGACCACAAGGGAGAAGAACTGCTTGAGCTCATTGACTATGAAGAAGCATCCAGGGCACATGCTGGCACCTGCTCCCCATTGCATGCTGTAGTACTTGAGGTGGCAGCAGCACTTGTAGGAGTCGGTCTAGCAGAGACCACTGTAGCTGGGTTGCAGGAAAGGGCCATAGCAGAACTCGGAGATCTCCAAGTGGATCTCCGGGTCCATCTACAGAGACAGGTCTCGGCCTGGTCTCATGGCAGTATGTTGGCCTGGTCTCTCTGTGGCTCATGGCAGGGTCTTGGCTTGGTCTCTTGGTGGTGTGTCAGCCTGGTCTTTCAGCGGCTCATGGCAGGTCTCAGCCCAGTCTCTCAGCGGATCATGCCGGTGTATCAGCTTGGTCTCTCGGCTCATTACAGTGTCTCAGCTCTGTGTGCAAGTGGACCCTGCCTGGGCATGTTTCCGAGGCACCGGGGGAGATCAGAAGGTGACGGTATCTGCAGCAGTGTCAAGAACAGGCAGTTTATTTTTCTACTTATGCTATGGAGTAATGCTTAACTTTTTAACTCTGTTTCTCTTACTACTTTGTACCTAAGTTTTTTGTACCTGGGTGTTTTAGTACCTAAGACATTATACACTTTTCACTGTGCTCCTGTCCTTCTTTGAGCACATGTGGGAATAAAATCTAAATCTAATCTAGTCTAAATCTAAAAAAACATACAATTGGATATCTTGCAGCCCAGTGGTTAGAATCCCTGCTTCTTAGCCAGAAGTTCTGGGATTCAAGTCCTACTTCAGGAATAGTTGACAAAGAAGATGCATTTGTATTGCAGCTGGGTATCAACTTGTAAATCCTTCCAACACCCCTCTTAGCAGGCAGTAAGAGCTGGAGAAATTCCTGTCAGCCACTTGACAGCCAACAATCGGAGTTTGTATCATGATTATGCAGAGCTTCAGGAAACAACATGTATAAAAAAGCACATAAACTGCAACTAAGGTTCCATGGTCTCACATTTGGTTGAGTTGAGACCATGGGGAGAGCTTTGGTGGTGTAATGGTAGTGTCCCTACCAAAGAGCTACAAGGCCTGAGTTTGAGTCCCACCTGCTCCAGAGGCATGTCATAAGATCCCTGGACAGATTGATTATTAAAAAAAAGTACCCTGGATGCTGATGTGGATTAGATTAGAGGCACCAGCAGAGGGTTCGATTCCCATTCCAATGAAGGCAGATGCAGGACCTGCCTTTCCCATGGTACAAATCATAGTGCATGGGGTTGGCAAAGAACCCCTGTCGTTTGTAATTTATATAAGTGATTTGAATGAAAATTTAGATAGTCTGATTAATAAGTTTGCAGATGACACAAAAATGGGTAATGTTGTGGATAGTTGGACAGAGTAATGGCAGATGCAGTTTCATCAAATTCCTATAGGGCAGATAGAGACTATTTGGCCCACTGATTTGGCACCAACCCTCTGAACAGCATCCTACCCAGACCCACTCCATCCCCATAATCCCGTATTTACCAGAGCTAATCTACCTGCACACCCTACATTCTATCAGCAATTTAGTATGGCCAATCCACCTAACCTGCACATTTTTTTGGACTGTGGGAGGGAACCAGAGCATCCAGAGGAAACCCACGCAGACATGGGGAGAATGTGCAAATTTCACACAGACAGTCACCCGAGGCTGGGATTGAACCCGAGCGCCTGGTAAGGTAGTAGTGCTAACCACTGAGCCACCGTGCTGCCTTACCTGCTTAATCTGGACAAGCGTGAGGTGATGATTTTGGGAGATAAATTACAAGAGGAACGTATACAATAAATGACAGGACTCTGAGGAGGATTATATACACAGGGATCTTGGGATGCATGTCTATAGTTCCCTGAAAGTGGCAACACAAGTGGATAAGGTGGTAAAGAAGGCATACTGCATGCTTGCCTTCATTGGTTGGGGCATTGAGTATAAAATTTAGCAAGGCATGTTGCAGCTGCATAAAACCTCAGTTAGGCCATATTTGGCATATTCTGTGCATTTCTGGTTGCCACACTATAGGAAAGATGTGGAGGCTTTGGACAGGATTATAAAGAGGTTTACTGGGATGTTCAGAGATAGCAAGAACTGCAGATGCTGGAGTCAGAGATAACATAGTGTGGAGCTGGAGGAACACAGCAGGCCAGGCGGCATCAGAGGAGCAGGGAAGTTGACATTTCAGGTCGGGATGGACCCTTCTTTCTGAAGAAGGGTCCCGACCCAAAACGTCAACTTTGCAGCTTCTCTAATGCTGCCTGGCCTGCTGTGTTCCTGCACTCCACACTGTGTTTTTACTGGGATGTTGCCTGGATTGGAGTGTATTACCTATCAGGAGAGGTTGGACAAACTTGGATTGTTTGCACCAGAGCATCGGAGGCTGAGGGGTGACTGGATAGAAGGATGTAAAGTTATAAGAGCATGGGAAGGGTGGATAATTGGAATCTTTTTTCCCAAGATGGAAAAGTCAAATACTTGGCAGCATAGGTTTAAGGCGAGAGGGGAAGTTTAAAGGACATGTACAAGGCAAGTTTTTTTTCCACAGAAGGTGCTGAGTGCCTGGAACACACTGCCTGGGGAGGTGGTAGAAGCAGATATGATAGCTATTTTGTTTCAGAAGCATTTAGACAGACATGTGAACAGGCAGGGAATAGAGGGAGACTAACTGTGTGCAGATAGATGGGATTAGTTTAGAATGGCACTATAGTTGGGGCAGACATGGTGAGCTGAAGGGCCCGCTCCTGTGCAGTGGGCTCTGTGTTCTGTATTCTATTTAAATGAAGAAAATAGCAACAATATACAAATAAATTGCTGTGATTTAAAATTAGCATCTTTGGCCCACAACATTTGACCTATCACTGAGTTATCCAAACATGTTGGATTAGAAATTCAACTGACTTCATTTCTGAGTTGAGACTGCAATCACATCCTGCAAATGCCTGTTCAGGTGAAAGTGGCTAATACATAAAATTCATGTACTCATTTCAGCTAAATGATTATGGCATTGCCTGATGCACTGCCACTGTAGCTTACTGGTACTCCATTCTGCTGCAAGCTCTTTACATCATCCACCTACAGTAAGAGGGCCTGTCTTTTTGATTCTAGATTTAAGATTTAGCTAGCCACTGTTACAGGCTTTTATAATCATGTGTATTCTTCTAGTCTGGTGAAAAAAGCACAAGGACAAACATCAATTTTGTAGGAACCATGCTTATGACAAACTTAACAGCCTCCAAAAACTGACAGAGTTATCAACCAAAATCCAATGATTAATTGGAAGAAGCACTTTGATTATAATTTAATTAAATGATATGTGGTTAATAATCTGTAATTAATAAAGGATGAATGTTTTTAAATTGGTATTAATACATCTTAATATCCATATTTTAGAATGGAGTTTATCTACATTGTTGGAGACAAACTACTTCTGAAATGCAGCGCATCAAAATACCCCCAGGTTCTAACCATTGCCCGTGCATCAATAAATATAGATATATATCAATATTAAGAGATAAGGTAGTCCAAAGATGCTCCTTTTATTATGTTTTAAGGCAATTTACGGAGATAGGAAAGATCACTTAAATGAACCATCACCACATTATTAGCAAATTGAATTTTAACAATATATTTAAAATAAGGACTTCAAAATACGATTTCAAATGCTATGTTTAGTGCAAATGGATGGACATTGTCTGGATAACTGAGGATAGTGATAGTCTGGTCCACATCAGCAGGAGTCTAGATTAATATAAAAGCAATGTAATTTTTTTTTGCAGTGCAGATAATCAGAGCTTTTCTGTCAGAGTAAATTTTGAGGATTTTTGTATCAAAGAAGGAAGAAATTTCCTGCCAAGAGTTAGGTTTCAGGGACAATTAGTCAGGGACTTCTGTCCTGGTATAGTATTTTCAAGGACAGTCAAGGATTTTCTCTACTTATGTGAAAACCTGGAGATGTTTTGGCTGAAGAGGGAAGGGGCTTTCCTGTCCATTGAGCTTGGATCTGGATTCAATGTGAGTCTGTTTTGCATTTCTGGAAAGCATAACTTCTGTGTTTATTTTGTTTGGTACTTAAGTAATCTTTGCTTATTAGATATGTGTTTCATTATATTTAATAAAGCTTTATATTATTCATTAACTCGGCATTTTAGCCTTGCCAATGGTATATTCCTTTTTTTAATTTTGCCTGCACAATCAAATTGCATTTATCTAAATTACATAAATTCCCTTTTGAGTCTGAAATGGTTAGGAAGGTCAGATTGACATGACACCTCCTATCCACCAGACAGCAGCCTCTCACCCTGTTCGATGTAATGTCACCCTGTCACTCAACCAACATTACCTGGTCTGGCCTACATGTAACTCCAGATCCATTGCAATATGGTTGACTCTGAACTGCTCCCTGAGCAATTTGAAATGAACAATAAATGCTGCCTAACCAGTGATGTCCTCATCATGCATCCTGTTAATGAATTTTAAAAAAAATGTGGAGTCTGTACTCAGCAAGCAGCAGACTCAGGAGGTCTGGTGATCACATTTGGAAGATCAACATCAACGTATGAATGTACATGACATGACACCTCCTATCCACCAGACAGAAGCCCCTCACCCTGTTCAATGCAATGTCACCCTGTCACTCAACCAGCAACACTCTCTGGCACTCAAGGCTCATATCTATCATCCCAATACTCCCACTGATTGTCATATACCTACCAAAGCTGACAAGCTTGCACTCTCCTCTCATTGTCTCCACATAGCTATGGCAATTCAATTGTGGAAGGATACCACCCAAACACAGTGCTGCATGGCCACTGATATTTGGTCTCTCTCCTGCAGGGCAGAGAGAGGCACTGGAGAAGTAAGCAGTTCCAACAGGGAACTAAGACATTTCACATCTCCTGCACCACACAGAGGAGATGTCCCCAAATCATATGGTCTATAGTATTCAAAATCATTGAGAACATTGCAGATGACAATATGTTCCTCCTTTGTGTTACTTCCCAACTTCGAGAACATTCTGACTCAGTAATCTGGCATTTTATGCAAGCTGCTAATGGTGTGACCATGAACATCTTTGCTTCCCAACTCAATCCCTTCCCTTCCTCCAACCATCCCTTTCTGATTCCTGATTTTAGATACCCCAGAACTGCTGCCTGCTCAGATACAGGAACCCTTGGAGGAAAAGACAGAGCAACAGAATACCACAGACAAAACCATCCTGTCACTCTGTCTTTGAAATTCTCAGCTGTTGGAGGTGCAATTGTTAAGTAAGTTCACAACTGAGATTGAGGGATTTCTGCAAACTAAAAACATTAGAAATAATAGGGATACTGCTGGAAAATGGCATTGAAGTAGGCCAGGTGTGATCTTTTTTGAATGATGGACTGGGTTCAAAGGCCTAACCTTGCTTTTATTTCTAATGTTATCTGCCAGGCACAATAATCTCCTCAGAGAAGGGTACTGCATATTGCCTTGGACACTAGTATAGAGTTGGGATCAACACATATTGAGTTATTGAAAACAAGTAGATCTTAACTAGACCAAGTGTAAAGGATGATTTATTTGCCACCTCACTGGAGGGTTGAATTGCTGGTGAATGAAGCCCTGAAATAAGACAGAATACAGGAGAGCACATGCTTGCTAATATTCGGGATACACTGCCTGTTTTGTCAATCAGCCTCCTGTCACTGTCAAGAAGCACACAGGAGCCTGGTTTAAACTAGACAAAGGATTTGTCATGGACGTCTCCCTCGCCTCAGCCCTTCTTGTATCTCCCTGCCATGCTGCAAAGCGGAGATATTGCCATTGCTGCCCCCTAGCTGTAGCAATCTTTATGCACACAGATCACCCAGTTATTCGCTATCCATGGGAGGATGTGGCATAGCTCACGCAAATGCACCAAGGCTCGTCCAAAGACCTGCTAGACTACTTTTAGACACATTCCAATTGAAAAGGTAACATAAATGGAGCTTATTTTTAAGCAGAGTACCTGGTACTTTAAATGTTGCTATTACAGGGCTCAGCTTTTTTGTTCACACCTCTTTTTGTCAAGAGTTGAGAAGCAAACATTGCCAACATCTGCATTTCTACACATTGGATTTTGACTTCAGAACTGCTGGTTGGGCTATGCGATGTCTAGGTAACACCAACACAGCTGAGCCAGTACAGGGAACACACCTGATAGCAGATATCTCTGGAGAATATCACGCAGGTTGTACATTAATGGCCTGTCCCCACGAATGCCCAGGTGTTGAGTCTTTTCAATTTTAATGTTGCATCCTTTCATCCCTAGCTATTACTGACAGAGAATATTATTGTAGCTTTATGCACTCAATTATGTTGCGGTGGAAACAATTCATTCTTCAAAAATCTTGTACATGAAAATCATTTTATCTGTATTCAAAAGGGACGTACCTAATATGATTTTCAGTTACTGTATTTATGATGTTTTCACAGAACTCTGCAGACTTCTGCTTTAACATTTCCTGACATTTGCATTCTTGAGCACCCCCGGAGTTCCAAAATGGCTCTCTTGGGGACTCTGGGGATGTGTTTTGCATTATTATAATACATTCCAATTTTGGCAAAGTTCAAGAAATGAAAACAGAAGTAATTTGAAAACGATGTTTACGAAAATATCAAAGGCTCGCAGAAAACTGTTTCTATATTATATCAAATATAAAACAGTATCTAGTTTGACAACTTCACTTTCCAGAAATATCTTTAGATATGTATTCAAAACAAAGTCTTGTGACCCAGCCTCAGCTAGCTGAACTTCAAGTTAGAGTGTAATTTTGATTGATTTATATGTGCAAGGTTTCAGGATTAAGGATAAACCAAGTTCAAACAGTTCATATTTAGATTATGAGACAGAAGAAAATGTTCTACCTGAATGTGAGATCCTAAAAGCCTATTAAACAGTCTGTCCTTGAGACCCATCACATTTGCTGATCTCATTGTAATTTAAGTTCACATCAGTTTGACAGTTGAAACTTGCAGCATGTCATAGGCGTGCTTGTAGGATATGCCTATGATCTCTCATTCAAGGCCAACTGGTTACATGATGATCATATGGTTTTGGTTTGCTTAACCCACTGCTTTGTGGGGAAGATTCCTTGCAAAGCTATAATAGTAGCGGACTGCTATCATAATGCAATGTAATGTAGTCATTATAGTATTTATAGTCATGTTATTGCTTGTATATTGGTTACATCTGTACTTATAGGACAACTGCAGCTTGTGTAGTGGTTACTGCTATTTATAGTTCTTCATATCCTTTGGTTCATTAGTCATTGCATGGATTTGTAGAATATATTTTATAAACTGAAATTATACGCTTAGGAACCATTTTTAAAAATGTCCGAAGAGAATAAATATTTTTTCTACTTTCCGCTAAGCAATGTGCAATATATTAGTCACCCTTAGATTGGATTGCTCAGAGTGAGACCTGTAGCAGTGCTGGAGTATTATCTGAGCCTCTGATGAAACTGCTTCAAAGTATTTTATTGCCCTCTAAATGCAGCTAACACCAACAATTCTACTTAAGAGTATTTTTTTGACATAATTTTTCTTAAAACGGCTTCAAATTCTCCACAACCAAGGAGCTGTCTTAGTTTATTAGAAGCAAAAACAGACATTGCTGGACAAGCTCAGCAGGACAGGCAGCTTCTATGAAGAGAAATCAGAGTTAAAGTTAAAAGTTCACCCGTCCCGAAACATTAACGCTGATTTCTCTTCACAGATGCTGCCAGACCTGCTGAGCTTTTCCAGCAATGTCTGTTTTCGTTTCTGATTTACACCATCCACAGTTCTTTCAGTTTCTATTTTCTCTTAGTTTATTACCTGGAATGTTATTACTAACATAAGTTGCACCCTTGGTCATTTTTACTTTAATGTTTTAAGGTGCCAATGTAGATCTCATTTTCAACACTCATGTGAAATGTTCACATGTGAGGAAATTAAAAAGAAGAGTTGAAGGATATTGAATTTCAACTAACTTCTACACTAAATATTAGATTGTGTAAAGGACCAATACTTCATAGTTGGTCAGAGATGCTAAACATAAAATGCTTCATGTGAAATATTGTGTGTTTGCAGGAGCACAGATTACAGATGTGAAGGTGCTTTCTTCTGGCTTTTGGAGGTCCGTTGTAGATACCAAAATGGCAGAGGTCTTGGAAAAGTTCGGCCCACCGGATTTCTCATGCTTTGTATGTATGTTTTAAGGAACAGCTTATGCCACAATCCCTATTGTAATATTATGCCTATATGAGACAATCATTGTTCTGTATCTCTTCAGTATGAAAAATAGTGAATCTGACCACCAAATAAATTATTTAAAGACATCTACAGGGACAATATTGCAAAACTCAAATACATTAATCTAGATTTCTGATGTTGCACACAGCACAGCCCCACCAAGGTAGCAAAGTGCTGACAATAATTATAATTGTAGTGAATTACAGACCTCATCAGCAGTACAGCATTATAAGTAGGCTCTTGTGGTGCAGTGGAAGTGTTCCTACCTCTTAACCAGGTAACCCAGATTCAAGTCCCACCTACTCCAGAGGTGTTCAACAATATCTTTGAACAGGCTGATTGGAAAATGTCTACCTACTGTCCTAAAACCAGCAATATAAATGAGCCCCAAAATTAAAGGAGATGATGAATGTGAGTCATTCCACCTTGTTTTACTTATTTAATTGAGCTTGCTCAGAAGAGATGCTATCTGGAAATATGGATGAATCCTGAGAACAGAAGAAATGGTGTAGATGACCCCATTATTGATCTCACCCTCAGATTTGCACTAGCTCAGGGAGCTACAAGGGACCCTACAACAGGTTCAGAGAGAATGGTTTATGGTGGTTGGAGTGGGAAATGAAATGGAAGCAAGCGGAAATAGGAAAAGGTTCATAAAAAGCATTTAAATCTACATTGATGAAAAATCATTTTGTAATGATTGCTTTTGTCCATAATTTACATCCATGGTTTTAATGTCTCACCGATCCACTGTCAATAAGTGTATTGCAATGATTCTTCTAAATTCCAATGAGTATAGTTCCAGTTGATTCAATCTCTTCTCATGAACCAACCCGCTCCCTCTCAGATAAATGAAGTTCAATGTTTGCAAAGGATGTCTCTCCCTCATATAAATGGATTACTTTAAACATGAAAAGTTTGCCTAGGGACATTGGTCTGTGGCACACTTGATCTGGATTAAACCCCTGAAGTGGGGAGCAGCAGCTCTTAAAATGCAGCTGTAGCCTATGACTATTACAGCAGGCTACAAATGAGGAAGAACTTTGCTGGGATTGAAAGGCAGTCGAAGTTAATTACTCCTCACTCCAGAACACATTTTCTGTTTTCTCTCAAGCCTGATTTGAAAAGAAAGTTCCGGCTGGGATATAACACTCCACGCATTGTACGTAACAATGTGCACACCATTCCATTGTGCTAAAGCTGTTTGTCACATTTTTCAATGGAGTTGGAAATGGCATCTGTAGAACTATTTCAACTTGAGCTGTTTCTCTGTTGCTAGGTGGGATCACCAACCATGGATATAGAAGCTGGCCTTCAATTCCAGCAATCATCCTATCACAATTTCTTTTCCATCTGAAAAAGCTGCGGCTTGGTGCAGATTGAAAACATTACTGCTGTTCTTGGATAATAGCCATTCCTATGTATAATGTTAGGTCTTTGTCAGATACCCACTGTACGTTAATTTAATATAAACCCTTTGTGTTCATACAGGCTGTGGGGTTAATGTAAGTAACCTCTGTGTTCATGCGCATGCCATCTGTCAGCTTGTGTACTCTGCATCAACACAGCTAATGTTTCCTTTCCATAGGGAACGTAATGAAGATATTACCACTTGCAAGCATAGCTGGATACATGACAGTATGACAGATTGTTTGATGTGGCTCATGTTCTCTCAGTCGCTCTGGATGGATTATGTAACATGTGTCATGAAACATTGAGACATAAAAGCTGTATTCTGCACGTTACATTTTTAAAAATGGACAATTCAAAATGCAATCAGAGATAGTAGGAACTGCAGATGCTGGAGAATCCGAGACAACAAGGTGCAGGGCTGAATGAACACAGCAGGTCAAGCAGCATCATAGGAGCAGAGAGGCTGACGTTTCGGGCCTAGACCCTTCATCAGAAAAGGGGGAGGGGAAGGGGGTTTTGAAATAAATAGGGAGAGAGTGGGAGGCGGATAGAAGAGGGATAGAGGAGAAGATAGGTGGAGAGGAAACAAACAGGTCAAAGAGGCGGGGATGGAGCCAGTAAAGGTGAGTGTAGGTAGGGAGTTAGGAAGGGGATAGGTCAGTCCAGGGAGGACGGACAGGTCAAGGGGGCGGGATGAGGTTGGTCGATAGGAGATGGAGGTGCGACTTGAGGTGGGAGGAGGGGATAGGTGGGAGGAAGAACAGGTTAGGGAGGCAGGGACGAGCTGGACTGGTTTTGGGATGCGGTGGGGGGAGGGGAGATTTTGAAACTTGTGAAATCCACATTGATACCATTGGGCTGCAGGGTTCCCAAGCGGAATATGAGTTGCTGTTCCTGCAACCTTCGGGTGGCATCGTTGTGGCACTGCAGGAGGCCCAGGATGGAGATGTCGTCTGAGGAATGGGAGGGCGAGTTGAAATTGTTCGCGACTGGGAGGTGCAGTTGTTTATTGCGAACCGAGCGTAGGTGTTCTGCAAAGTATCTTCTTTTGTAGATTCAATCATGCTCCTTCATCTCATAAAGAGACAAAAGGACATTCCCAGGCATGAAAGGCACATCAGAATTCAATGGGTGTTTCATGAGTGTAAATAGAAGCCATTGACTTTGATGGTCTTCCTCCAAACACAAAAGATGTTCACTGATAAGTGACTTTAAAATGTGAAAAGCCACCACACAAGGTGATATTGAATTTAGACTGTAATTAGATTACTTCCACTGCCTTATTTGGAAGATGATTTGCCATTTTGTCCAGATCACATGATACAACGTTCACCTTTACTTCCGGCTAAAAATGTAACATGAAAAGCAAACTACTTCAAGATGGATCTCTTTATTCTGTGTACGTTGTCTTTAAGAGACTGCACCTTTAAAGACTCTACACTCTGTTTACGATGTTGCGACTCTTACTGACTGTTACTTTTCTGTGTGTTTACAAGCTGAATGCACAGAAATGCCCGCTTCACGACATAATGTGTCTTATTACATAGCTAAACTAATCAATGAAGTGGGTTAAAGGCAACGCATTAATGGGAAGGAGATGGTTTAGTGATGTGGTCATTGGAGTAGTCCAGAGGCCCAGGTAATGTTTCACAGATCCAGCTTGAATTGAATCGTGGCAGATGATGGGATTTGAATCTTTAAAATTTCTGGAATTAAGTCTATTGATGACTATGGAACCATTATTAATTGTAATAAAACAAAATCCATCTGATTCACTAATGCCCTTTAGGGAAGGAAGGCTGTCATTATGGTCTACATGTGATCCAGACCAACAGCAATGTGTTGACTCTTAAATGGCCGCACAAGCTATTCAGTTATTTCGAACTACTGAAAGACCTCAAAAAAAGAATGAAACTTGACATCAATCTACATGCTAGATATAACAATGGTGAACTCAGTTCTGTCAACCCTACAAAGTCCTCATTACCAACAGCAATGGTGCAGCCATAGTGTCACTGACTATCATTCGAGAACCTCAGGCTAATGTGCTCAGCGCATAAGTTCAACTCCCATCTGGTTCACTAATGTCCTTTATGGAAGGAAATCTGCCATCCAGACTATGGCTGGCCTATATGTGACTCCAGCCCCACAGCAATGTGATTGACCCTTAACTGTCCTCTGGACAACTAGGCCTGGAAAATAAATGTTGGCCTAGCCAGTGAAGTCTACATCCCATGAACAAATAAGGAAGAAAAACAGAATCAATTTGTGCCAAATTGTGAGTGCTGTTACACAGACCATTCAAATAGACCACAAATGATGGCAGAGTGCCACATATAAATGCAAAAGAAAAAGCTGAAGCATTTGCAACATTCCTCAACCAAAAGTGCCAAGATGATGATCCATCACAGCCTCCTCTGGATGTCGCCAGCATTACAAATGTCAGTCTTCAGCCAACTCAATTCACTTCACATAATTTCAAGAAACGGCAGAAGGCAGAGTGTATGGATAAACAGATATTTTTCAGGATGGTAGCCAGTCACTCGTGAAGTTCCACAAGGGTGAGTGTTGTGACTACAACTACTCACATTATACATTAATAATTTGGACAAAAGAACTGAGGGCATTGTTGCTAAAATGCAGATGACACAAAGATAGGTGAAGGGCCAGGCAGTGTTGAGGAAGCGGGGAGGCTGCAGAAGGACCTGGATAGCCTGGGAGAGAGGGAACTGAGATGAGCAGGAATTTCTTCAGCCGGGGGTGGTTAATCTGTGGAACTCTTTGCCAACGAAGGCTATGGAGGCAGTCTTTTAGTGTATTTAAGACAGACATTAAGCAAGGGGATCAAGGATTACACGGAGAGGTAGGAAAATGGGATTGAGAAACATATCAGCCATGATCAAATGGAGGAGCAGACTCGATGGGCTGAATGATCTTATGGCACTGAATTCAGCAAGAGTTTTGAACCCTGACAAGATTCCAGCACTAGTACAGGTGACTTGTGTTCCATAACTTGCTGCACCCCTAGACAAGCTGTTCTATCACAATTACAACATCGACATGTACCCGATAATGTAAAACATTGCGCAGGTGTTTTCTGTACACAAAAAGGAGGGCAAATCCAACCGGCCAATTACCACCCATCAACCTACTCTCAACCATCAATACTGTGATGGAGGGAGTCATCAGCTGTTCTATCAGACATCATTTGTTCAAAACTAACCCACACACTGACTCTCAATTCGAGTTCTGTGAGGGCAACCAACTCTTGACTTCATAACAGTCTTGTTTCAACCAAGGACGTAGGACACTGGTTGGAGTCTGGCACAAAAGAAAATGGTTGTGGTTGTTGGAAGTTGGTCATCTTAGCTCCAGGAAATTTCTGTAGGAGTTCCTCAGGGAACTAGGCCCAATCGTCTTTAGATGCTATCAATGATCTTCCCTCCATTACAAGGTTAGAAATAGGAATGTTCACTTATGATTGCACAATGTTCAGAACCAGTCATGACTTGTCAGAAACGTAAGAATCCTGTATCCAAATGCAGCAAGACTGAGACAATATCCAGATTTTGGCTAAGAAGTGTCAAGTAACACTCACACCGCACAAGCTGTAGACAATGGCCATCTCTAAGAATAGAGAGCCTAACCATCACCCTCAACATTCAATGGCATTGCCATCATTGAATCTCCCACTTCCAACATCCCTGACGATACCATTGACCAGAAACTGATCTGAGCTTGTCATATCAATTCTGTTGCTACAAGAACAGGTCAGAGTCTAGGAATCATGCAGCAGGTAATTACCTCTTGACTGCCCAAAGTCTGTCCACTATCCACAGGACACAAGTCAGGAGTGTGAAAGAATAACCTCCACTTGCCAGGATGAGTGTGGCTCTAACACCATCCAGAACAAAACAGTTCACTTTCGATTAGCAACATATCCACAAAAATTCACTTCCTCCATCATCAATGCTCACTAGCAACAGTGTGTGCCACCTACAAGCTGTACTGTGGAAATTCATCAATACTTACTAGAGAGAACTTCCAGACCCACGACCGCTATCATCTAGAAGGCCAAGAGCAACAAATACATGATAACATCAACATCTGCAAGTTCCCCTCCAAGCTATTCACAATATATCACTGTTCCCTCAGTGTCACTGAGTTGAAATCCTGAAATTCTCTCCCTAATGGCATTGGGGAGTATATCTATACCAAATGGACTGCAACTCACCACCGCCTTCTCAAGGGCAACTAGGGACAGGCAATAAAGCTGTCCCAGCAATTACATTTTAAACAATCCTTTTTTGCTTTTGGCTCTGATGGAGGGATGTCAGCTTTCCCCGTAAAATTCACCCAAGAAACAGGTGTGACGCTCAAAAGAACGGCACCTGAATAGACAACTGTTTTTCCTTTGTGTGGGTTTTTCTTCCTCAAAGCGAGTATGCAGATGCGAATAGGATCAATGGTGTGAATTGTTACACCATGTCAGCGTTAGTTTGATGCTCTTTTCTATTCCTTCTGGTTGTGCTTCAATATACCTGCATGTGCCATTTTGGTTCACAAGTTCAACTCTCCATATTGTGCATTACCATTCTCAGTTGTTCCGCTGTGAAGAACTGTGAGGCAATGTTTAAGCCATCTCTCAGCCATTACTATGTACATTGGCAGAGATCTGAGAACAATTTGCTTAGCTACCATCCCAGTCACAAATACTTCATGATATTTGGAGACCAGTGGGACCTGAAAAGGTTAAAGAATTTGATACCCTCAGAAAGGAAAAATAAGAAAAAAAACACAGAATTCATGCGATACACTTTTATACTTAAATTGTGTTTCTAAAAATACTCTATGTACTGGGAATTAACTCATACTGAGCAGCCATTAGTTGTTAACCTATAACTGTTACATTATGTACTTGCATATCATGTTATAAATGGTATAATTTATGAAAAGTGACAAATAGACAGTCTCATCCTGACCACCTAAAGGGAAAACATCCCTTTTGTGTGCTTCATTCAAAGGGACTGTCTCTGCAAATAGAAATAGAGCATTCATTGAATATTACCTGGGGAGTCTCCTGGTATACTCATTGTTTTTGCAAGTTAACATTCACAGATGTAAGTATTTATGCTTGAAATGAAGGTGTACTTGCCAATATAATAAATTAAAGCAATGGCTTTCATAACAATGCTGGGAAATAGAAACAGTGCTGCTATGAGGTGTTTTAATCCCTGGCCTGGTTTGTGAATTAAGAATAAAAGTTTTAACAGAAGAAATGTGGTGTATGGTCTTGTTTTGAGAAATACATGGGAATCCCGTAGGAGGGAGTTAACCTCAGCCGGATTTTGTGAGGCAAAATTCCACAATAAAGCCATACTGCCTGGAAATCTCATCACCTGTGAGCCCCACAGTTGGCAGCACACAAGTTCCCTGCTGCACTGTTGTAAACACTGATCGGTGAAACAGATCCCTCCAGCAAGGGACTGCCAAGAATTAGACTTTCGGCCTTTATTTTGATACAATATCCATAGAAACAAGTGGTGGTCTGAACGTGAGCAAGTTCCTGCAAAGAAGTCCAGACAAAGTTAAATTTGTTATTATTCTTAGCCTGACATTCTAATGTACAGGAAACCCCAGCAACAGGTAGTGATGGTGAGGAAGAGCCATAGACCATAAAATGAAGGAGCAGAAGCAGGCCATTCAGCCCATCAAGTATATTTCAGACAGAGATAGATAGGCTCTTGATTAGTAATGAGATAAAGGGTTGTGGAGAGAAGGCAGGACACTGGACTTGAGAAACATATCAGCCATGATCGAATGGCTGACTGAATGGGCCGAATGGACTAATTTTGCCCCTGTATCATATAGTCTTATGATCTGCTCCACTATTTAATGAGGTCATGGCTGATGTGATAATTCTCAACTGCACCTTCCTGCCTTTTCCCTGACCCTTGATTCCCTTACTAATACAAATCTATTTATCTCAGCCTTAAATATACTTAAAGGCCCAGTCCCAACAGTCGTATGTGATAAAGAATCCCACAGATTGATTATGCACTAAGAATTCCTTCTTAGCTCTGCCTTAAATTTGTGACCCTTAATTCTGAGATTATGCCCTCTGGTCCTAGACTCTTTCACAAGGGGAAACGGTCTCTCCACATCCACCCTGTTAAGTCCCTGAGGAACCGTACGTTCCAATAAGGTCACTTCTTGTTCTCCTAAAATCCAATAACTACAGGCCCGACCTGGACAACCTTTCTTCATAAGACAATCTTTTAATACCCAGTACCAGATAATTGAACCTTTTTTTGACTGTTTCCAATGTCAGTATCCCCTTCTTTAGATAAGGGCACTAAAAGTATTCACAGTATTACAGCTATGGTTTGACTAGTGCTTTGTATAGTTTTCACCAAAGGTCCTTGTTTTTATATTCCATTCCTTCTGAAATAAAAGCCAACATCCATTTGTCTTCTCAATTACCCATTGTTCTTGAATGCTAGCTTTTTGTGATTCAAGCACCAGGACTCTCACATCCCTCTGTGCTATAGTTTTCCTCAGCTTTTCTCCAACTAAATACTATTCAGTTTTTCTATTCTTCCTGTCAAAGTGCTTAACCTCATACTTTCCCACAATATATTCCACCTGACAAATATTTTTTCTGCTCCCTTAACCTGTCTGTATAGCTCTGCAGGCTCTTTGTATCACCTTTACCACTTGCCTTCCAACTTATTTTTGTGACATCTGCAAACTTAGCTATAGAACATTAATTTTCTTCATCCAGTCATTGATACATATTATAAATAGTAGCAGCCTCAGCCCTGATACCTGTGCAACTCCACTAGTTACAGGTTGTCATCCTGAAAACTCCCCCCTTATCCCAATGCTCTACCTTCTATTAGCTAGCGAATCCTCTACCCACGCTAATAAACTACCTCTAGCACCAAGGGCTGTTACCTTATTAAATAGGCTAACGGGCACTACTTTATTGAACACTTTCTGAAAATCCAAATATATTGCATCCACTGCTTCTCCCTTACCTACACTGCTTGTTATCTCCTCAAGAAATTGTAGTAAATTTGTCAGGTGTGATTTCCCCTTTATGAATCCATGCTGACTCTGTTTGTTTATATTATGTTTTCCTAAATGCTCTGCTCTTACACCCTTCATAATAAACTCGAACATTTTCCCAATTACAGATGCTAAGAAGGGCAGTTGGATGAATTGTGTTGGGACTTTCAGCAGTAGGTGGTGGTGGAATAGGAGGGCACTGGGCAGGGCAGCTAGAAGGACGCCTCATAGGGAGAAAGATCAAACAGATCAAGTGTTTCCTCAATCAGATGTAAACCATAGCCTTATTTCCATGTATGTACTGATTCTTCCTTTTTTTTTAACCTTAATTTCTCTTCATGTTTGTCATGACCTAATGCCAGTGGAATAAGGAATCCCTACTTCAGAACTTTCGGGACATCTGTGTGTTCAACTCTTATGTTGTACTAAAGTTGAGTTTTAATTGGTTTACAGTGATGCATTCAGATAATCTCATTTGCGTATTTGTATGCTTTCATTATCGTATTCTACCACTTCAGTCATGGTAGCATGAAAATTGAACATAATAAGTTCAAAGTTATATGTTGATTCTCTGGTCAGCAATGTAGCTGCCTAAGAAAATGGCTCCACAAAAAGGACTAGGAACATGATTTTCCCTGGTCAGAGAGCTTGTGAAAAGGGAAATGAAGCAGCAAGTCACCCCTGAAGAGCAACACATCCCTACTCACAGCCTCACTAACAAATCAAGTCCTGGGCAATAAGGTCTGTAAGCAACTTGTCTGCCCATCACCAACTAAGTTCCTTAAATGGTCTATTAATGGCCACTTAAGGGCCACAACTCATCATCTCCCCAGTCTCCGTTCTCCCCAGCAGATGAAACATGGCTAGTTTTCCAACTGAGAAACTAGGGTGATCTTTCTTTGGATTGGAGGGGACAATCTAGGGACAATCATAGGCACAGGTGACTCACCCCCTACCCTTGCATCTGAACCCCTGGCTCCTCACGATGCTTAACTCACAAGGAGTATAGAAAATGTAGTTACCTTCTTGTTGCTGAATCATCTCCTGAGGAAGAGAAATCAACTGACAGACTTCAGGGCCCAGAAGCTGCTGGTCTCTGACTGACTTGCCAGATTCTATCAATCTGGGATGCCAGTTTCAAGGCCAGTGATTCACCAAGAAATTCAATAATGTTCTGTATCTCTTAAATGATTTGATTGGCGATCAATCTCAAATGTTTTCTTGATGGTTGGGGTGGCACATTGTGCAAACCCTCTATGCTTTCAAAATAAATGGGAGACTGCCACAGTCACTAATGTAGAGTCATAGAATTATACAACATGCAACGGAACCTTCGGTCCAACCAGTCCATGCTGACCATAATCCCAAACTGAACTAATCCCACCTAATGGTACAATGCAAACCAGCCTTACATTCTTTCCTAATAATCATTGGCTGTATGTTTTTGCAAATTTTACCTATAATATATAGACGATAGTTGTCTGTTTGCACTTCCTGCTTACTTGCTGTTATCCCAGTTTTGTGATTAAACCTTATTCAGTCTATGTCTACAGTTATAACAGAAACTAACCATAGGTAAACTTGTCACATTGAAATTCTAGTCTCCTTCTTCTGCAAAACCTCAGTTTTATATCTTCCAGTTTCATAGGCTTTGTGGTTGAGGCAGTCTCATGCTCCAAACAATTTTAATCCCCTGCCTCCAAAATTGATATTGCTATCTAATTGTGAATTATTGTGGCTGTAATATTTGATCTGTGATGATTAACAACCATCAACCTGTAAGTTAGGAACGATTTCAAGCACTGCTTAGTTTATCTTTCATCCCTGATGTTTTTCTAGGGCCCTTTGGTGACACATTGCTGACTTAATGTCAAGGACAGATGGTCTCACCACTTCTTCAGCACTCCAATCCTTGGTTTGGGTTTTAATTGCCCTTCCCTGATGGTCCATTCTAGCTCCTCCCCCATCCCAATCCAATTGCTTTGTGACCATTTCTCAGGCTTGACCTGCTCTTTTGACAGGAGCATGATGGTCAGCCAGAAGAGGCATAGCAGGAAGTTTTAGAGCTCTACATTAGGTCTCCTTCAAGTCTCACAAGGATACCTCAAAACTCTACTGCACCACACTAGTCATTCAGATCCCAATCTCGATTAGAATATTCCCATCTCCTCCAGTTATAGCCAACCATTCCCACATAATTGCTGGGGACCATTCCCACTGCTTCTTGCATGCCACATACCCATATCTAACCACTCGACTGGTAGTCAGCCTGGTCAGATGTCAGGCAGGACCTGCAAAGATTTACTCAGATGAGTCTCTGGTGTTATGATTGGTGCTGTCTGTAAATCTTGTTGCAGCCTGCCTCAGCTCCCAATCACCATCTCCCACCCAGCTGTAACAAGTGTGGCCTTCATTATTCGCTTCAAAACTGTGATAGGATTGCCCTACAAAATAATACTGACTGCACCTTGAAAGTAATGCATTGGGTATGAAGATTCTGGAGTAAGTAGTTAACTATACATTTACTCTAACAATACCTACTGAGCTGTGCACAAGGAGATTTGTCATGATGATGTGAGGTCACTTGGAAACAGGACCTGAGTCTTTAGGAATCCAGAAAACTCTTCTGTCACCAATTAACATATACAACTAAACTTAACAAAGTTTTTTGATGTTCACTGATATGGGTGTGAACTACCAACTATCAATGACCTAGACCTAATACTATTACAAGAATCATCAAGTTAAATGCACTGTGTATTTTGCTATCATCAATCCTAACTTTGTTTTCTTACAAGCTTGTATCTGAAATGATAGAATCCAGATTCGGTGGGAGCAGAGTGTGGTAGTAGATAAATATTCATCACGTACTTACCAGCGAAAGAAAATCAGAGGAAGTGTATAAAGAGCTATTTAGATCTATTTAGTTTTTCAGAGGGCCTCTGACAAAGTGCTGCATGGGAGGCTGCAAAATAAAATAAGAGCCTATGGCATTAGAGACAAGGTACTGACATGGAAAGAAGATTGGCTGACTGGCAGAAGGCAGAGGGTGGAGATAAAGAGGGCTTCATCAGGATGGCAACTGATGACTATTTACTTTACACATTAAGGATCTATACAAAGGAACTGATGGCATTGTTGCTAAATTTGCAGATGACACAAAGATAGGTAGAGACAGGTAGGGTTGAGGAAGCAGGGAGGCTGCAGAAGGACTTGGACAGGCTAGAAGAGTGGGCAAAGAAGTAGCCGATGGAATACAACATGGGAAAGTATGAGCTTATGCACTTTGGTAGGAAGAATAGAGGCATAGACTATTTTCTAAATGCCGAAAAGCTTTGGAAATCTGAAGCACAAAGGGACTTGGGTGTCCTAGTTCAGGATTCTCTTAAGGTTAACATGCAAGTTCAGTTTGCAGTTAGAAAGACAAATGTAATGTTAGCATTCTTTTCAAGAGGACTAGAATACAAGAGCAGAGATGTACTGCTGAGGCTGTATAAGGCTCTGGACAGACCGCATTAGGAATATTGTGGGCAGGTTTTAGCCCCCCATCTAAGGAAGGATGTGCTGGCCTTGCAGGGGTTCCAGAGGAGGTTCACAAGAATGATCCTGGGGATGAGGGACTTGCCATATGAAGAGCAATTGAGGACAACGGGTCTGTACTCAATGGAGTTTAGAAAGATGAGGGGGTATCTCATTAAAACTTACAGAATACTGGGATGGTTGCATTGAGTGGACGTGGAAAAGGTGGTTCCACTAATAGGAGAAAGTAGGACCCAAGGGAACAACCCTTTAGAACTGAGATGAGGAGGATTTTCTAGAATTGCTAATGAATCATTGCCACAGAGGGTTGAGGAGTCCAAGTCATTGCATGCATTTAAGACAGAGATATATGGGATCTTGATTAGCAAAGGTTACTGGGAGAAGGCCGGAGAATGGGCTTAAGAAACAAATCAACCATGATCAAATTGTGGAACAAACTCAATGGGCTAAACGGCCTAATTTTGCCCCTATATCTTATGGTTTTATGGCCAATCCCCTACTGCACTCTCTGAACCCCTGGGGAAATTAAAGTTTTAACCTCTCCATGTGCAGGCCCATGGGCCACAGGTTTAATGTGTAATTATCTGAGTCTATACTGTTAATATTTTAGTTTTTACATTTTCTGCAGCTTGCTGACCTTTCAAGACTAGAAAGATGAAGATTCCCCTCACAAGCCAAACCTCAAATCCTAGCGATACTTGTGTAACTTTTCTCTGCTTTACCTCAACAGTAAGCCTATATCCCCTTGACAACGAAAACTGGACGCAACAATTGAGATGTGAGCTGACTTGAAGACTACTCACACTAACTTCTGCTCCAGTTTATGCTGTGTCGTTCAGCATTTCATTTGCTTTATTGTTTACTGTTCCACAGTGGAATTAGACATATGGAGCATCAAATCCGCTGAAATCTCTGGAATTCTTCCAACTTGTTTTGACATAATTTATTGGTTATACTCATGTTATCCACGGTTTCTTCCTGTGTGCTTTATTTTGCACTAGTTGCTTATTCAAAACACATAGCAGCTCAATTAGGTGATGGCTGGTCATGATCCACTTACAGTTGGCATTTTCATTGTGGAAAATAGCACTTTCTAAAATGTTACAATTTGAAACCATCCCATATCCCACGGGATTCCCATAATAAGTAGAAACAGGCTGGTTTGAGACTATTAGCCCTTTCCTTTTCAAAAAATGCCTTAAATCCACATAAAGTGTTGAGAATGCAGCATCTATAAACATTTCAAACAGTTCCAGTAAACACATATAATAGAAGTAGTTTAGCAGCATGGAATCATATGCCCAGCTGTACAGAATGAAGTTCAATATAGCTACAAACATCCTTTATTTAGCTTGTGTGATTTATATGTACTTTAATATGATTTGTTTGAGTTTGTTTTTTTCTAAAAATAATCAGTGACATATAGGTTTCCTGTGTGTCTAAAGGCATTTAATGATTAATTTATAAGTATTTCTGAAGCCATTGGATGTCTTTTAAAAAAAATAGTGCGAGGGAGTTAATTTTGGAGGTTAAAGCAAATTGTTTACATTGAGAGAGTTCGTAAGTGAACAAAATAAATAAGGTAGTCCTTAAGCTTTCGGATAATAGATTCTGGAATTTCTTTAGGCTTAAGAGAAACGCTCATAGCTTAGGAAAATAAAGATTTCTATTTATTTTTAATTCTGGAAAAAATGCTCCTAAGAAAGAGAGATGGTAGTTTAAAATTGTTTAAAATAGTTTAACTCTGTGTAAGGAATTTAGTTTAAAAATGACAAAGCATTTGATTAAAACACTAAGTGTTTGATGGGTTTATATGAAGCTGAGAAGGTATAAGCTCAGTTACATAATGAGTCAAGGAAGAGGCTATCAGATTCTCATAACTAGGAATTGGAGCTGTAGCTAATAAGTTAAACCCTCTGGTGTTTGAGTACTATAATTGAATGCTGTTAGGTATAGTGGGATTGTGTTTTAATGTTGTTTTGAAAGCTTTAACCTTGTGTTATATGTAAATGGTTTGGTTTATTCTACTTTACCTTTATTTCTTTTGAAATAAGTTTCTATTTTATTGTTAAAGCCAAAACTGAAACATTGCTTGGTTAAGTTTCAGTGAGAGACGACTGCATTAAAACCAATAAATAGCACAATATGATCTATCAAGTCAGATTTCTGTCTGGGGATCTGATTTGTCCAATAATAACATCATCTGGGATTTTAATATTTGTAAGAGAATGGGTAATAATAAGTAAATTTTAATTCATTACAGTAAATTGTTAGATCAAAGTTCTTTATACAGAAGCCAATACAACTAAAAAGGTAGATTCCATCAACAAATTTAGGTGGGATTTTGGTAAACATCCAACGGTGAAAGTGAATACAGTTTAGTTTTTTCCAAATATCAGGACTCTCCACAATGAACTTGGATTTCCTACAGGAAGACAATGTTTTCCAGCATTTCTTTGTAGGACACCCTCTGCATATATTGACATAATCCCACGAAACTTCTGCAAGTATTAATGGCTCCCAGGTTAAAGGCAACTTCAGGCTACCCAAAGGAAAACAAGTGCAATAATTTTAATTTAATCAGTAAATGGCAACAGAAGTGGCTTCTATGCAAATAAGCAAAGACAGGGAAAAAAAAAGTCTATACCTGGGCAGCAAGTTGAATTTCATGGAATCATCAGTCCACTTCCTGATCTCTAGAGATCTCCGAGCTGCAAACCTACTCATATATTTCATTTTGGAATGGAAGGGCTATTTTTTTAACATGTTTAAGTGTCATAACAAAAAAGGTACAGCCAGAGACAATGGTTGAAAGACAAACATTTCACACAATCAAAAGCAAATCAAATCTTTACTGTGTGTACAGATTTGAAGGAGCGGTGCCATTATTTTAGAGACTGTTTCTGCCCTAAGTCAGAAACTGGGAGAGGCTCCAAGATATTTTTCTTTTGCATAAATGTATTCATCCAGCAAAAAAAAAACAGATAATCCAATTTCTTTGTGAGTAATAACAAAGGGAATCAAAATCTCAGTGGCCGTTAAGACACTGGTAGTTTTATTTTCCCTGTGGTGCAGTTTTGTCATAGTCACAAAGCACAGCTGATTCTGTCACCTCTTTGTTTTGTAAAAATGTTTTTCTTTCCCTTTCAGCTGCGAGATCCATTTTATCACTTTTATCACAGTATCATAGTTGTTTTAATTAAAATATTATGGCATATTTACATTTACTTGCCAGCAGTCCACAATATGTAGTCCATATGGCTCTGTGATCAAATGAACCTTGCAAACTTTCCTGTCAAATGTCAGCTACCCATTGCATTATTAAACTTGTCCATATAATGTCAACATTTCTGAGGGACCCAAGTCGTTTTTTCTTCCCCAAGACCAGAATATATTAAAAGATGGAAATTAGTTACAACACAGGATCAAAAGTGAGACTGTTCCCCAAGCTGACTTCTTATGAATATTGAGGGGTCATCATGGCCAACCCTGTGAAGAAATGTGAGAGGCTCTTAAAAACAGGTTGGAAGGCAAAATTGGCAGCGGATGGAGCTGGCAACTATTTCAGCACCTCCCATGGGCTGATCATTGTGTCATTCTGCTACAGGCTACAATTGCCCGCCTTTACTCTATTCAGTTGGAACAGTGGAAGTTAGTCCCAGGACAACATAATTGAGATGAAATGAACATTAAGTAAAATTCAGCCAAAAAGATAAAGACTGGAATTTTTCAGACAGCATCCCATCAAGAATTAACACTTATCCGGAGACTTTCTGTGCATGTTTGCACTGCCATTTACAGGTACTTGTGATCCAAAACAGCTTCATGCCATCTACAAGATTCCTCAACATGTGTGGACAAGGCACGCAGTGGTTTTTCTCCTTAACCAATCATAATGAAGAATCCTTTTTGAGACATGTAATAGGCTAAACCAGGAAGTGTCAATGAGAATGCTTAATTCAATACCTCCAGAAACTGAAATGAAGACAGCAAAAGAAAAATGGGATTAAGAGACATGAAAGAGAAAGCAAATAAGTCTTCAACAATAATTACAGTCTGAAAGAATAATCCTCTACACTTGTAAAAGTAAACTTTTAAAGACAGAGAGATTGTTTGCTTATAATTAAGGCATACAAAGTATTAAAAGTGTACATTCTTATTATGATATGCCAAACATTTTCTTGTATGCTTAGTGAGAAATTTGTGGATAAGTATCACAAACTTATGTTTTTACATATATGGGAATTCCAAGTTTCTTGCTGAGGTTCCAGTACGGTGAAATTCCTGGAGAATCAGAGAAACCCAGAAAACAGCCTCTTGATTTCCACATTTAATTGTGAATGTGTGATGCCATAACTTAATTTGTTCTTTACTTAAAGTGTGAACACCAATAGCCTTACCATCCCGACACTGATAATATCCCAAAATGTAGAATAAAGGTCATTCAAGTTGTAAAGCAAACATCTATATTCAGAAAGGTTTCCCCGGGTCACTTCTTTGTAGTACAAATGAGGTGTAATTTAACCTGTAACTATGTTTGAGACAAGGTGAATTTCAACGGTTCTAAAATATCAGTACTATGCAAGAGTTTAATTGAATCTAAGCACTTCCTTTCTGAGGAATGGAACTGTGTCCTTTCAGGAGACAGAGTGTGAGGAATCCCTAGAAAGCACCTTCCAAACTCATGACCACTTCCATCTCAAAGCTTGCCACACCTACACCCACTTCCGCCTAGAAGGGCAAGGGCAGCAGTTACATGGGAACACCACCACCCGCAAGCTCCCCTCCAAGCCACTCACCATCCTGACTTGGACATATATTGCCATTCCTTCACTGTCGTTGGACCAAAATCCTGGAATTTTCTTCCTAAGGGCATAATGGACCAATCTACACCACACAGACTGCTGTGGTTCAGAAAGACAGCTCACCACCACTTTTTCAAGGGCAACTAGGGATGGGTAATAAATGCTGGCCAGCCAGCGACACCCACACCCCACTAGTGATTTTTTTTTAAAATGCAGTCAAGGTAACTGTGGGAGCTGGCGGGAATGTATTGAATATTTGTAAACAGCCCGCTGGAAATGAAGTCAATAAAAGAAAGGCCAGAATCAGAGACTGGCAGGTGAAGGTGAGAGAGGATGGAAACTGAAAGTGAGACTAATGAATTTTTCAAGTAGGTTATTGCCACCTTCCACATTTTCCTTTGACAATGTTAACGTTTCGGGTCTGGTGACCCTTCCTCAGAACACTGCACCTGAAACGTTACCTCTGTTTTTTTTCCTTCACAGATGCTGCCAGACCTACTGAGCTTTACCAGCAACTTTGTTTTTGTTCCTGATTCACAGCATTCACAGTTCTTTCAGTTTTTCTTTGACAGTCTTACTTTGAAGATTATGTCTACCATGCCTCTCGATGGATGGAATCTGTATTGTGACTCCAAGAGACACTGTTCAGCCATGAAGAGAAATCAATTGAGGAAGACTCTGGCAGGACAGCAGGGATACCCCGCTATAGTTATTGCAATTGGTCTTGTCTCCTTTATTGAAGATGATGTGGACTATTCACAGCCCATGGTGAGAAAATTGGGAAAATCACATGAGATGGGCACAGAGAGCTGTAATATGAAACAAGATCCACACTAAAGAGCAGCAACAGGTCTAAAAGCATGTATTGGCTTGCACTAACATCCCATTATTATCTAAGCTCACCTTGTTAATACGCAGTTTCCCACTCACCAGATAGAAACCAGAAGCCCTGACACGAAAGTTAGAGAAGATCTCTAGTGCCTCCAGCTTGTCACTTGCTGCCCCAGACCTCCACCTTAGACGCCAGGCACCAAACCAACAAGGCACAGTCCATGGGCCACAACCACATGCAGTCCTTATCCTACACATCTCAGCCTCAGCCCATTCTCATGGCACATCTTCAATTAACTTCCAACTCAAACTTCTGCCCTTCCATACTGTACTTTACAGCATACTGGCAACAAACCTGCCTGCTGCTACTGTGTCTGCTTTGCATGTGTAGATGAAATCCCTGACTGGCGCCACAGGACCCTCTCCTGCCAGGAGCTGAGAAGGTGCCTGGTCTCCGCCAGCCTTTCAAGTGCCAGTGAGTGATGCATTTCTTCCTCAGCCAGCTGCAGGATGTGGCAGTGATGTGGTCACTAGTGGTGGCCCTAACTCTAACTTAACTAACGTTCCCCACCAAGGTGTTGATATTGGAGCTAGGGGAGGGTGCAGGAGGCTTTCTTGCCAGTGAATTCCCTGAGGAATCCTGGGAAAGGAGGGATTGAGTGAGATGGAAGAGGCTGTTAGTGCTGATGCAGGTTTTCGGAAAGGTGGTGAGGTATCCTGAGTGAGTGAGTAGCGAGCACAAAGGGTATGCTGGGCTAATAGTGTAGGAGGCTGAGGTGAGTGAGAGTGAATACAGGAAATTGTTGCATACAATAGTGAGAGTGGTAAAGCCTTAGTGTCAGTGACAGAGTTAGTGCATGTCTGGGGGGTATCAGAGAGAAGATCATGGCACTCACCCTGGCAGAGCAGAGAAGGGCATTGACTTTATTCTTACACTGCGACTTGTTTTTCCAACCCATGGAGACTATAGTAACCTGGGTAGCAATCTCAGATCAGGCTGGCAGGGTCTTGTATCCTATCCTCCAAAGCTGGTCCTGGGTGAAGACGACAGCCTAACTTGTGCACCAACCTATCCACCAAAACATCCAAGACCTCGTCCACAAAATGGGGCATCAATATACCCTAACCTGCCATCTCTGGCATAATTCAAAGGGACTGCGTAGGACAGCTCTGGACATCCAGGGCTTAAGTGACAGCCTTCTAAATATGGCACCAGCACCAGGACCCCCAGAATGTCCCGCCTGTAGCCAATATTTCTAGCGAGAGTGTGTGGGAAATGGTCAAGTGGGGCACCACAGGCGTGCAGTGCATGGTTAATCGGGTGATCTGGGGACAATTGCACAAGAAGAACTCACTAGATCTCATGAAAGAAACCCTCCTGGAAAGACAACAAAAATGACACAGCCAATTTCTGGTAAGCTTCAGCCCAGGGGCACAATTACAGTATGTCAGAGATCTCTTGGCATGCTCTCCTCCTTCCAGACAAGGGAGATAAGGTCATGTTTATAACGGGTATTTCTGCACCATATTTCAGTATTTTATCAGGGATTCTCAGCTGTTTGATGGCTTTTTCCACAACCTTATTTCAGCCTGGAGCATGTTGTGGGGTATGGTCAAGGGCACTCGCTTTGAGGATCGACTCTCAGTTGAAAAGATCCCTAAAGTGTTCCTTCCACAAGCTCTGAACCATCTCTCTGTCTTTGATGAATGCCAGTCTGTCCCTAACTCTATACATAGAAGGCATCTTCATGTGCTCATTCAATAGTGATGCTGCCAAGCTACTCTTGGTGATGGATATTCTGCACCCTTGTCACCCTCAGTGCTTCATTCAAGCGGCATTTAACACGGAGAAATATTGGTTCATTAGCCAAGGGGACCAGTGATAGTAGTTTTGTCTGTATGGTATGGTTCCTTGAATATGACTATGTCAGGCTGTTGCCTGACTAATCTGTGAGATATGTAATGATACTATGGCTTTAAGAGGTGTACGTTTGTTTTTTTTTAATAAGGAAAGGTTAAGACAGACTTGAAGAGCAGTCTGCTCAAAGCCAATAAAGGAAACAGCTTGTGATGACTTTGGATTTTTCTTTTAAAGTTGGAATAATAAAAGCAGCCTGGATGGATGGGGTCAAGTTCCCATAGAACCAGGATTTTTTTTTAGTTTTAATCTTCAGTAGCAGTTGCTAGGATCTAGAAGCTTGATGTGAAAGCTCTTATTCCCTTTTCTGTTACAGGTAAAAGCTGGGATTCTCTTCCGGCTGCTAGAATTGCATGTGAAACAATCTATTTTACTGAATTTGCCTTTGCCATGGGTGCGTTTATGGGATGTTATTGGAACAGTTAATTAGTAGCAGTTAATAAAAATATTATTGTGTTAAGCGTTTTGATAGAGTTACAGTCAAGCCAATTCTTTTACCTTTATTTTGTTTATATTTTAATTATAGTGTATGAATAAAGAAAGTTTTATTTCAAGCCTGCTAGTTTGACCAATCCAATTGCATGCTGAACACAATTCCTTACACTTACCTTTAAAATGAGAAAAAGTTAGGGTCTAGACTATCTTCTTAATATACTTTTAGGGATTTTGGTCTGGTCCATACAGACAGCTCTCTCAATGTTGGTATGAGTAGCCAGCTGTTAGTAAGAAGAACTGTGAAGAGTCAATACTGCTGCTTCTGCCATTGTCATTTCAGGTTCCTAGATCAAAGCCAGATGATCCATCTGCTTTTGTTGCTTTTTTTGAGACTGTATAAGAAGTGGATGAGGAAGTGTATCAAGAGGAACAGGAAGAGGAAGGAAGGCAATATGGGCAACAGGCGCGACATAATGCACTAATTTGTGAATAATTCCAGCAACCTCAACATTCACCCAGGGGTCAGGATTTTCAATCCTGGGGTTTCAATTACTAGGGGTCATAATTTCAAGGTGAGAGGGGAAAAGTTTAAGGGAGATATGCGTGGAAAGTTCTTTACGCAGAGGGTGGTGGGTGCCTGGAACGCGTTGCCAGTGGAGGTGGTAGAGGCGGGCACGGTAGCGTCATTTAAGATGTATCTAGACAGATACATGAATGGGCAGGGAGCAGAGGGATACAGATCCTTAGAAAATAAACGACAGGTTTAGATAGAGGATCTGGATCTGCGCAGGCTTGGAGGGCCGAAGGGCCTGTTCCTGTATTGTAATTTTCTTTGTTCTTTGTTCTTTGTAGGGGAAAAAATGGGTGTAAATGCATTGTGAAAATAGCACTCCTGAATGGTGTAGCACTCTCCCACTCTCTGAATGCCCTGGTATTGTAAAAGTAAGGGAGGAGGCATTGCAGATCTGGAATCCTGTCTTCTCAATTCAATGGGCTGTAAACCTCCTGGAGAATCTTGGTAACCGGCCTGGGAGGGGTGAAGGATATTTACAACTGGCAAACCACCAAACACAAAATTCAAAGTGAAATACAATTAAGTGGTTATTTCTTCATGAGAAACTTTTTGGCACTGGGGGGCATCCTGTGGATCATGTACAGTACCTTTCAGAGAGCCTGCCACTGGGTTCCTGACTCCAGGCAGTTCATCTATCACCTAACTGTGTGGGGAAGACAGCAGGTTTAACCTGCATATAACAAGGCTGTTAAAAGGCTGAATGGCCTGCCTGTCCTGGGAGGGTGGATGGTTTTCCCAGGTCCCAGACCTGTTTCTTGAAATGCCTGGTGATGGGAAATGTATCCTATGATTGACAAGCTGCCCAGCATCAATGTCTTTTGGGGCCCATCACCTCTGTCTTTGAGGGTGAGCAATACTCAAAATTCAATCCATACAGTCATTATGTAACAAAAAGAGACCATTCAACCCATTGAATCCTTGTCTGTTCTCTGTAGGTCAATCCAGTAAGTTACATTGTCCCAGCCTATCCTAGCTTCTTTCCCTCAAGTGTCCAACCAATTTCCTTTTGAAATCCTTGATTGTCTCTGCTTTCACCAATCTTATTAGCAGTGAGTTCCAGGGTAATACTTATCATTGCATTGTGGTGCAATGGTAGTGTGGACCAGGAGGCATGGGCTTAAGTCCCATATGCTCCAGAGGTGTACAATAACATCTCTGAACATGTTGATTAGAAAAATAAGTTAAATTTTAAAAAAGAGTTCTTCACTTCACCCCGTATCTCTTGTTTCAAATCTTAAATCTATGTCCCTTGATTACACATCATCAGCTAATGGGAATATCTTTTCTTTGTCTTCCTTTTCTAAACTTGTCATAATTATGTACACCTCTATCAAAAGAACAACCCCAGCTCTCCAATTAAACCTTGTCATTAAACTCCATCATAATTGGCACCATTCCTAAAAATCACCTCTTTACCCCTTTCAAGAATCTCCCGTCTTTTAAAAAGTGTAGTGACCAGACTGGGGCACAATACAGCAGTTGTAGCCTAACTACAGCTTAAACGTTCAATAAAATTCTCTCAGAATGTCTTAAGTCATTCAAAGATCTATGCACGCGAAACCCCAGATCCCTTGGCCCTGACTTTTGACACTGAGTCTGCCTGGATTCAGGAACCCAGTGGCAGGCTCTCTGATAGGTACTGTACATGACCCACAGATGCCCCCCAGTTCCTTCTGACCCTATCCCTCTCTGAAATCAGTATTGTCCCAGAATGCAGGTTAAAAATTATGGCATCAAGCTAAAAGGAGCACTACATCATTGTCTTCTTGTCATGTAAGCTGACCAAGAGTCATGAGAACATGGCACATAAAAACAGAACTAAAATACCCATTTGTTAACCACATTCCATAACAGGTTCTAAAGGATAGCGCTTCATTGATGTGCAACATATCTCTTCCCCTTTCCACCTCATGCAACAAGACCTCCAGTGCAGCATTATAAACCTTGAATGTCACTGCTTTCTCACCTCTGTCATTTATCACTATTCCCAGATCAGATTTGCTTCAATCATGACTCCCAGATCCTTGTCGGGCCACAATGTACTCCTCTTTAAAAGGTTCGGCCTAACGTTGAGTGGTGTTAGCCAGCCACAATATCAGCTCTCTGCTGACATGTTCAGCCAGTGAACTGTGGGGTCAGCATAGTTGGATGTAGACATCAGTTAGTTGAAATGTTAGTGTGCTGCCTCCATCACAATCAATGGATGTGTGTTAATTGTCCATCATGTACAAGGTACAAGTCAGGAGTGTGATGGAATGAATGCAGCTCCAACAACACTCAAGAAGCTTGACATCATCTAGGGGAATGAAATCCCCTTGATTAGCACCACATCCACAAGCATCCACACCCTCCAGCACTGATGCTCAGTAGCGGCACTGTGTACTATCTACAAAATGCACCGCAGAAATTCACCAATCCTCAGACAGCACCTTCCAAACCCATTACAATTTCAATCTAGAAAGACAAGGGCAGCAGATGTATGCTTGAAGCTCCCCTTCAAGCAACTCACCATCCTGACTTGGAAATATATCACTGTTCCTTCAGCGTCATTGAGTCAAATTCCTGGGATTCCCTCCCTAATGGCATTGTGGGTCGACTTACAGCAGGAGGACTGCAGTGGTTGAAGAAGACAGCTCACTGCCACATTTTCAAAGGCAACAAAGATGGGCAAGAAATGCTGGCCAGCCAGTGATGCCCACATCCCATGAGTGGGAGAAAAACAGTCACAATTATCACAGAGACAGTGCTGGAGAATCTGAGATAACAAGGTGTAGAACTGGATGAACACAGCAGGCCAAGCAGCATCAGAGGAACAGGAAGGCTGACGTTTCGGGCCTAGACCCTTCTTCTGAAGAAGGGTCTAG
>NC_063340.1:57254160-57277762 GCF_021869965.1 Rhincodon typus
TTTTCTGAAGAAGGGTCTAGGCCCGAAACGTCAGCTTTCCTGCTCCTCTGATGCTGCTTGGCCTGCTGTGTTCATCCAGCTCTACACCTTGTTATCACAATTATCACATTCGTTTTTAGGGCTCTCCAAATAAGTTTTTTCCAAACCTATATTTTGAAGACAGACAAATGCATGCTTCAGAAAATATGTGTAAAGAAGATTGTATGTTTATTTTAAGTGAGGAAGCAATAAAGAATGAAGGTTGAGGGCTCTTGTGGTACAGTGGTAGTGTCCCTACCTCTAGGAGAGAAGGGCTATGTTCAAGTCCTAGCTACTCCAGAGGTATGTAATAACAGCTCTAAACTGATTGGTTTGAAAATATAGAATAAAAGCTACATTATGAATGAAGCACATATCAGAAGCTGTGAAACATCACCAAGTATTACAGGTGATGCATTGAGGTGTGTGTTTTTCAAATCACAATAGTCAGATTTCATAAGAATCAGATTATCATGTTTAGAATATTTTTAAATTCACTGGGCCTTTAGTTGGCTTCAAGTTTCGCAGATGGTCAATAATTTACTTATCCTTTTTAGAAGAATGATTCATATTTTGTGCCATTTGTGATTTTCTACCATGATGGTTTTGTTTCTGTGTCCAGTCCCAGAAAGATCTGCCAACAGTTTCTCATTTTTAAGGTCGCTATACCAAATTCCTCTTGTGCGACTTGTGCTCTTAACCACTGAGATTGCTGTGTTCAGAGAAATAAACCGCAGGTTGCCTGAAAACAAAAAACACACAAGTTTTTAATTTAAGCAAAGGCTACATTGATAATTAAATATTCAACATTTTAACCTCACTTCAGTTTAAGGGTCATTTTAAGATAACTTTACTATTTAATGCATTCTTTCTGCAATTAATTGCTGCCTGTGATCACATTATCTCAACACAGGATGAGCCCATATTAACAGAGTTATAACCTGTATACTTGAAGAACCAAATCCATATTCATATCCAGACCAAATCCAAATTCAAATCCAGACTTCTTTTCTCCCCAGTTGGACAGTTGCTAATGTCTCAGAGATGAACAACCACAAGGTATTACTGAGTCAAGGGGAAAAGACGAAATTAGATAAAGGAAAGTTATCTCATATTCATACTTGCAAAAAAAAAACTCTCCTAGTAGCAGTTATATCACACAGTACTCACAAGGACAAACAGCTCAATTGGATGTTATAATTTAATGCTTCATTGTAAAACTCCATTGAATTATTTAATAAGAACATCAGTGTTCTGTTTCCCACAATAATGGGACTTATCTGTAGTTCTGGTTATGGCAGTGCTCAGAGGAATTTTTTGCTTTCTGTTGGAGACAGGAAGAGAAACAATCACCCCAAGTTCTGCCTTGGAGAAAGTGAAATTGGAAAATCTGTAGGTTTGAGGAAATGTCTTAATTTATAGCTATGTATTAGAGGAGATTTGAAGGAGGGTTCAGAGAGGTCTCTAGGACATGTTTTTAATGGGCATGACTGATATTAGAGACCGTTGTACTTGGTAAGGGCTATATAATTTGCAAGATATTTCTTTCACTTATTTTTATATTCAATAAACCTTTAACTTGAAAAAAAAAGAATTTTTGTGGACAGAAGTTTTTCATCATACATGAGATTCAATATGTTAGAACTGTCACAGGCTCAATGAGCCAAATGGCCTTTTTCTCCATTGTAATAATTCCATGATTCTTTGATAATCACTTTTTTTTTTCAGTTGATACAATGATGATAAATATTTATAATTTTAATTAGTTTTGCATTATTATTCTTGTCCTTTTCCATGAGAAATCATGGATATTAAAGCAATGTTGCAGCTGTCAGCAAGCAATAGCAAGTCAGTTGCCACAAACACATAGCCTTTCTCTTCAATATTAAATCATGATGTGAATTTTAAAATATATTGATTACAGTGAAGCACTGTAAGATAATGTCATTATAATCAACTATAAGCTGTGTTGCCATCAGCTGGCATGAATACTTATGCAAGGCAGAACCAGAAATAAAGAAGATTACGTGGGCAGTTAAAATCTGATGGTCCAAGCAAAATTGCTGGTATATAGGCATCTGATCTTATTCACATCCCCCCAGGTCTTGTTTGTTTGCTGGTCTCCAGTATTATGATATGTAAAAGAACCAATTAATAACCATGAGATCAAAACAGTCAATTATTTCTGTCAGTTCTTATTTAATGTTCTAGTCAATAGATCTGAGTTTAAACTCCAAAACTACCTGAAAATGGTTAAGCTTCCCTATTTACAGCCCTGGCAACTCAATAGTGGAGGAACTACTGGCAGAAACATGTTCCTCTCCAAATGTTATCTCCAATTATCCTCACAAAAATGAAACATTGCAGAAGGGAAGGGGATTTTTGAGAACTGGAGTTTTTTTAAATAATTTATTCAAGCATTTGAACATATTAAAAAAACAATAATTTATCTTCTTACTTTCCAAATGTGCACAATTTAAATATATTAGTTTATGGTATAGCACTTGATGCATGTAAGTAACTCATTATGTTGTCAGATTCCATTCTGTCTACAAACCTATGCTGAAGACATGACATTAATTTGAGGTTATGCGCAAACATTGCAAACAAATTTCTGGTTTGTTGGGTGTGTCTGAAATGTTTCCTGATGCTTGCAGCCTGGATAGAATTTCTGGATATTTGTGGTGAAAAATGACACATTACAGTAATGCCAAAACAAAGTTGGGATTTCCACTCTTTTTACAAAAAGTCTAGTTTATATTCACGGAGCATTTTTGTATCAATTAGGTGAGAGAAATTTAATGTTTCTGTGCCTAACACCAACATTCTATAAGTCATAGATCAACACAATATGCATAGGCAAGGTCCATTTGCAAACCTGGACAAAATGGTGAGAATTAAGTGCACTTCTCATGGAATTAAATGCATTCTCCTGTGTTAAATGTTAATGTTTTTCAATTAAAACAAAAGGACTTTGATTAGCAAAACTTTCTCTTTTTGGCTTAAGCTTAGACTTTATTAAACCTAAAGGAATTATAGTGAAGCAAAACCAGATTACAAAACATTAACTCTGGGCATAACTTGCCCTGTGTCCAAAAGACATGGGCAATGATGAGAAATTGGGAGAATACTGTGAAATTGAAACAATTAAATTCTCGATGTTGAGAAAAAGATGTCTGACTTTCCACTTAAGGCTTCCACAGCTCGCTAAGAGTCTTGCTCATAAGGGATGAGTCAGTATTTATGCCATTAACATCTCATTTTGACTGAATCTTGCCTCATTTTAAAGCAGGTAGCACAAAAACTTAAACAGCACCAAATCCTGACTTGAAGATCAGAACAGTTACCTGAATACTTCAGCTCACCAGTATCTTCTCCAGATTTCTGTGTTACCAAGCTTTCCTCAGCATTTCATAGAATCATGGAATCTCTACAGTGCAGGCAGAGGCTATTCAACCCATTCATTCTGCACCAACCCGCTGAAGAGCATCCCACCCAGACCAACCCTTCCTGCATCCTCCCCCAACCTCCCTGTAACCCTGTATTTACCATGACTAACCCAACTAACCCACTGATCCCTGGGATATTATGGGCCAACTTAGCATGGCCAATCCAGCCAAGCTGCAATCTTTGGACTGTGGGAAGGAATACTCCATGGGCAGTGACTATCCTCACCCTCCATCCACAGAAGTCGACATCAGGAAAGTACCGGTCTCACTGCAACATCATGTACATTTTGGACTAAATTATAATCCAGTTCAACATTTCAGTACTGCCCTTTAGAGCTCACTGTCATCTTTCATTGCAATACTGCTGCCAGGCTGTTTGACACACAGGGACAGGCCCGCATCCAATGCACTGGAACTGCAAGCATTTCAGGGCTCTTAGCTGGCTTTATTATTTTACACTTATTTTGAACTTGCTTGGATGCTTGCACTATCTCTGCCTTGTATTTTTGTGCAATCCCACTTCATTCAGGACTTAAAGGCTCACAGTCATCCTATCCTTTCTTGCCTTTTGGCAGCAGCTTGTCATGTTTGCCAGCACCATGCAGTTAAATGAGCAGATATGTTACTGTATATAACTATGCTACATTAACGTCACACCCACAACACGTGCTAGCAGCTTATGTGGCAACCACATTGCATGTGCAGCAAGCAAATGGCTTTATCTGAAAGTTGGAGGGTCAAGGGGAGGCTAGGTTCAATCAGGGGTGCCACCAGACTCTGACAAGGGTATTGTCTAATCTGAGCCCAGAGGATTGGCTATGCTCAGTTGGGCACTTGGTGTGACTTGGATCCAGGGGGTCTGTATCCTCATAGTCATGGGATTGTACTTCAGTCAGTCCAGCAAGTCGAACACAGTGAGTCCTAGGTATACCGTTATATTAGTCAGGAAGCTACACAGAAATCAGTCAGGGAGATGGTCTGTTCTCAGTCCTTGCCAAATCAATTGAGGGGGTGGGCCATGATCAGCCCTTGTGGATTTTGTTCACTAAATGTCAGCGGCAGTGGAGAAGGGGGCAAGTGGTACCAGAGCATGGGACTGGGTTGGGAAAATTGAGGATGTCATATGGGATGATTAGAGACGGTGCACTTGGATACGAAGAAGACAATTACTGTGAAAGGGGGGCAACTCTAGATATATGGGTCAGAGTGGATATAGCATGAAAGGATTCTGTGTGTAGAAGAGGAAGGGTCTTCAATAATCATCACCACCCTGACTTCAGAGGTGGGTAGGGGAGAAGTGGATAACAATGTTAGGCTTGGGTATACACAAGGCTTGGGGCTCAGGGCAACATTGGGGATATTAATAGTTCCATAAAAGGGTTGGAAGGGGAGGGGAGGCTCAAAGTGATGAGTTTGCTGGGGCTGCAGTGCAGGGTGAAAAATGAAAGATGATGGGAAGGTACAGCTAGAATAATAGGAAAACCTTCTATTATCAACCGAATCTCAACCGCACAGTAAACGTGAAAAGAGTGCTGCCAGCACATGCAGATGAGGCAGAGCTAGTTAGTTTTGTTTATTCTACAGGGGCAGGACACATTTGTAGACATTGTGAGACCCAAAATGAGGCAATTACATTAATCAGGCACTCAGACATATATTAGAAACCCTGACCACAACAATTGTGACCATAGGATTGATCATTACAAATTAATCCTAGTAATCTCTGTGCAGCAGAAATGATCACAGGTGTTTTTAAAGTGTTACCCATAGTTGACAATCCCCAAACACATTTCAAAGTCTCAAAGGTTGCACAAGAGCTTAACATAGAAACATAGAAACTAGGAGCAGGAGCAGGCCACTCGCGTACTGTAGGGACATTAAGACTGTTCTGAATCTATTACGTTCCTCTCTGGTAGCCCAATGTATCATTATGTTGTCGATATGACAAACAGCCCCATTTTCCGTCAGGAATTGTAGACACTGTACATTGAGATATTTCTTGGACCAATGATATGCCAATGAAGTTAATTGAAGCAGTAGCAACAATATAGGGTAACTAATGCAGTCAGCAGCCTGGCCTCCTGGCCCAATGGGATTTACCAAAAGCTGCTATTAGCATCAAGTGGAGTAAAAAGCAGACTATTGGTGAGCTTCTCCAGGCTGTCATTGAAAGAAGATATGGGATGCCGCTCCCTATCGACCACCTTGTTAAGTTTGTGTTAACACGATGAAGAGGTAACACTGACAGTCTGGTTTTAGAATGGCGTACAAACCAGAAAATCACCAAGTAGGTTCTGTGGCAGGAGAAAGGATTCTTCTTTGCAGCATTGCATGTAACTCTACTTTAACTTTGTCCGGTACTGAGTCTGAGCTTTCTCAGGGGCAAAAAAGGAGTGGCTCAGCCTCTTAGACCAACAGAATACGGAACTCTTCTGAACTGAGAATGCAAAACAAAGAGCAATGGGCATTCCTGACAAAAACAATTGAATTTCCATATAACCCATCTCCGCAGCACCTCAGGTGCTGCATAATGAAAGATACTGATCTGGAGGCCTTCCTGCTTCAGGTGAAGACCTGAGGTTGTTCTAGCCTCTAACATTCTTATGCTTCCAGCCAAATTGGTCCTTCACCAATTGCAGAGAGAAGTGAAAAACTGAGGCACATCTAGAAATTACTCAGCCAGCATGGGCTTCAGTGTAATTCTCATTGTCTAGGTTTCATAATCAGTTTCTCACCTGTGGTCCACCATGGTCATGTTTGGAAAATGACTATCTTCACTAAATGTGTATCTTCAACCCCACCAGCATGTTTGAGCACGTGGATAGGAGCAGAAAAGTAGAGGGAGTTTCATTAAACAGCCTTTTATTTACACTGTTGACATGAGCAAGCAACAACCAAATATGTGGCCTGGAGCTACCCACTCAAAACGTTCCCAGAGCGAGCCAAAGTCATGGCCATGAAGGTCATGGATGCATCGCAATATACCTCCAGGCCTGTCTGTATATTCATTAAACTTGATTACTATATAGACCAGGCAACGTCTGGTGGCTAGCTGGTTCAGAGTGTGAATTGTGATACCTTGCTAGGACAGGCAGGATACAGGTCACAGGTACCACGTCACTGAGATCTCCACACAACACCGATCTTTGTCTGGCAACAACAGGTGGACACACAGGACAGCCTCTACCTCCCCATGGCCTACCTAAAATGAAAACCCACCCTCATAAAAACAGAAAGTACTACAGAAACTCAATAGAGATCTGTGGAAGGGTTCCAAAGAAGAATCATCTCCAACTCAAAATACTAACTGCTTCTAAGATGCTGCCAGACCTGCTGATTTTCTCCAACACTTTCTGTTTTATTTCAGATCTCCAGCATCTGCAGTGCTTTTATTAAAATCTTCCGCAATGGTTCTGAATAAGTTACAGTAATGGCTCAGAGCAGCATCTTAGTGCTAGAAATGCTGACGGACCTGATGCAATATACATGTAGGCAGAAGGAATTCCTGACAGGAGAGGTTTCAGTCAGTTAAACGCAGTAAATGTGAGGCTTGAATTGTGCTGATGGTGCGAAATGAGAAATGGGTAAAATAATTTGTTGAGGCTTACAGTCTCCCATAAAAAAGCAGAAATGGGGTAAAAGACAAATCTCAGAGAAAACAAAAATCCGGTAAGGTAAAACTGCACACAGTGGTAAGCAAGATATATAAACCATCCAGGTTGAAGGTATGTTAACTCGGTTTTGTGTCATACCTAGAGGTGTAAGCAGACAACTAAACAGAGTAAAACTTTGGAATGGAAATTGTGTTTTCAATAAACTTTAAGAGCATTAAACAACTAGCTCATAGCAGGAACAGTTGAAGGCATGCAGGTTACATAGACATTGAAAGAATGTTCGT
Organism: Rhincodon typus; assembly: GCF_021869965.1. Lineage (NCBI taxonomy): Eukaryota > Metazoa > Chordata > Chondrichthyes > Orectolobiformes > Rhincodontidae > Rhincodon > Rhincodon typus. The sequence continues at coordinate 57,261,526 of NC_063340.1, forward strand.
GAGTGAAGAGATTGTGGTTGAACTGTTCATGTGTATTTACGCTACAGGTTCGGTGAACTGATTTCCGCTTCAACCAACAACTAAACCGTTTGTCTAAATCTGGAGCAGAAAATGCATATGCTGAGGAACTAAAGTTGGGTCAGTAAGTCATTTTGATGTAGGGAATCATAGGATACATTGCTTCAAACCAAAAGCTGCTGAAATTTTAAGTTTTCTTGGCCTTGTCAACCATTTGGAGACTATGAGTCATGAGGTAAAGGAGAATGAAGAGAAGACATGAATAGGCAAAGGGGCAGAGTCATAGAAGTGCAACCAGACAATCAGTGGCAAGAAGATGGTCTTGAACTGATGGAAGATTAGGAGGAACTGATATGTAATTATAAAGGCAGGGATATCTGAAGATAAGCAGCTGGTCAAGCGAATATGAGAAAATAGATGAAGAGGAGAATATCACATGATGTTAAATTGTAAATATTCCAACTGAACAAAAGCATTGTGAGCCAACTCAAGGTTTCCTGAGAGGTGGACTGTCCTGTTTTCATACTTGTACTTGTGTCAAGTGTTCTTGTTAACATCCAACAAAAAGTATGTATACATATACAAAGTATATGTATTTTAAAAATATATATTTTTATATACAAAACCTTAAAGGCAGAACAGAATCACGTGTGGAATATTACAAGTTTCTGTTCTGCTGGTACGAGGTAATCTGACTTTAGATTGAACAGAACTGTAGCTCTCTTAAGAGGATCATATCACACTCGTTTCAGGTGACATCACATGATATAAAATCTTGGTGCAGTGTCAGACTTAGTTTTCCAAAAGTAGAACTGGGCTGGTCCCTTTGCAAATCCAACCAATTTCACTTTAATGGGGATTCTCTACTGCCTGACCTAACTTTCCAACATGTTAAGTTTTTAATTGTTGACTATACTCCAGACTCATTCCCTAGACTTGCTTGAGAGCCATTGTCAACAAGGCCAGAAATAGTTTTCCCTCGTCAGGCAACCAATTTCTATCAATCTTTAAGCCTCTTGGCTCAGGCTAAAACCAGCTCCCCAGTGCTGCATCTAAAGCATGTCCAGCTTCATTTCTACCACATTAACTGACAACTGTTAGAACTTGCTGCCATTTTTAAAAAAAATTCTGGCTATTCTTCCCCCCTTTAGAATACTGAGACCAACTATAGCAGCATTACTTAATTTATACAACATGCTGTAATTGTACAATTGAGGTTGGTGAGTTCAGCATGGATCAGGGTCAAAACCTCAAATGTTCCTGGATGTTATATAGTGCAAAACATTTTTGTAAAATGATATATTTCTTTCAAAGCAACTTGCTTTGAAGTAAGGCCTTGGAGATTAAAGGCCCAATTTTAACTCAGGATGCGAGTGGTAGGTAGGTGTTTGGAAAAATGCAATTTTACCCTTCATGCATTTGCTTATTTTTGTCAGCAAGTGACTTCTATCTCTGCTCTAAGTGCCTTTGTGTGCAATCTGCGGCAACATTTAAACACATATCACTTGAAACATGGTGCCACAATGGAGTAGCTGAAAATGTGTACATTTTCAGAGCTGTTAGGGAGCCAAGTACTGATAGAAAGAAATAATCAAAAAGAAATCTGCTACTTCAAATTAGCGGATGAGTAAAAACGGCTGTGCTCTTTCTATTCGCTGCTTCTGTGGAAATGAGACTGAACTGGAATTTTTCTACTCTCAGTGGCAAAGCTGTGAAATAGCTAGATAATTAGCACAAAAAATTGAGCAGGTAAGAGTTGCAACATTGCTTTCATTATTGGGGAAAGAGTGCTAAAAGTTTTATTGCAACCTGGATCCAACTGAAGAGCACAAAAGCCAGATGCCAGAAATTTTTTGAAAAGTTTGACGACACAATTTAAAACCAATAAGCCCATGTTACATACGAAGAGTATGTATGCAACATCAGAGCTCATCAGGCGAGGGAGATTATTAGAAAAATATGCTGGAAACTGGAAATGGTGAACAAGCTCAGCAGGTCTGGCAGCATCTGTAGAGCGAGAAATAGAATAAACTTTGGAGCTCTGTATGACTCTTCTTCAGAACCCAAGAGTATATGGATCAGTAAGTGACCATTCTAATGCTTCTAGCTGTATTCCATGAGCATAGGCAAATGAAAGTCGATCCCATCAGAAGTAAAATTGCGTTAGGCATAAGGGATCCTCCTGCAAGTGCACAAGGAGAAAACTACGCTCAAGAAATTTGTTGACATGCAGAAGTTCTGAGACAGTCAATTATCAGCTAGTGTGTATAGATGGGAGAACAGAAGAGGTTTGGCATTAGGCTATGCAGAATTATATGCTGAATGAGAACAACAGATTGGAAAAAGAAGATAATTTTTTTGTAGAAGAGCTAACAGTAAGGGCGAAGTTCAAGAACAGGATCTAATTTACTGTGGAGGATATCACAATAAAGAAAGGAAAGCATGTCGAGCATGACAACTTCAGTGCTCTAACTACATGAGGCTGAATCATGTTGCATGCAAGTGTTAAGCTAGAAAGAAACAAGTCGAGCCCATAAAGATATCTGCTGCTGATTTAACAGCTGATAGGAAGTATCTGACAGACATCAATACTTCAGACAATATTATGAGCTTTGAAAACCTGTGAAAAGTTGTTCAAGATGGTAACCCAGAAATGAAGCCTTTGTAGATAAAGATGAGGCTATTTAATAGAATGATTGCCATTCTCATCTCAAGAGGACAAATGAAGAGCTGCAAGTCCAACGCAATGGGAAGAATGAAGACCTATAATTCCGGATAGTCAAGCAAAATCCACGCATCACATTTGACGCAAGTCTTAAGCTTCAGCTAGTGATCTTAAGCATGTCAGAAGAGTTTTGTAACGCTTTATAGGCCACTGAACTATTGACCACTGAATAAATCTAACAGGATTACAAAGATGTCTTGGGTGACTTCCCGATGACTATCATTACGAAATAAATGAGATCAAGAGACCAATGCAGCCATTGCCAAGAATTCTAGCTAGCCACACATCCAGCCTGAAAAACAAAATATAAGAATTGGATAAGAGGCAATTAATCAAGAAAGTGGTATCTACTGTAAATGGAATTAGCAGAATAGCAGCATAGAAAAATCTGTAAAATTGAGAGTATGGTAGATCCAAAAACTGTCAAGAAAGCTTCAGAGATCTCACAAACTCAGGTCTACAATTGAAGAACTTTTCCTATTATTTGCGAAGGCAAAGATCTTTACTACCCTTGATGACAAAAATTATTTCTTTTAAGTTAAACTGAATGAAATCAGTAGTGGTTTAATTACATCTTCTATTCTTACACCTTCTAATTACATCTGTAGAATTCAGTACCCAAGGTTGCAGTGGATGCTGTGACATTGAACAAGTTTAAGGAGGTGATAGACAGATTTTCAATGAGTAATGTGTCAAAGGGTTATGGAGAGTAGACAGGAGAGTGGAATTGAGACTGACATGAGATCAGCTATGATAGTATCAAACGGCAGAGCAGCCTTGAGGGGCTGAATTGCTCACTGCTGCTCCTAGGATTTTATGTTCTTTAGTACATTATGAATGCCTTTGGAGAGATACAGGTTGACGTCTATGTCTTTAGGCATTTTTACAGCTCCAGAAGAGTATCAACACAGACAGTGCATGATAGTCTGTGATCCCTCCCAGTTTGGAAACAATTGCAGGTTATCTGGTAATCTGTGGGTGTGGAGATATAATGGAAGAAGACATCACAGACCATGATAAGAATCTAGTGTGACTGCCAAAGAGAGATCTCCAGATGAACCTAAAGATGAACAAGAGAAAGATGCTTGAATACAAATATCTAAGGTATGTAACTAACAGAGAAAAGACTTCACTTGGATCCTGACAAGGTGAGAATGTAGCAGAGATGCAGCGTCCAACAGATGTGAAACCAATTCAGTGATTTGTTCAATACATGAATCTTTTGGCAAAGTTCTTGCCTAATTTATCATGAGAATGTGAACCTCAGTGCAAGGTCACTGTTAAGGATGCACAGTGGTATTGGGGCACAGAACTGGAAATAGTTAACACTAGATTCAAACTAACAATGTCACACCAGTGCTGAGGTACTACAATACAACTAAAATGTTGCCTTTCAGAGTGAAAGGCAGGACCTAGAGCATCATTAATGCAGAAGAATAATCAGTTGCATTTGCATTGAGGGCATTAACACAAATTAAACAGTTCAATGCTCATATCGAGAAAGATAGAGTACTTGGTTATTGTCTTTGTTTGTGATCATATCGTTTGGAACAGCCAAACTAACAGTGAGGTCCAAGCACAAGACACTTCAAAGCACTTTCCTTGAGCCACTTCAATCTGCTCTAAAGTACCTGAAAATAATGTCATTTCATTTGTAAATATAGCAACTGGATGTGACCTACAAGCAGGAAGAAAAAATATATATTGGTGACATGCTGTCAAGAGAGGCACTACTTATGAAGATGTTTGTGAGTATTAAGACAGAGTGTAAAAACCTCCTGATTCAATGACAAGCAACATTTCTGCATGCTCTGGAATGCATCAACACAGCAGAGACAGTAATCTAAAAGACAAGTTTCTTGCTCAAATCAAGCAAACTACCCAAAAAGGTCTGGTAGCATCTGTGGACAGAAAGCAGAGTTAGTGCTTGGGTCCAGAGTTTCTCTCTCCACAGATGCTACCAGACCTGCTGAGTTTCTTCAGAAATTTCCATTTTTGCTTCATATTTCCAGCATCCGCCATTCATTTTTTTACCCAAAAAAGGGGCAACATCCCAAGAGCTGCATAAAGTAGTGATGAAAGGATGGTCTGAAAGCATCAAGCACATATTTGTTGCTATGAGTTAATATTGGGCATACAGAGATGAAATTGTAACTCAAGATGGCATCTCGTACAAATGAAATAGTCATTATCCCTGAGGAGATGAGAAAAGGAAATGAGGAGATGTTGGAATGCATCCAAGCAAGCCATCATGGAAATGAATCTAGTCTGAGAAAGGCAAGATAAATGCTCTTCTGGCCAAACATGGGAGATGCGATTAAGGATCACATCAGCCAGCGCAGTGTTTATAACAAAAACAAAGCTAAGCAAGTTAAACAGCTGCTTATGACACGCGACATTACTGACAGACTATGGATGAAGCTTGGAGTAGACCTTTTCACTCATGCAAGAAGTAATTATCTCATCTGACCACTGAGAGTTAGACCAACTGACATCAATGATTACTAATGAGATTGTAGAATCTCCCAAAGCATATTATTTGAGACAGCATACTAGACTTTGTTGTGAGTTACAATGGCCCTCAATTCATGAGTGAGGAGTCAGCTGCTTTATGCAGGATTAGAACATTCAAAACAATCCATCATCTCCACACTATCACCACTCAAACAGAAAGTCTGGGCCTGAAAATCACCAAAGGGGTCATAAAGAAGTCAAGTCAATTCAGCACAGACTTAAATATGGCAATCCTTTAGTGGAGAAACTCTATTGAAAACATGTCCAAAGACTCATTCCACCACTAGTGGAATCTATTATACTATTAGAAATACTACTGAAACCAGAATAGCAATAGGTGTGAATAATAACATCAAAGCCAAGCAATAGAAAGTCACATTTCACTTTGATAAAACTGTCAAGTCATTGTCAGAGCTAAACACTGGAGAGTCAGAGTGCAAATATTTGATGATTGCAACAAAAGCCAAGCCATGTAGTAACTTGGGATCAGTGTTAAAAAGTTGTCACCTCAATCATACATCTATATACACCAGTGGAGCTATTTTCCCACTGCAGAGAGTTGATCAGGAGGGTGTGAACTTCAAACTGACACAGAGTACAGAACAACCATCAGCCCCAAAGGCCCACTATTCGCCAGCAATGGAAATAGATCAGCAACAAAAGTTTCATAGCAACAGCACTCACCACAGAACAACATTCTCCAGTGAAGGAACTTCATCCTGGGAAAGAGGGGAGAAATACCAGAATACTATTAGGAAACCTGCATGATTTAAATGCCAAGTGCATGTGAAGATTCTGATATAAAGATAAAGTCAGCTGAGAGGAGAGGTTGAGAAGTAAGGTCCTTCTTAGTAACATCACCCACTGGGGGAAATTGAAGCGACACTGGTGGCATCTCTCTGCACTGTTAAATGTCCATTCAGCCAACTGAGCTAACCAAATCCCTAGAGATGGAATGAAGTTGAACTAACTAAAGTTGACACATAGTTTGGTTAATGACTGATAATTTTCTTTGATTACTTGAATAACTTGTAAGTACAAATGATATCACATGCATTTTTTTAATGTAAAGAGGGATATTTGTAGAAATGTGATTGTGCCCTTGGTGTACTGTTTGGCTTGCCACAGTCCTCTACCTGAACTGTAAATGCTTTTGTGTGCACTCTGTATTAGCTATTAAACATAGATCAATTGAAGCAGTGGGAAATGTGGCTGATGTGAGTGAAAGTTCCCAAGGGTGTAGGTATCAGGCCCTAGACAGTTAATCACACAAACATCATTAACACTTTTGAAGTGGGGCAGCACGGTGGCTCAGTGGTTAGCACCGTTGCCTCATAGCGTGAGGAACCCTGGCCCCACCCTCAGACGACTGGCTGTGTGAAGCTTGCACATTCTCCCCATGTCTGCATGGGTTTCCACCGGGTGCTCTGGTTTCCTCCCACAATTCAAAGATGTGCAGGTTAGGTGGATTAGCCATGCTAAATTGCCCATAGTGTTCAGCGATGTGTAGGTTAGGTGCATAGCCATGGGAAATGCAGGGTTACAGGGATAGGGACGGGGGTTGGGCCTGGGCGGGATGCTGTTCGGAGTGTTGTGTGGACTTGTTGGGCTGAATGGCCTGTTTCCACACTCTAGGGATTCTATGGAAGTTAAGCTTCTTCTTTACCCAGTGGGAATGACAGGAAAGATGGCCTTTAGATCCCAAGTAACAAATGGCAGGAGAGCCCTGTGATCTGGTGAGGCTGACTCCCTAGCAGTCAGACAAGTAGGTCAGGGTAGAGACTGGAAAGGAAGACCATGTAGCCTCAAGAGATTTGGATGTGCACTCCTGGAAGTGACTACTCACCAGAAAACAATTAGAAACTTTGAAAAATGTAAGCTTTCTTTGATCACTTCTGGCTCTGGCTCCATTTCGTGCGGCTTTTTCCAGTAATTGGCATGGTGCATAACTCAGTCAGCCTGTGTTTAATTTTGTGTCGGTTTCCAAATGGTATCAGTGAGTGACTTCTGGATGTTTATGAGACCCCCATTTGTCTGCATAAGGGCCTCATGCCTCCTGAATGCCTGGAGTCAAGAAACCAGAAGAGGAAATGTGCAAATGGAGAGGCAAGAATTCTACCTTTTTTAACCTCACACTCTGTCTGATTTTTAACCACAGAACCTGTGAGAACATCATTAATTTGGACTAATTTAAGCAGTTAAAAAATGTAGGTCACTGTATGCTCCATTACCTGGAAGTCCTTAACTACCTTAATCATTTTATTGAACAAGCATGCTTCTCAAATTTTTCTGAACAGCAGGTGTCCATTTCCTGTCCAGATGGTATTTTTGACAGGCAGTTTATCCTTTACACTGCAGATTTCACCATATCAAATTGCTACTGTTGTCAAAGCTTACAGGTGCCAGGAGGACCACATTAATCCTGATAAATATGTGAACAGTTATCAAATTTCAACGTGGGTTCAGCAAAGCGATAGGGGAAATGAGTAACAAAATCTGTCCCGTTATTAGTGATCTACTTTTGTAATGCCTACAGGTAGAACATTAGATGTAGGTACTTCATTCTCATTTTATAATGTGTCCTCATGCTCTTTGTCTTCCCAGAGAATTGCAAGCCCTTTACAATATTGCACATCTCTCTATGTGGGGTGGGGGCCATACATGGATAATAACAAAAACTGTTCTTCAGTTTGTGAATTTATTATGAACCTGCTTCAAGAAGGGAGAACCTTTCCACAATGTGCAGATTGAAACTAACTATTAAAACCCATTACACAGATCCTGAAAATATCAAGGCTTTATTCTGGTCATACGCCTGTGTTTTTTTTTAATCAACTGTGTGGGCTTTATTTCAGTATGTTACTACACACTGTATACCTTTAAATAGCACCATTTAAAAGGAAAGTTGCTCTCCCCAAGTGATTTCTCTTCCCACAATATAGCCTGTGAAGCATTGCATCATAGTCAAGATATATAACTTGTGTAGGTGTTACAGGAACCCCACAGACTTTTGGATCAAAAAAGGTTGATGAATATCAGTTATGTTGGGTGTTAGCCTAATGGCAGCAATGTTGCCTCTGAGTCAGAAGGATTTATGTTCAAGCTCCATTCTAAGTGTATAGACCGACTACACTCCAACAGAGCACTGAGGGAATGCTGCATTGTCAGAGCTGCTGTCTCCAAATGAGGTGTGAAATCCAGACGCTGTGAATCCTTTCAAGAGGTCATCAAAGATCCAGATAGCTCTATTCAACAAAGACCAGGAGAGTTTTTGTGGAGTCCAGGCCAATATTTGCCCTCAACCAAAGGTCATCTAGTCACTTATATGATTATTGCAAATCACAGCATTAACTGCAATCCAATCGTACTTCAATGGCTGTGATACAGTTTGGGATCTCCTGAGGTCAATAAAGGCATTCTATTTCAAGTTGTTTCATTACATTTTGAGTCAAAGTACTGTATAACCCATGGTCACAATTACGCAGAATCCATTGCAAATTAAAGACACTGTTTTGAAGACAAAGTGTGTTTTCAAAATATCTTTCATTTATATAGCACTTTTCACAAGTACCTCAAAAGTCTCAAAGCACTGCAGCCACTGAAATACATTTGAAGTGTGGTCACTTTGGTAATGCCAGAAACACAGGCACTAATTTGCACAGAGCAAACTTCCACTAACAACAATCTGACAATGACGTGGTAATCTGATTTTTATGAGATTGATTAAGGTGTAAATCTTAGTCAGGATCTCAGGAGGCAGTTCTCGTGCAAAATGGTACCTTGGAATCTTTTGGTATAGCATCCAAACAGACTGATGGAATATCAATTTAGCATAAAAACTGAAAGAACTGCAGATGCTGTGGATCAGGAACAAAAACAGAAGTTGCTGGAAAAGCTCAGCAAGTCTGGCAGCATCTGTGAAGAAAAAATCAGAGTTAACGTTTAGGGTCTGGTGACACTTCCTCAGAACAGAGTTTAACGTCTCTTCTAAAAGTGGATATTTTGCACTGAACAGTTCTGAACAGATGGTCTTGAAGATTGGGCTGAAGCCCTGCAGTAAGATTTGAATTCAGACCCTTGTGATACGGAGATGACTGTGCTACTCAGTGAGCCAGTACCTACACTATTTGTACTGTACTACAAATTATAGAGGTCAGAAGACTACATCATTGTAGATTAGTCATGTAACTTTCCATTTTAGATATTTTTTCAGCCATAATACATTTGATCAGTTAATTCTGCTACTGTGATGAGCTCTCAATACTCTCATACTAGTCGTCAATGTTGCATCTTCTTGAACAAATAGTCTTTTTATGCTGAACAAAAGGAACACATTAGCAAGTGCATTCAAGCACAAGATTCAAACAAATTCCTAGAGCCCTGGGTGGGTAGGTGTGTTATTCCAGAAGTCTTGGCAGCCAGAAGCACTTATCTCTGTTTAACTGGTGAATACCATTCTTCACAAATATGGAATAATCCTAATCTTATTCCTAATTACATACCGATATGCCCTCTGTTGCCAACATTCCTGGCAGAACTGATGTGTGGTTTATTAGCCCATTGAGTACACTAGGAGCATGCATGATCAAGAACTGCTCATTTCAGAAACACATGCTTGCCAGAAATTATAAAATGCACAATATGTTCTTTAATACAGTTTTCGGGTCAACAACATCTTTATTGCTCTCTAGCAGTGGGAGATGTGTGAATGACTATCAGTTTTAACAAGACACTAGGCTTTTCTGACATCTAGATGGCTTGGCTTTTAATCACAGTCCAAAGACTGCATTCAATGCTGCCACCACAGTTTATTCTAGCCTTTCTGTGACACAATTACAAATCTGTGTGTGCATGTTCAGCATTACAAGAAGGTGGCAGGTGGCCATGAATTACTCTCAGCTCCTATTGTAACTATGTGTCCGTTCATGAACATTCTGCAGTTTACACACAGCCCTTCATTAATGACAAGTCAATTAAAAAGAAAGCAACAAAATAGTAGCTGTAAACAAAATGACAAGCATAACTCAAGATTAAACCACTAACCAGCAGCAGAGAGAAAGCAAGCTAACATTTTGTGTATAGCATCAGAACTGATATTTAAGAAATTGAAGATAACCAAGATCTAAATTAGTTTGAAAAGGCAGCCTGTTGATCTTTTTCCTACTTCATTCCTACTTCATTCATTTCAACCGGTTGCTATCAATATGTCAGTAAAGCCCAAGGTCCAATTTTAGCTATGTGTTAGGCCTACTGCATTCAGCATGCAATCCCAGAATACCCCTAATAAAAAAGTCAAAACAAGTTTCACTCATTTTAAAGAAGTTTATCAACACATGCCATTTTAAGAATATTATTGTGAGACAACCTATTGCTAATATGGGAACAAACCAAGCAACCCCATTTTAAGTATTGCTGTTACAACAGACAGAAAGAGAAAGTAATCCCTACATCTACTGCGATGTACATTTGAACAATTATAATGTCAGCCATTAGGTTTTTCAGCTACCTTTGTGTCCTATATAGTCTCTAAAAGGACTAAAAGAGGCATTTTAAACTTTTTACAGCCTTTTAAAACTTTTTCTTCCATATACAATCCCTTGCCTTTAAGTGGAGGTACCTTAATTGTGTTTGACATGTGATAGTCTCCCCTGGTCCCTGTTTTGGTGACCTCCCAGATGCAGTTACAATTCAGGCTGGGAAGTTGCTCCACATGACTAAAAGCTTCACAGGAGTTCTTCAATACAACTTTGCCAGAAAAGCAGATGAAACTCTGGAGAAACAATGTAAAATGAAATTCCAGTTAAATGTGTTGATCCCAACAAAAAGATAGGGTTGAGCTTAAAAACTTCAGAGTATTTACAGTTTTCAGGGCACAATGCTGCTCACCACAACTAGGAAGTTCCTAACAGTTTGATTTCAAAGTGATTATTTTGATCTGATTTGGGTCCAGAATGGCTGCTTTGTTTGCTTGCATGACCCTTTTCAGTACACTTATTAAATGGAAAACACTTAGAGACATGTTAAGATGTGATAAGCCAATATACAAAAGTCAAATCATTCTTTTTTGGACGAACGATTCCTTTAGTTGTCTTATTGGTATAAATGATAATTTTTGAACAAAATAGTCATGATTTAAGAAACAAGAGTTTCAGTCAGATATTTACGTAAGTGAAAAAACAAACCATGGTTTCAGATTTTGAATATACCAAAGTGATGTCTAACGATGCCACATGTAAGTATGTCTGGCATTAGTTATACAGTGTACATAATATATAAATTGTTCTCAACCTACAAAGAGTCCAACTTGTGTTTTTTCTAACATAGTCACTAAAAATACATTTAAAATTGGATTGCTATTTGAGGTAATGTTTAACTGCATTTGTTCCATATGGCCAAGTTCTATTTAGCAGCATCACACAAAAAAAAATTAAGATAGTGCCCAGCTCTTTAATTTACTGCAGGCTTCTAAGAAAGTTCTGTGTTTTATTACCAGACTTAAAAGGGAATGTTAGATTTGTGCTGACTCTGAATATCGGGCCTGAAAAGAATCTTATTAATAGCTTCAGTAACCTAATGTAACAAAATTGAGTACAGTGAATTTCTGTGACTGTAACATTCAGTTTACCAGCCAAGCCATGAAAATAAGTGTAACAGAATTTCAATCCAACATATTGTTTTCCAGAAAAGTTTAGTGGCAAAATAAATTAAGTCAGCAATTTTTGTTTTGCAATGATTGCTGGTTCAATTTTCTGGAAATGCTGATAACATTGACTGTTGGAAAAGATTTGTGCATATTTGCATTTGACACTTTTAAGGAAGAAATAGTAAATTGAGTATAAAAGAAAGCTAGTCCTGAGTTCTCGAGGGTAACTTTTTTAGGGTTTGTGATGACTTCGTGGCCTGTGAATGTAAGAGTTAGGCCATTTCTTTATGTCATTCGAACCAGGCATAAAAACATTAGCTTTACTAACAGGTAAAAAGTATTACATAAAAATCTATACCCACTAACAATAAACTAAACATTCACTTTCTCACCATGTCCCTCAAACATTTCTCTGTTTTGAAATGTTTCTCCTGAACTCATTTACATTGTCCTATATTCTTGTCTTCTGAGGCCTAAGGTTCATGGTTCTCTTGCTCTATACAGGTTAGTCTTGCATTATCAACATTATAATTATGAGTGTTTTCAGTCAAATTCTGGAATGACAGGGAAGAATTTAGATCCACCTGAAATAAGTTGGAACCAGCAATTACTGAGCATCTTGGGATATTTGGTTTTGAGGTGGCTGCTGTTTCAGTCCATTTTGAGAGCATTGCTCCATCAACAAGCTGCAAGTAGGAAATGAGTAGTCTAGGGCAGCTAGTTTGATCCAAATTGACGTGGGGAAACCCAGCAACATCCATGCAGTGTTAATGTTTCAGATCGATGAAACGTTCAGGTCCAGTTGTGAAAAAAAAATCATCAATCCAAAACATTGACAATGTTTCTCTCTCCACAGATGCTGCCTGAGCTGCTAACTATTTCCAACCATTCCTGTAATTTTATTTCCAGTATTCACAGCACTTTGCTTTCATACTGCAATATCGAGTTCAGAACCAGGGACCCCACTGCAATGTTATGTTCTCAAACCACTAAGGACAGTGACCAATCTGTCGTTCAGCCTCCAGTAGGGAATGCAGAAGAATCACAAGAAAGGTAACCGTCCAATCTCTATCCTTCCCCTACCAATTGGTTGTTTTGTGTTCTCTCTTCTGGACAAATGAGGAGAAGCCTTCACTTGATCAAACTTTTCTAGAACATACCTAGCCCCAACACAATCTGTACGTATAAATGCAGGGCAACCCCTGAATAACAAGCAAGTCTTCCAGGAGGCTTCCACATCCTTATCACACAGGAATGGTAAAGAAGTACCATGATACTATTGTAAAGACAAATACACATGCACATACAAAAACAAGTTCACTGTTACCATCAAATAAAAGCACAAGAATCAATGTCATTGTTTTGCATCTGAGTTTGTTTGTCAGTAACAGTGAACTGAAGCGAAAACAGAAACAGCTGGAGAAACTCAGCGGGTCTACCAACATCCATGGAGACAAAGCAGAGCTAATGTTTCAAATCTAGTGGCTATTCAATTTCTGTTTTTATTTCATAATTCTGCAATGGTTGTTCCATTTTGTTCCCTCCTCTTCACATTAATCCCCCACCTCCCCCTTTACTGCTGTCTCGATTATTGAGAGCCCTTGGATACACTCTCTTTCTGTGCCGACATTGCTCAGCAAGTAGCAAAAAGGGCACTGAGGGAGGCCATTTGGCCCATCATGCCTATTTTCTTGATTGTCCCTGGGACATTTTGGTGGAATTTAATGAATGTGGAAGGGAGCCCGAAAGATACACCAAAATTGTTAGTAACGCCAATGACCTGATCACCAGGAGTGTCAAGGGAATTAAATCGCGAATTGGCAGCCGGAACACTCCAGCTTCACAGACAATATTTAATTGCATGATCTCCCCTATTCAGGGTGAAATCTCTGCCCCAGTAAACTACCAGACAATCAGATGCCAGTGGATCTCCATTATCAGCAGTGCCACCAGACATGGTGGGCTGTCAGTAAAACGTTTAGGCCTTCACTAGGTATGGTTGGATCCCAGGAGAAAAGGTAGTGAGGGCAGGATGGTGATTGTGGGAAGGCGATCATGGCAGATATTGAGGAGGGAAAGGAAGGGGTTAGGAAGAAAGGGCAGCATGCACGCCAATCTCAAGTTCCTCAGTCAGACACGCTTTGTGTCTCTGATTGAGGGATTCAACAGACCAGGCCTCAAGAAACCCAAACAGTTTGCTTATAGCTGTCCACACGCAGTGACTTCCCCACCCACTGCTGGTTAAATACCAAAGGTGGAGAAATTAGATCTTTACATGGACCTCAGATGGCATCTGGAGAAGCAGTGGAGTCCTCACTTCACATCCTCCCATTCAACCTAAAAAGCCCCCTCACCTCCAAATCCACTCTTAATGTACATTAAATTTTACCCATTATAACACACCTATGAGCCAATCATTGAAGTCTTGTCTCACAGAGAAATATTACCAGTTTAAAACACCATATCAACAAATAATTTAGGAGAAAGCTTGAGTAGATGTTCATTACTGTTTGCGTTAAGTCCAATTAATTACAAAACTGCTTCTCAGGTTTAAGATGGACAGAAAAGACTCCAACCCAGGATCAATTTTCATGACTGAACATTATGTATTCTCTTCAGAATCTGTTTTCCTCACATGTATTTTTCTCAGTCAGGGAGCTGAAACATATGCTTTCTCTTTGAAACCAATACTTATCGCGGTGGACACAATTATAGTCAATCTTAAAGAAATTTGGATCATAAATGAGGAGCTCCAGTTCATATAAAAGTGAATGAACTGGAAAAGGAGATACAAACCACAAAAAGAGACCATTAAGAATTTAGCTTTTTCATTAGCTGGTGTGAATGTTCAAATCGGATCAGTTTGGAAAGGAAATAAAAGACAAATTAAGAGCCTGGGATGCATTTCACAAAAAAAAGGGCACGTTTAGTAGGGATAAATTGAAATAATACAAGGTGTTTATTTTTAATTGGTCCAATTAACTCCAGCATTCCTCACGAGAAAATAGACCAGGATAATGTTTGAGATGTGACCTGAATCTATCTCACACTCACATCAGCGTGGGCTCAGTTTTTGAAGAACAGTGAATATAATCGAGCATGTAAAACACTGTAGATGATGCAACTAGAGTTCTCATTCTCAACCAGATGATTCAAAGCTGCCCTTACACGGAGAATGCTTTCATTTTGAATTATTCATTAAGCTGGATCTTATGCCACCCCACAAGCATCAGAAAGTGCAGATGTGAAAACATGTAAAATATGTTTGTCACTGCTGTACCACTTAAAATCATTCGTGGGCAATTGAGCTTTTTAAAAGGCTAACTTACCTAGCACAATATTACACCACCCATGCTAATTGGTTTGGGCAGGTGGATGGGAGCAGGGAGTCCACCTTTTCACCATCAGAGGTGGAAAAGAAGGAAGCAGTTGGATGGGGACGAATCTATGGACACCTGTGGACACTGGTGACAGTCCTAAATTGCTACAATCCCCTTGTGCATCTGCCTACCTGCTCTCTACAACCCAAATCCCTCAAGCCCTCCCTAGACCTCTGTTCCCCTCACCACCACCCCAGGATATCCTACCAAAACCTGGGAGTTACCTTAGTCCCAGATCTATTGCCATCTTTCCCCAGTTTTGCTGCCAGAAATTATCAGTTCAGGACCCATTTTTACATCCCGGGCCCTAAGAGTACTCTATCTAAGTTGCTTCTGAATTCTTGAAGATGACAGAAGACTATTTGAACAAAACTAAAATTAAATGGCAAAGCTCAGAAATTCTAGATATACTTATTATGCACAAACATATCGGCCTAAATATTCCCTAGACATGTCAAGCAAGGATTTTCATCCTTACTTAAATCAGACAATTTACTTGGCTAAGCATAATTTGAGGAGAGTACATCAGATACAAACATATAAACATACAAGTTATAAGCAAGAGTAAGCTTCTTGACACTTCCTACCTGCTTTGCCATTTAATGAGATCATGATCTGATCTGATTTCTCCACATTCCTGCTTGCCAACCTGAAGCTTTCTATTCCTTGTTTCTCAAGAATCTATCTACCTTTGCCTTAAAAACATTCAC
Organism: Rhincodon typus; assembly: GCF_021869965.1. Taxonomy (NCBI): domain Eukaryota; kingdom Metazoa; phylum Chordata; class Chondrichthyes; order Orectolobiformes; family Rhincodontidae; genus Rhincodon; species Rhincodon typus. The sequence continues at coordinate 57,277,516 of NC_063340.1, forward strand.
AGATACTGCCTTTAAGGAAGAATGTTCCAAAGACTCACAATCCTCTGTGAGGAAAAATTTCTTCTCAATTCTGTCTTAAAAATAAGGTGATGTCTTATTTTTAACCATTGACCCCTTGTTCTAGGATCTCCCACAAAAAGAAGTATCCTTTCCAATGCAACAAGGTGCAGAGCTGGATGAACACAGCAGGCCAAGCAGCATCGTAGGAGCAGAAAGGCTGACGTTTCGGGCCTAGACCCTTCATCAG
>NC_063340.1:57292762-57324158 GCF_021869965.1 Rhincodon typus
ACGTCAGCCTTCCTCCTCCTATGATGCTGCTTGGCCTGCTGTGTTCATCCAGCTGTACACCTTGTTATCGCTAATCTCCACCAGCTAGCCAGATTAGCATTCACATACAGCAAAATATAAAATCATGGCTGCTGATTGAGTAAAAGGTTGGAGCAGAACAATTAACACCTTGTGCAAATAATTCCATTTATCTTGCTAACTTTCAGGTAATGAAAAAGCCAACTTAATTTGATGCATTGAAAAACAGACATTGCTGAAGAAAGTCAGCAAGTCTGGCACCATTGGTGGGGAGAAAGCAGCATTAACAAGATGGCAGTGGAGTAGGCTCGTCCACTTCTTCTTCCTTTTCTTTTCTCGTCCTTTTTTTTCAGTTTTAGTTCTTTTTTCTACTAACTTACCTTCTGGAACGAGGCAGCGGCGGCAACAGGATTGGGCTTTATTGAATTTGGCTGTTAGCTAGATGTCCAGTGCGAGGCAGCAGCTGGAGGCATGAACTGGGGCTCTCGGTGAGTATCCGATGTCCTGCGCACAGGCTGAAGATGAGACCGATGCCCAGCGCGGAGGGTGCCTGAATCGGGGCTTTGGCGGTGTGAGTTCCAAGAAGCAAGCACAACGCAGCAATGGAGGCTCCTCCACCATCTCCATCGACGATGAGAGCAGGGGAGATCAAGCCAGTGCAAGGAAACTGTACCAAAGCAGAGGAGATCAAGCCTGAATAGGAAGTGTGTTCCCAGCATGGCTAAGCATGTTAGACTGCAAAGTTTGAACTTTTATTTTATTTCTTTACTTTTCAACTTATGACTAAGAAGGACTGTAATGTTTAATTTTTAACTTAATTCCTTCTTTTTACGCTATACTAAGAGTGACTATAATGTTTAACTTTTAACTTTGTTCCTTATTTCTTCTACCTTATCCTTAAATTTAGTACCTGGGTACTTGTACCTAAGATGGCACTGTGTAAGGTGACATTTAAAACTTTTCTCTATGCTCCTGTGCTTTTATACTTGAGCACACATAACAATCAAGTCTAAATCAAATCAAAATAAAACCGGAAAGGACTGAGTATGCTGTAAATCAGAAGCAATAACAGAAGTTGCTGGGAAATCTCATCAGGTTCTGAGGAAGGGCCACCGGACCCGAAACGTTAACTCTGATTTTTTTCTTCACAGATGCTGCCAGACTTGCTGAGCTTTTCTAGCAACTCCTGTTTTTGTTTCTAAATCGAATCAAGCCTGGTGACTCGTCATTGGAACTGCTACCAGTTGAGTTTCTCCTCCAATTTCTGTTTTGGTTTCAGATGTCCAGCATCTGCAGTTTTTTTTTGTTTCATTTGATGCATTGCTGTCCTTGCTTTGAAATAAACCAAATAGCAGCCAAATAAAGCCAGACTAGGGTTGACAAACCTCAAGGAGCACTGTAGTTGATGTGTTGTTGCCTTTAACTTACTTCTTCAACCACTTATTTATCATTTATCCACTCAAATAGATTTAGTTCATTTCAATTGTATAACCTAATGGTTGTGAAGGGGTTAATGATCAAGTTTCATTTGCTTCACCAATTCTACTGAGGTTACACACAGCCTGTGGGTGGAGACAAGTTGTTGTACTATTGCTTTCAGAGGGAGCAGTTGCACTGGCGCTAGTTCCTTAAGGTTATGCCTGACCAAAAGTAGTTGTACTTATTGCAAACATGAGGTGAATCTGCTTGTTAACTGGGAACAGTGTCTCTTCCATAAATACTTGAAGGTGATGTTTGCTCTATCATTAATCACTAGATTAACCCAAAACAAAGCCAAGGTAAAGGAGGATTAGCAGCAGTGGACTGCGTGAAATGCCCCTTACCCAGTACCACATACTGATGAAAGTGGCACAAGGTACCAGGAGTAGTCATCGGGGAAAATAACTTCCTCTGATTCTGATACAAAGTAATTTGCAGTCATTCAGAAACTGGACAATCCATGCAGGCCAGAAAGGTCACAGTTCCAATCACAGCTCCCAGCTGATCAAAACAGTGGAAGACCACTATTGGCTTCAGTGCCTCAGGGTGAGAAGGGCAAAAATAAGCTCACTGTTCAGAGACATCTATTGGATGTGCACATAAGGCTGACAGCTGAGGTCAGGATTGGGCATGACCGTGATGCCTCCACTGTGGAATAGACCTACCAATATATACTGAGAAGGCCCTCTCATGAAGAACGATATTTGGGTGAGCTGCAAGAGGATGGGAACTGCCCACAAACCCTAGCAAAGACTCAAAGGTTTAAGAAGAGCAGGGTAGGGACAAAACACTGAAGAAGACTGGTGGAGGAGAAACAGACATAAAATTAGATGCCACAAAAATACGGGAGGGAGAGGGTTAATATTTCACCATGCATCAGAGCATACACAGTGTAAAAATCACACCGTACATTTATTAAACCGCACAGGGTTATTGTGTTAGTAATGATATACTTATAAATAAGGTGTGTATTCTATTTATATCGCTCTTAAATCTTGATTTGTATTTACTTCTGTTTTAAAGTCTCTCTAAGCCATCCCATTTAGTAATCAAGGCTAGTTTAGTAAAGCACACAAATCAAAACAGATGTTGGGAACATACAAGATAAATACCATTGAAAGCAACACCAAAATATAACATCATCTAGGGGGTACATTTCAAGCTGATTAAAAGATAACACTGGAAGGATATTAAAAGGTTATGTTGAAGGCATTTTGCTTCAAAGGAAATAGAATCCCAAAACTGGGCAATGTGGAATGGAAAAAAATACTTGGTCAGGATTGTGAGAAAATTAGTTGCAGTTTGCAAGGTTCTGTTCTCTTGAGTGTCATACCTGAAATGAAAAGAAATTCAAACAGTTTGTCTGTGGGTTGTTTGAATACTCAAGGCCACATTTAAGGAGAAAGCTGACATCCCTCCACCAGAGCCAAAAACAGGAGATGACCTTTTTTTATTCATTCATGGATGTGGTTGTTGCTGGCTGGGCCAGCAATTATTGCCTATCCCCAGTTGCCCTTGAGAAGGTGATGTTGAACAGCTTCCTGGAACTGCTGCAGTCCATTGGTTCAGATAGACCCACAATGCTGTTATGGAGGGATTTCCAGGATTTTGACCCAACAGCACTGAAGGAACAGGGTTATATTTCAAAGCCAAGATGGTGAGTGATGAGGGGAGCTTGCAGGTGGTAGTGTTTCCATGTACCTGCTCCCCTTGTCATTCTAATCGGAAATGGTCATGGTTTGGAAGGTCCTCTCTAAGAAGTCTTGGTAGATTTCTGCAATGCATCTTGCAGATGGTACGTCCTGCTGCTATTGAGCATCACTAATGGAGGGAGCAAATGTTTGTGGATGTGGTGCCAATAAAGTGGTTTGTTTTCTCATGGATGGTGTCAAGCTTGTCAAGTGTTGTCAGAGCTGCACTCCTCCAGGCAAGTGGGGAGCATTCTATCACACTCCTGACTTGCACCTTGTAGATTATGGATAGGGTTTGGGAAGTCAGGTCGTGAGTTATCTACTGCAGGATTCCTAGCCTTTGAATTTAATGGCTTGTCCAGTTCAGTTTTTGGGAAATCGTAACCCCCACCCCCCAACCTGGATATTGAGTTGAGGGGATTCAGCAATGGTAGTGTCATTGAATGTCAAGTAGCAATGGTTAAGTTCTATCTTGTTGGAGATGGTCATTCCCTGGCATTTGTGTGGTGCGAATGTTACTTGTCAATTGTGATCCCAAACCTGGACATTATCCTGGTCTCGTCACATTTGCACAAAGACTGCTTCAGTAGCTGAGTAGTCGCAAATGGTCCTGAACATTGTGCAATCATCATTGACATCCCACTCTGACCTTAAGGTGGAGGGAAGGTCATTCCCCTGATACCTCCCTGATGAACTCTTAGAGATGAGTCCTGGAGCTGAAGTGACTGACCTCCAACAACACAACCATTTTCCTTTGTACTAGGTATGACTGTAACCAGTCATCAGACCCAGGGAGGCACCTTCCTGATGATGACCATTTAGGAGGGTGCAACCAGGACATTCATTCTATTAAGAATGGTAACTCACCCTCAGGAGCTGTCGGCCCAACAGAGGGCCTACTTCTGATCTTCCTCTGCAGGGCCACAGCTCATGTCAGCATCTGCAGGGATCTAGTTGAATAGAGACTCTTTGGATTAGACATGGTGAAAAAAAAGCAAGGTTACAGGGATAGGGTGGGATGCTCTTTGGAGGGTTGGTGTAGATTCGATGGGCCGAATGGCTTCTTTGCACACTGTAAGGATTCTATGATTCCATGGCTTAATATGATAATGTTTTATCAATATATTTCCTATTACATCAAATCTTACATTTAGACAAATCTGGTTCGGTTCATGGGAAACTCAAATCTAAATTGGCAACAGCATCATCAGCATAGCAAAAGCCTTAAAACCTTGGTGTAACTTATGGTTTACTCTACTGCAGAAAATTCCAAGCTATCAGTTTTACCTGTTATTTCAAGCTGATTAATTGTAAAACCTTATTAGTTGTATTTATGTGCAAAAATCCAAATATACAAACTAAAAGCATGAAGTAATCGCATGCAAGTTCCCTTGTCGTGTCGCAAAATCTGAGTCAAAGGAACAGACCAATTAATAAGAAATGGCTGTGCTTGCTTCATTTTAAAATATAAACTGGGAATGAGGTGCAATGTCTCAGCAAGATATTTATAAGCAGGTACTCTGGTTCAGAGTGCTTTTATCACAACATTATCAAAAACTAAACAGTTCACCAATATAACAAAAATAAAACAGTAGAGTAGTCATCATAGAGTCATAGAGTCAAACAGCACAGAAACAGACCCTTCAGTCCAACCAGTCCATGCCGACCATAATCCCAAACTAAACTGGTCCCACCTGCCTGTTCCTGGCCCATATCCCTCCAAACCTTTCCTATTCATGTACTTATCCAAATGTCTTTTAAATGTTGTAATTGTACCTCCATCCACCACTTTCTCAGGAAGTTCATGTCATACCACCCTCTGTGTAAAACATTTGCCCCTCATGTCTTTTCTAAATCTCTCCCCTCTCACCTTAAACATCTGCTCCCTAGTCTTGAAATCCCCCATCCTAGGGAAAGACAACTACCCTTAACTCTACCTATACCCCTCATTATTTTGTAGAATTCCATATGGTCGCCTCTCAACCTCCTACGCTCCCACTAAAAAAGTCCCAGCCTATCCTGACTTTCTTTATAACTCAAACCTGATACCATCCTGTTATCTCGAAATGTACTAGTAACTTAGTTTAGCACAGTCAGATGGTGATCAGCATTGCTGAATATTTTAGATATATGTTCACAGAGTCATAGAAATATACAGCACAGAAACAGACTCTTCAGACCAAATCATCAATACAAACCAGATAACGCTTATTAACCTCGTCCCATTTGCCAGCATTTGGCCCATATCCCTCTAAATCCTTCCTATTCATGTACCTATCCAGATGCCTTTTAAATGTTACAATTATATCAGCCTCCACCAATTCCTCTGGCAGCTCATTCCATACACACATCAAGTTACCTCTCGGGTCCCTTTTAAATCTTTCCTCTCTCACCTTAAATCTATGCCCTCAAGTTTTGGACTTCCCTACCCTGGAATAAAGACCTTGGCTGATCACCCTATCCATGACCCTCATAAGGTCATCCCTCAGTCTCCGACATTCCAAGAAAATAACCCCATCCTATTCAGTGTCTCCTTACAACTCAAACCCTCCAACCCTGGCAACATCCTTGTAAGTCTTTTCTGAACCATTTCAAGTTTAACAATATCTTTCCTATAGCAGGGATTATAGAATTGCACGCACTATTCCAAAAGTGGCCTAACCAATGTCCTGCACAGCCATGACATGATCTCCCAAGTCCTACACTTAATGCACTGACCATAATGGGCGAGCGTACCAAACTCCCGCTTCACCACCCAGTCTACCTGCCCACTTTCAAGGAGCTATGAACCTGCATCCCAAGGTCCGTTTGTTTGGGAACGCTCCCCAGGACCCTACTATTTAAATGTATAAGTCCTGCCCTGATTTGCCTTATCAAAATGCAACATCTCACATTTATCTAAACTAAACTCCATCTACCACTCCTCAGCCCATTGACCCAATTAATCAAGATCTCTTTGTACTCTAAGATAACCTTCTTCACAGTCCACTACACCACCAATTTTGGTGTCTCTTGCAAGTTTACTAACCATTCCTCCTATGTTCACATCCAAATCATTTATATAAATGACAAAAATCAGCTGGTCAGTTAAATATAATTCATAAGCAATGGCAGTAGGATTTGCAAACATGACCTATTGTTTGGAAAATCTACAAGAAGAATAAAGTTTGTTACGTATATAAAATAAATTGAAGCATAAGTAAATACTTGGAATAATTAGTGTTAGTGTTGCAGAACCTATTTCATTAGCCTTGAAGTAACAAGGTGTAGAGCTGGATGAACACAGCAGGCCAAGCAGCATCAGAGGAGCAGGAAGGCTGACGTTTCGGGCCTAGACCCTTCTTCAGAAATGATCCTTCCAGCTACCTACTGACGGAAGTAAGTACGGGACACCATACATTATACAACATAGTCATGTCGACCTGATGTTACTGAAGCCCTAATTATGTGCACCGTGTTAACATCAAGCATTCTTACTTTTACAACAGCTATTAATATATTTTTAATAACTCCATAGAACTGTCACACATCCAGCAGTGTTGGTCAAGAAGGTCCATGATGAAGATAACTCTCCATAAGCTCTCCATATCCATGAAAGATGCATACAGTTAATGCAGGCAATGCAGCAGCTCAGCATTTCAAGTGTGATCATTCAAGTAGTCAAAAAATGTGGAGCTGGAAAAGCACAGCAGGTCAGACAGCATCTGAGGAACAAGGAAGTCAACGTTTCAAGCTGGAACCCTTTTTCAATCCTGAAGTCCAGGGAGTCCTGAAGAAGGGTTCCGACTTGAATGTTGACTTCCCTGCTCCTCGGATGCTGTCTGACTTGCTGTGCTTTTCCAGTTCCACATTTATTGCTCTAGTTTCCAGCATTTGGAGTCCTTTCTGTCCCCATGATCATTCAAGGAGTTCATCTCAAACATCAGTGACATGTTGCGCAAGCTTTGTAAAGTTATCCTCATTCATGGAAAGGGTAGACAGCAGCATGGAACACCAAATGTGACAATCTCAAGGCTACATGCAAATGTTCACTAATGGCTTGCATTCTTTGAATGCCACTATAAGTACGTTATTTGACCCTGACTTTGATTGGTCATTTCTCCACACGTTTCAGCAAAGTGTTTGCCAGCTCATTGCTAGCCAAGAGGTGAAGCTGGGCCACGAGAGGGATGATTGAGAAAGTGGGGACTAGCTCAATTTCCATTTCCCAATTGTTCCCTGCTGCGTTAACACTCTTCCCCACCACCTTCTTCCACCCCCGCTCACCGATCACACTGCTTCCTGTTCCAATCGCTGAATCTGACCCTGCAGGTGGAGCAGCCTTCAACAGCAATCATTACAGAAGGCAGTGAGTTGGAGTTAGCTTCCTTACATGCATATAGTTTCTCAGGATTTCACTTTCTTCCTGCCCCAGTCAGAAGTTCACACAGAGTAAAATTCCTTCCATCAGTTCTGGGATGGTGTCTATTTGTTTGAAAAATATTTAATGGCAAATTTCAGCAGATATTGTCCTTATCTCCTGAAGGATGCCCTGCAGACAATCAGCGCAGTAAATTCTGCAAATACCAAACATTTGGAAATTGTTAGATCTAAAGCTAAATTATCTGTAATTGAACTGTACAATAGTTTATATAATAACAGATTTATTCTAAATAGACTTTTCTCTCTCAAGAGATTAGATGGTATCACAGGTTAAAACATTGCTCATTTAATTCTGGTTTCTTTGTTCAAATTCGACACGGATGAATGGTATCCTCACTGGTTGCAAAGATCTTTTGCAAAGTGTATTGCACAGACTTAACTTAGTACTGCATGCTAAAATGAATTCATAATATTCATAAAGCTCTCATCAGTTCACTGTACATTGCCAATTAATGTCACTTTTTATTAGAACATAACAATGGTTGAAGTTTCAGGTTTGCAAGTCTGATTCCCTTTCAAACTGTCATGCACTAACCATCACCATAACAGCGGCCCAGATGTAAATGCATCACTGTTTCCTTCCCTCAGATTTCCAGACATACACACACACAAGCGCACAAACACAGACCCTTAAATACACAGACAGAGACATACACACGCACACACACACTCACCTGATATAACTGACTAATTGCTGACAGGGTTGTGTTATTTTGGCCCTCCTGGTGTGTTTAAATATGCAGGAGTGATTCTCTTGGTTGCACTACAGTAACCTGCCTCCTGAACCCTTCCCTCCTGCTCCCAATCAACTTCCCTTCCTTCCTGATTGCTTGCTGCCCTAGTCCCTGCTCTCTCCTGAATGTCTACCACTCCTCATCCAAAGTCTTCCTTATGTCTCCTGATGGCCCAACCACCACCCGCCCCCACCCCTCCCAGGCTGGCTCCCCTCCCCAGCTCCAATGTCCCCAACTAACTATATCCTCCAATTCCACACAATTTACAGAAATAGGCCATTCAGCCCGACATTTCTTTTATGGTGCTTATTCTGCTTTTAATCCCAGGGGCATAATCATCTATTCCTTTCACCCTTGCATATACACTTATCAAACTTTCCCTTAAATGTATTTATGCTGCTCAACTCAACTATTCTATTTGGAAGCGAATTTCACATTCTAGGCCCATAACTTTGTGCTATTTTATCCAAATCATAGGGATCATGATGTTAACTGTATAAAATAACAACTTCACATCTGCGGTATGTTGAGGTAAGAGCTTGGTGTTCACATGAAGTACATTGTCGTTCAATTTTCTGTGCCTCCCCATCAATCAGTAGCTAGTCCTCATCAGCACAGGCAGCAGTTATACTTCTGTGATATCTTTGGCATGTTTATTAAGCATTGCAGCCTCTGACTCCAAACATTTGATCATAATGTTTTGCCAACATGAGTGACTGCACTTCCTGATTAATATAGTCACATCATAGAAAATGGCTTTGAATGTTCAGGGTTTGATACACAGCTCTTGCATTCATCGCATATTTCAATTGCCTCCTCTTAAGTGAATGCATGTTTGTCTAGAAAACACTTTTATCTGTAAAATCCAGTGCACATAGGGAAAGGAGAGACAGATTCAGACTCGTGAGGCCTCCTGAATCTTAGGTGAGTTCATGAAAGCAAGCAGTAGATCTGTCACTACCTGAAAAAGATGTTTGCTTCTAGTAGAGATATTTTAACCACCAGTTCAATACTACCTTTTCTATTTCAGACAATGAATGGTTGTGAATTTCCAATAACTAATGATTTGATTTGTAGTAAAATTTCTTCACGGATTTGTTTATCGTTTACTATGCTAACTGAGTATATCCGGTCCAATAGCTGCATGAATTTTTGCTAGAGGTTATTGGTCTTTTTGGCTTTTACAGTCTTGCTATTTACAGCCACACAGAGTCCTTGTAGTATTTGTGGTCATTTTCGCTGGCTAAACCCCTACTTTCTTCCTTGTAGTTGGATCTTTACATTTATTGAATTGTCCTGCCTCAGACCTAAAGATATTTTCAAATGCCAGTAAAGATTATTCCAGCAATATTTCTGGCTGCCTAATGCTCCAGAACAAGAAGCTAACTAATTTTTAAGATACAGGTTTCGAATTGAATTCATAATCCAAAGTACTTTACCTTAGGGCTATTTTGATCCTATTTGGAAAGGTCTGCAACTGGTCGAGTACATAACCTATCAGATTACAATTTAGAGATTGTAGGAACTGCAGATGCTGGAAAATCTGAGATAACAAGGTGTAGAGCTGGATGAACACAGCAGGCCAAGCAGCGTCATAGGAGCAGGAAGGCTGACATTTCCGGCCTAGACCCTTCATCAATTTAGAGTTATTCTAAACATCAAAAATGAGACAAAAACACTGCCATAGCAACCCTACACGTGTAACTTTTTTTTCTGTATTCTGTCATTGTTGTACACTTGGTGCAAATTTGCTGCTACTTCATGCCTGGTGCATGGTCTACAGAGGTAAATCCAGTACAATCATTAGTCAGTACCTAGTGGATAGAGCTAGTGGGCACCTAATGGCTGATCATGAAGTGGTCACTATTGATTTGACCGCTGCTGGTGCAGGGACACTCTAAGTAATGATATTCTGAGAGGGAATGTTAATTCTAACCGAAGTAGGGGCACAATGTTAATATTTACAGCTTCATTTCTACCTCACAGCACATTTAACTCCATTGCTTTCACCAGCTTCTGAAACAACCCCAGTCCACATGCTCCAACTCAGAGGCAGCACCATTAATCAGGTTACTATGAGGACAGTGACAGATCTTTCAGAGCTGTTGGTTCAATAAGAGGCCAAGACAGCAGGCCCAACAATTAGTGGGGTGAGGGGACTGTGGCTTTAAGGGCAGCAATACCTTGGGCATGGTGCAACCATTGCCATTGGGCTCTCTGCCATGGAGCTCCCACTAATGGGAGGGAAGCTTGCAGCACACCCAGTGTGTGGCTGCCAGAGTTTACCTGGTGATCTTGCGGTGCGTGGTGTGCTGCAAGGGTCGGTGCTGGGTCCACTGCTTTTTGTCATCTATATGGATATGAGTATAGGAGATATGTTTAGTAAGTTTGCAGATGACACTAAAGTTGATGACGTTATGGGCAGTGAAGAAGGTTATCTCAGAGTACAACGGGACCTTGATCAGATGGGTCAACGAGCCAAGGAGTGGCGGATGGAGTTTGGAGTCGTAAATTTGAGGTGTTGCATTTTGGAAAGGCAAATTAGGGCAGGACTAACACCGGTAACGATAGGGGCCTAGGAGTGTTCCAAACAAAGAGACAAAAGAGAATCAGAATCGGCTCGTTGGTCTTGGGAAGGCAGTTAGATGTATAGTTCCTTGAAAGTGGAGTCACAGGTAGACAGGATGGTGAAGAAGGCATCTGGCATGCTTGTTTTCATTGGTTAATACTCCTATACTAGGAGATGGGGTGATATGTCACGGCTGCACAGAATGTTGGTGAGGACACGTTCAGAATACTGCATTCAATTCTGGTCTCCCTGCTATGGAGAGATGTTGTTAAACTTGAAACAGCTCAGAAAAGATTTACAAGGACGCTGCCAGGATTCGAGAGTTTGAGCTGTGGGGAGAGGCTGAACAGGCTGGGACTTTTCTCCCTGGAGCTTCGGAGACTGTGGGGTGATCTTATAGAAGTTTATAAAATCATGAGGGGCATGGATAGGGTGAATAGCCAAGGTCTTGTTCCTAGGGTAGAGGAATCCAAAACTTGAGGGGAAAGGTTTAAGGTGAGAGGGGAAAGACTTAAAAGGGACCTGAGAGATAATGTTTTCATGCAGAGGGTGTTGCGTGTATGGAATGAGCTGCCACAGGAAATGGTGGAGGCTGGTACAATTACAACATTTAAAAGGCATCTGGATGGGATTATCAATAGGAAGGGTTTAGAGGCATTTGGGCTGAATGCTGGTAAATGGGACTAGAACAGTTCAGGATATCTGGTCAGTGATAATGAGATGGACTGAAGGGTCTGTTTCTGTGCTCCATGACTGAAGGACTCTATGAATGGTATGCCCTGCCACATGATCAAATTGCTCTGGGAAGGGGTGGGTGACTCGTGCTTCATCATTGTATCTTTAGTGGCCATCACTGGCAAATGGCTCCCTTCTTAGTGTCTGCCTCCAGCATGTTGCCAGCCCTCCTGGCTCCTATTGTCCCATGTCCCGAATTCAACCTGTTAACTTTGTTGCTGCCAGACCAGCTGAGCATTTCCTGCATTTTTTTCTTCCAGACTTCCAGCACTTTGCTCTTGCCCAAAAATAGAATCTATCAGTTGGAGGTTATTGATACATTCCAGTGAGCTCCCACTCAAGGAGATCAAATTCCTCATCTCCATCTTTTTACTGACTAACAGAATGATACTTCTCACTGCTACACTGGCCAACTGATATCATTTCCTTTGTGATCTTTGTCTTTTCCTGCCCTTCATCAAAGTTTTTAGTTACAGGACAGCTCTGGGTGTCATCCAAGTGTCAATAGCTGATTCAGAATCGGTTCTTTGGTCTTGGGAAGACAGATTGATGTAGGGATGACAAAGGGAAATTAAGCTATCACTGCATCTGAACTGAGTTTCCAGTTCAGACCCAAGAGAACAGAGATTTTATACCGTGTCACTATTTGCAGCTGAGGACAAGAGGAAAAAGATCATCCCAGAGCTTGCATTAAAGGTCAAGTGAATTATTTTTCTTTCTGAAGAGCAAGGTTCACTGTTTTCAACCCCCTTGGGCAGAAGAAAAAGGCAACACAATCTGGCAAGAGCTCACAAAGGCATTTTTCCTCAACTCTTCTTTTTTCTCTCTTTTAAATGCTTGATCCTGAGTCTAAGTATTAAATAAACCAAGCGTTTTAATTTAATAATGTTCCTGGGATCTGAAAAAGATTTGCCTGTGGCGCCCAAATTTATATTTTCAAATCAGTTGATTTTACTCAAAAAGACTGATTTTTCCCTGGGTTTGTGAGGAGGGAGGGTAGCAGTTGAAATCGTGGTAATCCACAGCTAATAGATCTATGCTAAACAAGCATTTAATGCAGATGTTTCAGTCACTAGGGATCAGTAAGGCTGTGGGTAATTTCTTTATTCTTTCATGGGACGTGTGTGTCACTGGCTAGGCCAACATTTATTGCCCGTTCTTCATTGCCCTTAAGAAGAAGATGGTGGTGAGCTGCCTTCTTGAACCATTGAAGTCCGTGGTGATTAGATACACCCACACTACTGTCGGAAGGCAGTTCCAGGATTTTGACCCAGCAACACTGAAGGAACGGCGATATATTTCCAAGTTAGGATCATGATCGGTTTAGAGGGAAATTTGTAGGTGGTGGTGTTCCTTTGTATGAGCTGTCCCTTGGCCTCAATAGTGTCAAGCTTCTTGAGTGTTGTTGGAGCTGCACTCATCCAGGCAAGTGGAGAGCATTCCATCACACTCCTGACTTGCGAGTTGCAGTTGATGGACAGGCACTGAGGAATCAGGAGGTGAGTTACTTGCCACAGTGTTCCTAGTCTGTGTACCAGCCACTGGATGGCTCCAATTGCTGAGTGGCAGGTCCAACCTTTTAGGATCTGGAGGAATCCAATGGCGAGTGCAAGGATATAACTGAGGGTGTCTAATCACAGGAGGGAAGCTGGTAAGGTTGGTGACTGAAGAGAAAGCATGCCTGCTCATCCCAGCCAAGTTGGAAATTGGTGAATGGATTTATCCATCCCAGTGTCCCTATAGATTATGAGAATTAATTTTCTGGTTAAATTAGAGACACACAGCCTCATAAAATATTGTAATGAAGGACCTGCCTGCTGAAATCATGGAAAATTGCACACATCCAATATCACCGCTGTTAAAACTCAAAGTGAGCAGATTGCTATTGCATTGGCCAGATTTCTTTCATCTTTAACCTCACTCTTGTTTAATTCTTACCCATCTTAGGATGTTAACATTGAATCCTAAGGATGTTAACATTGAATCCTAAGGATGTATCCAACACTAGATTGTCCACATCTCCGCAATTGCCTTCAAACCTGCCTTCTTCCAGATGTATTTAGCAGGGGACAATTCTGGCCAGACACAAGTAGCTATCTCCACCTGTATCTGACTGATGACTTTGACCCTACATCATCATTGTGTAGGAGTCAGGGCTAATTTATTGAAGTGTGATCCAGGAATTAAAACGGTCAGGCCCTCTATTTGAAATTTGGCCAAGGCTGATGTTCATTAGCCAGCATCATACTCAACAGTTAAAGTCTGGGCTAAAGTGCATAGTTTTAACTAAGTACATAGCCATAAATCAATCCATTGGACTTAGCACAGCTTTCTTATGAGTACAAATGAAACTTTGTGGTTCGAATTTATGCTTACCCACAATTGCCAAGCTAAGCAGAATATTGGATGCTGATTGCTTTTGGCCTAAATTTGCAACTCAGTTTGAGACATGCTGCTCTTTAAGAAGCTCATCTTTTACCCAGAACATGTTTACCTCCAAATGTGCCAGTTTTGGTTTGGAAGGAACCATTATTATCTTGATAGTTCTCTATGGAAGTTATATATCATGCAGAGGTCTTTGTTGAAGAGATGGCACAGTTCTGGGTGTCCTCTCAACCAAACTTCAAAATTGTTTTGATCTATTTGTGCAATCCTTGTCTGGTAGAGATGCAGAGCAACAAGACTCCCAATAGTGTGTCACATAAACGATTTGCCTCCTGAATGAAAAGAAAATTTTATTTTATAATTAACAGTTTTGTTCCCTGCAGCCTATTCTTTTTAACATCACTTCAATCCTTGCAATGTGTATTCATTGCAATGGCAATGTGGAGTAACTACTCTCTAAATATCTCAGTTAGCCCCTAAATTAGTAGATTTTCAGGTATATTGCGTTTTCGGTGAGGTTTTCCTTGATACAAATGGCCAGACAGTGAATCTTTTTATTTTTGCTTGCAAAGATTCGATACCATAAAATGATGGAGGGGTCCATGAGATGTGTTTCTTGCAGGGTGGTCTGTCACATTGTCTGAGAGTTCTTTTATGAGTAACTCATGTTTTGCGCAGGATAGGCCTTCAATGTTAAAGTTGTACATTCTTGTTGCTGGCCCTGTCTCTTGGCTTTGTTGTCCCTGAGAGAAAACACTTGAAATGGGGTTTCTACATTCTTGACAACATTAGTTTGCAGATTTTCAGGCTGGAGAACCTACTTTAAAAGCAGAAATTTGCCATTGCCCTCCCTTTGCCTATGGCCCTGTGTAGCACAGAGTCACGTTGCTGAAGCTCTTCAAGATTCTCTGCTGTATGAAGCCCCAACAAATAATCAACTCCATGATCAGCTACCAGCAGTTCCTTGTGTACCTTGGGGACTAAATCAGCTGTCCATGTGTAATCATCAATGATCTTCCACAGGCATCAGTCAACGCACAGTCTCTCTTCGACAAATATACCAGTGACCTCACTCCAATAAAGCTCATTGCAAATGATGCTGCCTGGCCTGCTGTGTTATCTCATTACAAATGCTGATGATTGGCCATGGCTTTCCAGGCTAAAATACAACAGAATACTAAGAAAACTCTTCCTGAAAATCTAGAAAAGGGAGATTTCAAACAAATTCTGCCATAATCACTATTTCAACCTTTCATTTGAACAACTCAAAAGCCAGGGAAGACCTTTGTGCTCAGTACTGTGGCTGACCACTTGTCCACAAAACATAAGAATAGCTTGGCATCACTCTTGCCTACTGCCTACCTGCTATACCTTCAGGACACCAGAACCAAGGTCAAGATGAGAGTGTATCCCATCCAGAATCTGGTGGCTGCCACCTGAACCAACATTGCTTCCCTTGCCCTTATGTACCCAAGAGTAGTGCCACTGTTCGGCTTGGTTCAGGAACCAGCACACAAATGTGGTGGGTTGTCACCTCTGGGAAGTCATGAGAATTATTTCTGGGACATTGAGGCCATCCTCATATCTACAGAGAAATCATCCTTCTCAAAGGAATGCCACTGGTACGTGTCTGAAATCCTACAGTCCATACCGGGACACATTCCACACCCATAAACTGATGACCATTCTATCTCTCAATGGCATACCTCCTGGTTTACTGGAGACATCAACCACAACAATCTGGTTACCGACTGGAGTGGTGAAATCCCACGTTTCAACCATCCATGGAAAGTATGGACAATCTTCAAACACTTGAGGATGGGCTGGCAAAGATGTAGTCACACTATCCTTGAGTAGAATGTGAGAAACAGCTCAAATCTTGACTGTGGCCATTCAAGTCGGAGTATTGCCCACATCCTGAGCTTCTGCCCTGGTGGAATCAGAGCCATTCTCACATTTTCATTGAAAACTATTGAATGGATTGTTAACTTTAACATCAGATTAGAACTGCTTCCTCAGCCATGCGACGAAAGGAAAAGTAGATTACGTAGCTGAGCACACATTAGTATTCATGTTTCCTTTGGTTCCCTACAGCAATGTTATTTAAATTGGGAAGACATCCAACATTGGTTTCCATTACTATTTATTTCTCTCTGGCCTAATGCTTTACTCTGAAAGCAATTTCACTACTTAAGTCTAGTTACCACCAAAATAACATTAACTTTGTAGATAGAATTATCTCATTCCATCGAGGATTGAGGGTGCAACAAAGCAAAACTATATCTGGCACTGTGCCATTCATAAATTGCCAGATTCTGAAAGAAATGAATACAATAATATTTCACTTCTTCAGTTCCTAATTTATTCACAACAACTATGATTAAATTGTCTGTTTATATATGCTTTAAAATAGTAGACATGGAGCAGCATTAGTATTCTCTATATCTGTATGAAAATGATAACTGGTCTCTTTTTAGGGCTTTATGTCTTTTAAGTTTGCTTCTAGAATTTTCTCAATGTTTATCTTTACTTGTATCTGGTCAAAAAACTGAACCATACCACAATGTTATTGCCATTTTAAGTCATTATCAGTCTATACAATGTTGCAATATTTTATCTTAACTAAAAGGGAATTAGATGTATGACTGAAAGGAAAAGATTTGCTGAAAGATATGGGGAAAGAGTAGAGGAGTGGGATTATTTGGTTATATCTACAAACAAATTGACATGACGATGGAAATAGTCTCCTTCTGTGTTGTACCATTCTATGATTTTTAACCTGAAGCTCTACATCATTATCAATATTAAAGATCAAACAAAAAGAGGTATTTCTATTTCTCAGCCGATCTTAGGCCAAATCTTCAGAGAGTAATCCCACTGAGCAAATTGGTGGATTGTGGCTGCAGACATCATTCTCGGTAACTTTACAAGAATTTGTGAACTTTAGAAAATGCAAAGGTGGCTCCAGAAGGGAGCATAGACTGTTCATTTAAGGAAGTAAGCAACAAAGAAATTGGCACCGTGTCTGAAAACATAAACAAGCATCAGAACCCATACCAACAAAAGCAGCAACCTTGACCAGTGGATAGAGATACAATGGGTTAAGTAAAAATAAATGAATGCCACTGCTGCCATACACACGATTTGTTCTCAAAGTCAATAGATGCCAATTAAGAGGCTTTTTTAAGAGTCAGATGTTTTACATTAAAAAGAATAAAAGGATTCCAGGTGAAGATTCTAAAGAAAGTGTTGACAAATGCCAACATTTTTTGTATCATGCTGGATTGAAGTGATTGTAACCTTCCAGGGAGCATCCATGGAATGTTCTTGATGTGGTAAAATAAAGTTGAGGGAGCCAGAATCTTCTCTTTGATTCTGCAGGATCAGCTGGCAGCTGAGTGCACGTCAACCACTTACACAGGAAAAAAGACAAAAAAAAGCTAAAAACTGCAGATCAGAAAAAAAACTACTTTTGTGTAAAAAACTACAAGTCAACTTTTCACTTTTGTCTACTACCTCGCTCTAAGCAGAATTGATACTTATCACTGTCAAATTATTTTGAATGTCCTTCATTGTTTCTAAAATCTAACTGTTTCATTGACAGTGTGTGAACTATTCTCCACACACTATCCTTCAAACAAGTATTGTTTCCATATTGCAGTACTTAAGCCAACCAATTCTATGAATAAGCTATTCTGAAAGGCCGCTTGAATTTCCATGATATCTGTAGTGCCAGAATGTTTTGTAACATGTTTCTCCTTTGTAAGTTGTAACTTGAAGATAAAGAAAATTTCAGAATGAATATAAGAATCACATTACCCTTTTCCTTAAAAATAATTCTATTATTTTATCTAATAAAACCAGTCACTAAACGGCAACTCTTCCACAATGTGAATTTTCATTTCTTTAACTCTTTTCTCCCCCTTTACATTTTTGTAGTATGTTTGTAGAATGGTTTTCAACCTCTGAACAATACACTGCCTGCAAAATGAGGAATTGGGGATGTAACAGGCAGTAAATTGTTGCCTGTGCCCAAACAGAAGAGTTAAATAGAGTCCTAGAGATGTACGGCACAAAAACAGACCCTACGGTCCAACTCATCAATGCCGATCAGATATCCTGGATAAATCTAGTCCCATTTGCCAGCATTTGGCCCATATCCTCTAAATCCTTCCTATTCATATACCCATCCAAATGCCTTTTAAATGTTGTAATTGTACCAGCCTCCACCACCTCCTCTGGCAGCTCATTGCATACACACACCACCCTCTGCATGAAAAAGTTACCCCTTAGGTCCCTTTTAAATCTTTATCCTCTCACCTTAAACCTATGCCCTCTAGTTTTTGACTCCTCCACCAACACCCCAACTATTTACCCTATCCAAGTCCCTCATGATTTTATTAACCTCTATAAGGTCACCCCTTAGCCGGCAACACTCCAGGGAAAATAGCCCCAGCCTATTCAGCCTTTCCCTATAGCTATAATCCTGGCAACATCCTTGTAAATCTTTTCTGAACCCTTTCTAATTTCACACATCCTTCCTGTAGCAGGGTGTTATTATGCAAGAGCTATCACTCATTAATACTTGTTGAATGGTAGGATCCTAGGAATACAGAGGATCAGAGGAAATTTGGTGTGCATGTCCATAGACCCATGAAGACAGCAAGACAGGTAGATAACATGGTTAAGACATTGAATGCAGGAGCAAGGGGGATTTGATTGAGCTGAATGTAATGTTATTTAGCCACACCTGGAATCTGGTTGCCACATTATGGGCACAGACAGGGTAGATGGGGAAAAATCTTGATCCTTATTAGAGGAGTCAATACCAAGGGGCACAGTTTGAAGGTAAGGAGCAGGAGGTTTAGAGAGGATTTGAAAACATTTTTCAACCACAGGCTTGTGGGTACCTGGAATTCACTACTAAGACAGCAGAAGATGCTAAGACAGGGTGTGAAATCTGCCTGATACAAAGAGAAGCAATAGTTTAACATCTTCTGTGACACCCAGTGATTGATGTCGAATCAACAATGGTGAGTCCTAAGGCTGTTCCTTCTCCTTATCAAAATCTTCCTCCTTTGAAAGGAAAGGGCTAAGAATGAATCCCAGAATAAGAGACACAAGCAGCAAAATTTCGCACAGCAGAAAAAATGTAGAAGATGACAACCTGGAAGCTGAAACATTGCCTTGCGATCCTGACAGTAAATGATCCTGTAACCCAGTGAACTCCAGCTGAGAGCTCCATCTCACACAACTTTAGTGTTCCTCAGGCACCAATCCAGCCGGCATGTGTTGGCTGACCTAAAGGGGAGATGGTCCATTTGCAAAATCAAATCAAAATACAGCAGAAGTACATGAGATATCATCAGAAAACAACTTCAGTCTTTTACTTAGGATATGCATGTATGAACGAATATCTGCAACACAGTAATATATCTATCAATTAAAATGGCGCAGGACAGGAGAAGTACGTTAAAGGTTGTGATGCTAACGACCAAATCAGCATTACAGCCAGAAAGTTCCAGTGCATGGTATAGGAGGACATGTTACAGTTTGACAGAAAATTAATTAATGCATTACAGCAAACAACTAAATTTTCAACATGGGTAACCCCCTCTCTATTGCAAAGAAAATCTAAAGTCCCATTCTCAAATGCATCATTTACGATTTTCATTGGAGTGCCTTTGGGGAGATAGCCCAGGCTGTCTTCATTTAAATCCTATTTTGGTATCTCCTCTATTTGAAACCAGAGTTGACAAAGCAGACCAGATTGGAGTAGGACAATTACAATGAACTTATTTTAGGTAGTCAGAGTTCATCTTTGAAAAGCAGAGGTACTTCTGTGGATGTGGTTCCAGGTCAGCATAAGAGATATCAGGTGACCTTGAGCAGGGTGGGGTCAAGTACTCTTGAAGGGGTAGACAGATGACCTTTGGAATTGTTAAAAGTACACATATATTTGCATAAAAACTACATGAACCTATTGCAATAATCAAAACTATCAAAAAAAACCATCAACCAATGAAAGAACTGCCAAAGGTATCAAAGAACTGCCAAATCTGTCAAGAACTTCAAATACAAATGTTTATTTGCATAATTGAGGAAATTTCAATGCATTACATTTCAGTTTTTTTAAAATTAGTGATTGTGTTTCCTTAAACAGTAATATAATTAATGGACAAATAACTTAATATCATGTCATGCCAACTGAGGTTTGCTCATAGTAGATAGTAGGTGAGTTGGCATGGTAGGTGAAGGGACAAAGGGGGTTGTGTGGGTGGCATGGGTTGTAATGAGTTGGCATAGGGTCAATAAAGGGACAGAATGAAGGGTATAGGAATATCAGGAGGCACATGGAGCAAAACGGACTATGGGGGATGCAGCATGAGCATAGCCCATAAAACAAAGGAGCAGAAGTAGACCATTCAGCCCATTAAGTCACTTCACCATTCAATGAAATGATGGCAGAGGCTGAGGGTTAGAGGAATGTTTTTTGGCATTATTCTTCTTTTATTAACTTACAGTAGTGCCAGTACCTTGTAGCCAATCCATGTCCACAGCCAGCAGCCTCTAATCTAATTCTGAGGTCACCCATCCCACCAAGAACAGAGTAATGTCAACCCAGAAAAAGAAAATCTAACCTAATAGCTCAGTTTCTCCAATGTCCCGTCAGGTCTGTGGAGCTGGGAAATGTCCCATCCCTGCACTCCTGTCCCACAAGCAAACTTTGGACCTTGTCAAAACAGGGGTGTAAACACAACTTTTCTCGAATGAGCCATTTTCTCAGATCACGAATTGAAGCATTAACCCAACACCATATGACTAAAATATTATACCACAGATGTCAACCAAATAACACATTGTATCATCAAGCATCATATCTTTTTTTTTAAAATAACTTCTACTAAACTCTGAGAAACACAATGCAGTTCTCCATTTTTTCAGTACTTTCATGGTTTAAATTTAATGGTCAGCACTGTAAAGTGGGTTTCATGGTTGTGTTAAAAGTAGAAGGGGAGAGTTCCGTTCAATATAACTGTAATATAAATTGCCTATAAAAATTGTGCTAATTGTGTTTTACTCTGTTGTATTAAAAGTCTTAAAATGTGAAATCTTGTGTCATCCTTTCAGATGTCAACTGGAAACTCAATATTTTAAAAGTTCTCTGTCACTATGGGGATTGTAACAGATAGTGAGTTATTGTGTAATATAAATAATGTACTGCACCATAAGATTTGAACACATGGAAGGCCCAAATGTCATGAAGCAGAGAATTTATTTCACTGGCATCAGGTCGTTACAAAGAGGAAGGGAACACAAGGATAAATGAAGAGCTACTTAGAGCATGTACATGGAATGAAGCCAATGGATTACATTGGGCTGAGGAATTTTTTGTCTATTTGTCTCCACTACCCATCAGTTCTCATCCCACTGGAGAAACACCTTTTCACTGTGAGAGTCCTTTGGACAGCTTCAGCTTACCTCCCTCACTATCATCACCTACTGAAGGTGGTTCTGACAAACTATTTTTTAATTCCTTCATGGGATGTGGGCATTGCTGACTGGGTCAGCATTTATTACCCATCCCTAATTGTTAAGAATCAACTGGATGTCACTGGATAGGCCAGAATTTATTCCCCATCCCTAATTGCCCAGAGGGCAGTTAAGAGTCAACCACATTGCTGCAGCTCTGGAGTCACTTGTAGGCCAGTCCAGGTAAGGATGGCAGATTTTGTTCCCCAAAGGGCTTTATTGAAACAAGTGAGTTATTTTACATGCTTGCCACAAGGCTAGTTTTTTAAAAAAAATTCAAAACACCTTAATTGAATTGAAGCATCATAACCTATGTCCCCAGATTATTACCTTAAGGTTCTAACTCTAACCCAGTGACATAGCCACCATGCCACCATCTCCCCTGTGTACGAAGCAGTTGCATGATTAAGAGGTCCAATTGCACCATTATGGCTAGAATTATCGAGTTCACATTATTGATGGCATTCTCTCGCATTACTGATCTGGACAAATGGTAAGGGCAGTATCTCAATCTCTTATCTGCACTGGTGCCTTTCAATGAATCAGGTTGTGTGGTAAATCACTCACATCAAGGTCAATTTTGATCAAGGCTCCAGGTATTATATGATCGACAGCACTTATTACTTCAGTTTCTGCCTCCTGACAGGTCATCCTTGTGCCATTTCCCAGTGTGGGAGTAGGTCTCCCCAAAACAAATGCACCCTCTGGGTTCACAACACAAAGTTCACATTCCAGGACTCCATACCATGATCCAGCTCCACTTCATTTGAGCCATCAGGCACCAATACTTCAAGTTCCTCGACTTCCCATTGAATGAACTGTTTGCTGAGGCTGACACCCAGCTCTTGGTTCAACAAGATAGGTGCAGTCATGTGTCCAGTCATTTGATGACTCTTTGTGTCTATTGGAAGGTCAGTCCAGTCAGACTTTGTAATCAGTCAATGACTTTCTTCTCATTACTTGTCTTGCAGTCTCCTTGGACGCCATCTTGAACACCTGTCTTAATATTGTACGATTTTCAGCCAACCACTCACTGACCTGGCTCTTGCTAATGGAAGCTATGGTGAGCCCATAGAGATGGTTCATGGGAAGCACTGGGTCTTGTCAAAAATGAGTGGGAAGAATAGATGATTGTGGGGTACCATGTCCATTACCTTCTGGATGATAGTGGGTAGTGCAGGTTCTTGGCAATGCCATAGACCTTACAAAGCTCCTGCAGGATCTTGCACACGAAGATACACCCTGATTTTGTGAATCCAACATGGAACATGAAGTGGACAAACCAATCACACACCTACATTTTAGCTACAGTTGAGGGCGTTTGGTCATGGGTGGGAATGGCCTGTGTGAACTCACTGAAGACATCTGTGAGTACAAGAACATTCTCAGTCCCATTACTACTGGGGTCAAAGACCATAAAATTTATTGCAAGGATCTTTATAATTATCTTGGCAATCTTGGATCCTGTATTGGAGTGAAGTCATTTTCCTACTTTGGCCAAAGTAATTGCAACAATAGTCATCAATATCAACATACTCCCCGGGACAGGAATACTGTTCGCTAGTCATGGCATTTGCCTTTTCTGTCACTTGATGTCCTGCTTGACCATGAACTGCTACCAACACTTGAGGTTCTCGGGAAGGATGAGGTGTTTCATCTCTCTCATGTTGTCATGAAACAGCTGATAAAGGACTCCATCCTCCTCCCTGATCTTCTTACAGCACATCAACAGTTTCTGGGCTGCTTTGGACTCTCTCAGCAGCTGCCGCTTGGTTAGTGAATGTTGGACCTTCCAGTATTGGTGCAGTCAACTGGTGCCCGTGTCAATCAGCTGACACAGTCCGATGTCCTTTTTCAAGATCAATGGCAAAAGTGAAACTACCTTGGCTTTAGCTGTCCAGACCTGGTTTGGATCTCATTCATTGGTGCATCAGTGATGTTCTGCTGAATCTAAGTCCAAAAGTTATAGGGACACAGAATTGGAACGCTGCCCTTGATTTTGGACATGAGCATGGACATGGTGCAAAACCATAAGACAAAGGAACAGAAGTAGGCCATTTGGCCCATCAAGACTGCTCTGCCATTCAATGAAATAATGAGAATCCTCAACTCCATTATCCATGCCTTATCACCACAACCTTTGATTCCTTTATTGGTTAAAAATCTATCTCAACATTGAATACAATTAATGACCCAGCTTTGACAGCCCCCCTGGTAACCATATATTAAATAGCTTCTCAGGGAAGGCATTCCTCCTCATGTCTCTCTTAAATATGCTGCCTTGTCCTAAACCGATGCACAAGGGGAAACTTTCCACAAATGCACTGTCAAGCCCCCTAAGAATCTTATATGTTTCAAGAAGGTCTCCTCTAATTATCATTAACTCCAATGAATACAAATTCAATGTACACAACCTCTCTACATAAAAAAAATCCCTCCATAATCAAAATCAATCTTGTGAACCTAGAGTCACAGAGCCCTCCAGCTGAAGAGAGATAGGTTCCCCACTGCGCTGAAAGCATCAGCATTTGCATTATAATAAATACAAAGAACTACAGTGCTGGAAATTGAAACAGAAACAGAGAATACTGGAAAAAAAACATTGCCGGTCTGGCAGCATCTGTAGAGAGAAACTTTGTTAAAACTCCGTTATGAACCAACTTTGCCAGTACTTGCATTGCTTTTCTCTGACTCGTACCAGATCAGGAATTATAACTAGATGGTTCAGTGGCCAATTGAGTCTTTGTTACTCCAAGCTTGGTGGATGTTTGAAAGTAGCTGAGTTGGTTATTGTCTGTAAACACTTCACACTTTGCACCAATCAGAATATCTCTGAACTTCTGGGAAATAGCTCATCAAAGATAGCAATTTGTTTTTCATTCTGGAATAATTCTCCATATTGTTCTTATTCAGTTTGAGCCTCTGCCTGGCATAGGTGGTAGCCACAATTTTTTGCCCTCAAACTTGTGACAGCACGCTCCCAGGCCAAGGTAACTGATGTCGATTTCCAGTATCAAAAGGAGATGGAAATTTGGGTAACTGAGGATAGATGATGAGACAAGCTTATGGACTATATCCCAGTGATGGGCTAGGATTCAGCAGGAAGGAATCTTTACTGGACGGTGGTCTTTAGTCACTGTGACTTACCAGGTCTGAATACTCAATGTTATCATCGCCTTCGCTGAAAGTTGTCCTCCATTTGGTGAGAGAAGAAACAAGCTCCCTCCTCTGGATCTTTTCTACCCCACCAATGTGCATCTTTGAAATGAGATCAGAGATATCTCCTCCAATCAATCCACTGCCCATGACATGGACAGGTTTAAGGACATCTACGGACATTCTTGTTTGGAGGTAAACTGTCTTTGGTACTGAAATTGACAAGCTCCATGGATACCCTATCATTTTCTCCCACAGTGACAAGGCTGGCTTCCAGAGTTCAGTCAAATGAGAGATATATGTGACTTGTGACACTCTCGGTAGGCCTAATGTTGACCAGTTGAAGATGACTGTTATAAGCGTTCAACAAAAGTGATGGTGCAGGCAAGATGGTGAGCCCCAACTCACTGTCCCATACTTCTTACTGGAGTATCGATTGAGTCATGACCTACCAGAAGCCCCATGCTATGAAAGGTGCATCTAAGTACAGACAGGGAGAGCACGATGTAGCCATGGTAGGGAATGCCCTGTGAAATAGAGACATGGATGAGGGAAGCAACATCAATCAGCCAGCATTCCTGAGCCAGATGCTTACGGAAAAGCTATTGAACAATGGTTAACACATCTGCTCCTGTGTCAATTAGATACAACGCTACTACTTTGCCAAATTTCACACTCACCTTACGGCAAGTTCCTATCACTGCTCAACATAAGTTTGAGGCTCTTTCTAATGCAAACTGGCCCCTTGTCAAGCCCTTGGTGGTACATCCATCTGGCTGAATGCCTGGTGAGAAGGGAAGGCCATTAAACTGATTGGGGCCTCTGTGCCTGATGGCCATGGTGGCCATGGTTGTTGAGGGCAGTCTCATTGAAGTAACCAACCCTCTTATAATCCCAACACTTCCTTAAATCATCCCTTGGTCCAGACCACCTACAATGGAGATGAGATGGCATGGGCTGAATCCGAGTTGGCTGTGCAGCAACCTATTACACCTGCCTCTTCAGCTTGAGGTCTACATTCCTATCTCCGCCAACTATTAAAACTCCTCAACTCTATCTGGATTTTCCCATCCTTCACTGCTTCTGCTGGATGGTCCTCATTATCCTGTTCCTGGTCAATTGGAAGGAAGGGTGAATCAACTGAACATCTTCACCAGTTTCAAGGGCACAGAAACCAGATCCTCCCTTTGGCTCACTTGTACTGTGGTGATACTATGGCTTTAAAAGGTGCATTTTGTCCTGTTTTAATGAAGAGAGGTTGAAACAGAGGTGAAAAGTTGTCTCCCCCAAGCCAATAAACAGTTTGGTAGGCCCTGGGTTTTTTCTTAAAATTGGAACAATAGAAGCAGCACAAATGTGTGGAATCAGGCTCATACAAACCAGGGTTTTTGTTTAGCTTTCAGCTGTTGGAATTTTAAAGTTGGCTGTGGAACTTTTACACATCTCTCTCAGCTACAGCAAAAAGCTGGAGTTCTCCCTCTGTCTGCCAGAATTTTCTTTTGGTGTTCTTTTCTCCTGGACTGGAGAAACACCGCATGTGAGACAATCTATTTTACTGAACTTGCCCTTGGCAAGGGTGTGTTTATGGAACAGTTGCTGCTTAGTAGTTAGATAATCTATTGTTCTGTTAAGTTTTTTCAATGGAGTTAAAGTTATACCAATCCTTCTTTCTTTTGTTTGTATTTCAATTGGATTGTCAGAATAAAGTGTGTTTTGCTTAATAGGACAAATCGAATTACATCTGAAACACAGCACCTTACAATTGCCTTTAAATAAGATGAAAGTTAGGGGCTAGGCTATCTCCTTGATATATTTGAACATAGTTTGGCCTGGTCCATAATAGTTTTCATAAAATGCCAGCAATTGTGCCAAGTCAGTGCTGTTCACAAAAAACAATTGTCAGTACTTCAAACATCCACTACAGAAAATTTGTACATCTTCCCAGTATTTCTCAACAGACTTCACTGCACAAAGATTCCATCATGAATACTGCCCGCTCACTCCCACTGAGGGCCCTGAATGCTATAACCAACTGCGAGCCTCCTCAATCCTGTCCTTAATCATGGAATCACGGGATGTTTCTGGTCTTTCCCTCAAATCTGCCCAGTTTCCTACTCATTGGAAATTAAAATATCTAACCTGAAGTAAAATGTCCTTCCTCCAAAATGTCAAGGGAATACACAGGGGGAACCTGGGTTTGGCCTGAAGGACTAGTGTCCATTTCTAAGCCTCCAATGATCCCGGAGCTATTTCAGCCTTCCTTGTGGCCACTGCCAGTTTTTGTTCCTCCACCATCTGCTCCATCTCGACCAGATGCCTTTCAACCCTGTCTACCATGACTCCTTCCATGTGCTGTGGAATCCTGCCAACTACACCAGAAAGACAGATGAGACTTGAGCACAGGGATGGGCCAAAGATCATGAAGCAGGAATTTTTTATTCCATTGGCATCAGGTCATTTCAAACAGGAAGGGAGATTAAGGATAAGTACGGAAATGTTTACAGTGTGTACATAAAATGAAGCCCATGGGTTAGATTGAGTTGATGATTTCCCTTGACTATCTCCTCCCACTTCATCAGGAGACCTTTCACCAAAGCCATCTTTTATTGCGCAGAGAGAGTCTGTTTTACAGCTGCAGTTGTCCTTCCTCACTGTCGCCACATGCTGGTGAAGGTCCTGCTGAGTTCCCTTGCTCAGTGGTCTCCATCATTATCACCAACAGCTGCTGGACGTCCCATTACACTACTAATATATGAACATAATCATATGGCTTCAATGTCTGACATGTTAAATGTTTGAAACTTGGAAACATCAATAAAACTGGATTAGACTAAAGGTTGGGGACACGACCTAAGAAATAGAAATTGTGGGATCCTCACTCTCATTAGCATAATCCAGACCACTAGACATAAATTGTCCCTGTATATAAGTCGTCATACTTTAAACAAACGTTCTGAAATTCTACTTGATATATTTCACCATGGAGGTGAAGGTGATTTTTCCAATTACAGCTCAGAAACATTCATTGCAGACACTATGACTTATTTCCCAAACTGTTTATGTTTTGGACTTAAAGATGACATAAATTTATATTGCTGATAAAATGCTCTGTAAGAGAACTTTGTTATTTTTGATCCTTAAGATCATCTGGGCCATTGCTTAAAAATTCCATTATCTTTGGAACTTTTATGTCCTGGAAAAAAATCAATCAAAATATAAGCTCTTCAATCTGTGCAGGCATTGAAAGGGCATATGACACTGCAAAAACGGTCACTTTAAAAAACATCTTACTTTATTGAGTACACAAAACTGAATCAGCTTTCCCACTTTCAACTCTATTACATAAACTAACCTTTAATCTTCACATCTGGTTGGCGGAATATATTTGCTGCATGCAGTTGCTGATCTATTGTCAGCTTACTGGAACAACTTATTTCCATTTGAAAACCTTCCTGTGATTTAAAAAAAAAGACCTTTTGTTTTTCCAAACAATGAATGGAGGGCAAAAGGATTTCCATTGCATTAACTCAACATTATCTGTTCCCTTTTTTAAGTATGAAATACATTAGTGGTAAGGAGCTGAGGTATCATAGTCAGCAAACGATTTATAAATGCTACTGGTCAGGACTTATAAAACAAGTAGGAGCACAGTAAGTGCAAAATTAATATTAATGGTTTCTCTTAAATTGAATTTCCAGGCTTAGTTACTTACTTACACTGTATACATATATTTATAAAATGCCATCAAACAAAAACAAACCTAGTTACAAAGCCATTGATTCATATTTGGAATAACAGAGCAGTTCATAAGCCCTTACTGGCATTTTGAATGATCCAATTCTAGCATTAAAGAGGTGCCAACAATTCCTGTAAATTGGCCAGTTTTAACAGATCAAGAATGATAAAAACTAAAGCTGTGACTGCCAACATACTTAAGAGTTACATAAGCATTGTGAATAAAAGGATAGTTTTCATTTAACAAAGAAAGCTCTCCATGAAAAGTAAAGGCACACAGTTTCAAAAATTAAACTTGAACAGAAAGCTTATGTGGAATAAAAGTTATAACTGCAAAAGAGCTTGACCAAAATTCGAGTATGAAATGATTTGCCCATTAAGATGCAAAGATTGGGGAAGTGTAAGTTTATTTATGCCGGTTTTGTCAGCATCAAGAATGTTGACACAATGTGGCATAACTCTAAGGAGTTATGGCAGAACTGAATCTTTTAATTAGGTCTGTGGAAAAATGCTCACATCTGCACAAAGCCAGTGTTAATTTGGCCTCTTCACACGAAAATGAGAGGAAACTCAGATTTCAAACTGACATTTCCTCAGAACATCGCCCTGTTCTGCTAATATAGTGGTGATAATTTGCTGATAACAATACTTTGAAGTTCTTGGAATACAGCCAGGAAACTCTAGAATTATTCAACTGAGAATATCTGTTTTGTATTACAATTTTATATTGAAACCATGCATGCATGCTTAAAAGCATCATTTCTTTTCAAAGAATTTACAGTAGTATTGATTGATCCCAAGCCCTATGTTCTGGCTCCACAATGTAAAGAGCAAGATTGATCTTAAGGCAGCATACTTCAATTTGTAATTCAGTGTCATGTTTTTAAATTTAAGTAAAGCTGAATTTTCACCAAAATACATACTTTCTGGTGAAGGATTCCATTTGAAACATCATCCAGTCCATTTCTTCCAGAGTCTGACTGACCAGCTGGATACTTGCAGAACTTTTGGCTTTCATTTTATGCTGTGTGGGACATGTGCTTCTACAGTGTTAAAATCTGTTTAATTGCAGGCCAATTCATTTTGATATTCTCTCTCACTAATGTTTTTTGTTTTGGTTACACAGAATTAAGACTTAAATATTAAAGTAATATTGGCTTAACTATTCAGCTGATAAAAGCGTCAAGGGTGGAATGTTCTGGAAGCATTGACAATGCTCCAATCTGTCACAGGCATTAAGCCAAGGTGCCGCTTTCCCATTTAGGAAGTGCACATTGAAATAACTCCATGAAGGCTGGTATCCTGTCACAAGTCACCCTTTATTTACATGTGCAAAGTACATGACACAGATCCAGATAGCTCAGACCCGGCTCCTAGAGTGAAAAGAACTGCAGATGCTGGAAACTAGAGTCAATAAATGTGGAGCTGGAAAAGTGCAGCAGATCAGAGAACATCCGAGGAGCAGAGAAGTCAATGTTTCAGGCTGAAACCCTTTGTCAGGACTGAGGAGGGGGAGGGGAGCCCAGAAATACATAGAGGGAGGGGATGGGGCTAGGGGGCTTTGTAGGTGGGATGGAGATAAGTAGATGCAGGTAGGGGGTTATCGTGGTTGGTTAGTGGAAAGGGTGGAGCAGATAGTTAAGTAGGAAGATGGACAGATTGGGGGAGGAGAGATTTTGAAGTTAATATTCAGGCCATTAAACTGTGAGCTCCAAAGGCAAAATATCAGGTGTTATTCCTTCAGTTTAAGTTTGGCCTCGCTCTGACAGTGGATGCGGCCAAGGATGGACATGTCACCAGGAGAGTGGGAGGGGGAGTTAAAGTGGATGGCAACCAGAAGTTTGGGTTGGTTGGTGCATGCAGGGTGCCTGACACTCCTGTTTAAATTTGTCAGCCAGGGCTCCCTGATTGGACCAGGTTAACAGCCCCAGTCAGGGAACTCCCATTCTATGAGGTCCACCTGGTTGACCTCATTCCAGTCACCAAACACATATGCTAAGGTTGGATCTCTGTACTCAAAAAACAGCAAGAGACTCTCCTCCACTCAAGTTTCCAAAATTTCTTCTTCAACCACCAAAAGTAAGTGTACAGGTCATTTCTTTCATTGGCATTTGTTGAATTTTGTTACGAGAAAAAAGCCACCGATAAATAGTTCATATATTTTAACTTTATTACTGACACAAGAAATGCTTTTAGACATTTCTAGCCATTGTGAAAAGTACCGAATAAATATAAGCCTTGCTTTACCTGAATCAGTGGAACAACATTGGAATGGGAAGCATGTTGAGATAAAGACTTGGCTGGAAGCTCCACAGGCAGAGTGAAGTTCTGTGAAAACTGTTCCAGGTAAAGTGTGTTCAGTGGCTGACACAGGTTGCACACTTAGGTATGTACAGCCATGGCAGGCGTCACGTGACTACAGTAAGCCAAACTGTAAACCAACGGTACAATTGCATTTCTCCAAACAAAACTCTTATAAAAGTAAATTTCTGTAAAGATCAACAAGTTCATTGTTACCAATTCAGTTCTATCACACCAAAATAAATTTTCAGGCCCCACTAGGGTCAGGAATGGGGACAGTAAGAGTCAAAAATATCAGTGATTTGTGGCGAATGGAGGACCAATCAATAGTGTGGCCTTGTCACTGTGTGAGTGACCGACCCCTCAATGGTGTGGCCTTGTCACTGTGTGAGTGACCGACCCCTCGATGGTGTGGCCTTGTCACTGTGTGACTGACCGACCCCTCGATGGTGTGGCCTTGTCACTGTGTGAGTGACCGACCCCTCGATGGTGTGGCCTTGTCACTGTGTGACTGACCGACTCTCGATGGTGTGGCCTTGTCACTGTGTGAGTGACCGACCCCTCGATGGTGTGGCCTTGTCACTGTGTGACTGACCGACCCCTCGATGGTGTGGCCTTGTCACTGTGTGAATGACCGA
>NC_063340.1:57324168-57396995 GCF_021869965.1 Rhincodon typus
TGACCGACCCCTCGATGGTGTGGCCTTGTCACTGTGTGAATGACCGACCCCTCGATGGTGTGGCCCTGTCACTGTGTGACTGACCGACCCCTCGATGGTGTGGCCGTTTCACTGTGTGAGTGACCGACCCCTCGATAGTGTGGCCTTGTCACTGTGTGAGTGACTGACCCCTCAATAGTGTGGCCTTGTCACTGTGTGACTGATCCCTCGATAGTGTGGCCTTGTCACTGTGTGAGTGACTGACTGACACCTACTAAAAGATGTATAGTGAAGAGATGGTAATGGTGTCACTGGTTGAGTGCAACGTTGAGGCAAAGTGGTGACATAGCACATGGGCAGTGCTGGCATCACAGGGGTGTGTCAGCGGAAGGAAGCAAGACTGCCAGCCATAACTGGAGAGGCCATCTGAGCACAAGGAAGGTCCCATTGCGCAATGAGGAACACTGCCCTGGGCAGGGTCCTGGGCTTCAGGAGGGCTGGGGGAGAGCCACTACCTCAGGGAACATAATACCCAGTACCCATACCCTTCCAGGACCCGACACTCCCTCCCTAGCCTCCAGACCCAACCTTCACTTCCCTTCTCCAGGGCTGACACCTTCCCCCACTGCCAGACCAAATCCCTCAGCTGTCCCTGCACCCCCCACCCAACCCCCACACCCCAGAACCTAACATTTTCCTCCAGCCCCTGCTAGACTCAATCCCACCTTTCCCCTTCCCCCTGCAGGATGTGATTTCTCCCACCCTGATCTGTTGCAAACAATCTGCCTCCCTTGCCAATGACTTCTCCCCTCCACCAGGGTAAGCGCTACTAGTTTCTCTCTACTACCACACTCTCATTGTGTCTCAGCTCCTCCAACCGCCTCCCACCAAGGCTCATGCTCTAAAGTCTATGTAATATCTTCTCTCACTCTCTTTCAACCACCGGTTTCCTCCAGTTGACTAGCACTGTGCAGCCTCTGTGATGTGTTACTCACTGATTTGGGACACTTCTCTGCCATTTCCCCACCTGCACCAGGACAAAATGGGCCATAATAGGATGAGAGAGCCTCGACATGTGGTAGGGTATCTGGCAATAGGCTCTGCATTCCTTACAAAACAAGGGGGCAGCATGGTGACTCAGTGGTTAGCATTGTTGCCTCACAGCACCAGGGACCTGGGTTCGACTCCAGTCTTGGGTGACTGTCTCTGTGGAGTTCACGCATTCTCCCCGCATCTGCGTGGGTTTCCTCCAGTTGTTCCAGCTTCTTCCCACAGCTCAAGGATGTGCAGGGTAGGTAGATTGGCCATGCTAAATAGTCCTTCAGTGTTCAGGAATTTGTGGGCTTGGTGGATTAGCCAAGATAAATGTGATGGGGTAGGGGCCTGGGTCTGGATGGGATCCTCTTTGGAGTGTTAATGCAGACTCAATAGGCTTTCGACACTGTAGGGTTTTTATGAAGGATCCTGGGCCAATCATTGAAGATGCCAGAATTTCCATGCCCCAACAACCAAGTAAGATATATTGTCAGTACTGTACTACTCTCCCAATACTGCCACTGTGAATGTATTCTTTAAGTGCCTGAACTTTTTTTTTAATAGAATCCCTACAATGTGGAAACAGGCCCTTCATCCCAACAAGTCCACACCGAACCTCAGAGAATCCCACCCAGACCCATCCCCCTGTAACCCACCTAATCTACACATTCCTGAACACTATGGGCAATTTACCATGGCCAATCCACCTAGCATGCACATCTTTGGACTGTGGGAGGAAACCAGAGCACCCGGTGGAAACACGCACAGACATGGGGAGAATGTGCAAACTCCACACAGACAGTTGCCCGAGGGTGGAATTGAACCCAGGGTCCCTGGCGCTGTGAGGCAGCGCTGCTAACCAGTGAGCCACTACTTGTCTCCTTTCTTTGTGATGCATTCTCTCTTTTGTCTCTTGTAGGCAACAGCACAGCGTACGCAGCAAAGTGGGTGGCCCCACAATACATCCCCACCTCAACCTCTGAGACAGAGAGCACGGACATATCAGAGGAGGAAGCACTGGCAAGGCTGCACTCTCTATCAGTTCAGGTACTGACAGCTTGGTGGTATGTTGTCTGGATTACAGTCAGGAGCACATGCTAGTGAGCACTTTACTGCCATGTCTGGCTGAGGAAGAAACATGACCTGCTCAGCCCCAAGCAGGAGAGGACCCTGTAGTATCAGACTTTAAGAACTTAATCCAAATTTACAAGCAGATACAGGAGCAACAGGCAGGTTTGTCAAATGGGCACAATGTGTGCAGGACTGCACCTGTGCCATTGGAACGCTGTTTCCAACACGTGAGTATCCGTCTTCCTCCACAGACATGTTGGTGGCTACTATGAACAGCCAGAGCACTTCCAGACTCTGCTGGATAAATGCACGGATCTGTACTCTGGTGCGTTAGCCATTGGTCCTAATGCCAAGGCAAGAGGGGGACCAAGCACCTTGTTCTCCGTCCGGGTCCCTCTTCCTCACAAGGAGACAGGGTGATACCAGTTGGCATCCAACCAGAGGAGGAGCTACATTTATGGCCTCAGAAACCTCCTCTCAGGACACTCCAGAGGGGGCCAGGTCTTCCACCTCTAACCTGCCTGCTGCCCTCAGTTCTGTGGCAGTTCAAACCAGAATGATAAACCAACCACACTCAGAATATCTGGGCCCTCTGACCACAAACAGCCTATATCCCAAGGCCAAATCCACTCCGCTATCTGCCTCGACCGCAGCTGCAAACCACAGGACTGCACTGATTTGTAGTAGGAGGGAAAAGAACAAGAAGATCTTCTCAGTGCACAAAGACAGCATGGCTAACACTTCATTGTAAATGCATTCTTATTTGTAACCGTCATATTCATCATCAGCAATCAGAGAAAACGTCTGTCTTGCAGCAAAGGCAAGTTTGAAGGAACAGAGTTTAGTCATCCTTGAAAACAAAGATTCTTGATGTGATACACAAAGTTTAATGGTCTAAGCTGCGAAGTGAACAGCTCCAGACCATGTGCAGGAACTGGGGGCATGCTACTTGCTACTGGCTGTTACATGCTAGCTTCTTGGCGAAAGGGTGAATCTTTCCTGGCTGCAAAGTTTGCTTGTGCATCACAGCCATTACTGTCATTGATTCCTGATGCTACATGATGTGGTCAAGAGAGCTTGGCATGAGGATTTGTAGATCAAGGTTCACATGCAGCATGTAACCATGAAAGCAATGGTCCAGTGATATTATCACTCGACTATTAATCCAGAGGCCAAGGTAAAGTTCTGGCATAAACCAGGCTTGAATATCGCCACAGCAGATGGTGGAGTTTGAAGTCAATAAAAGTCTGGAATTAAGTGTCTAATGATGACCATGAAACCATTGTCAATTGTTAGATAAATCAATCTGGTTTACTAATATCTTTTATTGAAGAAAACTGACATCATTGCCTGGTCTGGCCTACATGTGACTCCAATCCAAAGCAATGTGGTTGACTCTCAAATGCGCTGAGAACAATTAGGGATGGGTGATAAGTGCTCACCAAGCCAGCGAAATCCACATCGTGTAATTGACTCCTGGCTTTGTATGTGCGTGCTAAAAGGCAAGTCAAGACAGAAGCAGTGTGAGCATTTAAACACTACCCAGGGTAATAATTAGACATTAATGCATGCTAATGGGCCTCTTGGAGATAATCTCATTTTACCATTCAACACTTAATTGAAAATGGAAGCTTTTACTCTCTCACCAAGAAACACCTCGCTGGCCATCCCACATGATTTTCCTAACGTTCCCATCATTGCCTTGATCTTTTGGGAGCTGGCAAGAGTCTATCCACTGCCTAAACTTATGAATGAGTTGAAATCTAACAGCCAGGAACCATAGATTCCAGGCTAACACTTAGACCTGCCTGAAAATTTAAGTCTCTATGTTAATTACCTGAATTTGGATCAATGGGCTGAATGGCTTCCATCAATGCTGCAGCCATTTTATAATTCTGTGATTATAGGTGAAGCCCATCCCTGTGGCACAGTTCCTTCCTGTCCCAGGACTGCTGTCTGTGTCCCATGAAGTTGAAATCCACTTTCTCACACTAATTCTTTTTGCCAAGTGTTAACTTTCCTCATGTGTTCCTTCTGCAACCCCCACCCTGCTTCATAAATATCAAAGTTATTGTCTCTTCATCAAAGGAAGAATTTCTTACTGGATGTTATACGTAAAGTAAAATCACACACTCACCATCTGGATTAATGGAAAGTGCATTTTTTTTATGAAATGGTGCCAGGATGTTTTATCTATCACTATGCTGGAGGAATGTTCTGCTTTCCTTGAGTAAGAACAGCAATGCTGAGAAAGTTGGGAAAATACAGCAAAAATGGAAAAATTAGACTTTCAATGTCAAGAATTTCCAATTTTCCTCTTATGGCTTAATCAGTAATTCTGAATCTTGTTTTTGCATGTCAACTATCTTAATTACATGCATTTGCATCCCATTATGAGCTAATCTCATCTCATTTCTACACAACTTCCAATTCTCCTCTCCTTAGCTGAGAAACTAGATAGCATCAATTCCTGGCATGAAAGTCAATGCAGTTAGCTGGTGGCAGCAGCTTGCCACTTGCTCCTCTGTCCTTCAGATTACTCTGTCTTCACCAGGATGTCCCTGCATGCTCCATGGACACTGCCCTGTCCATCCTCTGTCCACACAAAATGGGCATCACCAAGGCAGCAGCCTCGCCACATCATCATGACCATTTTCAGACCAACTCAGACACCACTTCAGGACCTCACTTTGACCTCAGCGATGCTTTTGACTTGCATGTTTCTGCCAGGTCTCTTTGCACACATAGACATAGACAAAAATCAAGCATCTAAACAGCTCCAAGCTTGTTTTCTTAGCACTTACTCAGTTTGTGATTATTTGGAGGCTGCCAGCTTCTGGGCCTTCCATTGCTTTTTAGTGCAAACGAAGAGGACGGCAGCTTGTTCAGAACACTGAGCAGTCAAGAGGATAGATGTGTCATTGGATGGTACAGTGCTATGAAAATGTCACACCTCCAGCATGTGCCAGTAGCTTATGTAGCAAACACGCTGCAAGTCTGGATGTCAAAAGACACCAGTCCTTAGTTGGAGTATCACAGTCATTCAGAGGGTGCCACCAATGTCAGTCAGTCATCCAGTTACAGTCCTGGGGATTGGCCATGGTCAGTTTACTTCTTTTTCCACAGATACTGCCAGACACACTGAGTTTCTCCAGCATTCTCTGTGTTTGTTGTTGTGTAGCCTTGTTTAGAGATTTTGTATCAGGGCATTAAGAAGTTTATTTCAATAAACATGCTTGTGGTTGAGCCAAACGCTATGTCTGTGTAATTTTGTTCTTTCTAAGGTACTAAAATCCAAGAACGTTTCTAAAGGATTGGTGGGGTGGGAGCTGGGTAAGCAGGAGCCACATAGAAAACTTTTAAATGCAGGGCTAACACCAGGAATGCCAGTATATTCCAGGATATTGGGCAGTGGTGAGTACTTCCAGCAATGATGCTAAGAGAATTGGGCTAGCATCAAAGAAGAGGAATGCTGTGGGGGGTTGACAGGTCGTAATTGAGGCAAGTTTTGGAATGATAGTGCAAGAAAACTGCCTAGGCCTCATGGAGAGAAACCCTCCATAAAGCTTGACAAAAATAGTGCTTCTCCAATATATCATAAGATTCGGCCATATGGTATTGCTGTGCTGCACAGGCAAAGATCTATCGCCATATCTGCTGTCCTTTCCTGGGTCAGGCCCACGGAGAAATCCTAGCTCTACAGATTCAATCTTTCAGCATGAACTGCCTGAACCTCCGATTTTCAGTC
This sequence comes from Rhincodon typus, assembly GCF_021869965.1. Classification (NCBI taxonomy): domain Eukaryota; kingdom Metazoa; phylum Chordata; class Chondrichthyes; order Orectolobiformes; family Rhincodontidae; genus Rhincodon; species Rhincodon typus. Next base: position 57,330,002 of record NC_063340.1, read on the forward strand.
TGCAATGGTCAGACTAGATTGTGAGTCAAGCCATGCCATCCGACAGCAGCCTAACACTGTGCCACCTCCCGAGATGGGCTCCTGCCTCAGGGCTCCAGAACTTTGGACAAAATTTAAAATTAAAAAACAAAATATCAAACACCCCTCCAGCTCAGACCCCCTCACCCCCACATACTCCACCTAAATCTTATACACCCTTCTACCCATTCCCATGAACTCAATGTCACCAAGCTATCATTCCCGCAGCCCCTCACACCCTCTGTGCCAGTCTATGCCCCTCACCTGTCCCCCATGTCTATTTAAAGCTGCTATGCTTATCTATACCAGACATCCATCCCCACAACCCTTTATGGCCCCTTTCCACTTTATGCTCATCCATCCATACCCCACAGCCTCTCATCACTCCCTGTGACACCTTATACCCCGAGTCAATCCAGTGGATCTTTGTAGCCCCTGTATCAATTTTAAAAAACTATTCACCATCCTTTGCCTTTCTGTCTCCATGCCAACACATTCAGTATTCACCATGGACAAACCTCAGGAATTAAACTGACTATCAATTCATGATATTGCTATTAGAAAAAAATCTAAATCCTGAACTCTACTGTTTCCTGTTAACCTCTAATCAAAATAGCATGTAACAGACATGAAGATGCTATATAAATGGTTGTTTCATTGTAAATTATTGAGAATTAGTATTATTCCAGTGATGAAGTTACTTGCAAAAATTTTGTGATTTTTGTCTCCTTCACTCATTTGATAAACAGTCCCTACAGCTTGAGAAATGTAATGGAATAAATGCTCATATTCCAGAGTGTTGAGCTCCTATTTGGTAGTCGTATGTTTCTACTATATTTCTGACCTTCTTTTCCCTTCCTGACCCCTGCTTCTGAAAGCCCAGATGTATTGGTTCATAGGACTCTGCATTCAGTACCAAGTCATTATGTGTGAACTTGGCTGTTTTGAGCCCAATTCTGTCATTATCCAGCATTGCAAGCTCCTGGGCTACTAAATTCTCTCGTTGTCATGTGATGCAGTTGTTACAGAGAGAAATATTTCCCAGTCGAGGTTCTGTGAATAACAGTTGTGAGCATGAACACTGCTGGAATTGTTTTGATTTTGTCCTAGCCCAAAAGACAATTGTTGTGGTCACTTAACTCGGCATAAATAATGAACTAAACCTGGGCCTTCTGCATTGTGTGATGATGTCTTTATCTACCAGGCCACCACAAAGGAGTTTTATTTCCTCAGATAATTAGGTTTGGTACAATGCCATGAAATATCCCAGTACAGAAAATATGATGTGGTTGGTGCACTGTCTAAAACTCCAGGGTGAGAATTAGATAAGAAATATTCTTATATTTCAACAGTCAACAGCCTAATAAGAAAAAGTACCACCTAGTCCAGTACTAAGCCAGGGAGACTGGAAGCTCTAAGATTTGATCTCTGGTCTGCATTAAGTTAGCTGACCATCTGGGACAGAATTTCGAGTGCCAAATGTGGGCTCAATGCCCCTGAGCTAGAGAAGGGAAAAAAATCAGCCAGGGTTTCAATTTCTGATTGCTGTGTGTATTCACTCTTGGCTGTAATGCCCTCAATATCAAAACCTACTATTAGGCTCCGCCATGAAGATTCAAGGCCTTCAGAGAACCAAGCGTTTTGGGGGAGCACCAAAGAAATAGTTTGATCAACATCATAGCTCTGAGCAACAGCGACTGGCTTTAATAATAGTGCTTCTAATCTTGAAAAAAATGTTCCAAGGTACCTCAAAAACCTAAGGGAAAACTAGAGATGCTGCGCCAAAGGAGGTGTTATGAGGAGTAGTGAGCTTATTAAAAGAACTAGGCTTTATGGGACAGGTCTTAGAAGAGAGAAGGGTAGACAGATTTAGGGATGGAATTGAAGAGCATGATCACAAGTATACCAAAGATGCGATGTTAAGAAAGGGTGTATGCAGAGACAAGAATCAAAGCAATGCAAGATTCAGGGAAGGTTATAGCAATGGAGAATGTTACAAAGATAGGAAGGCGCAAGGCTGTGGGGAGATTTAAATACAAAGAGATGGGCATGGGTTAGATATCAGCTCTGTGGATTTCTCAATCATTGTGGAGAGCAGGAAGACTCTGTCAAGAGGCTGCAGTGATTCCCAGCAGAGTGCAGAGGAATCATCTGAGGAGCGAATTGTATCTGATCATTCCTAGCCGCTGGTGGTAGGATAATAGATTTACTAATCTGGACTGAAGCAACAAACACTGATCTGAACTTTTCCATTTTTGGATAAATGTCAGCTGTATGAGTATTTTAGAAGGTTTCTCACTATGAGACCTACAGAGATTGCTTACAGTCTCTTACCAAACTGATCTAATTAATTACCTAACAAAAACCAAAAGAACTGCGGATGCTGTAAATCAGGAACAGAAACAAAGTTGCTGGAAAAGCTCAGCAGGTCTGGCAGCATCTGTGAAGGAGAAAACAGAGTTAACATTTTGAGTCCGGTGACCCTTCCTCAGAACTGATAGTGGCTGGGAAAACGTCAGTTTATATGCAGAAAATAGGGAGGTGGGTGGGGTAGGGAGTAAACGATAGGATAGAGCCCAAAGAGAGAGAAAGACTGTTGGACAGACAAAGGAGTTGCTAACGATCAGGCTGGGAGGGTGAATAGTTGTTAATGGGGACTGTTAGTGACTAACAACAGGGGGTGTGTAGTGGCAGGCTATGTGATAACAAAGCCTGGTGTGTGGGGTGTAGGGGCTGGAACATGGGAGAGTTTAGGCCCTAAAATTATTGAACTCAATATTGAGTCTGGAGGGCTGTAGGGTCCCCAAGCAGAAAATGAGGTGTTGTTCCTCCAGCTTGCATTGGGCTTCACTGGAACACTGCAGCAAGCCGGAGACAGAGATGTTGGCCAGGGAGCAGGATGGTGCATTGAAGTGGCAGGCAACAGGTAGTTCAGGGTCTTTTTTGCGAGCAGAACGTAGATGTTCTGCAAAGCGGTTGCCAAGTCTACGCTTCGTTTCCCCAATGCAGAGAAGACCACATTGTGAGCAGTGAATGCAGTAGACTAGATTCTGGGAAGTGCAGATGACGTGTTGCTTCACCTGGAAGGTATGTTTGGGCCCTTGGATAGTGGGGAGGGAGGAGATAAATGGGCAGGCGTTGCACATTCGCCAGTTACAGGGGACGGTGCCATAGGGCTGTGGGGAGGTGTTAGGGGAGAAGGAAGTGTGGACCAGGGTGTCCCGGAGGGAATGGTCCCTGTGGAAGGCAGACAAGGGAGGGGAGGGGAATATGTGTCTGGTGGTGGCATCTTGCTGGAGGTGGCAGAAATGGCGCCTGATGATCTTCTGGATGTGGATGCTGGTGGGATGGTAGGTAAGGGGAACCCTATCGCTGTTGAAGGAGGGAAGAGAAGAGGTGAGGGCGGAAGTGCGGGAGATGGGTTGGACCTGGTTGAGGGCCCTGTCGACAACGGAGCTGGGGAATCCTCGGGTTGAGGATGAAGATGGACATTTCGGAGGCTCCCTTGTCGAAGTTGGCCTCATCTGAACATATGCGACGAAGACGGAGGAACTGAGAGAATGGTTATGGAGTCTTTACAGGAAGTGGGGTGTGAAGATGTGTAGTCCAGGTAGCTGTGGGAGTCGGTGGGTTTTTAATGGATATTAGTGGCCAGTCTATCCCCAGAAATGGAAACAGAAATGTCGAGGAAGGGAAGGGAGGAGTCGGCGATGGACCAGGTGAAAGTGAGGGCAGAGTGGAAATTGGAGGCGAAATTGATGAAGTCTTCCAATTCCAGACGAGAGAGGGAAGCAGCACCGACGATATCATCGATGAATCGGAGAAAGAGTTGTGGGTGGGGGCCGGAATAGGACTGGAACATGGAATGTTCCACATACCCCACGAAGAGACAGGCATAACTAGGACCCATGCGGGTACCCATGGCAACTCCTCTTACCTGAAGAAAATGAGAGGAGTTGAAAGAGAAGTTGTTGCGGGTGAGGACAAGCTCGGCCAAGTGGAGGAGGGTGGTGGTGGGTGGGGATGGTTTAGGTCTTTGCTCCAGGAAGAAGCGGAGAGCCCTAAGACCCTCCTGGTGGGGAATGGATGTGTAAAGGGATTGCACATCCATGATACAGAGGAGGTGGCTGGAGCCGGTAAACTGGACGTTTTGAAACCGGCGTAAGGCGTCAGATGAATCGTGGATGTATGTGGGTAGGGATTGGACCAGGGGGGAGAAGACTGAGTCAAGATAGGAAGAGATGAGTTCTGTGGGGCATGAGCAGGCTGAAACAATGGGTCTACCTGGACAGTCCTGTTTGTGGATTTTTGGCAGGAGGTAGAAACGAGCTGTGCAGGGTTGGGGGACTATTAGCTTGGAAGCGGATGGGGGGAGCTCACCGGATGAAATGAGATCCGTAACCATAGTGGATACAATGGCCTGATGTGCCATGGTGGGGTCATGGTCCAGGAGAAGGTAGGAGGAGGTATCTGAGAGCTGGCGCTCAGCCTCTGCAAGGTAGAGGTCAGTACGCCAGACTACAACAGCACCACCCTTATCGGCAGCCTTGATGACAAAGTTAGGGTTAGATCTGAGTGCACGGAGTGCAGTCAGTTCGGAGGGAGATAGGTTGGATTTGTTGAGAGGGGCAGTAAAATTGAGGCGACTAATGTCACATCGACAGTTCTCAATGAAAAGATCGAGTGCAGGTAAAAGGCCGGAGGGAGGGGTCCAGGTGGAGGGAGAGTGTTGGAGTTGGGCAAAAGGGTCTGTGGGACGGGGAGTGGACTCTTGTCCAAAGCAATGAGCACGGAGGCGAAGACGGTGAAGAAGAGCTCAGCATCATGTCGTGCCTGAAATTCGTTAAGGTGGGGACGGAGAGGGATAAAGCTGAGGCCTTTGCTGAGTACAGAGCGTTCAGCATCAGACAGCAGGAGGTTAGGAGGGATGGTTAATACCCGACAGGAGGTGGGAGGGAGGGTTCGGGGAGGGGACGGAGTCACAGGGACGGTGGGGAGAGGAAGGTTCCAGAGGGCCATGGGTATTTTTGAGTTGTTGCATCTTGTAGGCCTTGATGCCTGAAAGAAAAAGAAAATGTTTCTTGTTAGCACGACGAATGAGCCGGAGGATGAAGAGGAACTGCGGAGTGGTGCAGCCCTGAGCCAGTGTTGCGATGCTGTTGGAGAGAAATGTTGAGATTGTGCATGTGGCGTCACATGGTACTGAGTGTGGATCTCAGGATGTGGCTAATTAATTACCTACTTGGCACCTACAACAAACATCTTACCTGATTCTAGACCCATCTTACTACACACCATTCCCAGAATAACTCGCCAGTCACTGGGTTTCTGTTGAAAAGCTGGCATCCCTGGTGCCCACACCACCATTAATAGGCCACTGTGTAACCAGTCAAGAATTGGCAATCTGGTTGTTAAGACTCACTGGCAGTGTAATGGCACAACAACCACGAAGCCACGTATCTCATGGCACATAGCCAGCATGGTGATGCTCCCTCATACACACAACCCCACTTTTTCATCCTAATTACTGTTTAACCACAAGATCACAAGTTTACCTGTATCCCTGTAAACATCCTCTCTAAGTCACTGCTACTCCCTCTTCCCATGGTCGACTGTAGACCCACAGTTTGTCATTGTCCATTAGGTGACCTCCATGTACAGGCAAACAATTAGACAATCCCAAACATGAGCTTTTACTTACAACCACCCAAAATGAACACAAGCAAAATGAATAGAGGCTGCAGTTTGTCTCCTCAAATGCTGGTAAAATGACCAATGACTATTTTACATTCCATGATGGTCACTGCACCCAGCTCTCATGTACTGGAACCAAGTGTCACCCAACTCCTCTGTGGCTTGTCGTGCCCAGTGCAGCTGAGCTATGTCATGCATAAGGAGAGTTTCCTCCACCCTAGTCCTCTCCTCTTCCTTGGAATACTGTTCCTATTCTCCCAGCTCTTCAGCATCTGTCAGATGCCCCTTGTTGCCTGCTCCAATTTGCACTGCACAGCATCACTGGATGGTGCCAAACACTCTGCCTACACTATACAGGAGAGCACCACCCTTCCCCCACCGCTAGTCCTAGCAGCAGAAGCACATCTTCAGCAGCCCTATTGCCTGCTCCATCACTGCCCTAGTCGCAGCATGCGTACCAACCTGATGAAGATGTCATACCGGCTGAGCAACTACCACATTACATCAAAAAGGGAGTGCCTGCTGAGTTCAGAGGCCCTTCCAATCACATCCATTATCCAACTCACTGAGTTCATAGAGTCTATCGTGATCGTCACTTATCCAAGGATGTAGCAATGTTCCCCTCCACCCACAGCACACTGGGAAGTTTCACAAGTAGTGGGATGCTTTCCAACAGCATTCATCTCCTTGAAACTCATTCCTGTTAACTTTGATCATTAAGATGTCAATGTTAGATTTGCAAGCACCAGTGGGATGGTGCAAATCGCCTTTGACCAGTATTTGAAACCTAACCACATTCACTCTGCACGCTTTGCAACTGGACGAAGAAATTGGTTGCAAATCACAGGTAGCTGCATTTTGAAAGGGGCATACTTCATCTATTTGCCCCTTCAATGTCCCAGAGTCCAGTAGATGTGGAGCCCATTTTATTGCCCATCAAAGTGATGGTGACTCCGTCCATCCTGAAGGCTGTCCCAATTATTTTCCAGTTGTTTCACATCAAGAGAATGGCAGTGATGGCAGGAAATGCAGCTTACAGTGAACACCTTCAGCTCCAGGCTCTGCCTGGACAACAGGTCCCTCCAAAGAGCCTCCATGTCATCCTTTACCTCACTCTGCCCTAGCTCCCCATTTCACAACACCCCCCCCCAATCCTTGTAGAGACCCGACACATTGAATTTCATCTTCAGTTGTGCTCCCTCTCCCCTGAACCCGACATTACAACTTACCGGTGCCCACCCCTTCCCCTATGTGTTCTCTGTGGAAACCATGGTGGTAGTCACTGTCAATAACAGACCCACTCCCCTGCCCCCAATAGCTTACCATACCTTTTAATTCTGTTCCATCGACTCAAGTTGTACCCTGAGACTCCCCTATCAAAATCCTTGTCTCCACTTTAAAATATGCCTCTACTTTAACCACCCCTTTTAGTATTGAGCCCCCTTTTCCCCTAAAACCAACCCATCCCCCGATAACACCTTGCGACCTCCTCAACAATTGACACAAGTAACCCAGAGGACGGCATTCGACTCAGCTTTGACCCACTTCAACAAGGAGCCTCAAACATGACTAACCAGAGCCCTGACCACTGTGTTTGCAGCTCCCTGATTAATGATATGGAATTCCCCTGACAGCTTGTGATGGCTCTATAGCGTTGGGCTCTGAACACCCCCCAGACTGTAGTCAAACATATCTACCAACTATACCCAACACAAGTGGACAACCGACTGTGGCCAAACCCCTCGACTGTGTGTGGACCTGTGCCTGTGACTGACTGTACTGAGATCCCCCTGAGCAACATGCACCAAACCCCACCCTCTCACTTGCCTTCCCCCCCACCCCAACACCCCTCCTCACAAACTGTGCTGAAAATTAGCCCCGATACACTTTCCAGCATGGCTATTTGCTGGAATAAGCCAATGTGTGTTTGCCATACAGTCAGCTGGCACATACTGTCAGCATTCGATTTACAGCCCAGTGTGCCAAACAGAAAGATATCCCCTACAGCAGACAGATTCCCTACTGACCACTATAACTAGCAGCCTGAATCTGTATCTGTGTTAAATGGCACATCAATACAGCCACACTGATAGGCTTCAGGCTCTGGCTAAAGCACCAACCTGGTAACATAGCCTGGCATGGGAAGGAAACTGTGAGCATACAGGTAGGCACTGAGTGAGGGAGCTTGAAGAGAACAAGAGAACATCCCTAAGATACAGCCTGGTCCATGAACATGGCACCTGTCCCAGTGTGTAAAATCCTTTCAGTGCTGGCTGCTGGTTCATCTACAATGCAGGCCTGTGCTTCATCCTATAAATGGATTACGGGTGCACTGCAAGGATCCTGAGGAGTTGGCATTTGCCAGATGCCAGTGTTTGTGTGTGAGCAGTGTATGCAGCTGGTGCCTGCGCTGTTTTGTGCTGAACAACATGGAGGCTCTTCAGAGTCAGCAGCGAGCTGAAGTTGCCAGGGTTTGCTCTGAAATCCACATCAAAAATTCTCAGCACGTTTGGCATGATATGAAGCTGTGTATGAATGAGGCAAGATATACTGTTAATAAAGTTGTTAACAAGCAATAATCTAAAGTACAAAGCAAGGAGTAAAAGAGGTATATGGTATGTTTCCCTTTATTGGTTGGGGAATTGAGTACAAGAATCAGGATATCGAATTGCAGCTTTGTAAGACTTTGGTTAGGCCACACTTAGAGTATTGCATTCAATTCTGGTCACCACGTTAGAGGAAGGATGTTGAGGCTCTGGAGGTGGTGCTGAAGAGATGCCGCCTGGATCAGAGCGTATGAGCTATACAGAGAGGTTAGAAAAACTCAGGTTGTTTTCTCTGGGGCGACGGTGGCTGAGGGGTGACTTGATGGAAGTCTATAAAATTAGGAGATGCATAGATAGGGTTGATGGTCAGAATCTTTTTCCGAGAGTTGAAATGTCTAATACTAGGGGGCATGCATTCAAGGTGAGAGGGGGAAAGTTCAAAGGAGAAGTGTGGGGTAAGTTTTTTACACAGAGAATGGTAGGAGTCTGGAAAGCACTGCCTGGTGTGGTGGTAGAGGCAGATATGATGGGGGCATTTAAGGGACTTTTAGAAAATCACATGACTATGCAAGGAATGGAGAGGTATGGACTAAGGCAGGCAGAAGGGATTATTTTAATCTGGCATCATGTTTGGCACACCATTGTGGGCCAAAGGGTCCATTCCTTTGCTGTGTTGTTCTACGTTCTGTGTTCTAATAGGTAATTCATCGCTGCTGAAAGACAATCTTGGTCTGATGCCAAGCAGTTGGAAAGAAGATGCAGTAATTGCTCCCAGTGTTGAGATAGGCTCACCAGACTTTATAGAATCATAGAATCCCTACAGTGCAGATAGAGGCCATTTGGCCCATCCGAGGAACATTCCACCCAGACCCACCACCCCACTCTATCCCACTTTTCCTACTGCCAATCCACCTAACCTGCACATCTTTGGACTATGGGAGGAAACCGCAGCACCCAATGGAAACACACGCAGACACAGGGAGAACGTGCAGACTTCACATAGACGGTCACCCAAGACTGGAATCAAGCCTGAGTCCCAAATGCTGTGAGACAGCAGTGCTAGCCACTCTCACAAAATTCTGCCACAATTCCCAACATAGCCCACCTCACTCAGGTTCTGCCTCAAAGGTTCTGCCCAACATCTTGAATTTGGAGGGACTCAGCAAGAGAAAGAAGCACATAAGGCTACAGAAAAAGCAAAGGAACTTGCACGAAACCCTCCAGTGTAAAGAAAAAGCAATGAGGAATAGTTCTGTTTTAACTGCTGTTATTGCTCCCCTTATAAATGTGAACAATTGTATAAATATATCTTATTTTTGGAATCGAGGAAGCAAACGAAAAGATACCACAGGGCATTTTACAAACTGTGCTGAATTCAGTAATGAATAGCTCTGGCAATTTCTTTGCCAAAAATGCAAATGAAGTTATGACTCTAAAGGCTTTGCATTAATGCATTTCCATGTTGGCAGATATCCTTTTCTGACTACTTTGACCCACAGGACTGATTAAATGGCACCAACATTGATTAGTGGGAAACTATAGCTAATGGTATCAGATGCAAATTACTGTCTATGCATTAAATTAAAACACAGTTCATTTATTATTGCTCTCTAACCACTAATTAAGATGGGCAGCTGGCATGCTGTAGTGCAGGGCACGTTGCCACTTTTCAAACAATGATGATACTGAGAATCGTAAGTCATTTGCGCTGTGTTTCCCTGACAATGAACTTTAAACAACAAACCTCAACTGTGTATCCCTATTATACTGTTCTGAAATTTCCAATGGAGCCTTTTAGGCCTGCCAAGTTCAGGGCTTGCTTGTGCTGTTATTTCTTGCCTACTGTGCTTTAGGCATAGAGGGCCAGAATTGCCTTGTTTTGTATATCCGTGAAAGAGGAGTGGCAGAAATTCCTGGAATCAAATATTGCTAATGTAAGCCCACCCATCTTTGCCCGACCTCCCAATTTCTAATTGATAATTTGAATAGTGAGGCCATGAGCCTCGGCAAGGGCATGATAGCAGCATCTAGCCACTTTGTCATTATGCCCGAACTTCCCAGATACCAGAGTTGACTACAGAGAAATACTTTGTCTTGACCCAGTTTTTAACTCTCATTTGGACCTATCCCAACTGGAGATGGTGATTGATTTTCACTGAGATGGATGGCTTCATTCTGAGGCCAAGATGCAACATAGTCTTCTGATGCTTCCTAAGGGCAAAGAAAGCTAATACTTCCCAGTGGAGAAAGATTCTAAAATAAATAATTTGTTATTTCATGGGATGTGGGCATCATTGGCAAAGCCAGCACTTGTTGCTCATCCCTAATTGACCTTGAAGTGAATGGCTTGCTGGGCCATTTCAGAGGGCAGTTAAGAGTCAACAGCATCGCTATGGTCTGGAGCCTCATGTAGATCAGACCAGGAAAGAATGGCAGATTTCTATGCCTAAAGGACATTAGTGAATCAGATGAGATTTTAATGACAATCAATAATAGTCTAGCTTTTCAATTTCAGATGATTAATTGAAGTTAAATTCGACCGCCAGTGTTAGTGATCGGATTTGAACCTACGTCGTTAGGAGTTTTAAACTTGATCCTATACATTATTAACAAAAACTGAAATTACTGGAGAAAACTACAGAGTCTGGTAGCATTAGTGGAGAGAAAGCGGAGTTAATTTTTTGAGTCTAGCGACGCTTCTTCAGAACCCTCTGGATTATTAATCCACCGGCATTACCATTCATTATATGGAGTGACTCTTAATTAACTGGCCATAATTCAAAGGAAAACAACAAGTACCTATCTGGCTCCCCATTCAATTTTAATTGGGCAATGTAAAGTTGCTGTACTTCACTGAATCACAGAATTCTGATAGTGCTGTACCATTCAATTGTGCTGTGCTGTGCAAATTGGAGCAGGCAATAAGGTGGATCTGAGAGATGCTGAAGAGCTGAGAGAATAGGAACAGTATTCCAAGGAGGAGGCCATTCAGTCTATCTTACTTACTCATAGATACAGGCTTAAAAAATAGGTGAGGTAAACTTATCAGAAAGTTCAGGCTTGTCCATTTTAATCTAAAAACCCTTTAACATCATGATAGGTCTTAGAGTCAAGCAACTTTTCAGGCTCTGAAAATTAGCTATTACCAGTGTTTAGCCTCATTCCTTCTAATATTAATCATTATTGAAAACTGTAACTTTGAACGTAAACACTTTCACCTTTCTGTCATTGTATCTCTATGACAGTCTTTCTTTACACCCACTTGACTTTTCGCACCTGAGTTGACCATTCATTCACAATTCCAAGGCACCACTTTCAGTGCTAGCAAGGACAGGACAGGAAACCCATTATCCTTCTAATTCAGGCCAAATAAAGCATTTGAAAAGTATGGTAAGAGCTCATAAGTGTCGAAAGTTCCAGTTTAAGACTGAAATGCGTTACACACCCTTCAGAAACTGACCAACCGAAAAGCGAGAGAAAAAGGATTGGGGAACCATTCACAATTACCTGAGGGCATCTCCTGGACCCCAAGAAAAGGTCTGTGGGATAAAGGAGGATTGAAAATTTGGAAAATCAGAGTTACTTGTACTTCACAGCTGTCACAAAGTGTGCCCACACCCAAGGTAGCTCCAGATAGCGATAAGAATGCTTCTGTTAGATTTTGAGATTTATCTGAAAGATCAAAGCCATCCACAGGAAATCCAGGTTTCAGACAACAGAGGTGAGAAGAAAAGGCAACAGAGACTAAACTCTCAGCATACAATCAAGTGTCAAAGAGGGAGATTCCTGAAATGATGGAGATGCTCTGGGCAGATGGTCACAGACATTTATATGCTTAACACTAAATAAAATTCTATATAACATTCTATAAGTGATTTGACATTATTTTAACTTGTCCATGGCTCGGGCACAACTGGCTAAACTTTTGAGGCTCCCAGTGAAGGGAGCGGAACTAGAAGGATCCCAAAATTTCTGACACTGCGTGGTATATCAATTTCAAGGCACCAAAGTCAGTGCCAGCAATGTTGGACAGTGTAGACTAAGGGTACACCGGCACCATTGGCCCTCATGCTCTGCTAATAGCTGTATGAATCATTGTCACCTCGAACCTCTTTACTTCAGCCTTCCTCCAAGGATCAACTGCAGACCTTAGTGGTATCTCAGAAATGGCTGCACACTACTGCATATCGTGCCAAATTTAAGAAAGCTGGACAACATATTAATTGAAGGACAGACATGGTAGTGCAGAGACAGCATTTAGCTGGATTCTATCAGATGCAGGGCAGTGATTCTTCAACAGTAAGGGATTCCATTCTTTCGAAGTGCAAATGCCCTGTGACCACATCAAGAGCATCCTCCGCATGTGCTCACTTTCCTTGCAGCTGCTATGAATCCTTCCTCCTCTGACAGTCCCTGCTGCCTCAAATCTTCACTTGAAGAGATAGCCTGTGAATAGATGGCTCACCCTTGGAACTCCAAACAGGAGCACGAAGACAATGTCACCAATGCCATCTGCTGAATACAGCAACAACCAAGCTGGTCATCAGGTTTCTGAAGATGTGATTCCAGTACGAGGTCCGGTCAGGTGTTGGACTCCAATATCCCCCAGCAAGGATCTCAGTCATGGTGGTGGTCTATTGCCCTCTGCATAACATGGCCCTCCAGGAATGTATGGATTTTGAGATGAGTGAAGCCCTGGAAGGACACAGCTCAGTGATGAGCTGGAAATAAGAGAGGAGGGAGATGACCCTGCCAGAGAGGTGCCTCTACTGCACAATAGAGTGGCCTTGTCAATGATGTCCACATCCATAAAAGAAAAAAAGCAAACAAAGTAAACCCATCTCCTTATCAATAATGGGCTTACAGTGTGAAAATCTAAATTTTCCCAACAGAAACAGGTTACTGACACTAAAACCAAGTTCCACAGTGAAAATTCAGCCCCATAAGCCTCAGAAACGATTCTTCAATCTGATTGTTTATGGAAATATCCAGGCATTTGCCTTGTTCCCAGAGGCCCTGTAGAGATGTATTGATGGTTGTTTGGCAGCAACCATTGAATGTCTATGGACAAGTGCAAATCAAAGTTGGATTGGCATCATTCGTTCAGCACCCAAAGCAAAATCAGACCCAATATGTTTGTGGTAAATTTTACTGGGTGTAATTTTAATAGAGGCATTTATGCGTTAAATGGGATGAAATACCTCCGTTGAAACAGTGAAGAAATTATTTAATACTGATGCATTAAACATTCAGCCAGTATTTTAATCACAAATACTGGAGCACAGCATAATTTCTAAGCTAGCATCTCCTCATAACAAGGATGACAAACTTATGCCAGTAACATTCCCTTGGATTGGTGTCATTTTTGTTTAATTCCATTGGGGTAAATTTAGCAAAGTTCTAATATCACTGGCAGACAGACCATATAGAAATTTGATGAGATGGTGCATGGAATTTACTGTCTGTTATAATCACATACACTGCCTTCATGTACTGTTGCTTTGGGGCTTTCCAAATTTACCTTACACTTTCAACATGTAAACTTGCCTTTGGTAAAAGTTCCTTCCTGTGACTGCACTTTCAATATTTTGTCAGCTATTACAACAAGATTGTTTTGCCAACTTGCCTTACTTAATGATATATCCTTCATCTTGTAATCATGTTTTATATTTTTAGCTCTACTTTGTACTACCTTCTGTAGTGGACTGGATTATTTCTGTACAAACTGCAATTCCATGCCTGCAAACCATATGTTTGTGGGTGATTTTTTTAAGTCTTCTTATGTTCACTCATAGGAATGTAGAAATTTAAAGTGAGAAACTGTGTGGACTAAGTAGCTTTAAAAAATTCAAATTATGACAATTTTAAAAATTATTCATTACAGCAAATGTTAAAAATCTATATGAACCAAAACTTTCAAAATGGAGATATTTCAAATTTAACCTCTTAAAATGTTATATGCACACATCAGGATAGAGTTGTGAAAGCAGACAGTAACTCAACTTGTAATTGTTAATGCAACATAGATAAAGGAAAAGGTCAGAGGCTAAGAATTCAGGAGTTAATAAATCATGTTCTCCCCAAAGCCTGCTCATCATCTATGAGGCACAAGTCAGGAACGTGCATCTCCAAAAATATTCAAGAAGCTTGACCCCCATTTGATTGGCACCACATCCACTATGCGCATTACCTTCACCACGGATTCGCAGCGTCTACTATCTAACTCACCTCCGGCACTTTGCAAACATGCCATGTTCGCCATCTAGATGAACAAAAGCAGCGGATTCATGGGAACACTCCCCTACCTCCAAATTCGCCTCCAAATCACATGCTGTCACTCCCCCTACCTCCAAATTCCCCTCCAAATCATGCACTGTCTTGATTTGGATCTATATCGTTCCTTTACTGTTGCTGGGTTTAAATTTTGGAACTCCCTTCTGCAAAGCTCTATGGGTGCCCTCATATCCCGAGGAATGCAAAAGGCACACCAAAAGGCAGCTTACTACCACCTTCTCTAGGGTAGTGAGAGATGGGCAATAAATGTTGGCATAACCAGGGATGCCCACATCTAATGAATGGTTAAAAAAGAATCACAGACTGGAAAAATAGGCTACAAGCTAAGAAATCATTTTGTGTGCGAATATAAGAAATATTGATTGGCAGATGTAATCTAATTCTTCCACACTTTGTAATTCAATCTTTTGTTCAGGTTACATTCTGGTTCTGATTCAGAGCTGTTTGATTTTGTCCTCGTTCTCTGTGCTTCTTACTACCCCTACTGGTAGCAGCTAAAGGCAAGGCTGTGTAATCATTGTAACTGATAGAATGCAGAATTTTAATTAGCTTTTGTTCAGTTAAGCCTTTGTGGCAGTTATTTGTATTGCATGTATGGGTTTCTTCAAGCCCAAAGTGGTATGGCATGGATTAGGATAACCACATTTCTGACCTAACTAGAAGAATCGCATTGAGTAAACAATAGGACATTCATTACATTATTGCAACTGGTTACAGATTACATGAACATGACTTACATTGCCATGGAGACTGTTAGGAGCACTCTAGCCTCAGCTATGTCTCCAACAAGCTCCTTCTTTACTCTGTCCAAGTCCTTGAGGCATCGTCACAGTATGAGGTGCTTACTAGGCTCAATCAATCCTTAGCCCTTTCAAACACTTTCTGACTTACATACATCTGTTCCCAAAGTCTGTTTTCCTTATGCTATTAGTGTTATACATTTGGTTATATATTTATATCCACCACTATTCCCATCTCCCTCCCTCTTTGACTTAACAAATTCAGACAATCTATAAGTTTCAGTATTATACCTGAACATGTTCTCGAGGACTTGGAAAAATGATAGTTTACTGAGTAGCAGGTAATTGATTTTCACTGTTTTCCTGATGATCTGAGGTCTTGTGAACTGGAGGACTTGTCAGCCTGTGATTGACATTCTCTGAGGTTTTCTCTAGGATGCACCTGCTTCCAACATGGTAAGCTTGAAGGGATCATAATATTAAAGACTGCACTTAATGGATGATAGAACATTTTTGAGAAATCGAGAAATATGTTGGGGATATTCCTGCTGTATGTGTGGTGTACTTTTGTGGAAAAACTGTTAAAGAGGTGATACCTTTGTCATAAAATTCAACAATACGTGACGATAAAAACTTAAATGAACCAAGAGACCTTTATAAGTGACCTTTGGCTTGTGGTGTAGCTATCTTCTGTACAGCTTCTATTTCGGTAGGATCAGGTCTAAAAACAGTTGCCAAGCAGATTGAACTGAACAATTTAATTTGATTCATGTTGAATTGATATTTTTTACTACTGATAAGATGATCATGTTTCCTTGCCCCTGCTGTGAGCTGATGGAGGTTTGGGTCATACTCACAATTAGTTCTTCCTGAGTATAGCAATGTCACCTACAAAACAGAGGCAACCTGTAGAATCTCATTGATGTGATCCATACATTGTTGGAATGTGTCCTCGCTAATGGATAATCCAAATGGCAATCTCAGCAAACTGTAGCTAGCAAATGGAGTTCTTGGATTTGTCACTTCCTGCAGCACTGGGGAATGATAAAAGAACAAAGACAGATGTTCAGCATTGAACCTGGAGAAACACTTATCCTCTGAGAACTTGAGATGAATCTCTTCCAGGGTCAGAATCTTGTGTAAATATCTTTTTAGTATATTGGAGCCAAATGTACAATATCTAGTGCTATCTTTCTTCAAAACACAAGTAATGGAGATGCCCCAATCAGTGTGATTTTCAACGTTCTGGATCAGGTTTCAGTTGAATCCAATTCCAATCTGTGTTTATCGTGAATGTGAATGTTGCACTTAGGAGGAGGGTCAGTGTTGGTTCAGTATCATCTTACAGATTGCGTCTAAAGTTGCTGATAGCATCGAATATGCCTGAGTAGAGATTATATAGACTTGATTTTTGGATTGGAATCTTTGATGTTGCAACTGACAGATTTGTCACCACATTGTCACCACATTGATTTATGTGGATCCATGCATGCTGGAAAACCAGTGATTGGTGGTTTATCTGTTATAATGATGTGAATGATTACAGACATCCATCCTGAGATTAGTTTCCTGAGTACATCTCTTCTAAGATGCTTAAAGAGATTTTTTTTTGCACTTGTGGTATCGTCAGCATTGGTATATGGCACATGTTGTCTATTTCTTTTGCCATTATTGCCTCAATAGAACTTCTCTGACAGTGTCCTAATGGTATATCAAGTGTAGCCCATTTACTGACTGACTGGGGTCTGTAAGCTGTAATGCTGTAGTTGCCTCTTGGCCTTCATTGGCATGCCTGTGTCCAGGGACAGAACTTAGGAAACATTTTTGGCATTGTTCCTTAGTTGACTCTTCTTCATATGTTGATGTGGCATGTGTTGCATTTTCAGTTTCTCTAGGTGATTGGATTTCATACATGTTTTAGCCCAAAGTCGCTTGTGGAATACAGTTTATATTTCTCACAAAATGCTGGACGCAATCTCGGTAGGTGTGACAAGCTGCAGGTAGGACAAGATTTAGATGTTCCACTGAACCTGATGATGACTGCAGTAGTTGTTCCAGAGTTGAACACTGACAGAGGCTGCTGACCTGCTAGAATTGCTGTGATTTTGTCTCCTTCTTCTAAGTTAAGCATTAATGGCATATTCCTTAGGTTTGTTCAGAAGTGCCTTTCTGAAGGATTTGCTTGCTTTAAATGCAATGACCAGTTCCATAGATTTTTAACTAAGTTAACTTCAATGAAATCACATTTCATGCCTATGCATTAACATGAACACAAACTTGTATATCCTGATAATTACTCCACTTTAAGTTGATCTTCTAAAATCAGAAAAATTTGGTCTGATTCTTTATGATCACCATCAGACAAATGGATTTCATTCTTCTTAACTATTCAGTGCCTAGAAGAGCTTTAACTGCTGATCATTCTTTGTCAGCTATCTGCTGATCCATACAGTGAATATTGATTGTTTTTTCCTTAAATAACTAGAGTTATGTTATAAAGTCAATGGATTGCCAATCCATGGTGAGAAGTTTACCTTCCAGCTTTCTTTTTTGTAGTTTTTTGCTCCTTAAAAATTGCAAACAAAAATCAATGTTGCAATGTAGAGCTATTCATGGGATTTTTCTTGGTTTCTGTCCTTTCTGTTATTACAGTTTTAAGAGTCGTTATCCCTTTTAAAATGGCAGACCTTTTCTTGTAGGCTGTATGCATCCCAAAAAGCTAGTAATGATGTCGAGTGACTTTTTTAATTTCATGCTATTTTGTGTAAAGAAAATGATTGAGTCAACTTACATTTGAACTGAGGTAGGGCCTTTTCTCCTGTGTGTGGTTTTCGGCGCTTTGTACCAGAATCATTTTTTTAGATTGGGGCTTTTCTTCAACATTTTTTCAATGTCATTTTAAAATCAGAGATATCCCAGGACTCTTGTAAACTCCAAGCTGTTTTTGTAAGAGAGAGAGAGAGGTGTAGCACTCATGGAGTTTCAGGACAGGTTTGTACTCTTCAGTTTTGGTTATGGTTGTACCTTCAGTTCTGAACTCAAGGAGGTTGATGGATGACTTTTTTGGAAGTCATACCAGGAACTCACCTAGACACTACGGGGTAATTTAGCATGGCCATTCCACCTAACCTGCACATCTTTGGATTGTGGGAGGAGACCAAAGCACTCAGCAGAAACCCACCCAGACACGGGGAGAATGTGCAAACTCCACACAAACAGTTACCCAAGACTGGAATTAAACCCAAGTCACTGGCACTCTGTGGCAGCAATGCTAAACACCGTGCTGCCCCCAAATTGATTGGGACTCCCTTAGTGCCAGAAGTTTGGATGGGAGCAATTTGTTCGGTGTGTCCAGGAGGGTTTTTTGAAACAGTATATGGATAGCCCAACGAGGAAAGGAGCCATACTGGACCTGATATTGGGAAATGAGCCCAGCCAGGCAATCAAAGTTTCAGCATTATGGGAATAGTGACCATAATTCCACAATTTTTCAGATATTTATGGAAAAGGATAAGAGTAGACCTCAGATGAAGGTGTTAAATTGGGGGAAGGCCAACTATAACCAAATTAGGAAAGAATTGGAGAATGTGGATTGGGAGTGGCTGTTTGAGGGTAAATCCACATCTGACGTGAGAGTTTTTTAAAGACCAGTTGATTTGAGTGCAGGATAGGATTGTTCCTGTGAAAATGAAGGACAGGAATGGCAGGATTCGGGAACCTTGGATGACAGGGGGATTTACCAGCTTAGTCAAAAAAAAGGAAGCATACCTAAGGTCTAGGCAACTAAAAACAGATGAAGTCCTTGAAGAATATAGAGACAATAGGACAGAGCTCAAAGAGGGAGTTAGAAGGGCTAAAAGGGGCCATAAAATGTCCTTGGCCAGCAGGGTTAAGGAAAATCCAAAGGCATTTTATACATATATTAAGAGCAAGAAGGTAGTTAGGGAAAGAGTAGACCCACTCAAGGATAAAGGACGGAGGTTATGTGTGGAGTCAGAGGAAGTGGGTGAGATTCTTAATGAGTACTTTACATCGGTATTCACCAAAGAGGGGACATGAGGGATTTTGAGGTTAGTGAAAGGTGTGTGATATCTCACGGGCAGGTCAACATAATAAAGGAAGAAGTGTTAGGTTCCTTGAAATGCATTAAGGTAGTCAAGCCCCCAGGGCCAGATAGGGTCCATCTTGGGATACTGTGGGAGGCAAGGGAGAAAATAGCTGGGGTCTTAACCGATACCTTTGCATCTTCTTTGGCCTCAGGTGAAGTTCCAGAGGACTGGAGAATGGCCAGTGTTGCTTCTTTGTTTAGAAGGAAAACAGAGATAATCCAGATAATTAAGAGCTAGTGAGTCTGATGTTGGTGGGGAGGCTGTTGGAGAAGATACTAAGAGACAGGATTTAATCACTTGGAAGCAAATGGACTTGTTAGTGATCAGCAGTACGGGTTTGTGTGGAGCAGGTCATGTCTCACCAACTTGTTTGAGTTTTTTGAGGAGGTAATAAGAATGATTGCTGAGGGAAGGGCAGTGGATATTGCCTACATGGACTTTAGTAAGGCATTTGATAATGTACCTGATGGCAGGCTGTTAAAAAATGGTAGAGTCTCATGGGGTCCAGGGTGTGCTGGCTAGATGGATATAGAACTGGATTGGTCATAGAAGATAAAGAGTAGTGGTGGAAAAGTGCTTTTTGGAATGAAGATCAGTAACTAATAATGTTCCGCAGAGATCAGTGCTGGGACCTTTGTTGTTTGTAATCTATATAAATGATCTGGAGAAAAGTGCAGTTGGTCTGATTAGCAAGTTTGCAGATGACACCAAAATTGGCAGAGTTGCAGATAGTGAGGAGGATTGTCAAAGGATACAACGGATATAGATAGATTTCAGATTTGGGTGAAGAAATGGCAGATGGAGTTTAATCCGAAAAAAATGCAAGATGATGCATTTTGAAAGATCAAATTCAGGTGCGAATTATACTGTAAATGGCAGAACCCTTAGGAGCATTGACATACAGACGGATATGGGCGTACGGGTCTACAGGTCCCTGAAAGTGGCAACACTGTTGGATAAGGTGGTCAAGAAGGCATATAGTATGCTTGCCTTTATTGGTTGTGACATCTACTATAAAAGTTGGCAAGTTATTTTACTGTTGTATAAAAGTTTAGTTAGGCTACATTTGGAATATTGTGTGTCACCACACTAGCAGAAGGGTATGGATGCTTTGTTGAGGGTGCAGAGAAAGTTTACCAGGAAGCTGCCTGGTCTGGAAGGTTTTAGTTATGAGGAAAAGTTTGATAATTTTGGATTGTTTTCACTAGAAAGACAAAGGCTGACAGGCAACCTGATAGAGGTCTACAAAATTATTAGAAGCAAAGATAGGGTGGAGAGTCAAAGGCTTTTTTCCAGTGTGGAAAAATCAACTACAAGAGGGCACAGGTTCAAGGTGAGAGGGAAAAAGTTTAGGGGATATGCGCAGGGAAAATTTTTCACGCAGAGGGTGGTGGGTGCCTGGAATGTACTGCCCGTAGAGGAGGTGGAAGCAGGCACATCAGCAACATCTACGTCATATCTTGATAGTCACGTGAATGGGAGGCAAACAGAGGGATAGAAACCGCACATTGGCAATACATAATGAGCGTAAATAAGGATTAAGAATCAGTGCAGGCTTGGTGGGCCAAAGGACCAGTCCTGTGTGTATTTTAGTTTGTTCTTTGTTCTTAAACCTGTCAACAATGGAATACTCAACTGCCTATTCACCAGAAAAACTTGAAACCACTGATGAATGAATTTATTGCAAATGAATGTGGAATCTCTGGCTTGAGGCTGCATTAGATCAGGAGCTACTATTTTGCTATTTTAATCAATATTGTCAATTTTAAATTTAAAACTGTCGCTGAAATTTGAGATGCACTAAGTCAGGTAGTGTCTACCTGGTTAAAATGTTCCGGCTTTGTGTATATACATTAGCTGTGACTACACCAGTCTGTGGAAGGTGTGTTTAGGGTGCTTGTTTGTTTGTGTAGAAATGGCTGTCAGATATTTTGGAAAAAAAAGCCTTTGTTGCTAACTTATGTCTGTTGTCTTGCGTCAATTTAAATACTGTAGTATCTGGGAAATGAATACAACAGTACGTGTGTTTTTATTTCTAATTTAACAAAGAGTTAATAAGTGAGGATATTAATAAGTTCTTCTAATTCTGCTTCTGTATCAGTCTAAATATCCCATGTGTCAACTCAAATACAGAAGGTATTATTATTATATCAGTGCATCAGCTCACAAATGAGTTAGTGAGAATGAAAAATTAATCCCTGAAAACCAAATATTATCTTCCAAAAATTATGACATAACCAACAAGAAAATCTCAAGAACAGCTCTCGAACAAAATGCGGTGCTTGCATTTGTGGTTCAGTGGTAGAATTTTTGCCTGCTACACAGGAGGCCCAGATTCGATTCTGCCCTTGGGTGACTGTCTATGTGGACTTTGCATGTTCTCCATGTGTTTGCATGGGTTTCCTCTGGGTGCTCTGATTTCCTCCCACAGCCCAAAGATGTGCAGGCTAGGTGGATTGGCCATGCTAAAGTGTCCAGGGGTATGCTGGCTAGGTGGATTAGCCATGGGAAAATTCAGGGTTACAGGGATAGTGTAGAGAGGTAGGTCGAGGTGAAATGCACTTCAGAGGGTCAGGTGGGCTCATTGGGCTGAATGGCCTGCTTTCACACTATAGAGGTTCTATGAAAATTATTGTGACATAGGGCCATATTCAAAGAAACGGAACTATTTACATAATATGAATGATCAAATTGTATGCAACGATCTGACAAAGTTGTGGTTCTAATGCATTATGCTAAACTGAACTTTTAATAGGCTTCATATGACCAGGCATAGGACTACAAAAGTAAAGAGGTTTCGCTGAAACTCCATACAACAGTTGACGAAAATTTCCAATTCTAGAATGATGTGAAGGTTTAGTCAAAATTTCAAAAACGATTTCCTAAAATGGGTCTTGGGACAAGGGATTACAGAAAAGCTGAATTTGGTCACATAAGAGCCAAGAAGTCTAAGGGGATAAGACAAATGATAAGACAAATACAATTATGAAGTATTTGGATAGAAACTATAGAAACTGTTTCTATTGGCTGAAGGATCAATAATCAGCTGACCCAGATTAAACTTAATTTATATTGATTAGCAAAAGAACTAGAGAAGACATGCGGGAAATCTTTTACGTAAACAGTTAGGATTTGGAACATGCTCATTCCCTGATGTTGAGTTGGATATGGAGTAAATTAGTGTTCAAAAGAAAATTGGATAAATATTTGGAGAAAAAATGGGAAACAACAGGGTGGGGAGGAAGGCAGTACTAGCAACGACTGGATTTTTCTTCAAAAGACCTAGCATAGACTCAATAGGGTGAATGGCCTTCTTCTGTGCTGCACTATTCCTTTGGACCAAAGCAATTTGAAAAGGTGTTTGTGAGAAGCTATAAAGGATTAGAAGTGTTAATGGGCCCAAAAACAGGAGAAGCGGAGTCAATGATTTCTCTCCCTGACCTACTGTTAGTCACCCATTTCCCCTTAGAAAAATTTGGACTTATCTTCTACTGCATTCTGTTCTTCCTCAACTACATCTTTGGGATTTTCCTTTTCTGTGACTGTGTCCTGCTTTGGCACATTGTGTGAAAATGACCTACTTTCTAACATTAAAATTCAGTCTTTTAACGCTGGGTGCTGTTTATGTCTGTGAGGCTTCTTTGCTCCAAAGCATTGACAAGGACTTTTAATACCTGGTTGCTGATCTACCTATTGTTTTGACTTACCTGGTGTTTCTTTTGTGGTTTTGTACCCTAAGAAATAAATAGATTCTGTAGATCTCCTGTGCCCAGTTTTAACTTTTCCTTTTAAAATTGCTTTGTTTTGCTTCTGGCCTTTTCCTTCACTCACCATTTGATTGGCTTTCTCTAGAGGTCAGTCTTCTCTGAGCTGAAATGAATGTGATAAAGTCGCAATAGTTATGTCTGCATCAATCAGATCTCATTGAATTCTGACTTTTAAGTCCCAATAATTGCGTCTTTCAACTAGTTTGAAGCAATCATTAATGAAATCGTCTATAGATTCATCTGGATGCTTAACTGTTTCATTGAGTATTGGACTTTCAAAAATTTTATTAGTTCTGAGGTTGAAATAACTGTCAAAGACTTTCAATACCTCTTCAAATTTGTCTGATGCTTTATTTATCCCTGAACAAACAATGACATACTACAATTGTGGACAGAAATATATTTACTTGTTCAGCTTGCATCTTAATGTCCAGTTGGAAGCTATTCAATTCCTCAAGAATTCTTTTCTCCAGAATGCCTAATTTTGTGTTTTGTGACCCATTTCTAAAACTATATCTTCTTGGAAATGCTGTTTCTAATTTCATAACTTCTTAATATAATTAAGCCTTTAATCTGCTTTAAAGATGTTTTATTTTCCAGTAATGGAAATTCCCCCATGTTTTGCTGCTGTAGTGGAAGGTTCTCCACTCATGGCTGTTGATATAGAGACTTTCTGAACCTTTGTAGCTGAATAACATTGAACGTTTAAAACTTGAACATTTGATCAACCATCAGAGAGGAAGAATTCATCTTGTGTCAGTACTTACTCAGCAAGTTGCCGAGTGTTTGAAACACTTTCCTCAGAGTTGTGCCTATTTTTTCACTGTGATATCATTCAAAATGTGATGGGAGCTACAAGAAAATGCTTGACCAAAGCCAGAGGTTATCCACATTGATAGCAAAAACAGGAAGACAGATTATTATGGGAATGGCAATAAATTGTGAAAGAGGGAGGTGCAACAAGACCTGGGTACCCTTGTACACCAGTTATTGTAAGTAAATATGAAGATGCAACAGGCAAGGAAGAAGGCAATGGTATGTTGACCTTCATAGCAATAGGATTCAAATACAGGAGTAGAGAGATCTTGTTCCAATTGTTCAGGGCCTTGGTGAGACCACACTTGAAAAATTGTGTGCAGTTTTGGTCTTCTTATCCAAGAAAGGTTATTCTCAATGGAAGGAGTACAATGAAGGTTTACCAGACTGATTCTTGAAATAGCAGGACTGATGTATGAAAAGAGATTGGATCAGTTAGGATTATATTCACAGAAGTTTTGAAAAATGGGCTTGGGGGTGGGATTGGCGGTTAAGGGTGGAATCTCATGAAAAGCTATAAAATTCTAACAAGACATGACAGGATAAATGGAGAAAGGATATTTCCAGAGACCAGGGAATCCAGAACCAGGGGTCTGGAGGGGACTAAGGATATAGGGTAGGCCACTTAGGACTGAGATGAGGAGAAATTTCTTCATCCAGAGAGTGGTGAGCCTGTGAAATTCTCTGCCACAGAAAACAGTTGCGCCCAAAACATTGGACGTTTTCAAGAAGGTGGTACAGTTTTTAGGGCTTAAAGGGATCAAAGGATTTGGGGAGAAAGCAGGAACAGGGTACTGTGTAAGATGACCTGCCATGATCATATTGAATGACAAAGCAGATGCAAGTGCCTCAACTTGCCTATTCCTCTTTCTATTTACTAAGTTGCTATGTTTTATATAGGAGGGCTAGCACTCCCTGTGCTTTCAATCTCTTATGCAATGGAGAAAGCAAATAGCTGACATTCTGAACGCTTACCGTGAAGACTGCTAAAAGGATCTTGTTAAGCCTCTGGTTCGCAAAATCAGTCTCAGCTATTAATCTCATATTCTAAATTCCAATCCTACCTGTTCAGTCCCCGCGATGAGAAATGAGTCACTGTCACCATTAGGGCTCATGGAGCTACACCCCAGCACGAATCAGCATTTTCAGAAAAAGAGAAGCGGGTAAAAAAGGATCAAGTAAAGAGCAGTAAAAAAAGTTGAGGAACCTATGATTGTGGTAATAGCTCCAATAAATAATGCCAGACACAATTTAAAGAAGTTATAGGCAAAAGCATGAAATCGGAGTGATTTTATTATTTTTAAAAGATTAGCCACATCAAAACACTAAATATTATGAATTGGGCCAAATTTCAATTTCTTGGGAGTGTTTACATTTTGGCATCATTTGGGTTTTGACTCTGGGTTTGGCATCATAACAATTTCTTGGCAGCACAGAAGGAGATAGGAGACTAGGAGTCTGCTTCCATCTTTTCAATGAATTATACTACTTTTCAAGACTTTAAGCAGTACAGTACTTATAGAGAAGTCTGATGAAATTTTCAGTTAGAATGCTTCAAAAACAGTCTAAGAAAGAATCAGGGCAGACTTTTCTTTTGCATTATGAAAGCTGCTTGAAAACCAGAAATGTTAAATAAAACAGTCTCTTTAACTGTCATCAGGAAAAGTAGGCCTCCATTTTAATTTCCTTGGCTGGGTTAAAACATGTATACCCAGAGGTGGAACACGGCAGAAGGGAACAATTTCCCAGGCAGCTGTGTTACCTAGTTCAGTCTTAATTTAGTCTGGCAAGCACATCAGGCAAAAGACACAGTTCACTTTCTGTCATTTCAGTTTGCCTGGGTGTGTCACAACAAATGATGTTCAGCTGAACAAGTTATTGTTACATCATGTGGTTAAAACTTTCTGGCATCTCTCCAGTCCACTGGGACGCTAATAGCAGCTGTTCTTCTCTTACGTTTCCCTCTCTGACCTTGACTTTTCTTTTCAATCAGGGAGTGACTGGATTTCACGCCTCTACTGTAACCTGTGGGATTGGGTGGTGTGGCAAAGTGGATCTGGGTGTTTCTTCTTCAATAAAACAGCTGGGGTTTTTTTCTGCTTCATCTGTCATGGTACTTCGATTTACTTTCTTTTCTTTAAATTGTTGGCTTTGGTGGAAATTAGCTGAACCTACCTTGAAATGTAAGTATGTGTATTTCATCATTAGTATTGCTTATGCACCTGATTTTTATTCTCTTTGGTGAAATGGGCCTAGTTTCTTTTAGGAGCCTCATATTGATTTAAGGCTGTCCATCTGCTAATGGTAACTGTGGGTTACTAAAGCTGGGATTTCTGCTCATTCACACAGAGCCTATGGAAACTCCAACCTGTCAGGCCGGACCCAGATGCGGACATCCCACCTTCTGTTTCCGATGATCAGTTTTTACCAGGTGGGGATTACCCGAGCAGGACCATTCAAATTCAATTCTCAGGTCAAAATGACATCTTTTTCACTGTAGCAAGGACCTTAACCCATTGGGTGGAAGTTACAAACAATTAGGCTTGATTTTTTTATGCAGATGGAGACATTCTCTATCATAGCGAAAATAAGTCCAAATCTCAAAGTCCCACTCCAACCTGGTCCTGCCATTTTTGATAGTGGAGGAGCAAGAGCAGGCTGTAATTTGCACAGCAGCTTCCTTCAGTTGGATATGATTTCTGTTTGTGATATGTCCAAAACATGACTTACATCCTGATAAGAGAATATCTAAACTTACCAGAGTTATTTGAAGAGGTGCAGCGTCTTTCGGAGGAAGAAGATACTCTTTTGTAAATGGTCCAGGGACACCTTTGGGAGAGGTCAGTCCCCTTTCGAATAGGTGAGGGGCCCTTTGGGAGAGGTCAGGCATCCTTTGGGATTGTTAAAAGTAGACATGAATGTTTGTAAAAGTGCATAAACTCATTAGATTTGTCAAGCTCATTGGAACTCTCAAAGGGAGCTACATAACTGAACTACCAAAGGGAACTGACAGTATGTCACTTATATGACTAGCCCCTTTTTTGTCTGAAAATTGCTTGCAGTTGAGCTCAAAATCTATGGGACCGTGAGTAAATTTTCCCTGGAAAGTTCACAAAATATCTGGGAAAGTTTAAAGAAACGTTACTCCTGTGGTTGCCTCCATAAGCAGCATTTACAAAATCGGTGAGGAGCTGTTCCTCCAATCATGGGCTATTTAGTTTCACAAGCTGAAAGGGTTAGGGGGGACGAGAGGGAGACGAAGGCTACAAGAGCAGTGTGGTGACAGGAGGAGGCTGTTAGAGGGCTGAGGGGCAGAAGGAGTTTCCCCCAACATTTTCAGTGGGAGGCAATAGCTACAAGAAAGGTAGGAGCAAGAAGGAGGTTGGAAGGGGAATATAGATACTGGGTGAGTTGGCATGAAAGATTTAAGAAAAAAAGTGTTATGGGTTGTTTGGCATGTATTGATTGACAAGAGTTGACATGGGGTCTACAAGAGGCTATGGGTGTGGCCAGGGGAGTGGGTTGCATGGGCTTCTAAAGGACTGTAGAGTTGCAGAGGAAATCATGGTCCTTGCATGAGTTGTCAGGGAAGGGCATGGGCAGGAGGTAGGGAAAAGTGTGAGAGCCAAACGGCTTAACAAAGAAACTGAGCCAAAGAACCAAAATGAGTCTTTTAACAACACATCCTGGCACTCAGCAGCCCTTGTGGCAGCCTCCAATCTGTTGTGGGGGCAGTAGTCCAACTCCATCCCACAGTCCACCTCTCTTCCTTTAACCTCAACAAACTGAATGGAATAAAGATCCCACCATTCAGCTGAGTTTCTCCTTTGTGGGCTGAGCAAGCTGGAAATCCTGCTACCTAACTGCGGAGTGAAAGTCTGTGCTTAAATGTCAAGAGGAGCCTGCTGGTTCCCACATAATTTTGCCACTGTCAAAATGAGGGGTATCTTTCCTGAATGTTAAGCTAGCCGTTGAGAAGATACCAGCATCGAATCTTCTAAATCAATTGTGAGCTTGAATTAGCAGGTAGTTAAGTGTCTGAAATAACACTGCAGGGGCAAATTTCGCCGACCATTCAAAATGATACTGAGGATTTGGTTTGGATAGACGTCCCATGATGGTCAAGGCTGACAGAGGTGATTTGTAAAGCAGATACGTGTCTCTTCCAAAAAGCCTTCCACATACAAACTGAACTATATCAAGAAAGCAAAGCCTCTGCATGGCTGATCACAGAGCTCAATTATTTGTTACAAAAATATTTAACATTGCAACTCCCATTTGAAGGGAAGTACCATCTTTGCCATTAAAGCTTTGACAGAAGATTTTGTAGCTTTTGTTGACACATTGCAGGCTGATTCTGGAACACCAGTTATAGAGGGCTCTCAGATCCTCACAAGGCTAAATTAGGACTAGCTGCTGAAACAGCTTATTCCAAGATATTAGACACTGGCCAACCATCACTGGGGCAAGTCCCATTCAAATCACATTTAGTGGAATGCAGATCTCCCCTTTCCGCTGCAAACTGTTAGCTATAATGATCAGGGCAGTCATTATCTCATCTCATGTACTCCTCATGCATGCTGACAACTCAAGATGTTAGAATGGTCCATCCTTAGAGTTTCACAGGAAGGTCATTTCAGAGGGGGTTGTTGGTGACAGTCGCAGGATTAATTAACTGCTCTTCTGGTTGTTATCCAATGAGGAAAACTGGTCAGAAACCAAGCTTCGACTCCCTGTGAAACAGGAAACAAGAGGACACTGATCCACATATCGAGTGATGTCTGCAAAAATAAAACAAAACTGCACAGGGCGTCAGGCTCAAAAAAGGTTGCAAGAAGAACAGAATGTGTAAGTTGTCAGTGCTGTAATTGTTTTGAAAGCTAACCAAGTGCCATTGCTTTGGGAAACATTTTGCATTCTTACAGAAGGACTAAGTTACTCTGAACAAAATAGGTGAATCTAATGCATGAGTTCACATGCAGAGAAATAAAGCAAATTAGTGACTTATATCATACTACATCTCATTCAGTGTTTCTTTGGTCTGCCTTCAAAGAGATTGAGAAAGTGCACATGCAAAAGGCATACATTTCCAGTTTAGATCACAGAGGGATACTATTGTTACAGCACTAGGTTACACTATTTTTATAGTTTGGATATTAGACTACATAAGCACACCCTGAAATATAAGATGCAGAAATTGCAATGGGATTGACAATCAACACTGTACCCAAGAGAACATCGAAAGCAAGATATTAAGCTTGTAGAAACATGTTGCTGGACAAAGTAAGGAAAGCTTTATTCTGCATCTGGCTGTATTATATCTGATCTGGGAGTGCTTACTGCTGTCATTGGAGCTCTAAATTGGGAAAATTTCCAATGCCGGCCTCTAACATCATTCAATATAGTGAACACAAAAGTAATTGTTATTACAAAGGGGAAAAGCAAAGGGATTATTTCATTGAGCACTGCAGAGCACCATGTTCCTTAGGGACAGGCCAATAGTAACATCAACTACAGGCATCATACCAGGATAAAGATTACCAAAGCAATCTCAGAACAACGGACCCTGTAAAATCTTCCTCATTTATCAATGTGGAAATTGCCTGTTCACAAAATGCAGAGCAAATCCAATCCAGCCAATTCCTGCTCCATCAGTCTACTCTCAATCATCAGTAAAGTGATGGAAGGTGTTATCAACAGTGCTATAAAGCAGCACTTGTTCAGCAACAACCTGCTCAGTAACACCCAATTGGGGTTCCGCCAAGACCACTCAGCTGCCTCATTACAGCCTTGGTTCAAACGTGGACAAAAGAATTGAATTCCAGAGGTGAGGTGAGAGTGAGAGTCCCTGATGAAGTGTGGCATCAATGAGCCCTAGCAAAACTGGAATCAATGGGTATCAGGGGGCAAAGTCTCCGCTGTTTGGAGGCACACCTGGCACACTGGAAGATGGTTGTAGTTGTTTGAGGTCAGTCATCTCAGCCCTAGAACATCTCTGCAGGAGTTCCTCAGGGTAGTGTCCTAGAATCAACCATCTTCAGCTGCTTCACCAATGATAAGTCAGAAGTAGGTTTGTTCACCGATGATTGCAGTGTTCAGCATTATTTGCAACTCCTCACATACTAAAGCAATATCCAGGCTTGGGCTGAACAAATGACAGGTAACATTCATGCCACACAAATCCCAGGCTATGACCATCTCCAATAAGAGGTGTTCCAACCACTGTCCTTGACATTCACTGGCATTACCATCACTGAATCCTCCAATATCAACATCTTGGGGGTCACCTTTGACCAGAAACTCAACTGAACTTGCCACATAAACTCAGTGGCTACATCAGCAGGTCAGCGGCTAAGAATCTTGTAGCAGGTATCTCACCTGCTGGCTCTCCAGAGCCTGTCCACCATCTACCAGGCATATGTCAGGAATGTGATGGAAAACACCTCACATGTCTGGATGGGTGCAGCTCCTACAACAGTCAAGAAGCTTGACAGCATCCAGGGCAAAGCAGCCTACTTAATTGATACCACATTCACAAGTATCCATTCCCTCCACCACTAACAATTAGTCACATCAGCGTGCACTATCTCCAAGCTGCACTGCAGAAATGCGCCAATTTTGTTGTCATCTGCAAACTTACTGACCATTCCTCCTAAATTCTCATCCAAACTGTTTATATAAGTGATAGACAACAGTGGACCCAGCACCAATCCTTGCAACACACTGCTGTTCACAGGCCTCCAGTTTGAACAACAGCCCTCTACCACCACCCTCTGTCTCCTACCTTCAAGCCAATTTTGTACCCAATTGGCTCGCCTCCCTGGATCCCATGTGATCTAACCTTACTAACCAGTCTACAATGCAGAACCTTGTTGAAGGCCTTGTTAAAGTCTATGTAGACAATGTCTACTGCACTGCCCTCATTTATCTTCTTGGTCAGATCTTCAAAAAACTCAAGTAAATTTGTGAGACATGATTTCCCATGCACAAAGCCATGCTAGCTATCCCTAAGCAATCCTTGCCTTTCCAAGTACATGCAGATCCTGTCTCTCAGAATCGCCCCAAAAACTTACCAAACATTGACGTTAGGCTCACCACCCTGTAGTTCCCTGGCTTTTCATTGCATCCTTTCTTAAATAAGAGTACAACATTAGCCACCCTCCAATCTTCCATACCCATGGCCTTTGATGATACAAATATCTCTGTTAGGTGCCCCACGATTTCTTCCCTAGCTTCCCACAATGTCCTGGGATGCATTTGATCAGGTCCCAAAGATTTATCTACCTGTATGTGTTTTACGACACCCAGCACATCCTGTTCTGAAATGTGGACTCTTTTCATCATTATTTCATCACTATTTATTTCCTCAAGTTCCTGACCTTCCATGTCTTTGTCCACGGTAAATGCTGATGAGAAATATTCGTTTAGGATCTCACCCATTTCCTGTGCTTCCACACATAGATGACCTTGTTGATCTTTAAGGGGCCCTATTCTCTCTCTAGTTGCTCTTTTGCATTAATATATTTGTTCAATCTCTTTGGATTCTCCTTTACCTTATCTGCTAAAACTACGTCATGTTCCCTTTTTGCCCCCGATTACCTTTTTAAGTGTACTCCTACACCCCCTATACTTCTCAAGGGAATCACTTGATCCCAGCTGTCTATACCTGACATATGCTTCCTTCTTTTTCTTGACCAGAGCCTCAATATCTCTGGTCATTCAGCATTCCCTACTCCTGTCAGCCTTGCCTTCACACTAACAGGAACATACTGGCCCTGAACTCCTTCTGCTCCTCCTCACTCTGTTTCACTGTGTTATGGTCATTCACAGTGATCTTAGATTGCAACTATTGAGAACAGATGGAAGTTGTGCAACACTAGCAGTGATAACCCATTTGTATTGACTACAATCTATAGCTTAACAATGTAGCATTTAAAGGTTGCTTTTCACTAATACCTTTATTGTATGCACTCTTCACTCAGTATCGCCACTTAACATGAGGATGGTGGTGAACCAGCCACGTGAATAAAATCACATTCACATGCAAACCTCTTAAACTATTTGTTTCCAAACTGAGACTCTTGTTTGATAGCACAATGTCTGGAATGCCACTTTTGTACATGTTTTTTGAGTGGATCAGTCACCACCTCTGCTTTGATTTTCTGCTGACAGTTTATTTCAAACCAACTTAAATAAGTCTGTGGAGGGTTTAACTTTAAACTCAAATAACTCTATTCCAGAACAGTCCCATGGCCTTGATGGAAGAGGTGACGGTAGTAAGGTGTGTTTTTTTTCTCTTGGCTATTTACAGCACATTTCCTGTATTAATTGTATGCTTGGCCATTATATTGATTGCTGTGCTCTTGTACAATACTTTTAATGCCCAGTGTAGAGCTGGGGTAACACAGTAGGCCAGGTAGCATCAGAGGTACAGGAAAATTGATATTTCAGGTCAGGACCCTTCTTCAGAAATGGGGAGGGGGGTGCGAAGGGAGCTGGGAAATAAATAGAGATGAGGGGTGGGGCTGGTGAAGGTAAGTGGGTTGGTGATAGGTGAGTGCAGGTAGGGAGTAGTGGGGATTGGTCAGTGGGATGGGTGGGGCAGATAGGTGGGAGAGAAGATAGACAGGTTGTGTCAGGTCAAGGAGGTGGGGAGGTGTAGCACTTCCTACGCCACATCTGCCACCTACAATCCAACCCCACAACCAAAGAGATATTTCCCTTCCCACCCGTATCTGCCTTTCGTAGGGACTGCTCTCTCCATGACTCTCTGTCCGCTCCACACACCCCAATAACCCCACCACCCCCAGCACCTTTCCCTGCAACCGCAGGAAGTGCTACACCTGCCCCTACATCTCCCCCCTCACCTCCATCCAAAGAACCAAACAAACCTTCCACATTAGACATGGGCTCACTACACATCCATCAATGTGGTCTACTACATCCACTGCTCCCAATATGGTCTCCTCTACATCGGTGAGATCAAGCAGAGACTCAGAGACCATTTTGTAGAGCATCTGCACTCTGTATGTGACAAACGACAACACCTTTCAATCGCGAACCATTTTAACTCCCCCTCCCACTCCCTGGGTGACATGTCCATCCTGGGCCTCCTCCAGTGTCACAATGACACCACCTGCAAACTGGAGGAGCAGCACCTCATATTCTGCCTCGGGAGCCTACAACCCAATGGCCTAAACATGGAATTCACCAGTTTCGAAATCTCCCCACCCACCCCCAGCCTCATCCCACGTCCAACCCTCCCTCTCATCCCCGCCTCCTTGACCTGACATAACCTGTCCATCTTCTCTCCCACCTATCCACCCCTCCCAACTCATGACCAATCCCCACCACCCCCTACCTGCACTCACCTATCACCATCCCACCTACCTTCCCCAGTCCCACCCCTCCTCTCTCTATTTATTTCCCAGCTCCCTTCCCCCTCCCCATTTCTGAAGAAGGTTCCCAACCCTAAATGTCAACTTTCCTGTACCTCTGATGCTGCATGGCCTGCTGTGTTCCTCCAGCTCCACACTGTGTTATCTCTGACTCCAGCATAGGCAGTTCTTGCTGTCTCTGAACTTTTATTGCCCAAATGTAATTAATGCATTCTCTGTAGAATCTCAAAGAATCTAAACCTTATAGTATGAATTTCTCATTGAATTCATTCTCATTCTTCAATGACATCAATGACAATAAGATGCCTATGCTACCTATGTACTGGTATAATAATGGATAGAACAGTACAGCACAGGAACAGGATCTTCAGCCCACCATGTCTGCACCAATCATGATGTTAATCTAAACTAATCCCATCTGCCTGCACATGGTTCAAATCTCGCTATTCTCTGCCCGTCTGTCTAAATACATATTAAAGACTGCTATCGTCTTTGTTTCTACCACTTCACTGGCCGTATTTTCCAGACACCTCTACCTGTGTAAACAACTTGCCTCCCATATCTCTTTTAAATTTTCCCCCTTTCGCATTAACCCATGCATCCTGGTATTTGACATTTCCACCCTGGGCAAAAGACTCCAACTCTCCAGTCTATCCATGCATCCAATAATTTTATACACTTCAATCAGATCGCCCCTCAGCCTCCAAAGCTCCAGCAAAAGCAATCCAAGTTTGTTCAACCTCTCCTTATAGCTAATACACTCCAATCCAGGCAACATTCAGATAAACCTCTTTTGCACCCATCCTCCCCAAAGCCTCCATATCTTTCCTACCATGTGGTAATCAGAATTGCACACAGTACTCCAAAGGTGGCCTAACTAAAGTTTTATACAACTGCAATATGTTTCCCAACTTCTATACTCAATGCCCTGACCAATGAAGGCAAGGATGCCATACGCTTTCTTTGCCACCTTATCCACCTGTTTTGCCACTTTCAGGAAGTTGTGGACTTACACTCCAAGACTCCCTGCATATCAAACCTCCTAAGGGTACTGCCATTTACTGTATACTTTCCTCTTGTATTTAATCTCCTAAAATGCATCACCTCACCATTGTTAGTTACTTTGTTTGGCTTTCCTTTCTATTAGTATATTTAAATCTGGCTATATTCTTCATC
This sequence comes from Rhincodon typus, assembly GCF_021869965.1. Lineage (NCBI taxonomy): Eukaryota > Metazoa > Chordata > Chondrichthyes > Orectolobiformes > Rhincodontidae > Rhincodon > Rhincodon typus. Next base: position 57,364,560 of record NC_063340.1, read on the forward strand.
TCATTTTTGTCATTCTCAAATAGTTTGCAGCTTCTTTCCTGTAGCTAGCAAATGTTGTGACATCTGCTTTTTGGGTTTCAATCCCTTCAATGTTTGCTCTGTTCAATTTGATGGTATCCTTAACAATGGGTGTGCTGTCATTTGGTAAGCCCCCTGTACATATTCCGTAGTTGAGTCATTCTTTGTTAGTGTATTTCTGGACCACTCAATTCTAGTTGATATCTTGATTGATTCCTTTATGTTCAGAAGAGTGACTAATATTTTAAGGTCCCTTTCTAGGTTAACTGTAACCCTAGCACATAATATGAAATTGACTCACATGCTGACGTTATTGGGAAAGTTTCATTTTCAAATGTGGCATAACATTGTTCCATCTCAATAAGTGATCTTGAGGCATGGTAGACTGGTCTTCGCTTTCCATTTTCCTACATTAGGAAATAGGTGTTAGACCAATTCTGTTGAACATGCATCAGCTGCTACTGTTGTCAGTAAATGTAGATTATAGTGTGCTGCGATTTCTGAAGAAATCAAGAGTTTCTTGATTTTGTCAAAAGTGTTTTCCTGGTTGTCATTCCAGTCCCATCATTAATCCCCCACGTAATGGTTGTATCAAAGGTTCATTAATTCCTTCAAAATTTGGTATGAACTTGTCTACTTGAATCACCGACCCAAGGATTCTTTGAAATTCTGAGACGTTCCTAGGCATTGAAAGTTTTCTAATAGCCTGGCTTGCTGAGGATCTAATATAATTTAATTTATCATTGATAATGAGTCCAAGAAATTTTATTCTCCATTTTGCAAACTTGCATTTCTCATGCAATGTCAGGCCTATATCTGAAGGAGTCTCATGATTGTGACTGGAACTGCGCTCAATGACACTGATTGGGATGACTTTGGTTTTGGACTGAAGGTGGCGGAAGTTGAATAATTTCCCGCTGGTTCTGTAAGTTAGCTCCACTCCAGCGGGGACCTTCTTGGTGGTGAGGTGAAACATTGCAGCGAGGTGGATCGAGAACAGTGTTGGGGCAATGATGCAGCCCTGCTCAACACTGGTCCGAACGGGGAATGGGTCAGTGGTGGAGCTATTTGTCATTACCACAACTTCCATGTCGTCATGGAGCGATCGAAGGATGGTGACAAACTTCATGGTGCCATCAAAGCAGAGAAGGACACTCCATAATGCTTCCTGATTGATGGTGTCAATGGCCTTTGTAAGGTCAAAGAAGGCCAGGTACTGGGGTAAGTTCATTTCTCTGCATTTCTCCTGCAGCTGGTACAGAGTAAATGTCATATGTGTTGTGTTCCTCTATTGCCAAAAAGCGTATTGCAATTCCAAGAGGTCAAATACAGCTGCTTCATCACTTTTTTCTAAAGTACTAACGAATACTGTAATACAGAGTTTGTTTATTCAATTGTCCTGGAGAATGGGACTTTGATGCTTTTGATGGATTTGTTAGTTCCTGAAGAGGACAAAAGTATTTTTTTCCCAAATGCCTATTCAATTAACATATTTAATGAGCTTCAAAAGAGGATAATGTCTTTTTCATTTACCAACAGCGATTGTTGCTTTTTCTTCTGACAAAATCTATAATCTTCTGAAGAAGTTGATGGTTTGTATAGTAAGTTCTATATGCTTATTTTAAGTGAGGAGATTTATGATCTTTTCTATGACTTCTAGGTGCAATTATAGGATTGTGAATTCTCTTGATAAAATGAATACTGATTAAGTGGGCTAGAAGGGGTAGGGTAAAGACATTGAGGAGTAAAGAGGTAAAGGAGGTGTGAATAGGCTAGTGGGGGTGTGGAAGTTGAAGGGTGGAGGTGAAGGGGGTAAAGGTAGAGGAATTTGGGGGAGAGGTAGTATTAAGGTGTGTAATTGGTAACATCTGAGACTTTGTAAATAGAACTTACCATAATGGTAATACAGGCGAACACATGATGTAGATAGTTCATTGTTTGAACAAGCTAATGACTCAATAATCTCTCTGAAGCCAGACTAACCAACATCCAGCAATGGGGTTGGTGAGGAGGTAAGGGCAAGGGAGTTAAGAGAATGAGACTGAAGGAAGCTTTAATAGAGCTGAAGGATCAAGCAGATGTCTCTGGAACTGGAGGTAGGTCTTTTAATCTGGAACCTTCAATAGTTTCCTGACTCTAGGCCATCCCACTCTATAAGAAAAAATCCTATCTGCTAGTCCCACAGAGTCATGTGCAAGATCACAACTCTGAGATTAAGGGGAGGCAATGGCCTAGTGGCATTATTACTAGATTTATTAATCCAGAAACTCTGTTAATGTTCTGGGGACCTAGGTTCAAATCCTACCATGGGGGAAAAATCTGGAATTAAGAATCTGCTGATGACCATGAAACAGTTGTCAGGAAAAATCCATTTGGTTCACTGACATCCTTCAGGAATGGAAGTCTGCCACCTTTAATTGATCTGGCCTACATGTGCCTCCTGACCCAAAGCAATGTGGTTAAGTCTCAACTGTCCCCTGAGATGGCCTAGCAAGCCAAGGGCAGCTAATAACAGGCAAGTAATTTTGGCCAGTCAGTGACACCCACGTCCCATGAGCCAATAAAAAAAAAACATTTTTCTAGTCAACCTGTTATTACACACCCCTAGAGCAGTTAGGACTTGAACCTGGGTCTCCTGGTCCAGGGGTAGGGACACTACCACTGTATCACAAGGTGCCTTTATGGCTCCCACTTGCCTCCTCCAACATGAACATTCCAGCCAAGGGCTTAGGAGAAACTCACCTTATCTAGAAACATGGAAACAGTACTTGTAGTGCCAGAAATTTAAGAGGAGAACAAGACAAGAGTATACAATGAAATCTAAAATGTGTATGCATGCAAAAAGAAAATTATTTTCTTTTTTTTTCAAAAAAAGCAATCTGTCCTCTTTGGGAGAATTAAATCATGTTTCCATTCTCACTCAGCTCTGTTTTTATTGGATTCCATGTTTAGATTACTGATCACATGGGTTCACTATCCACTATTCACAGTTATCATTTCCCCCTCTGTTTCAGACCTTTGAACATATGATTAACTGAATGCCATTTTGAAGTCTAGAACAATACCCATGCTTCAGTTATTCATTTAGACCATAAGCTTACAGTAGGGTTGATATAAAATCAACTTGGAAGCAAGGTTTTGGCAGTTCTGCACCACGTTGTGACCACAACGTAGCATTATCCCAGATGTGCTACAAATTCATAATCTGTTATTATTTGCAACCTTCTGGCAAGTATCATATACTGGGAAGAGGCTTGGAATTATATTTTGTTATTTCAAATGGACATTTTAATGCTATGTTCATGGAAAGGTGGGGAAGTTTTTTTAAAAAGTTCATTTCAACTTTTTAACAGAGTACACGCCATCTTTCAAATCTAATGAGGAATAATTTTGGATCTGAAGTATATGAAAGTCTTTCAACTTTTCTGCAAAATTCCAAGCACAGCAATTTAACTTTAGTGAATATGAATCTTTAGCAACTATTGTCAAGATTGCTAATTGTTGTAAATAGTGACATCAGACTTACTGAGAAAAGCACAATCTTATGTTAGTTCATGTCTTTCACTGGTTATAACTGTAGGCTAGAATCCACTGTGGCCACTATGAGGCACAAGCATGTTTTGCCAGGCAAACATATTCTTCCCGGCTTTTCTACTGTCACATCCTTCACGCCCAGCTACGTGCTGCTTTTCATGTTGAAAAGTCAGAACTTCCTGGGCAGGAGATGCAGTGTGCCAGTATTACTTTTTAAAGTGTTATCTGCACTTCCAATACCCTTTATGGTTTGAGACTACTAATGAACAAAGCATAGCAGGAATGCTTATGCAAATTACTTTGAAATGTTACTTAGCTTAACTGTGTTCCTTGATCAGCAATTACACCAATTATCTTGCCCCCAATACAACGCTAACCCTAAATGAAGTATAATTAGTTGGTGCACAGAGAGAACACAATTCTTTCTCTACAGCAATAGCTCAAAGAAGACCTGATGGATGCACAGATCTGGGACACAAACTCATTCATAGAATCCCTACAGTGTGGAAGCAGGCCATCCAGCCCCTTGAGTCCACACCAACCCTCTGAAGAGCAGCCCACCCAGACCCACCCCTGTAACCTACACTTCCCTATGGCAAATCCACCTAACCTGCCCATCTTTGGACTGTGGGAGGAAACCAGAGGAAACCCATGCAGACACAGGGAGAATATGCAATCTCCATGCAGTCACCTGAGGGTAGAATTGAACCTGGGTCTTTAGCTCTGAGAGGCAACAGTGCTAACCACTGAGCCACCATATTCTGGAGTGTGCTTGTGTGATTGCATAATAGAACAGGATTTCAAACACAATTTCCACCAGTTCAACAAAGTTATTCATTGTATAACCTGAGCGATACAAGTCATGACACATCCATTTTCAGTCCCTCAGATTTTCCAATTTAACTGATTTAGCCACAGCAACAAATTTTAATTAACTGCCCTCAGTGAACCTAGAATTGAGTGCTGAAAATTATCTAAGATTTCTGCTTCTGATCACTGTGCAGCAAATCCTGTTGAAAGGGTGCAAATGTAGACATGAGTTACAGAGCTAATCAGTGACAATGTGGGATGCTCTTATAATCAGGAAAGATGGTTGATATTCTATCAGGTTTCATCATTCAATGGGAGTCACTTGAGTGTGGCATGGAAGGATGATTTGGGAATTAACTGTGAAAATATTTCTCTGTATCTAATCTATAGGAAGCAACAGTGGATTAAAAAAGGAACAATTAAGAAACCATATAAACCCAACTGTTTCACATGCATTATATTGATTTGCCATTGAAATTCTACATTCTTTTAACTGCGATTGCTGTTTCACAGTGCTTTGGCATGCAAAGTGTCAAATCTACTGACATCCCCTTTTTCCTTTCAATCTTGACTTTAGCTTGTCATCTGCAGGAATTGCTGACTGAGTCATTTGAGTGGAACATTTTCAGTGAACACCTTAAATTGTAGCATTCGTGGTCTGAATATTTCCTAGCTACTGTCCTATTAGAAGCTGACTCAGTTTCAAATGCACAAGCCAATGATGTTCATGATTGTAAATCAGATGATACATTGTTTAATGAAGCTACAAGTGTTATAACCATGTAATGCATAATATGCTATTCTGCCATGGTGGTATTGTGCCTTCAAGGTCACAAAGTCTAATAGCTACAAATAATCAGAGATCAAATATTGGCTTGTTGTCTGGGCGTGGAATGTACTTGTTAATTGCAGCCTGCAGGTCAGAAACAATGTACTTTTACGAAAGTTGCACATACTTGGCAATGTATTGTGTGTGGAGAATAATTGGTGTACTAGACGTATAAGCCTAAGTTTGCATGAAGTCTGCTAAGGTGTCATGCCCACTAATACAAGCATCATGATTCAGTGAGGATTGGTATCCACGTGAACATAAGAACATAAGGAATAGGAGCAAGAGTAGGCCACCTGGCCCCTCGAGCCTGCTACACCATTCAATAAGATTGTGGTTGATCTTTGCATGGCCTCAGCTGCACTTACCCGCCCACTCACCATAACCCTTAATTCCTTTACTGTTCGAAAACCTGTTTATCCTTGTCTTAGAAACATTCAACAAGAAAGTCTCAACTGCTTCACTGGGCAGGGAATTCCAGATTCACAGCCCTTTAGGTGAAGAAGTTCCTCCTCAACTCAGTCCTGAATCTGCTTCCCCTTATTTTGAGGCTATGACCCCTAATTCTAGTTTCACATGCCATTGGAAACAACATCCCTGCTTCTATCTTATCTATTCCCTTCTCAATCTTATATGTTTCTATAAGAACCCCCTCATTCTTCTAAAGTAGGAGGGAGCTGACACCCCTACCTGCAGAATCAAAGAGAGAGGACAGCCGTGGTTCTATCAATCACCCAAGGTGGTCCAAAAAAGATCTGTTTTGTTTTTCAAAAGGCCTGTTGGCCCATACCTTCAACATTGGTGCAGATAACACAGACTCCAGGACTGATTCAACACAGAAGGAGACCATTTGGCAATGCTGGCTCTTTAGAAGAAATAATCAGTTTGACCAACACTGCACTTTTGAATTGTGCCCAGTCCAGGTCCATTCTAAGTCACAGCAATTCATAATAAAAGATAAATGTTCTTCTTTTTCCATCTCACTCTTTTACCAATTACTGAACCTTCTGCCACTGGAAACAGTTTCTTTTTATTCTTTCAAAGCCTTTGGAATTTTGAATAAATCAAATTTTTAACTTCCTTTGCTTTAAGGAGAGTAACCCCCAACTTCTCCCATTTCTACACAAACTTAAAGTACCTCATCACTGGTATCATCTCATGGATATCTCCTAAATCTTCTGTAAGGCCTTGACATCTTTCCCATGGCATCCACTAAGGAACACAATATTGCAGTTGGGATCTAACCAGAATGTTGTAATGGGTTTAACGAAACTAATAGGCTTTTCTTCATTCTAAAACAAAAGGTAAAAGATTGCCAATACTAGAAATCTGACATTAAAGAAACAGATTATGCTGCAAATACTCAGAAGATCAAGCAGTATCTGATTGTCCCAACTGAGCATTTCCAGCATGTTCTGTTACCACTGCTGTCACACTTGTATGCCTGCATGCATAAAGCTGAGGGCCCCATATGCTACTTTTTAGTAGCCTTCTCAATTTCTCATCCAACCTTCAAAGAGTTGCAAACATACATCGTCAGATCTTTCATTTCCTGCACCCTCTTTAAAATTATACTTTTTGGTTTATATTGACACATTTCAATATTCCTACTAAAATGAAACTACCCTCTTAAACCTCTTACTAATGCTTCTTCCGTTTTAACCTTCAATGATACTTGTGAGGGTGCTCCTGGATTGCTTAGTCACTTAGTTTAAGACCACCCAATCAACTGCCTCTACCACTTCCTTCTCTTCCCCTAGCCATTTTCTGAATGTAATCCCCCTCCTATACATGCTGAAGGCACCATCTTATGTCACTCCACCACAAATTCAGTTCCATACCAGACATCATGGGTAGGTGTCAAGGCTTTAGAGAAGATCCAGGAGATATCCACAAAATGGTACCAGTGAGGAAGCACTTTAAGTTTGTGTAGAAATGGGAGAAGTTGGGGGTTACTCTCCTTAAAGCAAATTTAAATCTTCCTCTAGTTTCTCTTTCATCTCACCTCAGTCCCTCTCCAAGTTCATTTTGTTCATGGGATGTACCTCAAGCTCATTTGACACCATTCTCGCTAAATGGATGATGTTCATTCAACTTCCCTTCCCAGATCTCATCGTATTGTTATTAATGGTTCTCTCTCTTTCCTTCAAATCAGCTGCCATTATCATCATCTCAAGAAAGCAGCCCTTGACCCCATTCCTTCTAGAATCTGTCATTGACATCCAACCTCTCTTTCCTCTCCAAAGCCATGTTGTCGACTGAAAAATCTCTAGTGGCCTTTTCCAGAACTTCAAGTTTCAATTGTTTCAATCAGGTTTCCAAACTTGCCACAGTACCTAAATGTTCCTAAGGAAGTCTCAAATGATATCCAATATGATGGACTGTAATGATACTATGGTTTTAAAGAGGTGTATTCTGTCCTTTTTTCATGAAGAAAGGTTGAGACAGAGCTGACAAACAGTCTGCCCAAAGTCAATAAAGTAAACAGCTTGTGAGGCCTTGGGGTTTTTTCTAAAGTTTGAATGATATAAGTAGCCTGAATGGGTATGGTTGAGCTCCCAGAGAATTTTAGCTTTATGCAGTTGTTGGGATCTTGAAACTGGATATAGAAGCTCTAATTCCTCTCTCTGTTACAGCTAAAAGCTGGGATTCTCTTCCTGCTGTCAGAATTGCATGTGAGACAATCTATTTTACTGAATTTGCTTTTGCCAAGAATGTTTTTATGGGACGTTACTATATTGGAGCAGTTAATTAGCAGTAGTTAAAATATATGTGTTTTAAGCATTTCAATAGAGTTACAGTTAAGCCGATTCTTTTCTTTTATTTTTGTTTTAATGGTAGTGTAAAGATAAAGTGTGTTTTGTTTAAAGTCGAGTAGTTTGACCACTCAAATTGCATCTGAAATGCAACGCTTTAAAATAAGAAAAAACTAGGGTCTAGACTATCCCCTATTTTGAGGGGGTTTGGTCTAGTCCTTAACAGGACAAAGATAAAGAATCTCTTTTAGTTCCTTTTGCTTCTCTACAGTCTTTGACATTTAATCACACAACCTTTCTCCAACTCCTTTTCACCATCATCCAAGAAGGATTTACCTTCCCTGGTTACAAACTTATCTACCCAGTAATATCCAGGGACTCCCCTGCAATGGTTTCTCTTCCTGTTATTGTATCCCATTTCCTCTTTTCTCCCCAAGAATCTGTGCTTGATCCCCTCCTATTTTACATCTACACGCTGCCTCTTAACGAGAACATCCGAAAACACAGCATCATTCACACTGCTCAATGCACAATTCACAATCACCTCTCTCAAGCTTTCCACAGCTCCTAATTTGTTTGATTGATTTTCCCACATCCAGCGCTGCATGAGCTGAAATTTCCTCCAACTAAGTTTTGGAAAGAACTAAGCCACCATCTTCTGTCCCCCCATCACAAATTCAGTTCCTTTGATATCAATCCATTCCTAGCTCTCTGAAAATGACCTAAAGCTGATCGAAACCAATTGCAATCTCGGTGACATTTTTGATGAGCTACTGACCAGCTATCACAAAAGTTGTCTATCTCAATGGCTGTAAAATAATCTGAATTGACCCTTGCTTTGGGCTATCTACTGCTGAAACCCTCATCAATGGCTTTATTACATCAAGACCTGACTTTTCAAAGCACTTCGAGATGTTCTCCCATGTTCTACACTCTGTAAGCGTAAGACTATCCAAAACTCTCACCATTAGCCATAACCTTGATGCTTGCTGGCCTGCACTGCCTCTCAGTTGCCAACATCTTGATTTTAAGGTCCTCATTCTTGGTTTCACATTCCCCTATGATCTCCTCCTCCCTACCTCCAAAACATCCTTCAGCCCTGGAACCCTCCCAGATATCTGTATTTATCCAATCTGTGCTTGTGGACAATCCTCAACTTTAATGACTCCTGTTATTTACAGCCATACTTAGCATTTCCCAAAGTAATAGACCTAAGGAGAAATTAGATTGGTAAAATGGGGAGCCATATGACAGATGAAATTTAGTGAAAGATACTTAGGATTTAATTGAAAGATAAAGGTTTAATTGAAAGACAAAAATTTAATTGCAAGATGTTATTGCCACCAAGGGATTGCAATGCAAGTTTCTCATTCCTGGGAAAGCAGAATTGTAGTGTGAAAAAGATTGGACAAACTGGGCTTGTATCCTCTAGAGTTTCGAAGACTGACAGGTGATTTTATTGAAACCTACAAAATACCTAAAGGGATAAGACAGGGCAGACATAGGTAAGTCACTCTTCTTGATGCCCGAGGCACTGGAGTTCACTCCCTAAACTTCTCCAATGTTTTGCCTCTCTTTGTTCCTTTAACATACTCCCCTGGCAGCCCCTGGCAGACGAGGATGACTCTCTTCCACTCTCAGGGTGAGTCCATAGGTGGCTGTACCGACCGACGCAGCTTCCACAGGGTCTGTTACACTTTGAGCAGATGGTGGTCACAGGAAGGGGTGGGTGGAGCGTTAGTGTGGCAGTGCGTTCCTTTCACTGTTTTCGCCTAGCTTCAGCTTTTTCCTTATGGCAAGTCTCCAGGGTCCCGGATGCTCCTCCTCCACTTTGGACCATCTCGGGCCAGCGATTCCCAGTAAGGCCTTAAGGGTATCACTGAAGCACTTCCTCTGTCCACCTGGGGCTCACCTGCCATTTTGGATCTGGGAGTAGAGCACCTGCTTATGGAGTCCTCATGTCGGTAATGCAGATACTCCTTAATGTATACCTCTTTGACCAAACATTTAGTTATTTCCTCCAATGATTCCTTATATGGTGCAGTGTTAAATTCTGTTTTGTTCCTGTGAAGCACTTTAGGATATTTTAATACTTTAAACATGCTATATAAATACACATTTTTCTGCATAACGAATATATGAACATAGGAACAGGAGTAGGCCATTTAGCCCATTTAATATAATCGCGGCTGATCGAACACTTTAATGGTTTTACCCACAGTATTCCCATAACCCAATGATAACCAAAAATCTACCAACCTCTTCCACAGCCCTCCAGGGTATAGAATTCCAAAGATTCACCACTCTCTGAGTTAAAAAAGATTCCTCTTCATCTCGGTCTCAAATGGCATTCCATTATTTTTGAAATTTTGCACACTGGTTCTAGACTCACCCATATGGAAAAATATGGTCAACTCTTCACTGTGCACTGATTGACTCAATTCAGTCTTGCATTTCCTCAGTCTTGCATCAGACAGCCCTTTAGATGTTTCCATAGGCATTGTGCTTGAATGTTGATAAGACGTCATGAAAGGGAAACCCTGTCAAAGTGATGTTTTTTCCCTCCAATAATTTCTGGATTACCTCATGGTTTTCACTGAACCAATCTTGAAGTTCGTGAGAGAAAGGGCAAAAACCTGTAGAGCAGTTGACTACGCTACATCTCTGAAGTTCACCCTGTCAAACTCAATGCAGTGTGCCCATTTTCCCTGTGTACAGGCAGCGGTTGAGTTTCTCTAAAAGAAGTTCCTTCATGACTATCTGTTTGAGCCTTGAAACATGGAGACGTTTCTAGAGAATTAAGTCCTGGGATTGTGATGTTAACTTTGTAATGATAAAATACGGTCAGTTCAGCAGTCAGTACCAAACATGGCTTCCATTATACACACACACATCCTGCCTGTTCCTCTGCCTAGTGAAGACACAGTCAATTAGGTGTCAATGCAAAGCCTACACCAGCTTCACACCATTCTAATTTTCCACGCCCACTTCCGTGTCACCTTCACTCACTACCTAGAGGTGATCTTCCTCAAGCAGACAGGTCTCACAGAGGGCAGTGACCTTGGTGTTGTACCCATCCAGCTCTCTACCAATAGCAGTAGTTCTTCTCTCAAGTCAGTTGACTATGGCACTGTCCATGAGGGAGCCCATCTTCCATGTACCAGTGGTGACTGGTGTCATCTTAACTAGCTATTTTGAGGTTGATCATGACCATGTTTCTTGGCTCTGTCGCCTGTTGGCCAAGGCAGTGAGGCAGACAATGCTGCAGTCATTTTTCTCCTCATACAGCAAGGTGGGTTCCTGAGAAGGGTCATTTTGTTATTCAGCCAGGTGCAGAGTTCCATTCCTGCTTCCTTCCAGTGAATACCAACCTTTGTGCAGGTTCACAGCTAAAGCTCCTAGTGAATTCATACCTGCTGCTACTTCATTTACCCAGCTCCACAAGATTTGTGACAGATAGAGGGCAGATGAGAGAAAGGTGATAAACATGACTTGCATATGAACTGGATTATCGTGAGGCGAAGTTATGCAGAATCAGTCACCCTCTCTCAGCCTGACGTATCTTGTTCCAGTGGCAAGACAAGTCTAGATGGCTGATGATAGAATAATTGTGGTGAGTGACAAGGATGTCTTTTGTGTCTTGTCACATGTTCCACAACATCCTCAAGGGACAAACCAGTAAGGCTTGAGATGATATGTATTGGACTGATTTATCTTGTATACCTCAAAATGGGGCTCCAGCACACCAAGTATATTAATATCCAGGTGTAGCATTTTTGTTTAACCTGGGGTTTCCCTCAAAGATGGTGCTGACCAAGCTTCTAAGATCTTTGATTTCATCTGTCCAGTCCACCAGAATCAATTTTCACATCCGAGGCACGACAAGTACCTAAGTCGATGAGGTTAGCAGACTCAACAGTTACCCTCGCTTGGTATGGCTTGCCCATCAAAACAGTTTACTGAGGTGTGGCCACTCTTGCTTGGAGTTATTGGATGAGAAATGGGTGATGGTGTGGCCCAATACATGATGAGACACTCCAAAGAGTAAGGCAAGCCCACCTGTGAGAATGTGATCCTTCCCTTCCATCCTATTATAGATAGGTCTGACTGAGGAAATTTTGCAGTATCATTCTTTTAAAGAAATTCTAACAGATGTTCTTTGGCATTGCTTGTGAAGAGTCAAGGGTGATGTTTTAGCAAATGGGATACAGACATCACAAAGTGAAAAGGGCAATACAATTCATCTTTCTAAGACTTCTGTCTCAAGACAGTAGAGTAAGTGTTGTTGAATGGTTGTGTGAAAATAACTAGTGTTTCCCTGAAATGGCATAAATAAATCTTCAAGCAGTAAGTACAGCTGCAATGAACATCAAGCTCTCAGCTGGGTGTTGCACGTTGGGATTATGGAACACCAGAGCTAGAACAGGACAGTTGGGAAGACCAAGCCGAAGTCTAAGAAATGGTGTTAAATATAGCAAATTTAAGTAATATAAAAAGATACATCGGATAATCATAACAAGATTAGCGCAATGAATGGAATGTGATAATAAAATGATACAAGAAGTAAAAGTAATGCTGACAGGAAGAATATGATATATATAAAGGGAGTGGAAGTCCACAGAGCTTTCAATACAGTCCCACCAGAGTGGTACCGAACTGGGACCCACTACTGATCTCACTGCCATCCTGCCAAAGTCAGTACTGGAGAGAGCAACCAGACCTTCACCCAGCCCTCTGGTAATGGACTGGGACGTGGAAATTCTGACAAAATCTTCAGCTAAGGGTAAAGCCAAATCTATTGGAAGAGCTAGGAAGGTATGTCCGAAATCTTCCCATTGCTATGTCACTCTGTCAACAGTGTGAAGATTAGTAGATCAACCACTGACTAGAAGCCAACTGAGACATTGAGAGGTGTTGCTTCACATGTTACTTCAATGGACTGCAGTTCATGAAGGCAGCTGACTACCACCTTCGCAAGGGCTACTAGGGACTGAAAATAAAAGCTGGCCAGCCAGCAATGCTATGTCCCATGGGTGAATTGAAAAAAAATGTCTGCGAACATTTTGCCCAGAGTGTGTGTGTGTGTATGTCTGCATTTTGTTTGCATGCGTGCATGTGTGTGCCTGTATGTTGTGTGTGTCTGCGTGTGCTGTTTTGTATGTGTGTGCGTTTGCTTGTGTCTGTGTGTTGTATGTGTGCTTGTGTGTTATGTGGGTGCGTGTTTGAATGTTTTGTGCATGTTGTATGTGTTTCGTGTGTAGCGTGTGTGTGCTTGAGTACGTGTGTAAATGTGTGTGTGTGTGCGTATGTGTGTAAAGGAAGGTGTGTCTGTGTGTGCATCTGTGTTGTGATTGTGCATCTGTGAGTGTATGTGTGCCTGTGTGTTTGTCTCTGTGTGTGCTGGTGTGTTTGTCTCCGTGTGTGCTTCTGTGTTTGTCTCTGTGTTTGCCTGTGTGTTTGTCTCTGTGTGTGCTTGTGTGTTTGTCTCCATGTGTGCTTGTGTGTTTGTCTCTGTGTTTGCCTGTGTGTTTGTCTCTGTATGTGCTTGTGTGTTTGTCTCCGTGTGTGCCTGTGTGTTTGTCTCTGTGTGAGCCTGTACGTTTGTCTCTGTGTGCCTGTGTGTTTGTCTCTGTGTGTGCTTGTGTGTTTGTCTCCATGTGTGCCTGTGTGTTTGTCTCTGTGTGCACCTGTTTGTCTGTCTCTGTGTGCCTGTGTGTTTGTCTCTGTGTGTGCTTGTGTGTTTGTCTCCGTTGTTGCCTATGTGTACCTGTGTGTGTTTGTCTCTGTGTGTGCCTGTGTGTTTGTCTCCGTGTGTGCTTGTGTGTTTGTCTCCATGTGTGCCTGTGTGTTTGTCTCTGTGTGTGCCTGTGTGTTTGTCTCCGTGTGTGCCTGTGTGTTTGTCTCCGTGTGTGCCTGTGTGTGCCTGTGTGTTTGTCTCTGTGTGTGCCTGTGTGTGCCTGTGTGTTTGTCTCTGTGTGTGCCTTTGTGGGCGTGCGTGTCTGCCACAAGTTATTTCCCGACACTTCTGTTAATCTTTCCTGCCCTCCCTCTTCTCGCAGACGTTCACTTTTGCTCTTTCTGACCCTTTCCCTCTTCCAATTGCTCAAAACCTAATGCATTTCTATTTTTTCTCGGTTCTGATGAAGGGTCGATCTGCAACATTAGCTTTATTTCGTTCCACAGACGCTACCCAATCTGCTGAATATTTCTGTTCCTTTGATTTCAGATGTCCAGTATCTTCAGTATTTTGGGTTTGCCCTCATGATTTCCTCTGAATTCAGGCCTAAAATGTGAAACTGAAAATATAACCCATCCCACACACACTGCACTCACATCCCAAGTTAAAAATGGGCTTTTATGGGCAAAGAGAGCTAAAAGCCCAATTTTAATTGAAGAACGATTAAGTAAACTTAACTAGAAAAAGGTGATAAGGGAAGATAAAAACTCTCTGGATTGAGTTCAGAGTGGTTGCATTATAACCTCTACGAGTAACACACATTTGCTTACAGACTTTCATACAAAGATACTGCCACAGGTCGAGAATCGTGATCTCTAGGAATTACTACTTCTTCAAAGGAAAACCTGGTTGAATCACGCAAAAGTTCTGAAACTTAACAAATAATAACACGCAACTATGAGTTTGGAATGACATCTGCTTATCTGGAATGTAAAAGGAATGTTTTTCTAAAAAAATCTTCAGCAATTTAAGTAAACTTCAGTGGCTGAACCACAGTGCTGGTATGTTACTGAGGAATGTAGTTGGACAGATGGCCCAATGTATTTCAGCACCGACAAAGAAAACCTCAGGCGTGGATTAATTCCAGTAAGAATGCCGTGTACATGTGTCACGCTCCCCACAGCAACCAATTAGCTCAAGAACTGTGGTCTCAGCTGATGCTCCAAAACAACACGCAGTGAAATTACGAGGTGAAAACCTGTTTGAACATCTATCAGAAATGGCTTTGACAAAGTCAGTAATACTATCATGAAACAGAATAAAACAATCATGTAATAATCACTCAAAGTCCCTTGCTGTAACATATGATTCCAACAACTCTGGAAGTATGCTTTCTGTATCCAGGAATGGCCAGTCCATTTTTAGTTCAAGTTCAACATTAGTCTGAAGTTAGACAGTGTTATGGCTCAACTCAGAAGCGATGTGACACTAATTGTTAAGCATAATGTGGGACTGAGAAGCACTGTTTTTCTGCCCCAAAAGCTGGGAGCTATCCATGTCAATTGTAGCACCATCATAGAACAGATTATGACTGAATATGATGTTGAATGATTCTTACTTTTTTTTGTTCACTGATTGGATGTGGGCATCACTGGCAAAGTCAACATTTATTATCCATCCCTAATGGCGTGTGAGAAGGTGGTGATGCCACCTTCTCGAACCATTACAGTGAATCTGATGAAGGAGGGACCTAGAGTATAGATAAGGATCTAAAGGATGTTGACAATGAAGGAATGATGATATATTTCTCCATTAGGACAGTACATGACTTGGACAGAAACCTGCAGGTGGTAGCGTTCCCTCATGTCTGCTCCTTCTAGATGGTAGAAGTCGTGGGTTTGGAAGCTGCTATTAAAGTAACCTGAGCAGTTGCTGCTTTGAATCTTGCAGACAGTATTCACTGCTGTCAGTGTGTGTCAATAATGCAGCAAGTTCATTTTTAAGGTAATGCCAATCATGTCCATTGCTTTTCCTGGATGGTGACATGTTTCTTGAATGGTGTTGCGACAGCTTTCAAACAGGCAAATGAAGAGCATTCCTTGGTAATGGGGCAAGAGTTATGGGAAAAATAAGAACATAAAAATAGAAGCAAAAATGTGCCATTCAGCTCATCAATCTTGAACTACAATGCAATAGAAACATGGCTGACCTGTTTGTGGCTTTAGCGGCACTTTCTTGTCTGTTTCCCCTTAACCCTTGATTCCCTTGTCAATCAATAACCTGTCTAACCCAGCATTGTATACTTTAAAATGAAATAAAAAAGGGAGATTGGGGGAGAGAATGTTTTCAGTTACACTGTAATGGTGCCACTTAATTATTGGCAAGGAGAAAATGGTAATTTTGGCAGTAATTGTATTTCTGCTGGCATTACCACTAAATACCATTTTCCAAGAACAGTTTAACACAACAGGAATTGATTTCTGGCTGTAAACTGAAAACAACAATGGAAGCAGTTATTGTGGGCGGCCGTTATTTGATTTAGCTAACATTTCCCAAACCTGTGTTTAAGCTTTTTTCTCCAAATATAAGGTAAAGGTGGATTGAGCAGTGGTTTATGGTTGATGTAAAACTAACCAATATAATTCTGCTTTAACAAACTGAATGTGCAGATATGAAAGATTGAGATGAGGGGAAAGAAGAATCCAATGTATAAAATTCTTTGGCAATATCTTGAATTAATGGAGAAAGAAAGAAAGGCTTATGTTTATTGAGTGTCTTTTATGACCACAAAACATTCCATGGTGCTGGACAGTCAATTTAGTATTTCCATGTATTCACTATTGCAATGTAAGAACTAGCTGCTTTGACAGAGGAAGAAAACAAGTGAAATATATGGCAATCTAAAGAAGCACGTAGATTTATCTGTGACATTTGTGGAGATATTATTCAGTGGCAGAGTGCATTTTTTTTCATTTTTCTAGTCTCGGATTCATACCTTGATATCCTGATGTCTTTCAGGCTTGTAATGTTAAACTTGGATCACTGATTGTGCTCTTACCTCTGAATCAGATGTGAATTCAAGCCCTGTTCCACTCCACTTCATAATCTAGACAGATATTTGGGCATAGATCGGCGTTACTGGAGAGGCTGTGTTTTGGATGAGACATGACATTGAAGTTCTTCCTGCCTGATGGATATAAAAGATCCTACAGCACTATTTGATGAAGAACAGAGTGTTTTGCTGCTGTCCCAGCCAATATATATCACACAACAAACATGACCAAAAAGAGATTATCTCTGATTCATCATCTGTCAAGAAGTATGTGCAGTCCTAATGTGAACAATAATAGTTAAGTGCACAGCAAAAGCTTTCGGCACCATTGAGTCAGAAGGTAGTAAGCTCAAGTCTCACTTTAGAGATTTGAGTATATCTGAGCTGACATTTCAGTGCACTCCTGAATGAAATCAACACTATCAGAGATGCTGTTTTGTGAACGAACCATTGAACTCAAGAGCTATGCTCCCTCCTAAGTGGACAAAAAAGATTGCTTGACAATTTTGAAAGAAGAACAGGTGAGTTCTTCCAATATCTTAAACAATAGTTATTACTTAAGCAGTGTCACTAAGATAGATTATCTGGTCATTTTCTCATTTGCTGTTTGGGAACTTTGCTGTGTGCATATTTGGCTGTTTACCTACATTACAACATTGGCTACTGCTCAAAACTATTTTATTGTAATGAAACATATTGCAACTTCTTGAAGTTGTAAAAGGAACCAAATAACATCTTTTCTCTTTTATTTTCCTGAAATGTACCATACTACCATAAGTCCACATTGTTCTGTTAATGTAAATGTCAGAAGTGCTTTTAGAAGACATTTATAAGCAACGGTTGAAGTAAACACTTCATTGTCTGAAATGTCTTGCAAGGCAAATAGTAAGGAAACCTCTCTTCAACTGGTTTGAATGCCTTTCCTGCATTGGGACATTTACAGATGTTTGTTCATTGAATACAATCTTCTTATGTTATCTGAAAATTGTATCCAATTGCCTAGCAACCTTGTTTAATATTCATTTGTGTCTCCAAGGATTTAATGGATTTGAAACAGCCCCAAATTACAAAAGGCCGTTTTAGCCATTGTTTTCTCCTGCAACTACTTTCTGGAGAGATTTGTGGACATTATCTTATCATTCATTTTCACCAAAACTACATTAACATTTGCCAGTCTAAAAATAGACATGAGTGGGAGGTTTGTTCACTATGCAAGAATTCTAGTGGCAACATTCTGCTAGCCTTTCGTCTGATACATTTTTATTGGCTGTAGCAAAAGTTTTTAAAAGTTAAATATGTTGATTGACCCTAATATTTTGTTTTTTTCTGTCAGAAATTCAATAATAAAGCTGCAGTGATGGTTGCCTGATGCTGGAGATTTATAATTTAGCTCCAAAATTTAATGCCACTTTTAACTAGGAGCTACTTTTTAGGATTTTTTAAAGGAATGACTTTGGCAGTCAGCAATTGTCTGGTAAAAGAGAGAAAACTTACTGACGGAGGACACCGTATTATGTTGATTCACATATGAATGAAGTTTGTTTCCATTTTGATCAATATGTTATCTTATCCATAAAGAATTATTCAGATTCATACATTAACAACAAAAACAAAATATTATAGGTGCTGAAAATCTGAAATAGAATAAAATGTAGGAAAGATTCACCAGGTCAGGCAAAGTCTGCTTAAAGAGAAACAAGGTTAACGCTTCACATATCGATGGCCTTCCCTTTCTTTCTCTCCCTTCCTTTCCTCTTTCGTTGCCTCTGGACTTGTTAAAAACAACTACTTACATTTTTCCTGAAAGCTTGTGTGCATGTGTGTGTGGTCACTGAGCAACCCAGAAGATACTGTGCAGGCTGCTCACATGCTGCCCCCTTTAAAACATCATACATACATGACTGCAACAGCACAATTATGTTTTAGGGTATTGATGCTGAAGTAAACAGACCCCTCGCAACCAAAAAAGAGTATAGCAGGGACATTGGTCATGTTTCTAACTTTATCCAGTTTTGACAAAAAGACTTCAACCTGAAAAGTGAACTCTGCTTCTCTCTTCATAGATTCTGAGTGTTTTCAGCATTTGAGTTTATTTCACATGACATGTTACTGAAAATAGGCATCAAAACTCTGTTTTCCATCATCTCAATGAAGCAGTGCTGGTAAATGTTAGTTTATGATATCCATGAAGAGTATATAATTTGTTACAATCAGGTGGAAAGGGGCCATTGTTCGCCTCTTATTTTAACCACCTCTCCGTCAGTCACAACAAATTTCTTTTAGCACATGGTTATTGCAATTCAATGAAACTTAGTTAACCAGTTCAAAAATGAAGCACAGCAAATTCAAAGGATTTAATGAAAGGGAATGCAGTGTTATTACTGACTACTACCCCAAAACAAAACATGAAAAAACCCACATACACAAAAACACAGGCATTGAGCTTACAAAGAAGGGGTGGGGGAAGGGTAAGTAGTATTGGCAGGAAAGTAAAGGAAGTTGTCGTTTACAATACTTTAGAGACTTGGTTGTGAGACTGCAGGAGTAAGTTTTCACATTCCATCAATTTCCCAGTGAAATTTTATTGTTGCTCCAAACTGCTTTTCATCAACTGGTATCTATGCTTAAGGAATTTTTGGATAGAGGAGTAGAACTTTCCTTATCCTTGCTGCTAGCAATCCATGGTGCTTTCCCGCTCTGCTTTGTTGCTCAAAGCAAGCTAATGAAATATGGTTTGCTTGTATAATCCAAGTCCAGCTCGAATGTCTTTTTTCAAACTGAACACTCCACAGGTGACCTTTCATCTCCAGTATGTGACGCTTCCTAGGAGTGACAATCACCAACAACCTTTTTCGGACCACCCACATTGAAGCAACAGTCAAGAAGGCACAACAGTGCCTCTTCTTCTTTAGGAGGCTAAGGACATTTGGCATGTCTATAAAGACTCAAACTAACTTTTATAGAGCTCTTAATCTCTGCCAGACAATCAAAGGAGGAGCCAAACTGATGTGTTGAATTGAAGAACAGGCCTATAAGAGAGTCAACGCCAGTTAATCTTACCATCTCACTAATGGTTCCAGCTGAAGGAGGGGAGGAAACGACTTTTTAATTAAGAATTCATAGATGATATGAAAGAATCCTAAGAAAAAAAAATGACTTTTTTCAAAGGGGCGACAACAACATAAAAATTAAATCATCCAAAGACACAATGACTGAGAAGTTCTTGGAAGCTGCTCCCACTTCAATGTAACTTTGGCAGAATTGTGCAGGTAAGTCCATTTGCCTACATAAGTGGGCTTCAGCTGCAGCTCGTGTGAATTTACAGCAATGGAGCTGCAGCAGCTCGGAGGAAATTACAGGGCAGTAGTACCTTCTGACTTTTACTGAGGAGAAGGTAAGAGAGCTGCAGGTACTGGACTGTATCCAACTCAAGTCTTATCTGATCTGGTAAAATGTTAGTTAAAGATATAACTGACACAATCCCACCCAAAAGTGTTTACCCCAATTTGTCTTCTCGAAGTTAATTAAATAAGGAAATCACAATGGCTGTCACATCAAAGTCAAAGCATTTAATGGTTGGTATCAGCCGTACGACTAAAAAGTTCTGATCTGTAATATTAAATGAGGAAAGGTATCATTGCTGGTCATGAATGGATGGATTGAGCTGAAGGGTCTGTTTCCATGCTGTACATTTCTAAGACTCTATGACTCAATGGGAAGACATTGATGACCAATCTATTTATGTAAGGGTAAGCTTTAATAAATACATATCTGCTTAGAATCTGTTTTTTCCACTTCCAAAACAATTCCTATTTAACCCAGAACCATTTATGATCAAACAGCTTCCATTATGTCAAATCATACTCAACTTAACATAATTTTGAGTAGATGGATCTTATCCAACATTTCATATCACAAAGATAGTTTAATATTCAATCCATAACCAAGCCATTTTTGATATTGTCTGCCACCATGTGGTCTGGAGAAGCAGTGGCAGAATTAGCATTTCTTCAGTCAGTGAGATTGAAAAAGTTTCTGAGAGAAAAGTGTGAGACCGAAGAGTCTTTACAAAGATTCTCACAATTGGATTTTGTTTTCATTAAAGTCAAACTCAAAACAGTTTGAGCTATGGTCTAATTCTGTCGAGAAACCTCTGGGACACATTCATAGCAGACAACTTGGTAGTTTTCCCACTGTCACAGCTAACATCTGCTAAATGGTAATGAAACTGTACAGATAGAGGAAGTAGAATCAGATTTACCCCAGGTTCCATAAGCAGTTAAAAGGTTGCCCTTTCATCTACCTACATTGACATTGATTGCTCCAGGAGTCTTAAGTTCCTAATAAGAGGCACAATATAATCAACCCTGTATTCATTAGTCATTAGTCCATATCCAAAAACCTCTGCTAACTTCCTCTAACTCAAAGATACACAAGGACAAAAGACAAAGAAATCAAATTTATGTTTGTTCTTGTTGAATAACATGTATATCTCATGGTTTCACTTATCTTTACTTTCTCCTACACCTAATCCAACCAGACAGCCACAACAACTCAAAGAGATTTTGAGGTCCAGTCAACTCACAGAGTCAAATCCTGTGGGATCTGCCCATAAGTTTGTATTAAGCCAAACTTCATGATAACCCAGGAGGTTGCTGTGTAAAACAATTTGTTTACAACTGGCCTTTATGGCAAAAAGATACGTCAAATGAAAACATAGTAAAATATGAAATGTGTGACAAATGTCTTTGTTCAATTTGTTCACAGCTTCCAATGAACCGACCTTTTAAATAGCATGAAAACTGTCAGGAGTTAACTCCGGTAATCTTCCTCTGCTTTGTGTGCTGGTGGCTGTGATACTATGAAAGCAATGCAGTTAAACATGTTTCCTGAGTTTTTGTGAAAAATCCTAAAGCATCTGTACAACCTTGAATTCCAGCGAAGCTCAACGTAAGCTGGAAGAGCAACATCTCATTTTCTGCTTGGGGACCCTGCAGCCCTCCGAACCCAATATCGAGTTCAATAATTTTAGGGCCTAAACTCTCCCGTGTCCCAGCCCCCTACCCCACACACCAGGCCTTGTTATCACATAGCCTGCCATTATACACTACCTGTTGTTAGTCACTAACAGACCCCATTAACAACTATTCACCCTCCCAGCCTGATCGTTATCAACTCCTTTGTCTGTCCAACTGTTCTCTCTCTTAAGGCTCTAGCCTATCGTTTAGTCCCTACTCCATCCCCCTCCCTATTTTCTGCATATAATCTGACATTTTCCCAGCCACCATCAGTTCTGAGGAAGGGTCACCAGACCCGAAATGTTAACTCTGTCTTCTCCTTCACAGATGCTGCCAGACCTGCTGAACTTTCCCAGCAACTTTGTTTTTGTTCCTGATTTACAGCATCCACAGTTCTTTCGGTTTTTATCTACGACCTTTGCGGCTTTGGCTAGGGAAACAGGCAGGTAAATGGGTAAGCATTCATCAGGGTCATCAGCCCCCTTGTGCTGCTCAGCTGAAGAACGTGTTGAATCTACAATTGCATCATTTGTAGGTTCTGTTATTCGGTATATGGTATTCTCCAGCTCTGGGTAAGCTTCCTTCAGTGTTCCTACTGGCACGTCCTTGCCAACTTTTCGCAAGAGGAGCCTTGCCATCAGGTCACTTGGCCTATTCCTCCTCAGTCTCAGTGTCTAGTGCAATCAGAATTTGATTGAACCGGTGTTGTGGAAGCAGTTGACAATGGTGGCTTCCATCACCATCTTCCATGCTTTCTTCATCATGACAATAGCTACAGGAACAGTTGGGTTATACTCTTGCTTCTTATTGATGGCCTCAATAACTTGAGAAATCAGCTGTCATCGATAATGGATTTTCAGATTCCTAATTCCTCCAATCCATCAGCTTGGCCCTAGTGTTAGGAGACAAGATGATCAGCTTGATGTTCAACAGCAGCAATATTAAGATGCACAGGAAAATTGTTTGCAGTGATGAAAAATCTCCCTTGCTTTCATTGAAATATTTCATCCATTTTCCTGATACGCGCCTCAAAAATGGTACAAGTCATCCAGGTGACCTTATTAGCCTTGCACGCATGGATAGTATCCCGACATTTCTGAGGCAACATGATTTCTTGGACTCTACTAATACAAAACGCGTCAGTTATTTAGTGTCATCCATTTTGGCACCACCCACAAACATGACCCATTCCTTGTTACACTTTCCACCATTAAACATTTCATCTTTAAACAACAAAGAGTGACCTTCGAAAAAGACAGTTAAACAGAGCTGTTTCGTCTGCCTTAAAAATGTCTCTTCATGTTGATTTATATTTAATCAACCCACTCAGATGTGTTATGGCACAACTCTGAAGCAGCTGGGACTTGAACCTGAGCATTCTGACTCAATGTAGGGAATCTATCACTGCACCGCAAGATTCCCTTATGCATAACATTATAATTAGAGTCAGATATATTACCATTGTACCACAAGTCCACTGTGTCCTGATGTATGATCATTCAGGATGTAGGCGAGACCATTTTGGAGTTGATCATGTGTCATTGCTTCGATAATAACTGCTTACTGTTTGGAAGACGGTGCTGTGCCTTGTGAAATGGTTCAGATGTCTGTTACTGCAGATGAACTCCATGTTGCCCAGCTTCTTTGCCAAGGCAACTCCCACAAGATTGGACTTGAAGTGGGAACATTCTCAGGCTGTGTTGAGCCATATTAGTGGAGCTTCTTGAACATCAAGATAGGCAGCCATTCTCATCCTCTTTCTTGCTGGAGGGAATGCTTGCTGGTTGAACTGTTCCAAGATGCTTGCCTATGCTTCAGAATGGTTGACAGAGTCATTGATGGAATCACCCACTACTTCATGATGTTCACACTTCACATCATAGTTTTCCACTTGCTGTATCAAATTCACCTCCTGTTCAATCAACGACACGTTCAACTTTCTGACAAGTTTAGATACATATGCAGGCTTTGCACGTCTGTTCGCAAAGAGATCCCGATATCAAATGATGGCTTGTCCCGTGCCATGTGATCTTACACTTTAGTGTGGTCTAACTCCACTCAGCTGGTCAGATGATAAGTTTAGACAACTTCATCTAATCTGGAGTGAACACAGCCGAATTTTGTCTTATCTGCTATTTGTTATACTTCTGGTGGGAATGGCTGACAAATTTGTCTAGCCTGAAATAGTCATTCAACTTTTAAGACACCACAATTTCTCTGGATAGACTGTGGAGAAATAAAAATGATTTGATTTAGAGAGAGTTGGTTTTGAAGTGATAGGAAAGCACATTGTCAGGGCAGTGTGGAAAAGTAGTGCAATGCAACTAGCAGTGCAGTGTGTCTGTTCTTGCAACATTTTATGCTGTCCTTACAGCAACCACTCACAGGATTATTGCAGATGAGGAAGACAATTTAACACATCTTAAGTTGAACGTCCCATACCTCCTTATTGTAGCATTCAACTATTAATTCTATCTAGAGTCAAAGAATCATACAGCCCAGAAACAAACCTTTCAGTCCAACTCATCCATGCCAACCAGATATCCCAAATTTAACTCATCCCATTTGCCTGTATTTGGTCCTAAATACTCTAAACCTTTCCCATTCATGTACCTGTCCAAATGTCTATTAAATGTCAACCTCCACCTTCCTCTGGCAGTTCATTCCATTTATGCACCACCCTCTGTATGAAAAAGTTGCAATTGCTTCTTATGTGAAAAATGTGAAAGATAATTTACTGATTTCTACCTACGAATGGACTATAATGTCTTTGAGCCTGAATTCCTCGAGAGACCAGGATAAGCAGTAGATCAGCAAAGGAAAGCCTAATCATCCCAACCTATCTAGCGCCCTGCTACAAGATGAGAAGACATATTCGCCAATTGTCGTCAGAGGGACACTCTCCAACTGTAACAGATCAGAAGTAGGCTGCTGGAAATTGAATGAAGCTGAGACATTAAAATTGAAACTGTTCATCAAGTACATGTGCTATCTATTTTCCTTCATCTGTCTGTCACTTCACAACTGTTTGCATCAAATCCAATCTGCTAATGTTCTGCCCATGTTTATCTTGTCCAGGGAATTCTGTAATTTCAATGATGCATCCTCCAATTCTGCTGTCTCTCAGGTTTTGGTATCATAAGCATTTTGTCTTGTGTTTCTGAATCCAAATCAGTTAGAAAAATTATATATAGCAATACAGCAATGGACCCAGAACTAAGCCCCAAGGCATTTCACTCAGTGATAGTGGAGGGTAGAATTTCTATAAGGGTTCCCTGATCTCTGGCCTTAATGTTGGCAGGAGAATGGCAGAAACTCTGGAGGTTCCCTAGGGTTTCAGTTGATCTTCTGCAAAAATTACAGCGGGAGATCAGAAAACTCTTGCAGATGTTATTGGCATAATTCTCTAATGACTACTCAGTATTTCTTTTAAGAAAAGCTCCAGCCAAATCTCTGCCATTTTCAATTTACAACCAATTTAAGCCTGAATGCTTTTCCACAAAGATATTTCAGCCTGGATTTTCCTTTGCTACCCTGCCCTCAGTTGGGTGGGTTGTTTATTGAAACAATAGGGACACAGTTTACCACTGCT
Source organism: Rhincodon typus (assembly GCF_021869965.1). Taxonomy (NCBI): domain Eukaryota; kingdom Metazoa; phylum Chordata; class Chondrichthyes; order Orectolobiformes; family Rhincodontidae; genus Rhincodon; species Rhincodon typus. The sequence goes on from NC_063340.1 coordinate 57,389,846, forward strand.
TACCCATCCCATCCTTAGCTTCCCTCCTCCAGATCGGACATGCCACCACTACTGCTGTCTGCCCCTTCCTTATTGTAAGACATGGGAACAGAGGTAGGCCATTCAGCCCATCGGGTCTGCTCTGCCATTCAATGAGATCATGGCTAATCTGATAATCCTCATCTCTGCTGTGCTGCCTTTTCCTCAAAACCTTTGATTCCCTTCCTGATTAAAAATCTGTCTATCTCAGCCTTGAATATACTTAATGACCCAGCCGCAGTGGCTTTCCATGGTAAAGAACTCCATAGATTCACTACTCTCAGAAGAAATTCCTCCTCATCTCTGTTTTAAATGTGCAACACCTTATTCTGAGATTATGGCCTCTGTTCATAGGCTCTCCCACAAGGGGAAACAACCTCTCCACATCTACCCTGTCAAGTCCAAAAGTATTTTGTATGTCGCTCCAAGGTCGCCTCTTGTTCTTCTGTATTCCCTTGAGTACCGGCCCAATCTAGTCAACCTCTCCTCATCAGAAAATCCCTCCATATCTGGTATCAGCCCAGTAAACATCCTCTGGACTGCCTCCAATGTAAATATATCTTTCTTTACTTGAGGGGCCCAAACCTTTCAGAGTGTGATCTGACTAGTGCTTTGTTTGATTTTAGCAAATTCTCCATACTGTTATATTCCATTGCCTATGAAATACAAATACCAGCAGACTATTTTGCCTGCATTGTAGCCCAATCCCTCAGTTACTAAGGTTTCAGTCTCGCCTGAGATTTTTAGATAAAAAGAGTCCCTGAGGCCTTTGAGCATGCTCCCCTATGATCCCAACTGATATTCATACAGGACAAGGCAGATCCTGGAATGAAAACTGAATTGTTAGATCCAGCTTTTTTTTTAATAAACGGTGGAGGTCAGTTACTCAAGAGGCTGGAAATCAACTTTCAACATGACAATAAAACGCTTATTAAACAAGAAAAAAATTAATTACGTTGTACTAAGCAAAAAAAAAGATGGAAAGATTTCATTACAGAGAAAGCTCAAATTACCCCCTTTTACTCCAGAAGGACCATTTCAAACACCCAACACTTGAGTAAAGATCTACTGCTACAATACACTTCCACTTTGCTCAAAATCAGGCCGGGACAGCTGCAACCAGTTTCCCTTTGGCAAATTTCTGTGCAGTTATGAGATGATCTTCCTTTTATCTGGTGGCTATCCCCAAGACAAGCTGCAAACTAAATTCACACTCACTTTTAACTACAGAGCAAACCCCACACAAGCTCCCAAGCTCAGCTGGCTGGGTTGACTCATTCACGCAGGCTGACTGACTTTCTGGATTATTCCATTTCTTTGGATGCCTGGCACCAAGCACATGGCATTTCTTTTTTCCTCTTCCACCTTGTTTTCAATAATGCACTGAACCATTAACATCCCAGCTCTTCAAGGCAAGATTGTAAAACCTCATTAAAATGCCTGCAAACAAAACAGGCTGCTAAGCATCTTGGCTCCACAATCCCAACCTTCCAAATGAACTGTAAAAACAACTACCCACATCTTCCCCTCCTTAAAAACAAAATGCAAAATCTAATTTAAACTTAAAGTCATATGTTGTCCTTAATACTTCTGCTCCAGTAAATAGCTTGCCGCTCATTCTGATCTTTCAGTGGTGGTTCCATAGCGGCCTTGCTGAAATTTCCCTCCTTAGCTGCAAAGTATTCCCTCTTGGTAAGCTGCAGTACAGGAATTTGAGGCAGGGTCATAACTGCAGGATGGGCCAGTCATCAGAGATTCATGCCTGTTCCAAACTCAAGATACTCTCCTTTGAAGTTAGTGTGACTAAGTGGGGTCTCAGGAAGTCAGCCCTTGCCTCAGTCACAGTTTGGGATGGTTGTGATGAGGGTTCTTCAGTAGAGCCTGGAAGCAGAGGGCAAACTGTTTCCAAGTGGAGCAATATCTGCTTAAGGAGCAAAAAGCAGTGCTTTTTGTTTAACGGAACACTCTGCTCCTTCACCCTTGGCCATATTTTCAGTTTCGCGGTCACTTTTATTGGTTTTCAGCAGCTCTTTTTTAAGGATCTATAAACCTGGTACAAGCGATTGGAAATTGTATGACTCAACCTCTTGCCCATTTATTTTCCAGTTTTCCACGAATAGTTCTACAATCAGCATGTGTCTCAGATTTTCAATAAAACAATCAGCCCAAGAGCTATTTCAGAAAGGTGGTATTTCAGAAGCTTCCCAAGAGAGCAGCAGGGGAGCAGGACAATCCCGTCCAATTTTGGTAGTACTTTCCTGGTTTAGATGCAAAAAAAAAAGGAGACAGAATGAGGTTGAATTTGTTCTCTCAGAGCTTAATTCACAATCTGCATTGCTGAGGTAAAGGTATCTTAGTTCCAGACAGCCACAGGGCAGTTTTCCTCATTAGAGAGAGAGCCAGTGCTGAATTTAACCTGAGGATCTCCACATCTCAGCTAATGGGCAAGGTTACAACAGTAGGACTTTCATGGTGACCTCAGCTAGTACAGGAATTGATCCTGTATTGTTGGCATCACTCTCCCTTGCAAACCAGCTGTCCAGCCATCTGAGCTAACTCACTTTGTCTCTCAGAGTTTAGGAGATATATCCTCAGTCAGAGTCAGGTTTATTACACAATAAGTGCTATTGTTCCAACTAGAAGTGACACCCTGAGGTGTTGAAGGAAGATAGCAAAATTTGTCCCAATTCTCTGTCTTGGGGCTTCTTAAATAAGATTTAAATGAACAAATACATTCACTCTTCTATGGAGCTGTGAGATTAAACTAAGTTCTTAACCGTAGTGGCCTCAACATGGTTCATAACACAGATAAGGGAAGTGGAATGAACTCTTAACAGCAAAAGTTCAATTGATAATAAAAACTGCTCACTGGTGATAATTGACTCAGCCAGGTAAATTTCAGTGATCCCTCACTCATGCAAAATCCATTTTAAAAAGACTTAGCCATTTGCCAATCGCTCTTGCTTGATTTTGTTATTGTTTTCATAGAGGAATGCATTTTAACATAATCGATGACATGTTAATAACATACGAATATTGCCGCATTTGCCAATAAAACCTTGTTAAACTCATCACAGAATAGCCACATATTAGAAAAGGTTACATAACCGCAGTTCCAGCGACCCTACGAGGTAGCCAGCCTATTCAACAGATACAAGACAGAAAACTCAGAGAATGAGTTTTGATGACTTCAAGTCTATCAAAGTACATTACATCCAATGCAGAACTTCTTAAGAATTTTGTCAATATTCTTTCAAATAGAAATCAAGAAATTTGGTCACAACAAGTTTCCGTAAAAAGCAATGTGATAATGGACATATATCTTTTTTGGGGGGGTCAGTGAGGGGATAAATATGGGACAGGACAATAGGGAGAATTCTCCTGACATTCAGCTGTGGGGACAGACAGAGCTTTGGTTTAACATTCCATCCTCAGTACTACAATGGAATACCAGCCTAGATCATGTGTTCAGGCAGTCTGGAAAAAGACTTAAAGTTACAATCTTCTCGTACAGAGGCAGGATTGCCACTAATGAGTATGAAACATCTAACCAGCTATTGCCACCCTTCCCAACTTTATCTGAAAGTTAGTTTTATTTTGGGGAGCACAACTCGTAGTTTGCTGAAGACTACATTGAAAATAAGGTACGCATGGTTCCAGGTAGTTCTTTGACATCAGTTCCATGGAACATTGTGGCCTCAGGGATCCTAGTGACTTTAACTTTCACTTCCCTTTTATCTTTGTCTATGTTTGGACAATGAAGATAAATGCCGAAGCAGCAGTTTGATCAAATCGTTAGCTAATCATTACCGTTCAGAAAGTACCACACAAACAAACTTGGTTGTAAAAAGAACTCAAATTTTGAATTAGACCTAATAAGATATCATGGTTGTCAGCAGTCCTCAGTCAAGTCAATGGAGATAGCATTCGGTTAGTGGGTCCTGACACAGTAAAGCCTCCTGATATCAGGCTTGGAGATGGTCAGTCAGCTTCTCAGGGTGGTCAGAGTCAGGGTGCTCTCCATATATGAGATGAGGAGCCAAATATTCCAACTGCCCAGAGTCAGACGAGATCCCTCAAGCCAGTTCTGCCATTTAATAAGATCAAGGCTGATCTGATTATGGTCTGTAGTTCACTCCCCTGTCTGTACCCTCTCCCGACCCACTTTCCACCTTCATTCTTCAGACAGGTTTGCATCACCTAATATTGATTTTATGATCTAGCTTGGCCTCTTGCTTAATCTGTTCAATTTAAGTGACAACTTTGCAGGCCTTCAGCCAATAAATAACATTGTGAGGTGGAATTTCATTCCTATCACTGGGGGCAGAAATCTGATCAAGTGGTTCAACCGCATTTAATAGAACATGCCCATGTGTTCATTCTAATCCAATAAGCTGTGTTACACCTAACCTGGGAGAGTTTGAGTTCAGCATTGGGTACAAAAAAAAATGGCACATATCCTTTTATTTCCAAAGCTGGGGGAGAGCACACATGCGATCTAGAAAACTAACAAAACCTAAGTGACAGCTTCAAAGAAAAGAAATAGCAGTGCCCCTTAAAAAGCTGACAGGCGACTTCCAACCATCACTAGCAATCACAAACATGTCTTTTTCATGTCTTCAAGACATCTCAAAACGTTTCACAGTCAATGAATTATTTTTGACTCACAGTCGCTGTTCTTATGTAGGTCCACCCTGAAGATGACGATTTACCATTCAAACTCTCCCACTTTGAATTCCTGTGTCAATATCAAGCACTTTTTGATCAATAAACAAGATTTACACTAATTGATTTACACTAACTGTCGTTTTATCTTTTTCTCCAGCTGTTCCAATCTCTGGCAGTATCCAATCTCTGTGGAGAAAAAGATTCAGCTTTCTTGAATCTAAAAGCTGACACCTAGCAGAGAAAGCTGACAGCCAATCAACACAAGTGGAGGGCATACAGCTTTGTACTCCCTAAGGTATTGGGTAAGATGTGGTGGGAAATTCACTGTAGAATAATTGTACACGGCCTCAGAATGAAGCTAGCTTGATTGCCCATTCTCAGTTTTAATGATATGTGGCATCAGTGTCCTTCAACTTGGTCAGCACCAAATTGGTGAAAAAATGTTAAAGAAAAGCAGAATGTTATTGTAGAATGGATGCCTCTTGGATGCCTTACAGAGAAAATGAAATGACCACTGTATTTTGAACCATATGGACCTGGATTGAATTGGCTTTGATCTGGGCTGAGTACAGTGGCACTTACTCTTAATACCCTTAAACTGAAAAGGGAATGAAATAAAACTCAACAGAAGTTAAACTTCTGCAGCAATTGCAAGCATAAAGTTTGAACAGATTCAGGCTTAAACTTCATTACACCATTCAATTACTGTCCCGACACAACCACACCCTTTAGTTGAATCAGCACTGACTGTATAGACACACAAATAAAGAATGGCTACTTGGATGTGACACTGAATAATTTCCAGTGACTATCTCTAACCAAGAGTCAACACATTCAAAATATAAGAGTCGGCTGAGATTAAAGCATGCCAAGATACACCTATCCAATGACTCAACTGCAGCTGCGAGGAAGGATCAAAACTTGCAATTATTCAGGAAACCTTGAAAGGGCAAAGTAAATCAACAGCATACTATAAAAGTAATAAAACTTTTCAACACTTTGAGTTTGATATTAACTGTAAGACTAGCACGTATATGACCTCGGATACTTGCTATTCAAAACCCCAGTGATTATGACTGTGGTATGAGTTCCAAAATATAGAAAAGGCAAAGATATGAGTTGTTTCCTTAAACTACTTTTTTTTTCAGGTAAAACACATGTGCTTTCCTAAATGGAAAACCGTTAGCATTAGTTAGAAAATAAGAACAGCTGTCTTTATGAGGATTTTACAGTAATTAAACAAAAACAGAAAGTGTTGGAGAAATTCAGCAGGTCTGGCAACATCTCTAGGGGAAGAAACAGAGTTAATGCTTCAATTTGAGAACTGAAGAAGTTATTTGACTCAAAATATTTACCCTGTTTTTCTCTTCTCAGGTGCTGCCAGACCGACTGAGTTTTGCCAGCATTTTTTGTTTTCAGTTTTCCAGTATCCGCAGCATTTCACTTTTACGACATTTAATTGAATCACAGTGTCACCTTAAAGTGCCAATGTTGTATTGCTGAAAAAAGACGCATTTTGTCAAAGCTTTTCTTCTTGCATTCATCAGGACATTTTGCAAGACTACCATTTTGAGGGAAAAGAAGTAAAATTTATACTGTATTAGAGAAGAGTTTTGATTGGCTGGCAAGTGGTCTCTGATTTCTTTGATGGCTTACCAATCACTTGCCAAACAATCAACCTCACATATAGTATAATTTACTTTGGTAATTCACATTCACAACTTGCTCATATTGCCAGCTGTCCAACTGTGGCAGGAACATCATTTCCAAATCAGTCACAGCTTACAACGGAAATTAGAGATAGTATTAGGTCCAATGAAGAGGCATACCGATTGGCCAGAAAAAACAACAGACCTGAGGAGTGGGAGCAGTTTAGAATCCTACAAAGGAGGACAAAGAGATTGATTAAGAAAGGGAAAATATGGCACAAGAGTAAGTTTGCAGGGAATATAAAAACTCACTGTAAAAGTTTCGACAGGTATATGAAGACAAGAAGACCGGGTAAAGAAAAATGTAGGCCCCTTACAGATAGAAACAGGGGAATTTATAAAGAGGAACAAAGAAATGTCTGACCAATCAAATACATACTTTGGTTCTGTGTTTCGTAAAGGAGGACATATATAACATACCAATAATGTTGGGCGACACAGGATTTAGAGAGAGGGAGGAACTGAAGGAATTCAGGATTAGTAGGAAAATGGTGTTGTGGAAATTGATGGGATTGAAGGTGAATAAATCCCCAGGGCCTGATAATCTACGTTCCAGAGAATTTAAAGAAGTGCCCCTGGAAATTGTGGATGCCATAGGTTCTATCTTCCAACATTCTATCTGCTGGAACAGTTTCTACAGATTGGATGGTATCAAATGTAACCTTTCTATTTAAAAAGGGAGCTAGACAGAAAGCCAGCAATTATAGACTAGGCCCGAAACGTCAGCCTCTCTGCTCCTATGATGCTGCTTGGCC
>NC_063340.1:57397005-57486588 GCF_021869965.1 Rhincodon typus
TCTCGGATTCTCCAGCATCTGCAGTTCCTACTATCTCTGATTCAATTATAGACAAGTTGGTAGTGGAGAAAATTATAAAAGTCCATTATAAAAGATTTAATAGAAATCTTGGCAAGTTTCTATGAGTCTATAAAGAGAAGAAGATTGGGGGTAATGTATTGAGATGGATAAAAGACTGGTTGGCACAGCGGAAACAAAGACAAGGAATAAGGGAGTCTTTTTCCAAATGACACGCAGTTACTAGTGGAGTACTGTCGGGATCAGTGCAAGGACTCCAGCTATTCACAGTATGTATTCATGATTTAGATGAGGGAACTAAATGTAATATCTTCAAATAAGCTGGGTGGGAGGGTGAGCTGTAAAGAGGATGTAGAAATGCTTCAGAGTAATTTGGACAAGATGTGTGAATGTGCAAATTCGTGGCAGATGCAGCATTATGTGGATAATATGTAATGTCGAGCTGTTTAGGGTTAGTAGTAGCTGTAGCAATTTTGTCCTTATCTTTCTGAAAATGTGTTTGCCGAAAATTTTAAAAGGTTTTTAAGTAAAATTCCTTTTTACGAACATACTCAAGGCTTTTCCTGTCTGTTTCTCCATTGAATTTGCAAGCTGAGAAAATGTTAAAAAGCAGAAGATTTGGCATGACAATTATTTCTAAATTATCGCTTCATCCCTGCAAATGTAGCAAGGATTTGCAGGCAATAAAATCGCTAAAATTGAAGTAGTAGTTTCAACTTATTTATGCACTTATTTTTGTTGCTGAGTCCCAAGGTAGAACTATCAAACACTTGCCAACATAGTGTTAAGGAAACTGGTGATAGAAGAGTTAAAGTAAAATATGAGCACATAATGGGAATTTTCTTCAGTTGCTGCAGATCATTCTTTATTTGCTTAATCTGAGTCAAATGTTATTATGCAAATTGAAAATAACTTTGTCTATTCCTAAATAAATAGAACATTTTTCCTAACTTAAAATATGTTGTTTACGAAATATTTTGAGTCAGCCTTTAAATTATCATGATTTACACTATGCTTGCTATTTCTGCATTGCTGTAAAACTCATTGAATAAATTAGACTATCGTGCTGTAACACTTTGTTGCATTCAATGTGTAAAACTGGAATCTCTGTTTGAGAGCAGTAACATGTTGTATCAAACACTAGGAACTGATCAAGAATAAACCACAAACAACTGCAACTTGCATTTCCTTGACACTCCTCACATGCAGGGTGGCATTACAAGATATTTTACATTGACAATGAAAAGTCAGCACATGAGGGGAAAATGGATAATTTGCAACTAGGGGTGAAGGCATTTGAAGAAGGGCTTTGAAGAAGCTTTTGAAAACAAATAAAAACTGGACAAACTTTGTCAGAGAGCAGAAATAAGTTAGCTTAGCTAAAATGGGGCGGGGAAAGGCAAACTGAGAATACAGAACAAGAATTTTGAAGTCATAAACTGAAGCATGGAAAATAAATACAGCTTACAGACATTGGTACGATGGAACATCACCATTGCATTAGTGAGTATAAGGGAGCCGCAATTTTTATTAAGTTTAAATGAAGAGTAAAATGGGAACCCCAGCTAGACAAACATTTTTTAAAAATCCACAGGTTGATGAAGGTATATTCCAGAACCAATGAGGGAGTAGTAAGAGTAGAACCAAGTTAGGAGAAAATAAAATCAAGAGATTGATTTTCTATCCATTTTTCTTTTTGTGTAGAGCCAATTCCTTCCCAAAACCAATTGTGGGAATCGGCTTTGCATGGCCATCCTGCACTTGATATAAGATCACCAACCTAAAAAACTTAACTTTATTTCTCTCTTCACAGATTCTGTACGATCACTTGAGCATTTCAGCACTTTCAGTTCGTATGTAGCACTTCATAACCAGCTTGTCAGAGTGATGTATTTTTGTCCACTAAGTGGTAGTCAGCACAGTGGAATGGAGAACTCTCCCACTTTGAATTCCCGTGTCAACATCAAGCACTTTTAGTTACAGTATGACATGACCCAGATGGAGACTAAAGCTCTCTGTATTCTATTCCAGCAATGTTCCACTGGCCAAGCCAGCTATCTTGGTGGTCTCTCTTGGTGACACTACCAATTTAATGCTGAATTACAGACAATTTTCTCTTGCAGATCCGTGCCTGTCTCACACATTGAACAAGAAGGTAAAGAGGAGGTGTGTTTTCTCCCCAATGTCCGAGAAGTGAAAATCTATTTTAAAATATTGCACTAGCCAGTATCCTCTGACTCTGTCTGCTCTCGGAGATATTTCTATACTAGTATGAGGAATGGCTGCAAAGACAAATTCTACCTCTTCAGTGGTCCAAATAGGTCAGATTTCAGATATATCACATTTACATTTTGGTGCACGTACTATGCTGGAATTAGTTAGTGCCTCCAGTTTTGCGATTACACATCCGTATTTTCACACTCATGACCGAAATTTTAATGACTGTTTTCTGGAAAGCAAATGATTGGCAGGAGGAAATGGGTGGCTAGTTATATTTATGTTCGTAGAGACAGCAGACCAAAATACTTCTGAATTTCTTTTCAGTACTATGATAAATTTGATACTCCATTTCCTTGATGCCTTAGTACTCGAGGATACGTGTGTTTTCTCCTTTATGCATAACGATTTTCGGACTATCATTAATTTTAATGAGAGTGGTCTGGCTAGTTTTATCCTGTTTCCTACGTACTGTGTTGGGTATGAAAGTATTTGCAATTTGTTTTGGTCAGACGGGGATAGTGTTCAACTTGTTAAACAATACTGGAAAGAATATTTTTGTTGGAAATATACTGCCATCTACTGGATATCTACCCCAAAAACAGTGAAGATGTGGAGGTGCCGGTATAAAGTCAGAAATCACACGACACCAGGTTATAGTCCATTTGAAAACACAAGCTTTCGGAGCCTCAGTCCTCCTTCAGGTGAAGGAAAACATTACCCTGTATATGCTGTGCACTGATGCGTACACATTTCGAACATATAAGAATGTACAGAAGTTTTCCAACACTCCCAGTATCAATTCTCATAACTTATCTACTAATGGATGAACTCACCTCCCCAAAAAAATTATCCCTGTTCACTTAAGTAATAAGTTACAACATACTTTGATATAAACTGACAATAAGTGACGTGAAAATGTCAATCTGATAGATAATACGTTTGATGGGGTTATACTGATTGCCCTAGTCACGTTTCCCTAAATGTTCCTCTGTCATGTACTTTCCAATATCAATCTCACTGGCTTGAAGAGGTCAACGCAGATTTCTGTTGCTGTTACTGCAAAGTAAGATAGGAAGACAAGTAAAATATAGTTGCTCTGTCAACTGTCTCATCCTGCATTATGATACAGTTGAAATTGAAAGGCTAATGACTTGAGAAATTTTTGACACAAGCACCCCATTCTAGTACTCCAAGGTAATTCAATAAGCCTGGCCTTTAAAACACCCACTGACAAATAGAAATGAACTATTAGCTAAAAATATGAGTTGGAGTGGACCGTCAGCTTATTGTTTCCACATGGCAGCTCCTACCACAACTTCTGGGTTCAACTCATGAATCAATCGGAGCTCCCAGCAGGGGATGGGCATTCACTGCAAGCTTGCGGGTAGAATCTCCTGTTGTGCAGCAGCTTTAAGGAAAGTCATTATGTTAAAACAAGCACTCATTGAGTGCAAAGCACATATTTCACCTAACAAAAGACAATGGCTTCAGAATTCATGAAGTGTTCTCCTTCTTCCACCTCTATTTTACTTATACAGCCGCCACGCTGGGGCAACAGGAGGTTGAGCCTATTTGTCAGTCAGGGCAATCTCCTCAGACAACAGCAATGCAACATCTCTAGGTGGAATACCCCTGCTTATCACTAGGCCCACTAAATAAAGTTGGCTCACCTTCAGTACATTCCCTACCTTCCTGCCAACTTCACTTGACAGGCCAGATGCAGGGGGCACTGCAATCAAGTAGGTTAAAATGCTTTTGGGATCTCACCAGATCCCTAATTACATTTATCAATGACATTCTGCTGGAGTCTGCTTTTGGTGATCAGTGAGACTTCCTGGCGTCATATTGATAGGGAATCAGTAGGGAGGGAGTAGAAAATAGATCTACTCCATTAGGATATGCCGAGCACTGTAAGGAATCCAGAGATATGATGAAATCACAAGGGTTAATCAGAGTTTTGTTGTTTTTGTTTCCTGTGATGAGGGTGTTCACTCTGCAGAATATAGCAGTATTGGTTTGATGCATCTTTGGCTACGACTTGCCATGTAATAATAGAGATGCCATGTGCCTAAAAGGAGCTCTGGGTATAAACATTCATGGCTTTTCTGAATATGAACAGGGCCTTTAGTGGAAGTTATGCACAGGCCTGTTTAATGGCATATCTGTTGAACCTGAAGTTGTGAGTCTCTCCACAAACATGATCATGGCCTGAGGTTTCCTTAGGTAGTGGTGCTGTGGACAGTGCACTCCTGGTGCAAGCAGATTTTCCTGATGTTCATGTCTCATATTTCAACAAATTGAGGGACCGTTATTGACACCAATATCCCTTCCTTTAAATTAAATTGCAACAACTATAAATGGAGCAGCACAATTTTAAAGGAACAATTCCTGAAAGATCCCAGTGTGAATTCCCTTTAGTACCCATCATGTCTAGTTGAGCTGAACTGTTGAATGTAGTGGAGATGTGAGCTCACATTACCAAAACCAGAAATTACTGGAAAAGTTCAGCAGGTCCAGCAGCATCTGCGGTGAGAAATCAGAGTTAATGCTTCAGGTTGAGTTACCCTTCCGCAGATGTTCAGAGGAATGGTCACTTGACCTGAATCATCAACTCTGATTTCTCTCCACAGAAGCTGCCAGACCTATTAAGATTTTTCGGCAATTCCTGTTTTTGCTTTTGTTTCCAGCATCCGCAGTTCTTTCATTATTTTTTAGTAAGTTCACTTTGCCGATGTACTTCAAAGGTTGTGAGACCAGCATTTAATAAGGAACTAGTTAACACAAGAAGTGGTTGAAGGGTGGCACAGTGGCTCAGTGGCTAACACTGCTACCTCACAGCGCCAGGGGCCTGGGTTCAATTCCACCCTCAGGTGACTGTCTGTGTGGAGTCTCCCCATGTCTGCATGGGTTTCCTCTGGGTACTCCGTTTTCCTCCCACAATCCAAAGATGTGCAGTTTAGGATTGGCCATGCTAAATTACATGTAGTGTTTAGGGATGTGTAGCTTAGGTGGGTTATAAGGAGATGGGTCTGGGTGGGATGCTCCAAGGGTTGGTGTGGAGTTGATGGGCCAAAGGGCCTGTTTCCACACTGTAGGGATTCTATGATTGATTAAATAATACAGATGCATTTCAGTGGAAACTGGAGAAACATTCAAGGAAGAAGAGAATTGAGGTACAATGTTACTTTCAGATAAGGCAAGATGGATGGAACTCCATTCATTTTTAATCTATTCTTTCATAGGATGTAGGCATTGATGGATAGGCCAGTATTTGTTATCCATCTCTAATTGCCCCTGAAAAAAAGATGGTGGTGAGCCACCCTCCTGAACCACTAGAGTTCATCTGGTGCAAATACACTCACAATGCTCTCTTGGAGGGAATTGCAAGATTTTGACTCAGATACAGTATGGGAATGGTAAGTTCCAGGTCAGGATGGTTTGGCTTGGAAGGCATTTTGCAGGTTTTGTTTCCAATGTATTCTGTCTGAAAATGCATAGATTGATGACATTTCTGATGAGCAATAATTCTGTTTCTCTCTCTGCAGGTGCTAGCAGACCTGTTTAGCACTTTCAATATTTGCTGCTTTTACCTCACACTGTCTACACGCTCTTCCAAAATTGAATCCTAAAGATAAAACACATCAGCAGTGAACAACATCTCAACTAAATGCACATTACACAATAATAAAAGCAATTTACTGTAGATTCTGGACAACTGAAATAAAAATCAATAAGTAGTGAGAAAACTTAACAGGTTTGGCAGCATCTGTGGATAGAAACAGTCTTAATGTTTTGAGTCCAATATGAGACTTGAAACATTAATTCTGATTCTGTCTCCAAAGATGCTGTCAGACCTTCTGAGGTTTTTCAGAACTTAACAGTTTTTATCACACTTGGTTGCATTGCTAGCAACAAAAATTTCTGCAATTTTTAGCACCTTTTAACTTAATAAAACATCCTATGGCTCTTCACAGGGGAATGAAAAGCAAAATGTGATACTTAGCCACATACAGAAACTTTAGGTCAAATGACCAGAGGCTTAGTTGAAAGGATAAGTTTTACTGTGCATCTTAAAGGAGGGAATTGGGATAAAAGGCAATGAGTTCAGGGAGGGAATTTCAGAGTTTAGGGTCAAAAGAGCTGAAAGCATGGCCATCAACAACAGAGCAATTAAAATTGGGGTCGTTCAGTAATCCAGAACTTGAGGGGGGCAGATATCTCAGAGGATAAACAGGCTGAAAGAGTTTATCACAATAGAGAGCAGTGAGACCATGAAGCAATTTGAAAGCAAGGAGTTGCGTAATCAACAGGTAGGTCATTGAACACAGGTATTGGGTAAACGGGACCTGGTGTGAATGAGAACCCGGGCAGGAGGGGCTGCTCGCAAGTTTATGATGGCTAAAATGTGGGATGTCGTCCTGGAGTGCATTTGAATAGTCAAGTCTAGAGGTAATGGAAGCATGAATAAGGGATTCAATAGAAAATAAACTGCAGCAGAATGGATTCAGGTGAAGTTACAGATGTGGAAATAGATGGTTTCAGTGATGGCGCAGCTATGTGTTGGGAAGCTGAAGTCCAGTTCAAAATCATCAACAAGTTTGCCGAATAATCTGGTATAATCACAGACGATTGATAAAGGATGGAGTCAGTGGCTAAGAAACCAATAAATTAAAAATGTGAATATAGCAGTGGTATTAAAAACCCTGCATGTAGGAGATATTATTCACAAAGTTAGCATGTTGTATTCATGCTCTAGCAGATTTGAATCTCTGCCCAGTTCACCTTTGACATCTATTTTTTTCTTGATATTGAGCCCAGCCAGAACCAGATAATTAACTTGAGCCTCACTGAAGCTTAGCCTGAGCTTCTAGCAGACTGTATGTAATTACAGACAGTCAGCAATACAGGGTCTCACAACTGATGGGTATTGTAATTAGCAGATAACTTTTATTTATCAGAAATGTAAGAAGCATAAACAGTTGCTGATTAAATGTAAAGGCCTCAGGCCAAGGCATGCCATCCAACCACAGGAGCCATATATATCAAAGAGACTCCAGACAAAGATTAGATTATCACTGCTGCCATATTATGTATTTATTATATAGGATTTATAGGGCTCTGCTTTATTGCTTTACTGCTTCTGAAAATACCATTAGTATCATTGGCAGCAAGAGTTTTGCTTTGTTGCCATCATGTGGTGTGGTCAGTAAGTCCCTGTTGATATAACTTGAAAATTAAATTATCTAAAGGCTTTATAGTCATATTAACCTCTTCCATGCACTACCAGTTTCATACTTCATAATGTCGCATTAATCCATTGACTTCATTTATTGGATTACACGTGGATCATTACATATACTGAATATTTGGGTCTTCCAAATGTGGAGCTTATTAAATTGGTTACACAAAATGAAGACATTTATGTATTATAAGAAATACTGCATCCGTGACAAAGTAAATTGGCTAATGTGTACAGTTTTCATTCAATTGGATTTTAATCTTCAGTGCCAGCAGCCTTTCCTGAACTCCTACTATTAACATCATGGGGATGACAACTGATCATAAGCTGCACTGAACTGGCCGTACTAGCAATGTGCTCCTGTGTTGGTGGTCGGCAAAGAATTCTAGCATTTTGATTCAAAGTAAATGAAGGAGTACATGACCAAATGGAAGCTAGCGCATGGTGTGGAGGGAAATCACCAGGATTATGAGTCATCATTGTAATGCTCATTCCTTTTGGTGGAAGCAGTGGTGATGGCTTGGCGCATCAGTAACTGTATTGTTACAGTGCATCCTGTCAAGGATGTCTACTGCAGCTGGTGTGTCAGTGGTACAGGGGTGCATTTTAACTGGGATGGCACAGGTCCAGGAGCAAGAGGGTAACTAGAGGAAGGGTTGGCCCACTCAAGGACAAAGGAGGGAAGTTATGTGAGGAGTCAGAGAAAATGAGTGAGATTCTTAATGAGTACTTTTCGTCGGTATTCACCGAGGAGAGAGACAGGACGGATGTTGAGGTTAGGGATAGATGTTTGATTACTCTAAGTCAAGTCAGAATAAAGAGGGGGGAATTGTTGGGTATTCTAAAAGGCATTATGGTGGACAAGTCCCCAGGTCCGGATGGTATCTATCCCAGGTTACTGAGGGAAGCGAGGGAGGAAATAGCTGGGGCCTTAGCAGATATCTTTGCAGCATCCTTGAGCATGGGTGAGGTCCCGGAAGACTGGAGAATTGCTAATGTTGTCCCCTTGTTTAAGAAGGGTAGCAAGGATAATCCAGGTAATTATAGATCGGTGAGCCTGACGTCAGTGGTGGGGAAGCTGCTGGAGAAGATACTGAGGGATAGGATCTATTTACATTTGGAAGAAAATGGGCTTGTTAGTGATAGGCAGCATGGTTTTGTGCAGGGAAGGTCATGTCTTACCAACTTGATAGAATTCTTTGAGGAAGTGACAAAGTTGATAGGTGAGGGAAGGGCTGTAGATGTCATATACATAGACTTCAGCAAGGCATTTGATAAGGCTCCCCATGGTAGGCTGATGGAGAAAGTGAAGTCGAATGGGGTCCAGGGTGTACCAGCTAGATGGATAGAGAACTGGCTGGGCAACAGGAGACAGAGAGTTGTAGTGGAAGGGGGTTTCTCAAAATGGAGAACTGTGACCAGTGGTGCTCCACAGGGATCTGTGTTGGGACCACTGTTGTTTGTGATATACATAAATGATCTGGAGGAAGGTATAGATGGTCTGATTAGCAAGTTTGCAGATGACACTAAGATTGGTGCAGCAGCAGATAGTGAAGGGGACTGTCAGAGAATGCAGAAGAATATAGATAGATTGGAGAGTTGGGTGGAGAAATGGCAGATGGAGTTCAATCCAGGCAAATGCGAGGTGATGCATTTTGGAAGATCCAATTCAAGAGCGAACTATACGGTAAATGGAAAAGCCCTGGGGAAAATTGATGCACAGAGAGATCTGGGTGTTCAGGTCCATTGTACCCCGAAGGTGGCAACACAGGTTGATAGAGTGGTCAAGAAGGCATACGGCATGCTTTCATTCATCGGACGGGGTATTGAGTACAAGAGTTGACAGGTCATGCTACAGTTGTATAGGACTTTGGTTCGACCACATTTGGAACACTGCGTACAGTTCTGGTCGCCACATTACCAAAAGGATATGGATGCTTTGGAGAGGGTGCAGAGGAGGTTCACCAGAATGTTGCCTGGTATGGAGGGCACTAGCTATGAAGAGAGGTTGAGTAGATTAGGATTATTTACATTAGAAAGACGGAGGTTGAGGGGGGATCTGATTGAGGTCTACAAAATCATGAGAGATATAGACAGGGTGGATAGCAAAAAGTTTTTTCCCAGAGTGGGGGACTCAATTACTAGGGGTCACGATTTCACGGTGAGAGGGGAAAAGTTTAAGAGAGATATGCGTGGAAAGTTCTTTACGCAGAGGGTGGTGGGTGCCTGGAATGCGTTGCCAGCGGAAATTGTAGAGGTTGGCATGATAGCGTCATTTAAGATGTATCTAGACAGATACATGAATGGGCAGGGAGCAGAGGGATACAGATCCTTGGAAAATAGGTGACAGGTTTAGATAGAGGATCTGGATCGGCGCAGGCTTGGAGGGCCGAAGGGCCTGTTCCTGTGCTGTAATTTTCTTTGTTCTTTGTTCTTTGTTCTTTGTTCTAATCAAGCATACTCTTCTGTCTTGTGGTGTTGTAACTGGTTAGTATTCTTATGCACTCTTGATTTCAGTCTCTAGATGGGGGTGTCAGAGGGTCGCTCACCCACTGCAGAGTGCCTAGCCTCTGCCTTGCCCAGCAGACACATTGCTGTTGTATCCAATACAGTTAAACATATTGTCAGTGGTGACCATAAGATGTTAATCGTGGAAGGCAAAAAAATTTGGATAATGTAACATAGTTGTGACTTCTATTGTTGAAGATAGTATCTGGCATTCATGTGATTCAAAACAAAATTATGACATTTCAGCACAAAGTTAGATTTTGTCCAAATCCTGCTGTATGCTGACTCAGGATTCCTCATTGACAAATTATCACCATAAGACAACTATATCTTTTTCTATTGCATAATACTATTCCTTCATCATTTGAATGTAGGGAATGGATTTAATGCATGCCTACTGCAATGTCATCCAACTCACATTTCTTGTTGGACTATTCATAATTCAATGGTTGCACATTGTACTAGAATTATGAGCTTCTTAAAATTGTTATGCTTAGCAAAAGAGTCTTTTACAGAAGGTAAAATGACATGTGGCCTGTTCTGAAGTCTGTCTGACAGCATGCCTGGGTGGTGTGGTTGTTAGAGAACACAGGGGACCCAGATTGTTTTACTGGGAAGAAGGTACAAGGCATTTACACTTGAAGATGATTACAGCAGCTTGTGTGCCAACAATGGATAGAATGAGTTTCCAAAATCTCAGCTAAATGTTGTAAATGATGGGTTAGTAAATGATTGAGCTTTAAATTGTCCATTTAGTTCCAAGGTGAGCTCTCAATGGTTATTAATTAGCATCCCTACCTGGATATATGTCCCAGGTGATTTATGTTGTTGTGCTGATGGGCTTTGAAATGGGCAGAGCACAGAAATAACCAATGTGATATTGGGTTATAGGTTTTGCTAAAATATCACTGTCTATCACAGGGACGTCAATCTGCCAGGATCCTGGAGAGACAGAGCATGTATAGACCAAGAATTTCTGTGGTTCTCGGCACTGGAATGCAGATGGAAGCTTGCACTCAGGTTGAAACGACAAAACTCATGAGAAATCTCTTGAGGCTGAAAGAATCAGTCAGCTTGCACTAGAGGGGGAAATCTTCAATATTACTCCCACCATGAAGAAAAGTTGTGGAGTCATAGGTTACAAGGCAAACAACAGATGTAAATCTGCTGGAACTAAAAATCATTTTAGATTGATTCTGAGAGGTGTGACTGCCTACGTAGAGGGCAATTAACATATACCTGTGAAAAGTATCACTTAAGTTGTGTTAAAGATAAGAAGGGGGAGTAGTATTTTGTTACATGGTTTGAGATATAAATTGCCAACAAATAAAATGTTTAATCAGTCATTTGTTACAGTAAAAGTCTTAAAACTTGAAAGCTTGTTGTGTCATCCTTTCAGCTATTAACTGAAAGTTAATCAGTCTCTATGGACATCATAACAATTATCATGAAGAATTGGAACTGTTTTCCAACTTCCAGCTCATAGGTAGCAATTACTTTTTAAATTTAAGTAAAATTTCTTTAGATCTGTTAGAACTGTTTAGCAAATTAATTTTAACATGACAAAGTTCTCAATGATCACCCAAAGCAACAAGGAAGCAAACAAAGGTCTCTGAGAAGCTACCCCTTCCCTTTAGTCATCTCCACCATAACATTTTAAAACAGGATACAGGCCAAAACATGACTACATAACCAAAGCCCAGTTATTTTTCCATACATTATATTGCCAACATGCTGCTTAAAGTCAATAGAAAATAAATTTAACCTGACAGTGAAAGGTAGAAGAACTAAAGTTAGTTGCAAGTTACCTGTGGAGATGACAGTCAGGAGTCAAGTTGTCAAAAATCAGCCATTGGCTTAAACAGTACAAGTGAAATGCAAATACTTTACAAAATCATACTTAACATAAATACACAAGAACCTTTATGATTTTCTTAATATTTAAGAACCATATATTATTAGTGACTATTCATTTAGATACTGATCCATAACAAAGAAACCTCTTGATTGGCAAACATTCACTCCCTCCACACCAATGTTCATTGTAGCAGTATGTAACATCTACAAGATGCACTGCAAACATTTATCAAAGCTCCTTACACTGCAACTTCTAAACCACAACCATTACCATTTGGGAGAACAGGGCAGCAAATACATAGGAACACCATTACCTACAAGTTCCTCTTCAAGCCACTTACCATGCTAATAGGCCTATTCATGTCAGTGGGATATTCTGTGTGGTGTGTATATGAACTTCTGTATGCATTTCCAGCAGATGAGTCACCCCAGGAGAAACTTGGTCCTTATAATTGTTTACTGTCATCTCATTACAAGGTTACAACATGGTCCTTTTTCTTCCATAACCTCTCCTCTAGTTTAACATCTTATTACCAACGCATTATTTTATAGTTATAACTATCTTCTCAGACATTTTACCTTATTTTCCTTACCATGGCTTGTGGATATTATACACATATTTCATTACAGTCTATAGATGCTTTTTAATTTGGAAGGGTGACACTTCAATACTGTATCTGAAAGATTAACATTTATTTCAGATCATTACATGGCACATGGAAGCACCGTATATAAATCAAAACTGAGACCAGGTGGTAGAATTCAGTGCCAGTGTTACCAACACAGCAGTTGCAAACAAAAACACCGAAATTAAATTGAGATTTTTTTCTCATCTTTTTCAAAGCATCTAAACAAAAGTCTATTTCTCCAAACAATTTCCAACATCTCTATAGTTATGCAGTAAACTAAATTTTAAAAAGGAAGAGTATACAGCACTATTCGTGATCTCAGAGCATTCCAGTATACGTTACTACCAACTAAGTTCTTTCAAAATGTGGGGAAATACAGCAGCCAATTCACACACAGCGGGTGGAATTTTAACCATAGTGTTGCTGTTCCTGACAGAGGAAGCGAAGGCAACATCCGTTTTCTTGCTTATTGGCTGGTTTCACGTGATAAAATTAACATGATCAGGTACTGGATAAATTTCCAATGGTGAAATAACCAGCTGACAATGCAGTAGGCACAGGCGAGCTGCAAAAAAAGGACAAACAGGGAGACTCTGCATCACAACTATAACATTCTTGTTCAAGTGATTTGCTAGTAACATAAGCCTTATTGAGAGCACAACGGTGGCACAGTGTTTTCAATTTTAAATTTCATACATTGCATTGGTTTCACTTTATGCACTATGCATCATCATTATTAGTTAATTCTAGATTAGTCAGAGAGTTAAAGATACTGTTCGGCCTCATGGTTGGCACACATTGATGCTAACAGGGGACTTAAGACATTTCTTTGTTGTGAAAGAAGCTATGTTGTATTTTTACCTTCACTCTTTACTGACCTCCATGTTTATGCTCAGTATTATATCTGCCATTCTGTGGGACATGGTTGAACTTGTAGGCATGATTGTTTTTCCTTCTTTACATTATGAAGGACATTGCCCAGGATCACTCTCAGTGGGAATGATTGAAATGTTGTTCAATCATGGGAAGTGGGCAACACTGACCAGGCCAGTATTTAATGCCCATACCCAGGTGTGATAAGCTGCCTCTTGAACTGCTGCAATCCTTTTGGTATATTCAAGATGCAAATGAGCTCAAAGCCCTCATAAGGTCTCTGTCACTCAACAATCTGAGATAGACCCACACAGGTACAGTAGTGACATTACTTTATTTCCACACCTCTCATTTTCTTACTTCGCCTGATAATTCCAACCACACACTCTTCCATGTCCCTGAACCATCCCTCTGTACACCCTTGCATCTCATTTCCTCTTATCTATACGCCTAGTACGGTTCCACGCAATCCCCGCATTACTCGACTTCACAAGTCCCAAACTTCCAAGAAACCTATTGCTCCCTTCCCTTGTGCCACAGAGTTCAACAAGGAACACTTAGAAGCAACCTCACAAGTGTTGCACACCACTTTTAAACAAAGGTAACCAGGTGCCATGAGATATCCATGCACCACTGATATCATGAAGGTAGGACATTATTACAAAAAGTTTAATATAATGAGTATTCATGACATGCAAATACATCACATTGGGAATCTGTCACAGGATAGCGTGAGCCCTAACGCTGCATGAACAGACCACTATTGAATGTCTAAATTTGAACCTGCCATTGGGGAAGTGAGATTTCAGTTTCTGCCTAATTAAGACACCCTACCTGCAACTTTTCCCATTCTCACATGCTCCATAAAATCCACTGCCCTCAACTCGCCCCTGCCCCAGCAGGTCCTCATAAGCAGAATGAGATCATCTCCTTTGTATGGTATTGATTGATGGATAAGCATCGGTCAGGAGAACTTTTTCTGATGAAGGGTCTAGGCCCGAAACGTCAGCCTCTCTGCTCCTATGATGCTGCTTGGCCTGCTGTGTTCATCCAGCCCTGCACCTTGTTGTCTCGGATTCTCCAGCATCTGCAGTTCCTACTATCTCTGGCCAGGAGAACTTCTTTGCTCTTCCTGGAACAATACCATGAGATCTGTTATGACCACCGAGAAGAGACAGGATTTCAGCTTAATGTCTTTCCTAAAAGAAGCTCTCCTGACAGGCAAGTACAAATCACAAACAAAAACAGAAATTGCTGGAAAAAACTCAGCAGGTTTTACAGCATCTAAGGACAGAAAGCAGAGTTAAAATTTTTGCTTACTGAAGGGTCACTAGCCCCGAAACGTTAACTCTGCTTTGTCTCCACAGATGCTGACAGACCACCTGAGCTTTTCCAGCAATTTCTGGTTTTGTTTCTGATTTCCAGCATCCACAGTTCTTCAGGGTTTTTTCAGAGTCCAAATCGTAGCTGATTTTAGATGACACGGCAGAATTTTGACTGAGACAATCCAATCTTTCAAAACATTCTGCTTGTCCTCAGCTGCAGTTTATAAAATTCATCATCCGTACATAACAGGGCGTGTTCAGTGAGGCAGTACTCCCAACAGTCTTACAATCTGTGAGTGTGCTTGGGAAGTCAGAGTTGTAATCGTAATAGCCTAACTGCCGAACTATAGTCATTGTTGGCATTGATCTGTGTAGTGGGAGCATAGCCTCATTCAACATGTTCCAATAATTTTTGTTGCGTTACTTATAACCACAATCTATAATTTCCTTCCCAATAGAACTCATATTTTTATTATAGCATGGTTATGCTACACTTCAGGTCAATGCAAAACAATTTTACATGTATATTGATCACAAGTGGCTATTTTGTTCAAGCACCAGGTCAGCCATTTGACTCCCAAGTGCAATAAAGGGAAATATGAGACCACCTCGAGCGAACACTCTCACGCCAGTTAGAGATTGCACTGTTTGCACTTTGTTTAACTCTGGCTGGCGCCAAGCTATATTTTAAATATGTGTGGCACATTGGACATTCTGGCAAATTTACAAAGTTATTTTTTTCGATCTTTTCAAAGTTGGGACATGGAAAGTGGTCATGCCAGAACTCTCTATCTTTGATAAACCAAGACAGGGCTCTATCAATGTTTACAACAAGGGAAAAAGTGAAGATACAAAGCAACCACAAATGCTGCAACACAGCTCCATGCGGTCACTAGATGTTCTGCTATAAAACCAAATTGTAGATTAGAGCTTCAATTTTATGATCACTGGTTCATGTAGCAACACTGAGGACCCTGGACCTTACGCAGATTTATCTCACAAATGTTTTATGATTGCAGCATAATCTTTGCTAATGATCTCCAATTGTTCTATAAATCACAGTGATTTCATCAGCCATAGAAAAGATGATTGATTTGTAAGTAAAGAGTTCTCTTACAGAGGGCAAGTAATAGACCCTAGTTCAAATGGGACTTAATGGCCCACAAAAATACATTTCCAAGAGGTAATGCACAATCATTACTTGAACTTAATTTCATTTATCCTGTCCATTAAATTAGATTAATTGTTAATTTTTTCCTTAATGCTTAACATCTGTTATTAATTTACAGAGCAAAATGCAGCTGAGCATAATGATGCCCGGTACAGATTTATTTATGAAAACTATTTCCCATTGAGTGAAATATTACACAGACACTGCTGAAATGGTTCTGCTACAAAGAACAACTCCACAGGCTATTGTTTGCAACTTGGGTTTTTTTTGGCTAGTGTTACTCATTTCCAAAAGGTGATTAGCTTCTGTAGGACTGCAGTTCTATGGTATTAAATGTGGTACCTCTCTTTTGTTCAGCTAGACTATCTAACAATATCACATTTAAGAATTAATGGAAAAAGTCACAGAGAAATCCACATTTGCTGCATAAGGTAATGGTTCCAAAAGTGTTAGTGTGAAAACAGCATTAAGCTCCGCCTAATCTGATGTTGTCACAAAATCCTCAGGCAGAGAAGAAGACATCTAACACAAGGTCTTGATGGAGAAAGATGTGTCATCACTGGCTCCTGATAAGTCGTTCTGGTAATGCCTAACTAGTTGATGTAACAGGTACATATTACCGTCAAGCATCTTGCATCGAATAAGTGCTTCTTCTTGTTAAGATTTGATAATGGTTTATTCTCGACTGCTACTTATTAGATAGGCCCTTTGATTCAACACTGACAAAAGGATCATTGGCAGTACCCCACTGCAAACGCAAGCTACCAGTGGTTGGAGCCACAACATACAACACCTGTTTGTCCAGTAAGAAGTAAATGGGCTTCATATTTAGTTAGAGCCACTTACATTAGTCCAGAGAATCTCCTGTTAGCGAATGTTTCTGATTCCATTTTGAACACAGACACCACCGAAGGCCTACCCGATAATTCATGCTTGGTGCTTGTGATCAGAGGCCTCCTAACACAATTGGTAAGAAGAGATTGACAATTACCAAAGCAGGCTAACAGGTTCTTTCAAAAAGCAGAGATTGCAAATGCTGGAAATCTGAAATCAAACAGAAAATGCTGGAAATACTCAGCAAGTAGGGCAGCACCTGTTGAGAGACAGAGACTGAGTTAACATTTCCAGTCTGTGACCTGTCATTAGAACTGAATGGAGATGTTGGGCTGGATTTGCATGGACTGGAGGAATGCTGCAGAAGAGTGAAAATGACATCTAGGACCTGATTCTAGGTACCCAACTCCGTTCCCAGATTTTCGATTTTCACCAGCATAGATTTAAGATGTGACAGCCGTGGTGCACACTGCACTTCTGACTAGGCTGGCACTTTGCAATTTTCATGGAATTGAGTCCACCTTTTGGGAATTCGTGACTTGTGGCATTTCAGATCTGTAATGAACCATAGACTAGATGAGGAAAACCTTTGAAAGGTAAGTTCAGAGATCTTACCTATGCTAACAAATGTTCCTCTACGCACCATATGGTCCCACACACCCTCCATGTCAATTTATGCCTTTTTACCTATCTCCCTATGATCGTAATATCCTCCATTCCAGGTTATGACACGTTCATGGTCATTTGGCCATCATGTACACTACACAGAACCAATGAACTCTAAAGTATCATAATAAATATCAACTGTATTAATGTGAGCAATCTACAGTCCTTATAAAAATGTCAATCATCTAGATCCTTTAAAGTACCAACAGATGAATTTTTCTGAAGAAGGGTCTAGGCCCGAAACATCAGCTTTCCTGCTCCTCTGATGCTGCTTGACCTGCTGTGTTCATCCAGCTCTACACCTTGTTATCTCTACTAATAAAACATTTCAGTTTATTCCCTGGATTCACAACAAATTATCTGAGTAGTGTCGAGTAAGGTGCCATCATCCTGTTTGCCTTTACTTGTTTAGTGTACACTGAGATCTAAAACTGAGAAAAATATATTGAAAGAAAAAGAAAATTGTAACAGTCCCTTCATAAATAAGCTCAACTCATTGACGTTGCTCCAAATCCTTAATGGTCCATCAGAATTTACAAGTGTTTATCTTGATTATTTAAAGAGATTTCAATTAACATCCATGGGCTTCTACCCGACAGCTCTCTCCATTTCTTTGCAGCTATCCTAAGAGGGCACTTCTGAGTGGACAAGCAGCAAGCTTTCAGTTAGTTTATGGCTTCAGCTGCAGAGTGGAGATGTTATTGGCTATGTAATCCACTTCAAGTCCTCCCAGTTGGCAGTCAAACAAGAAATGACCCTCGGCCTTTGATGTGAGCAGTATCCTTCCTGTAGCTGTGTATTTTGGCCCAATCATTCACTGCACAAAGGCAACCAGCCAAATATGACTTGGCAACCATAGTTTGTCATGAGGCCAGCACCTTGCCCAAGGCCTCTTGATGAATAACGCCAGTGATCTGAAGTATCCCAGTGATGTTGAATACTGCAACTGGGAAGTAAAGAATGGGCCCATAATTAAACAACCAAATGCTGTGCCACTTTGAATCCCAAGACGCATCATTGGTGAACCTTGGAAAATAAACAGCTTCAGCAGAGAGTAGGGCAGCTTGAGACCACCCCTGGCAAATAAAACGTGACAATGAGAAGGAAAGCCCTAACAGAGAAATCATTGTATTTGCCAGGCTTTCAGATGAAAGGGCCTTTGTGTTATCAGCAAAAATAAACAGAACAATAATAAATCAAAAACCAATGGCAGAATGTGCACCAGCTTTGAAGTTCCAGCATTGGCAGATTCCAGTCACCCATCACAAGCAATTGACAATATTCAATGAGGTCAAACAGAAAGAAAACTCTTCACTTCTGGACAGTAATTAAGACTTCAGTGACAGCACTTAAGGAAGCATTTAACTGTGAAGAGCTTTGCGACAGCCTGAGGACATGAAAACATGACACAAATGCACATCTTTCTTTTTACTTCTTTTCTCAGTGTTCAGAATGAGGTTAATATTATTTGCTATAGCACATGTAAATTTGAGTCACTGGAATATGAGCCACACTGAATTTTTGAGGACAAAACTTTTTATTCTCTGATAGCCAGTGAGGAGGAACAATGTTAACCCAACTCCAGAATGGTTCTAATACCACTGCAAATTATTAAATAGGTGACTTTTTAATGCTTGCAAATGAATGGAGTCTTACTCCAGAAAGGCACAATTCTAACCATTCACAGGCATTGGAAATAATCCATTTAACCAGTTAGCTCTACAATAGGTAGGTGTCAAGTGCTGGTCAGCTATGTTCCCACAGGGAAGAAAGAAAAACCAGAGGATTAAGCACTTTAAACCACTATTGTGACCAGTTACATGCCTATATTAGCACTGATCTCTATACAGGTCTCCTACTCATGTCAGAGATAGTAATAGGTAAAAATTGAAACTCTAATATGGCACTGATCAACTGCAGTTTATTTCTCAATAAATGTGTGGTAATGAGAAAAGAATTTCCAGTCAATAAAGGTCATGCATGAATGGTCAGCATGCTCGTTCTACCTTCCTGTGTGTGCTATAAACATGTTAACACCTGCAGAATAATAGCACACAGAGGAATGTATTTGTGAGTGTGTAATGCATTCATATGTGAACTCTACCGATTGGAATTTTTACCATATGTTGCTATGGACCATTAATACCCTTGTACACATTAAGGACATTAAGGCACTGACAAATTCTGCTAGTGTACACTTATAAGGATGTATTTCTACCCAGTTCTGCCAACTATTCACCGGTTTTGATGGAAAATCTGGGAATACAGTATAACTGATATTTATGTTGTTTCTTCATGGTTTCAGTGACTCCAAAGCTTTATGTTGTTGCTAATATTTATTCTGTACATTGCATGATTTTAGCTGATTAATTCTAATGTTGAGAAATGCTAGGCTTCCCTTTATTGTAATTATTTGATTTATGTGCAAATAGCCTCATTTGCCACCCAACCTGCTAGTTCTCTCAGTGAAATGCCAGCCTGCTGAATGCCCTTTATGACAGAATTCCTCTAATTTCTGGAGCTGTATCTTCTTAATGCCTGACTACCAGTTTCTTCTATATCAGCAAGATCCTTTATAATCCTGTGTGACTTCTTATATTCATGCAGTCAGGAAGCAGAGCTGACAAAGTTAACCCAATGTGGATTGTCCCGATGATAGCACTTGTATGCACGCCAACTCCTGCTCTACCATTGTTGCTGGAGCCTGGCTCAACATTCTGACTGATCCATAACAGATCCGACAGCACCAGAAGTCAGTTAAATCCTATGTGAGATCAATCTAGTCTGCACATACTCAGAAACCAGAGGAGAAGGCAGGTGCATAATGAAGGCCAAAGCCTTTGTTGAGAATTTTGGTGGAGCTACTGTATGCTCTAGAATGGGCTACAGCACAAGGAATGTGACCATTTCTGTACAGCTTTTCAACTGGATGCTGATTGGATTATCACATTTTTGTGCTTAGAGATGATTCTTTGAATGCACTGAATATAATATCTGCATTTCACAGCTCTTCAGCTGAACATCCTTTCAATCTAACCCTTCATACAGTGGATTCTTTCATTTCAATATCTCCTTTGTGCTCAACTTGTGTTTTATGAATAATTTTGGGCATCCTTGTTGGTGTCATTAAAGAAATTCCTGGGGTTGATGGATCTAAGATGGTGCTTTTGTGGATAGTGATGGGACATCCTGGCTGCTGGAGTGTATGAGAAGGTTTGGTAGAGTCTTACTAATAAACAATTCTTCCTAGGCAAAGGAAGGGCGATATATTACAATATTTAGATCACATAGATAATTCCTTTAATCAGAATTTAGCACAACTCTTTCTGCTCAACTACATGCATTAATGGGAGTAGGTAAGAGCTGCATTAAGAATGAAGTGGTTGATGAAAATGGTGCTAGTTGTGAGTTGAGGTATCCCAATTTCTTGATCTATCATCCCTTCTCCAATTTTAATGACAAGTGACAAGACTGCCATTTCTTCTGTAATTACGAAGCCCATTGCATTCACCTATGTGCCAGTCTGCATCATTATTGTGTGAAGTTTTGTTTTTCTTACAGGAATGTGATGTCAGCTGTGGGTCTGTTGGTAGCACTCTCACCTCTGTATATCAAAGTTCTGGAGTTAAGTCCAACTCCAGAGCTTGAGCCCAAAATAAGGTTAACGTTACAATGCAGTACTGAGAGAGTGCAAGTACTGTTAGAGGTGCTATCTTTAGATGAGATATGTAGCCAAGGTCCAATCTGCTGCTTGGGTAGATGTAAAAAATTCCACTGATGTGATGTGGTCAAATATACAGTGATCTGCAATGATCACACTGCAATACTTCCGTTAGTTTCCATAACATAAAAATGAGACATGGGTAACATAGTGTCGAAGAATTTGATTAACATTTATTACTACTCATGGTATTTAAAAATGTACATTACAATCAGAGGCATGCGGTCTGGGCTCAAACTAAGCAATTTGGATGTAGTGGAGTACATCTCCCTCAGCAGGTCATGCTGCAAAAAGACAGAACTCAGTCAGATGGAAACTGAGAGCTTTGTAACATTACAGCACATATCGTGATATGTCCCTTAAAGATGTCTCACTGCAAGACATAACACAACGCCCCCTTTTTCCAAGCAAAGTAAATCCCAAAGATAATTCAACGGCAATCCACTAACTATACAGACAGAGTTAACAAAGTTAATAATTCAAACTTTGATATAACGTTCTGGAGGCTTGACAGCTTGTCCCAGTCTGGTCATTGTATACTCACCTTGAGAGATATGTGTTATTCACAGTTGCAATTGGCTGAAAATTTGGTTGTCTTGTTGCTGGTTTTATCGTTCAGGATCATTAGTGTCGAAGTTTTCTTCCTCACTTTCCGTGTGCATAATTGGCAAATAAGGCATTGGTCTGAGCTGGCTTTTCCTCCTTTGCAATGTAGTACCATGATCAGTAACGACTTCATACAACCTGGGCCAGTAGCATATCTGAGAAAACTTTGCTGGTATCCAGGTATTTGTGACCGGATTTCTGACCCACTCTCTGCCCAGTGTGTAGCTATGGTAATTTTTACCTGCATCAGTTGGTGGTGCATCCCTTTCATTCTCCCTGTCTTTGAAAAGGGAACTCTTGTCACCACAGTGTGTATGGTTTGATCTCATGAATAGCTGTGATGCTGAGATGTGTCCATATAGGTAGTCCCATCCCAGGTAGATAATTTCAGGAATCCAAACTGAACTTGAACATTGGCACTGGAATGTGCTTATGCACCACATGGAATTGAGGATCCATTGTATGCTGTGAATTGATCTTTGTAATCTACACGATGCAGTGCCACTTGTTGGGATGCATGTCTTTCAGGATGTATGGTGCTAATATGTTGGCACCAACTTCTGTATCTAATTTGGCTTTCAGATTCTGTTGACCTGTATTTTGGAGACATATGATGTTGATGGTCATAAAATCTGCTGCATATACTGTCAACATGGGGCATGAGGTTGACAATATGAAAGCCTTGGTCATCTTTCAATGGTTGCTTTTCAGATTTTTGGCTGTTCACCTTGTTGATACGTTTGTGTACATTTGGACAATTTTCCACATTGCCAGCATTGCACCATCTTTTTGGTCACCTGGGTCTTGTTCCAGGGTCTGGCTTGGCTTTTAAAACATGTGTGGCCAGTGTCCTTTGGTGCCATAAGTTTCACAGATGTGAAGAAAGGCTGGACAACTTTTGGGTGAATGTGGTTGTTGCATTAGTTTGACAGCACCCAAAATGTGTAGTTAAAGTTGCCCTGCCTCTGTGGCTTCATGTTAGTGTCCAACTTTTAACAAACCTTCAATGACATGGTCCTTTACCTTCCCTAGAAGATCTTTCCAGAAGGCTATGATCAGAATAGAGAACAAATCCAATGATCCTCTCTGTGAGCTCTTCTTCAGAGAAATCACACATATACTCTTTGCTGCAGCATCAAGCAATAAATTCATCAATAGATCTTTGGGCATTTTGTCCATATAACATGAGTTGGAGTCCATTAATCTGAAAGTTGATTCATATCTTGAGCTGGTCTTCAAGTATATTCCAGATTTTCTCAGGATCTTTCTTAGCATCGTCAAAAAGGTTTGATACTTATATGGTGCAAAGCGCCTCCTTGCCAATAGCAAATAATATTTAAGAGATCTCCTCTTAGGATTATTTATGGCTTGATGTTACTTAAATAGCTTTAGTTTGGCGATGTTGTTACTTGCTGCCTAATCCATCATAATTTATCATTGAAAGTCTGAAGCTTGTTTTATTGAAGTAGAATGCAGGGCTTGTTTGTTCCTTTCTTTAACTTAGTTCACTTTTCTATCATTTTATTTTTCCTTTTTTTCTACTTTACTTCATTTTCTACAGTTGTTTGATTTTTAACACATCTTGCTGAGTATTGTCAGTATCTTTAATAAATAGAGGCTTGTAATAGCAGGTTTAAGCCTCTAGTGGGAAGAGTGATAATATCATGTTAGTTTTGGTGCCAATTGAAGAAAATGGAAGGCCATAACCAACCAACTACTGCACACAGGGAAGCCTCACTAGGTTAAAAGCCACTTTTCAGTTCTTGAAACACTTTTTTTTTCCAAACAGGATGGTACTTCCATTAAACTGATAGCATTCTCTGACTGTTGATGTTAGATTTAAACCTGGCAGAAGCATTTAGCTGCTGACTTTGCTTTCAACTGCTGTATCTTAAATTTTCTGTTAGGAAGCAGACTGAAACTTTGTCCAGAGGAGATAGCAACACCCAGCCCTGCCGAGTCTTCACCATCCCCCCAGACCTCCCCCTTACTGAGGACGAATGGTCAGTCCTCAGTAAAGGGCTCACCTTTGTCCCCCTCCACCCACACATCAACGAATACTGGTCACGTTTGGACATCGAGCAGTTTTTCTGCCGCCTCCGCCTCCACGCTTACTTCTTCAACCGTGAGCCTAACCCTCCCTCTACTGACCCCTTCTCCTGCCTCCAACACACCCACTCCTCCTGGACACCACCCCAAGGCCTCCTACCCTCCCTCGACCTCTTCATCTCCAACTGTCATCGTGACATCAATCGCCTCAACCTCTCCATCCCTCTCACCCACTCCAACCTCTCCCCCGCAGAACGTGCAGCCCTCCGCTCCAATCCCAACCTCACTATAAAACCCGCGGACAAGAGAGGCGCAGTTGCAGTATGGCGCACAGACCTCTACATCGCTGAGGCCAGGCGTCAACTCTCCGACACCTCCTCCTACTGCCCCCTTGATCATGACCCCACCCCCAACCACCAAACCATTATCTCCCAAACCAGCCACAACCTCATCACCTCAGGTGACCTCCCACCCACAGCCTCCAACCTCATTGTTCCCCAACCCCACACCGCCTGCTTCTATCTCCTTCCCAAAATCTACAAACCTGACTGCCCTGGTCGACCCATTGTCTCCGCCTGCTCCTGCCCCACCGAACTTATCTCCACCTATCTCGACTCCATTTTCTCCCCCTTGGTCCAGGAACTCCCTACCTACGTCCATGACACCACCCACACCCTCCACCTCCTCGAGAACTTCCAATTCCCCGGTCCCCGACATCTCATCTTTACCATGGACGTCCAGTCCCTATACACCTGCATTCCCCATACAGATGGCCTAAAGGCCCTCCGCTTCTTCCTGTCCCACAGGCCCGACCACTCCCCCTCCACTGACACCCTCATCCGCTTAGCCGAACTTGTCCTCACCCTCAACAACTTCTCTTTCAATTCCTCCCACTTCCTACAGACAAAGCGGGTGGCCATGGGTATCCGCATGGGCCCAAGCTATG
This sequence comes from Rhincodon typus, assembly GCF_021869965.1. Lineage (NCBI taxonomy): Eukaryota > Metazoa > Chordata > Chondrichthyes > Orectolobiformes > Rhincodontidae > Rhincodon > Rhincodon typus. Next base: position 57,421,668 of record NC_063340.1, read on the forward strand.
CCTGCCTCTTTGTAGGTTACGTGGAACAATCCCTCTTCCGTACCTACACTGGCCCTAAACCCCACCTCTTCCTCCGTTACATTGATGACTGTATCGGCACCACCTCGTGCTCCCACGAGGAGCTTGAACAGTTCATCCACTTCACCAACACCTTCCACCCCAACCTTAAGTTCACCTGGACCATCTCTAATACTTCTCTCTCCTTCCTGGACCTCTCTGTCTCCATCTCCGGCAACCACCTAGAAACCGATATCCATTTCAAGGCACCGACTCCCACAGCTACCTAGAATACACCTCCTCCCACCCACCTTCCTGCAAAAATGCCATCCCCTATTCCCAATTCCTTCACCTCCGCCACATCTGCTCCCAGGATGAGGCATTCCACTCCCGTACATCTCAGATGTCCTCGTTTTTCAAGGACCGCAACCTCCCCCCCTCATTGGTCGAGAACGCCCTCAACCGTGTCTCCCACATTTCCCGCAACTCATCCCTCACACCCCCTCCCCGCAATAACAACCAAAACAGAATCCCCCTCGTCCTCACGTACCACCCCACCAACCTCCGGATCCAATGCATCGTCCTCCGACACTTCCGCCATCTGCAATCCGACCCCACCACCAAAGACATTTTTCCCTCCCCACCCTTATCTGCTTTCTGGAGGGACCACTCTCTCTGTGACTCCCTTGTCCACTCCACACTCCCCTCCAGCCCCACCACACCAGGCACTTTTCCCTGCGACCACAGGAAGTGCTACACCTGCCCCTACACCTCACCCCTTAACCCCATCCCTGGCCCAAAGAAGACTTTCCACATCAAGCAGATGTTCACCTGCACATCTGCTAATGTGGTATACTGCATCCACTGTTCCCGTTGTGGCCTCCTCTACATCATGGAAACCAAGCGGAGGCTTGGAGACCGCTTTGCAGAACACCTACATTCGGTTCGCACTAAACAACTGCACCTCCCAGTCACGAACCATTTCAACTCCCCCTCCCATTCCTCAGATGACATGTCCATCCTGGGCCTCCTGCAGTGCCACAATGATGCTACCCAAAGGTTGCAGGAACAGCAACACATATTCTGCTTGGGAACCCTGCAGCCCAATGGTATCAATGTGGACTTCACAAGCTGCAAAATCTCCCCTCCCCCTATCACATCCCAAAACCAGCCCAGCTCTTCCCCGCCTCCCTAACCTGTTCTTCCTCCCACCTATCCCCTCCTCCCACCTCAAGCCCCAACCCCATCTCCTACCTCCTAACCTCATCCTGCCCCCTTGACCTGTCCGTCCTCCCTGGACTGACCTATCTCCTCCCTACCTCCCCACCTACACTCACCTTTACTGGCTCCATCCCCACCACTTTGACCTGTCTGTCTCCTCTCCACCTATCTTCTCCTCTATCCATCTTCTATCCGCCTCCCCCTCCCTATTTATTTCAGAACCCTCTTCCCCTGCCCCATTTCTGAAGAAGGGCCTAGGCCTGAAACGTCAGCCTTCCTGCTCCTCTGATGCTGCTTGGCCTGCTGTGTTCATCCAGCTCTACACCTTGTTATCTCAGATTCTCCAGCATCTGCAGTTCCTACTATCTCTGAAACTTTGTCTTTTGTTTTTGTTAAAGAGACAGTGGGCTTCTAGCTGATGGGTCTTGAACCTTTGAGTGGAAAGAATAAAAATCTGCCTCCTGGCTATGTAAGTTGGAGATGTGCACTTACAAAAACTGATTGTATTTGGTTGCCCAAATGATTTATGATCTAGGGCAGTCTAATCTTCAATGAAGATCCTTTCTCAGCAGTTACTGGTGCTTACTACTCTGCTACCACCATGATGTGGTAAGGCCTGATAGCTGATGATCTGCAAATATTATGCTGTGGTACTCATATTATCTCTTGTAACATGAAATGAGACATGGGTCACATAAAACTGAACAATTCAATGAACTTTAATTGCAGCTCCTAATATTTATATATGTACATCACAACCACAGGTATTTGCATGTCTGTTTCAAGTGAAGAAATTCAGATGTACTGCAGCATATTTCACTCATCATGCAATATTCCAAGAGGTCAAAGCTCAGTGAGATGAAAACTAAGGGCTTTATACCATGAGGTCACATGCCATGATTTGGTGATGACATCATGAGCATGTCCGTTAAAGGTATATTTCATATCTGCTACAAGGAATAACATAACATCCTCAACATTATTTTAAACAGCAGGGGAGGGGGGTGGGATTAATCCCCCATATTCCAGTCCTATTTATCCTTCAGTCAATATGATAATAAACAGATGTTTTATCATTTATTATCAGGTTATTATCATTTGGTTGTTGTGGGAGTTAGTTGGACAGAGATCGGCTGTTGTATTTCCTACATTACAACATTGACTACATTGGTTACAAAGTGCTTTGAGATATTCAGTGGTCATAAAAAGCACTGTAAAAATACATCTTTCCTTTATTATTTTAACCAAATTTTGGCAAATGGGTAGTATGAATCAGCTCAGTCATGCCCAAGTCAATCACCCAGCCTTTGGTCTGAATTCAATTCAGACTGTGCTCTGTGCAGTTTTGGAAAGGTCAGACTATCACATTTCCATCATGCCTTCAAAAAGGTGACCAATTGTTTGTATTTCACCAGGGCCATGTCTAACTGGAGGATAACCTTCCTACATTTTATTCAATTCCCCTTGCAATAATCAATAACATTCTATTAACTTTCCTAATTATTTGCTTTACCGGCAAACTAACTTCTTGAGAATCCCACACGAGGGCACCCAGATAAGTTACAGTGCTAAACTATGGCTGCACAATGAAGGTTCATGTATCACTGTGTGTGAAGGGAGCAGCAGTGGGAACATAGCTGAGAGTAGTGAAAAGTAGTACTTTTCAAAAAAAAGCAGTGCCAGCTTTTACTTGTAACAACAGCCACGAATGTAGATCAGTTTAAATTGTGCGAACCTTTATAAGGTATTAAACATAAATATTCAATATTCATTTTATCCACTTGGATGAAAATGGACAAGATTGCCATTTCTGGGGAGTGGGGCATGCAAACTTTAAATTTTAGGTACAGTCAAACAATTGTCTGAAAGAAATACATTTTTAACCATTTTTCTCCTGAACCTGAATTTGGCATTTTACATTAAATATCTGTATATTCATACACATAAATGTCAACAATTATACACTAACATCTATGGGATGTACACAATACCCATCAGATGTAGTGCCTCACGCTGTGTGTGCAGAATGATTTTCAATTCCCCATCCTTAGCACAAGCAAAACCCTCTTTTCATCTTTATACTGTTGGTGCTGAAGTTGTCAGCTGACAGTTCTCAAAATTAATTCTGTACCAGCGCTGTTCTCTTAATAAGATTAACTTGAGTCCAAACTTTTAAGACTGATTTAATGTAGTTCATGCACATTATACACATTACTTAAATGATTGAATTCCTGTTTAAATCCTTTTGCTACATTTGATGTAGTTTATAATGAAAGAAACCCGCATATATGCACTCAATATGCAGTAAGTATAAATCATTTGACGCCACAACATCCATTAATATTTCTACTGACAACGTCTATTAAAACAAAACTTCCATTTATACCGATAACTTATAAAGTGCAGCATTCTAAAAATTAAAATATACTGAAACTGGGTACCGCAATAGCTCAGTGAATGTATTTATCGCCCTGGGTACTGCAACAGCTCAGTGAATGTATTTATCGCTAGGTGCTGTACAGAACATGAAGAACTCAAGTTAAATCCCTGGACAGTTATCTGATCTGAGCAAAGCTGGAGCTGAGAATGTTAAAACCCACATTCAATGTACAGGGCTTGGGAAAAGTGGAGATTATCTAGCAAAAAAAATTAACATCCTTCTTTCTGCTCATTCTCAGGTGATGGTTACTGAACGATTTCTACTGAAAGTGCAATTGTGTAGACGTGAGGTAACAGTGCTCACTCTGCCATGATATTCACCTGCCTACATTTCAGTCACTTGTCAATATCACTATATTGATTCACGAGTGATACTTGACTGAGGTACCAAAGAACTATTATCATCTACAGAAATCTGATTGGGGAAGTGAGCTGAAGGGAAATAAGGCAAAGTTATGGGAAGAATCTTATTCAGGAGTCTGAGCGACATGGATGAGTAGAGATTTGTGGCAGAATCAGATGACAAGTCTAGTGAGACCAATCTCAACATAATGAGCATCTCACTTAATCTTCTATATTTTCGACAAGTGGCATGGCAAGATTCTCACTGTAAAGTGGTGATTGCCAATGAATGGAGATTAATGTGTGTTAACTGCCTTGCCTTGCTAACAACTCAGTAACATTCAGCTTTTGGAGAAAACTCAACATGTCAACCAGAGCAGGCATGTGACAGATTCAGCTCGCTGCTTGTTCTAAAGGACCTCCATGTTACATACTTCAAAACTGTGTCTCAGGGCAAGATCTACAGGCACCCTGTCACACACACCCCTCATTCACAGACATTGGCATTTTTATTTTATTCAATCGTGGAATGAGGGTGTCACTGGCTAGGCAGCATTTATTGCCCATCCCTAATTGCCCAGAGGGCAGTTAAGAGTCAACCACATTGCTGTGGGTCTGGAGTCATATGTAGGCCAGAGTGGATGGCATTGACCCTCCCTAAAGGAAATTAGAGAGCCAGGTCATGTAGCATTTACAAACCCTTCCTGACCATCATGGCATCTCTTCGATACACTGGCAGGGCACATTGGATTTACAGACTTGTACTGCATGGCACATGAGTAACTGCCACTGAAAAGCTGCAGCAGGGAAATTATGCACACCTGGATAGGTCCCCAGATCAAGATTTGGACCAGGCTGCATCTCAGGTCAGCTTGCCCTCTCTCATTGTGCTCACTCACTTAGCATGTATTATCTATGCCTTACTGTGTCAATTAGTGCTGTCACACAACTAGGCAGCCTACCTTGCCAGACAGCAACCCCTCAATCTATGGGACAGACACCTTGCTGCAGAGCAGAGTGCTATTTCAATCTCACACATTCACTATGTGCCAGCAGCTACCACAACAAACACTCTGCACATGGAGCAAGCAGGCAGCCATGTTTCAAACTCTTAGGGGAGTAGTCCTCATCAAAGGCCATGGAGTCACCCGTCAGTCAGGGGGTCCAGGCAGTTTAAGTCATGGATAGACTCCAATGCTAGTCTCAGGGATTGGGTATGCTCAGGAATCCAGTCAGAGTGTTCTCCATTGGGGGTCTGTGCCTCTACACTCCAGGGAGCAGGTCACAGTCAATCCGGTAGCTCCACAGTGGCTAGTCCAAGGGGTAAGGCTAACGCAGTCAGGGACACATACTAGACAGGGGTCTGGCACTTCTGGTCCAGGGCTATCAGATAATGTTACTAAAGGGGATGGGTCACAGTCTGTCTGTAAGGTCCGTTCCCAGAAACTAAAGGGAAGAAAGGGAGTGACCGCCCTGGAAAGGTGCCACGGCAAGATATTTTTCAGGCCTCTGGGCTAGTGGGGGAAGCAGGTGTGACAGTCTCTATAAAGGGGGAAGAAGGTAAAGCATGGATAGGAAAGGGTTCTTGTAGGAGTGTTTTCATCCAGTCAGGGGCACCCTAGTTTCAAGGAGAGGGCAGTGTATGGCCACACATAGTCACCTCATATATCAGCAGCTTGGGAAAGAAAGCTGGGCAGGTGGAGGCTCGTGTTGGGTGGGAAGCTGGAGAGATGTCAAGCTTAAAGGGTTTATGGTCAGGGTTACAAGGAAGGGAATTTGGATATTTGAGGGTTGACTGACACGTGGAGGGGGAGGCTGTAAACCACAGGCAGAGAAGCACTGACTGTCACCTTCCAAAGTGCGGAAAATGGGAAGCCCGCAATGGGAATGAAAATGGCTGCAGCCACACACAGAGTGGGTATACCTGTAAGGGAGGGGGCTGCAGCACCCAGCAATGTGAGGGCCCCTAAAGGAAAAGAACACTATACACAGACTCATGCACTGCACGGGACACAGACTAGCAGGGTCCCTAAACATTGGCCATCCTAATGTATTGACCTCCTGTTTGTGATGCAGTTCCCTGCCCCAGATGTCGCTGACCAACTCATTCACATCAACACATTAGGATATAGAGGCTAGGAAAGAACAGAAATGTTGTAGGTCAAGGGCCAAAGGTATCAGTGGGACCCAATGCCCTGTATTCACCTTGTTTCCCTTGCTTCCAGATGCTGCAACTGGCTCTCAACACAGGCATCAATCCCTGGTACACTCTGTGGCCATGAGAGATACTTCATAATGGCACAACAATATTCAGTGCTACACAGAGATGAATCACCAGTTGTAAGGCGAAAGCAGTCACATTTGTAAAACAAAACTGCAAAATAATGTACAGTGCATTGTTTACTCATGGCACCAAATTGTTCTCAAGAGATTTCCTTCTTCCTCTCCCTTCCCACTATATCTTAGTATGCTCCCTCATTTCACACCTGTGATGAATGGAGCCACCTTGGTAATGGAGCCCATTGGGCCTGGAGGCTTATTCAGGCGACCCTGGGGTTGTTTGTGTCTGGACCATCCAGACATAATCAGTGTCTTCCTGCCAAATACAAGTTGAGGGTACCATGAAAGGCCTTCCCTCTCAATTCCACCAGAGGCATAATGACCCTCAGGTTAAACTCACCACCACTTGTCTCTCTCTAATGAGACAGCAGCCTTGGGACTATAACAACTTTCACTTTCAAGCATATTTCACACAAATGCTCTGTCAAACAGAAAAAAAGGACTTTGGTAGGTTTTAATTATGTGAATGACTACACAAGTACAAGTCCATAATTTATCCAGTAGATACTGAGGTTAGTTTTCACTTTCTGTCTACCTTTAAACTCACCTTGCGCTGATTCAGAAACATCTGGCTGCTGGCTCTTGATCTGTTACTGTTCACAGTCACTTCTCCTGCTTCAGCATTGTTCATCCAGTGTTGGACATAGCCCTCCTCAGTACTCTTCTCCTGCAGGATTTCTGCTGTATCTGAAGCTGTAAGCTGTGTAATGTCTAACCAGAGATCTCTCCTGCTCTTAGCAGATGACATTGGCATATCAAAAAGACTAGGAAATTATCAACGTGCCTGATCCCATCTGGAATACTCCTATCATTGCCAGGAAATCCTGGAGTAAGACTTAGAAACGTAGAAAATAGTAGCAGGAGCAGCATTTACCCTTCAAGCCTGCTCCGCCATTCAATATGATAATGCTTGATCGTCCAACTCAGTACCCTGCTCCCTCTTTTAGCACTAAGAACTAGATATAACTCCTTGTTGGAAACATTCAAATGTTTTGGCCTCAACTGCTTTCATTTGCAGAATTTCACAGGATCACCACGGTCTGAATGAAAAGATTTCGCCTCATCTCAGATCTAAATGGCCTACCCTATATCCTTAGACTGTGACCCCAGTTCAAGATGCCCATTCATCAAATATTTAGCATGGCCAACTTCCTAACCTGCGGCTCTTTGGACCATGGGAGGAAACCAGAGCATCCACTGAAAACCCACACAGACACAGGGAGAACATATAAACTCTCAACAGTCACCCAAGGCAGGAATTGAACTCAGATCCCTGGAGACGTGAGACAGCATTGCAATCCACTGAGCCAAATGCAACCAAGTCATGTGAGAGTTGGCTCAAAAGTTAGCTCATGCTAGTGTGGTAGGGCTGGTGGTTTGCTGTTGCCAACATGCTTGGATGAGAAGTTGAAGAGGACAATGCTCATGGAGCATGCAGGGTCCTCGTGGTGAAGATAGATTTGGATGAAGGCCCAGAAAAACAAGCATCCAGCTGCCACTACCAGCTAACTGCTCCGACTTTCATGTTGGGAATTGATATCATCTACTTTCTCGGGAAAAGACGGGAGAATTGGAAGCTACCTAGAAATGAGGCAAGTTTAGTTAATGATGAGATGCGGATGCATGCAATTAAGGTAGTCGTGGCTCATTAGTGAGATTCAGAACTTGCCACTTGAACCCCAAGGGAAAACCGATAGTATATTTCTCGACGTCAAGAATCTGCTTTTCCATTTTTGCTGTATTTTCACAACTTTCTCTCCACTGCCCATGCAACTCAAGGGAGTGAAAAATCCGCCTGACGATGCTACCTTGTCAGCCACAAGACCTTCACAGTCACTTCACACTGTGGCACTTTCACAACTAGCTTTTCTCACCATGTGAGAACAAGCTGAGGAAATGTGAAGAGAATCACTATTCTAAAGGCAGCCTCCAGCAGGCTCTTCATCAAAGTGACATGCAGATTCTGGAAAGAAAAGTTTGCTATCTTTTGAATTCAATGGATTAGGAAGCAATGATTACATTTTACTATAAAAAAACACCACCTTCTAGTTTCAAACAATTATAATAAGGTCTTAAACAGCAGAGTGAGATGGATACCAGTCATAAACATTAAAATATTGTTATCTGGATTCAAGGAGAAAATATTATAAATATATGCTTTGATCAGACTGACAAGGAGGAAGGCAGAAATCATGACGCAGAATCAGACATTGAGAAATAGTACAGGAACAAACTAGGACAAAGCTGTAGGCAGACTGGAAGAAATGGATAGAGGAGCAAAACAAAAGACACAAGCATGAGTATACTCATCCAAACATATCAGACTCAGGTAGATAGGCTCAAGAAAAAGTCTTGTATAAGTAAAACATAACCTAGAGAGAGACAAAGATTGTCAAGGAGGTTGTACAATTATTAGACTGTAATCATTGAAATATGCAGCACAAAAATTCTCTCACTTACCCGCACACATACTATTCAATTCTTTAAACAGTAACATTACCTTCACAAAGATTTATTTTATTTTATTGCATAGGTAAACACTCACATTTTACAACAGGTAGCTTTACTCTCCCAATGAGAGTAACATTTTAAAATAAGTACATTTATTTGCAAATTTCAAGTATCACTTTTATACTGACTCAAACTTGTCTACATTCTCAAGGATCATTCACTCATTAAAAGCATATCAATGACAAAAAGTACAGCATATCATTACCATTAATACTTGTGCAGGATGATTATTTTCACAGTGTACAGTACCCACTTTTTATTGCAGCACATTAACTACAAACAGAAGTAATAGAACAAAAGAAAAACATTTCCGCAGGAATTTTCAACCAGAATTAACTGCAATCTTGAGAATGGCTACAAATCACAACATTTTTGAAAGGCAGTTCAAAGCAGTAATTTAAAATTTGATAAAGATTTTGCTCATTAACATGAACTGTTTCTTACGAGAATGTCTGAAACCCCAGCAAACGGCATGACTGTTAATCTGATTGGATACTGCTGTATGATAATTGCATACGTAAGCTAAAAGAAGGATATATTTCTACCACGTTCTTTGTTTAAAGTATAATTTAAGTATACAGATTCATTTCTGGGGAAGTGAAAGAATCCTTCCCGATCACCCTAATAGTTTCTGCTTTTCTAATCTTTTTGGACTTTACGCTTTGGCAACAAATGGTTTTTTGGCAATGTGGTGCCAAATACTTATGACAGAAACAAATCATTTTAAGGCATACTGAATCGAAGTGAAGCTAGAGTATAAAACAAAACCACAGGCTGAGATTAGGATAAAATTCAACCCATCTAACTTGTTTCTTTCACATACCATCTACCTGAATACAAACAATTCCTGACATATGTAACCAATTGAGTCAAATTGTGAAATACCTCTTTCCATTTCCCTCCCAAAAAGTTAATGAGGCAAAACCTCAGCATACTTATTTAAACTTACAACCCAAATCTCTTATGAGAAGGTTTGTTTAGCATTAAATACTTTGGCTAGAGTCTGTTTTAAATACACAAACTTTCAGAAGAAAACACTTCATCTCTAGACCCACTTTTGGTTTGTTCACTTTACAGATTTGTTAACATTTCGTGAAAAATTACCGCACGAATTACATTTATGACTCTTGGAAGAACAATGTTCTAATCACATCTCCTGGCACGAGTAGCAGTACATATCAATAAATTAGAGACGTGATTTTGTGACAAATGGATCTGGAAACAAAACTATACCATCCAAACATCTAAAAAGGATTCACAACCACTGCAGTAAATGTGGTTTCCAGAGGCCTGTTAGTAATTACAATTACAAATTAGCCAAAAATTACTGAATAAAGTCATCCACAAATTTTAATAAGGACATACAAGGCCAAATTCCCAAAGTGGCTTGGACTCCCAAGATACGTCCCCTTGAGATCAGGATGGATGGCAAATTTGCTCTCTTCCTGTCATCATCCAAATCCCATTCCCCCTTCCCTCCACCCCACCCAATCCAAACCCATCAATGACACTGGAATTTAAAGCAATCATTTGGTTAGAATACAAGAATCCTGTGGCTCCCCCACCAAACCCAGACGAAAGCTTGTTTCCAGCCCTCTCCAAATCCATGTATTTTGACTCCTACTCAGTATCAAATCCATATTACCTCAATCTTAGGAATTCACTGGATCTGAATCACTGTTAAGAACGAAGACAAGTCCCCCACTCAATTACCCCAGTGTTTGTAACTGTAATTAATAAAATTCATGTGGCAACAAAACATGTCACAGCTTCTTTTAATGAAGAACACAGATTAGCTGTCAGACTGATGCACTCCAGACGAACTCATTAGAATGAGCAGCCTGTCTGAAAACAACACTGCTGAACAGTTATGTCGAAAAAAAAATCCCTGGTACCTGATAATTTCATGACACAGAATTATGCAAAGAAAATTTCAATAGCTCTGGTTTGATGAAATTGGAACAATTTAAATGATTTCTTTCTTGCTTTGAAGAAAAATGGTCAATACAGGACATCTGACAGCAATGTCAAAGTCAGAGATTTCATGCAACTGAAATTAAACAGATCTGAGGAATTCACTCAGATTTACTATATAAGTCAGTTACTGAGCAAGAGGTAAAACATTAAAATTGTAATTTGCCACTTCATTTCACTTTTTATAACAGCACAAATAAAATCACTATTGTGATCTGCATTTAGTTCATCAAGCTCATTTCAGACCGGTTATCATGAACAAGCTACAAGTTATTAAAATTACATCAAATTCTTCTGTAGCAGTCTTGCTTTATATAACAAGTATAATCTGTCAGTTTACCAGTCCTAAATTCAACTTCAATGCAAAATCTTTTTTGCCTATAAAATCAAATTATAGTGGCGTGCTGTGCAAATTCGACAGCCCATTTGTAGCTTCCTTTCTTTCTTTCTGTTTAGTTGTTATCAGATCACAGGATGGAAGAATGGAAAGTTCTTCTACATTATCTTCGGCTGCATTGTTACTCACGAGGCCATTACTCGATGCCTCTGGAGGATTGTTACGCATCTCTATGGAATCTTCTGCATCTCGGCCGTTGTCATTTTGAGAAATGCAGCACATTTTACTTTCACATTCCTTTCGGATACAGGGAAAATTGCACATTAGGGCTGAACCAGGTACTGTATCAACAAACTCTACCTGAATGGTGACGGAGTGAATTCCTGCATTATGGAAGATTTCACGTATTTGTACTGCTGCTGTTTTGTAGGTGGAAAGATCCAGGCATTTCACATGAAGTGAAGCAATATTCCTACCTCCAGCCAACTCCCATACATGGAGTTCATGAATCCCATACACTCCATCAACTGTACACAATTTTTCATCTGTAAGGCATGGAAAATGCGATTTTAGAATTTGTTTAATTTGTTAAAAAAAGCATATTTTTTAAAATAAGGTCATTTTAACTCTACACTTCTGAATGTAATATTTAAATGTAAATTTACTGTCTCCCAGTCTGGCAACGCTTGCTTTGTAATTGGCCTGGTAGCTATAATACTAGAATCCTGCATATCGAACAGAGAAAGAAGCAATCTTCAGTTTTAATATTCATAATACTGCATTTGTCATTGGACCAATTTGCTCAAAAGAAAGTCCGAGTTGCTTAGAGAAATGGATAACTGGTGAGACATCTCTTGTTAGGGCCACATCATTAACAGTTGTGGAAAAGCTCAAAGTCCTGATGGTAAAAGCATTTACAAGTTGAAAGGAGAACCTGAAACAAACATGCAGAAATTAGCTTGTGGGATCCTGTATTTCAAAAAGATCAGTTATTATAAGCATATTAGTTTTGCAGCATTCACACATTTAGTGAGACCACAAAAACCTTGTCATCACAAGCTTGAACTAAGAACAAAACCAGAGCATTTCCTGAAATGATTTCTGATTATCCTAGACCGATGACTGAAATATTAATCTGCATTAATCCTGGTGTGTTCAGAACTAGTTATGAGATCTTGTTTTCAATTGTCTGGGGCAGGGAGGTACATGGCACCCAGAGGCCATGTATTAGGATGGCCCAGACTTCAGGGACCTATATTGTCAACTCCCCACCATCCCCAGCCTGCAGACCTGATCCTGAAAAAATAATTTGCCAATCTCCTTCCTGCAGCATCAGCCCCCTCCTACCCCACCAATCACACTCCCATACTTTCTGTGGACGGACTCCACCATGCCCCTCACTTGAGAAACCTGACCAGACAGTCTGGACGAGAGGTGCCCAGAACTCTGACTGATATCTGTACATCTCCCCGTCAGATCGATCCCCTGAAGTGGCCACTATGGAGCCAACAGATGGACCATGACCCAGCTCAGACAGCAGAGACACGGATATCCCTTCCACCCCGCCGCGACCCAGAACACCTCGAACAGACACCCAACCACGGCCAATGCACTGGACTAGTATTGGAGGCTGCCCCTAACTTACTGCACCACCAGCACCACCTGACTGACGGGTACCTCCATGGAGTTCAGTAAGGACCTACACTCCCACCCACATTGGTCAGTGTCTAATAAATGGCCTTTGCTTCTGGAAGCCTTGCAGTACAGCAAGATGTAGCCTTCCAACTGAGGACTGCTTTGCAGCAAGGCAAGCTGCTTGGTCATGTGACTGTGGTAACTGACACAGCATGGAAAGGCAAGGCAAAGCATGGATGGTGCAGGCATGCAGGTTGGTGAGTGAGTACAAAATGAGCAAGACAGCAAGCAAGCCAGCTGAGATACGGCCTGGTCCAATTTGCGAGCTCGGTGCCTGTCCATGTGTACAGTGTCTCTGCCGCAGCCTTTCAATGTTGGCTCCTTATGCACACTGCAATGCATCTGTGTTTTCTGTGTGCCCTACCAGACTATTGGAGAGGTGCCATCATGGTAGGGACATAGCAAATGCTGGATGCTAATGTGGGTGGATAAAGGCGTGTGTGGGGCTGCTGCCCATTGATCACACCCTGAGATGCTCTTTGTTCCTAAGCAACATGGAGAACATTCAAAGCAAGCACCAAGCTGAAGTTGCCAGTTGCCTGTTCTGACTTCAATGTCAAGATTTCTTGACACCTAGTCCTATTGGCGAGTTTGGTAAAACAGAAAGCTGGATATTAATGAGTGAGGCAATGAGTACTCGTTATGAGCAACAGTGAGTCAAAAGCATAAAAGATGAAGTGAGATTCTCTCGATATTGAGATAGGCCCCACCAGAAGTCTCGCATTCCATAGCCCATGGCACTCAATACCCTATAAGGTTCCACCCAACAACTCAGAAGTATAATAAGGACAATGCACAGCTCATCTTCCAATAGGACAGTGCTCGTGTAAGGAAATGCTTGCACTTCACATTACTGATGTTACCAACAAGTGATTAAAGTGTAACTTGAATCTAAGCAATAAATATAGAGGTTTACAGTTAATAAAGTATAGACAGACAATGGTTGATAAAGCCTGTTCTTCAAAGATGTTTGTAGAAGTTAAGTCAGAAAGTCTTGGTTGAGGGAAGTAGTTTTGGAGTAAGCAAGGACAACTACTTACATGAATACAATGTCTTCAAAGGACTGTGGAAAGAGTCATCAAGTCTTTTTCTGTGACATGAACCTCTGATGTAGGAAAAATATGATGCATAAAGAAGCAAAAGAGTCCTTAATCCAAGTCAAGTTGTTCCGTCATCAAAGAAAGCAATGAAGTCTCCAATTATGAAGAGGAGTCATACTGGACTTAAAACATTAACTCTGATTCACTCTCCACATATGCAGTCAGACATCTGAGTTTATCCAGTGCTTTCTGGTTTTATTTTGGATCTCCAGAATCTGCAGTATTCAGAATTTACGATGCTTATAAAGTCTGTTTCATACATCACAGTACAAAGTATTTCATTCTTGCTCAGTATGTGTTAGAGATAAAAAAAAAGGTTGAATGCTAATTCTTTTCTATGGTATTTCATTATCCCTTCATTCAGACTGTTTTCTAATACTTTACCTACAATAAATATTAGGGTAATTGGCCCATAATTTCCTGAGTGATTCCTATGTCTCTTTGTAAAAACTTCGTAAAGATTGCTGCCCAATCTTGAGGTGCTATTCTTATTATTTATAATTCTCTAAAGATTGCAGCCAATGAGGTTGGATTTTTTTTGAGAGTTAAGTAGTGAAAAGACCAAGGAAGTGGAACAGAATATTGGACATATAAATGGCATCAGATTCAATATCAACACTTTCATGCCCATAGTGAAGCTGAAAATTCTTGGATCCTTCAACACACATGAACACAGAGAACAAGCTTTTATATTTGCCAGATGTTAAATATGTACATCACAAGGCTGCTATAGGAAAGATATTGTTAAACTTGAAAGGGTTCAGAAAAGATTTAAAAGGATCTTACCAGGGTTGAAGGATGTGAGCTATAGGGAGAGGCTGAATAGCATGGGGTTACTTTCCCTGGAGCGTCAGTGACTGAGGGGTGAATTTAAAGAAGTTTATAAAATCATGAGGAGCATAGATAGGGTGAATAGCCAAGGTCTTTTCCCCAGGGTATGGAGTCCAAAACTAGAGGGAATAGGTTTAAAGTGAGAGAGAAAGATTTAAAAGAGACCTGAGGGGCAACGTTTTCACACAGAAGGTGGTGTATGTATGCAGTGAGCTGCCAGAGGAAGTGGTGGAGGCTGGTACAATTACAACATTTAGAAGGCATCTGGTTGGGTATATGAATGAGAATGGTTTAGAGGGATATGGGCCAAATGATGGCAAATGGGACTAGATTAATGTAGGCTACCTGGTCAGCATAGACGAGTTGGACCGAAGAGTCTGTTTCCATGCTGTACATCTCTATGACTCTAAGCAAATTACAATTTAAAATTTCTTCACTAATGCTTCTACAGCACCTTATAATACTGAAGTGCTCAAGGCACAATACAATGAACAAACTTCAAATTATGGGAGCATATTATACAGGCAAACATAGCAGCTATTTACCTTTGCATCAGCTCAAGGGTAAATTTTAACTCAAAATTTACTGGGGTGGTGTGATGGCGCAGTGGTTAGCACTGCTGCCTCACAGCGCTAGGGGCCTGGGTTTGATTCCACCTTTGGGTGACTGCGTGGAGTTTGCACATTCTCATTATGTCTGCGTGGGTTTCCTCTGGGTGCTCTGGTTTCCTCCCACAGTCCAAAAATGTGCAGGCTAGGTGGATTGGCTACGCTAAATTGCCCGTAGTGTCCAGGGATGTGTAGATTAAGTGGGTTACAGGGAAAGGGTGGGGGAATGGGTCTGGATGCCATGCTCTGAGGGTCGGTGTGGGCTTGTTGGGCTGAAGGGCCTGTTTCCACACTGTAGGGATTCTATGATTCTATCTCACAAACAGCAATAAAATGAAGATTTACTTCATCTCTATTTGAGGGAATGATCTTGGTCAGCTTAAGAGGTGAACTGCGTGCTCCTCTTTGAATTGTGCAGCATGATCAAGGAAAACAAACAAATCAATGGGAACTATCTCATCCAACAAGACAGAATTTCTTGATGCTTAGTTTGGTTGGCACATTTGGTAAGTCAAGAAGCTGAATGTTAATGAGGCAAATCAGCTATTAACAAGGTGTTTTTTACAAGCAATAATTCCCCTTTCGCTGGCAACTCCCCATGGCCTACTGAGAAACTCACCTCAACACTTATCAAACATATAAAAGATGGAGTGAGATACTCATGATGTCAAGATGGACTTGATCTGACTTCTCATGCAACTCCGCCACAAATCTAACCATAGGCCACATTGCCATAGAGACCAAAACTGGACAAAGTACTCCAGACTTGGTCTCACCAACAGCCTGCACAATTGCACTGAATCTTCCTTATTTTTCTATTCAATTTCCCTTGCAATAAACAACAATATTTCATCTGCCTTTCTATTCACTTGCTGTACCTACTCACTAACTCTTTGTGACTCTTGTACCGGAACACTCAGTCCCCTCAGTGCCACAGAGTTCTACAATCTTTCTCCACTTAAATAACATGCTGCTTTTCTATTCTTCCTGAAGTGAACATGGTCACACTTTCCTTAATGATACTCCTTCTGCTAAACTTTTGGCCATTCATTTAAGTTATCTTTATCCCTTGGCAGACTCTCTACCTTCTCTTAACAGCTTACTTTTATACTGGCCTTGGTGTTATTGGAAAATTTAGCAACAATACATTCAGTACCCCTTACCCAAGTCACTGCTATTGCCAATAATTGAGACCACAGCTCTAACCTCTCGGTACTGCACCCATACCAGCTTGCCAAACTGAGAAAGACCCATTTATCACAAGAACATAGTTTCAATCTGCTATTCTGTATCAGTAATCAAAAGCTCAACACATGCAGGAGGCAACAGTTAAGTAATGTGCCTGTTTAACAGATAGTGTTAGCTACAGTGTTGAGATCTGAACTGGCAGTGCTGATGTCAAATCAGTACTATAGATCAACCAATGTTCTAATTTGCAGATCCTGTATACATCAACTATTACTGCAGATGTCTGAGGGACCAGGCAGCACACCTCACTGTTACGTCTAACTATCTTCAGCATGACTTCTCTGTCACTTCAGCAAAGCTGAATGCATGAGCCTCCTATGCTCTTTGAGTTGCTATACCTCTATTTTTTCCTTATTCAGTACATCAAGCACTGGTAACTGCACCCATGCTTTAGGCAGAAAACTAACGGTACTCACTGTCCTTCTGTTATGACTCTAAACAGGTCAAAACTGTCAAAATTGTGTTATAAAGCAGAGGTTGACCCCCCTCTGATGACTAAAACCGAAGCACACAGAGAGGCTCACCTCACCAAACAATCTATTAAAAGAAGTGTGAAAAGTAGTATAGCCTGACTCTCACCTCCAATCTGTTATAAAGGAGTAGTTAAATGAAATAAATTCCTGACACTCACTGCATAATCAAAAAGTAACAATTTATTTATCTAACTCTAACAGTGAACAAGTTAACTGAACTATTACCAAAGCAAAAGATTCCCCTCTAACTATTAACTATTCCCAAATAAAACAAGCTTCTAATGGTATGCTGTTCCAATCAATACAAGTCCCACTAATGTAAACCAAAATAATAAAACAGCGGCTACAATAAAATATAATAGAATTTAGTCTCTCAAAACTACAGCCAGGTTATGTCTTCTGGAATGTTCTGTGTCTTCTCTGTTGATCTCCTGTCAGGAACGCCTTCTCTGTCAAATTCTACTATCAGGAATATTAATGGGGCGGCACAGTGGTTAGCACTGCTGCCTCACAGCACCAGGGATCCAGGTTCGATTCCAGCCTCAGGCGACTATCTGTGTGGAGTTTGCACATTCTCCCCATGTCTGTGTGGGTTTCCTCCAGGTGCTCTGGTTTCCTCCCACAGTCCAAAGATGTGCAGGTTAGGTGGATTGGCCATGCTAAATTGCCCATAGTGTTCAGGAAGGTGTAGATTAGGTGGGTTATAGGGGGATGGGTCTGGGTGGGATGCTCTGAGGTTCAGTGTGGACTTGTTGGGCTGAAGGGCCTGTTTCCACACTGTAGGGATTCTATGATTCTAACTAAGAATGCAGTGGTACCTTTATTTAGATGATGCTTTCTCTAAGAGCTGAGAGAGCTGATCTCTTAGCAGATTGCAGTTTGCTCTTTGCTGATTTTGCAACTGTTCCCGTCTTTTATATCCTTGATGACATATTAATTTCTTACAACAGGATTGGTCCTATGTTGTCAAAACGATCAGATTAAAATTTAATTGGTTTTTAGTATCTAACTGCCTGGTTTAAATTAATTGGCTAAAATCAGAACTGGTTGTCTTGATAACAAAACAAAACTGCGGCTTAGCTTGCTAACCATGCAGCCTGTTGATACAAATGTTACAATTCAGATGCTCTGTGCACCTACAAACACACAAGCTGCCCACAGATTTTTTTTAATCTACAACCCTAGAAAAAGCACATCATTTTTTAAAGGGACCACACACTGCTTTCCAACCCCCTCCATCATTTTATAAACATCAATATTTTACAAACACCAAATTCTAACGTCCTGCCTTCCAATCCACAAGTACGCTACCCAAGTTCACAACACTTGCATGAGTCTTCATTGTCCTGACTGAATAAATAAGGCCCCTGGTTCAATTGTCTGTTTTTCCAACTGTTTTGCAAGCAGCTTTTCCTATCTATTTTTGAAAAGTTGGATTATTCAAATCACTGATAATCTGGTTCATCTTTCGCCCAGCATTGTTTATTCATATCTATATCGGCAGAATGCCCAACAGGCAATTAACTCACACAGAGTGAAACGCATCAATAATAATAGTAGAAGCAATTTCAAGCAAGAAGAAATTACTGTTAAAACATTTCAACTATTCTTAACAAGAACACGCCAATATTTGTGCATTTCTATTGTTTTGTGGGCACAGGCTGCTGTGACAAAACATCAGGCAAATTTTCAGCTGGATCGAATGAGCTTCTTATTGCAAGTAAATTGGCACAGAAGGCAGGAGTCGATTTAAGTCATCGAAGCACGGGACTCAAAAGAACATATGTCCTTGTGGACTGATTTTAATGGTTACTTTAGGACAATAAAGTGAAGGCTGGAACTGTGTGTCAGCTGCAGCATACCCACTATTGCCAGAGGTTGAGAACATGTTGAATATGTAACCTGCTGTCTTGGAAATTAATTAATGTATTTAGTGTCATGTGTATTTGTTACAAATACAGTTAAAAGTGTTGTATAGTGTCGCTGCTCTCCGGCGCCATCTTAAAACACAGAAATAAACCAAATATAGAGTATAAAGGTAGAAAAATAAGGAAATAAAGTTAAAAGTTGAACATTACAGTCCATCTTAAGTGGTTAGCCATGGGCCTGGAACTGGGCTCATCCACCCAGACCATCACCAGCATGAAGCAGACAACCAGCCATGAGTCCTTTCGCCATGCCGCCACCTAGAACCATGTCGCCAAACTTTGCTGCATCTTTGTACTGCCAACACTGCCGCCATGAGTCCGATCTGAGCCGACCTCGGAAACATGGCTGCTGCTGAAACTGCCAGGTCCCGCACTGCAGGCACTAGGCCCAAACTTGCCTCTTTCCACTATCGCCAGAAACACAATCTCGCCTCCTCTGCCGCCACCGCCACGAGCTCAAACACGATTCCCTTCACTGCCGCTGGTAACAAATCCCTGCCTCCAACCTTGATGCTGTCTGAGCTCTCCACAAGAAACTAAGTGAGGTGAAAGTTGAAACAAAAGTACAGAAAGCAGAAAAGAAATGGAAAATCAGACAGTGCGGACAAACTCCATGCTCCTGGGCCTAAGGAGCCCAAGCGCTGTGCTATTATTCCGCCTCATCTTGATTGGAAAATGGCAAATAGCTGAACTACCTGAAATCTAACTACCTCTATATTTTATCAAATAAAATTAACCCAAGAACATCCACCACTGAATTAACTGTAGTCTTAAAGCAGCTCGCTGTGGATTAAGTGCAATATTCTTTCACTTCTATGAATCGCACGATCTAATTGCTGAGGCTGCTGGGAGGAAGACCTCCTATTTCCCCAATATAAAGCTCCAAAACATTTCATTTGGGAAAGCTCAATCCTGCCTCTAACTGGAAACAGTAGAGTGAAAAGTACAGAAATGGTCCTTCCTTGGCACAATTTCACTCAGTCAGATACAGCAGGAGAATGATTGATGGCAATGACTCAAAAAGAGACAACATTGTAACAGAAAACTTCAGAATAAAGCAGTTCCAAAGGAGAATCACTTGACTCAAAACATTAGCTATTTCTTACTACACATATGATGCCAGGCTTGCTGAATTTTCCTTGGAATCTGTTTAGGTTGGAATAATTATGAATCTAATGTTGAATAATTGTGAATCTGATTGTGAATCCAGTCTTCAGGTGGCCATGTAAAGTAGCTGATCTCAGAGTACTTAATATTGGAACCAAGTGACTGAACAAAGAAGAACGTTCTCTCCTACAGAACTGACATCCCCAACACCCAGGTGTGATGAAAAGCTATTGACCGAAAACATTAACTTCTGTTTCTTTCTCTACTCTGCTGCCTGATCTGCAGGTCATTTGTGGATTTTTTTTGATCATTCCAGATTTCCAGCAAATATTGCTAAAGAGAGACATGAAGTCAATCTAGATAGTCTTTCACACATTAGAAATGAAAAGCAACAGAACCAATAATTTATACTGCAAGAGAGGAGGTGTTGCATCACCATTGTGTCACAGGAACCCCAGAGCACTCAGAATAGATAGTTTCCTAAACAATCTGTTCAGATATGTTATTACATGCTGCTGGAAATTGAACCCAGATCTCCTAGCTCAATAGCGAGGACACTGCCACTGTGCCACCACAGCCCTAAAGCATTCATTGTAGATATTTTTAAACAACCTGTTCAGGTGTGACATGATACCTCTGGAGAAGGTGCGGCTTGAGCCCAGGCCTCCTTGCTTGGAGATAGGGACACTACCACGGCAGCACAAGAGTCTTAAAGCATTCAGTATATCCCTTACCACAAAAGCTGTTGGGTCACAAAGGAATGCCAAACCCTAGCAGGGCATTTCAGAAAAAGCCCCTAAATTTGTGAAGGTAGCACTAAAATATAAGACACTATCAAAGCTAAAGCTTGCATGACATGGTTTATATCATCATCATCCAATAAGTGTGATTTAAGGCAGTAGATGCCCAATGACCAAGAAAACCAATTACTAATCTTCTTATTTAGAGGAAACAAAGGACTGAAATTCAATTTTTAAAAATTTTGCCTAAGTTGTGTTGAGCTCTTTTTGAAGATTTCTCGCTGTAAGGCCTTGCGGGTTTTCTTGCCCAACTAGTCCTCTCAAGGCTACAGGCCAAGTGCTGGAAAATGGGATTAAGGTGCATTGATGTTTGATACCTAACTTAGACATGATAGGCTGAAGGGCCTTTTCTCCATGCTGTAAAATCTCTAAAAAGTCTTACCAAATCACCTCATTAATTATCTACTCCATGACATCTCTCATGTCTGATTTACACACACACACAAGTTTCCAGAACAACTCACCACTCATCAGATATCCTGGAATTCACCGGCATCTCTTGCGCCGAACCCATCTCTAAAAGCCCATGGACAAGCACTGTCGGTCTGGGGCTGCCCTGCATGGTTCCTGACATTTACCCCAGATACAGCAGACAAGGAAAAGTTGGTGCTTCAATTTGAGGGCAGGATCCTGGAGATTGTTCTGGATGGGGTGATGCAGGTGCGGGACTTCCTTTTCCCCAGTGCCAGTAGTGGGGAGGCCATGACACCAGACCACACCAGCCTGCTCCACCCAGGTTGAAGCAGTCTCGGGTGTCTGGATGAATATCCAGCTCTGTAGGTGGAAGGTCCATCATCATCTTTCCAATACCCCCACACTCATTCTATCTCTGTTACTGTACTCACTTCCCACCATGGCTCATTCTCTATATCTTTCCCTCACCCAACCTAGCCCTCAGCACCATGAACCCTGCATGCCCTCTGCACTGCCTACTTACTTGTTCATGACACCTCCTCATCTGCATGAACAGAAATAGCTGTGCCACCGTAATTTTACCTTCCATAGTATCTACCTCTCTCTGTCTCATTCTAGGAGGAAAATAGTCCACAATGGGACAGAAAGAGTCAGGATTGTATTGCCTGTCATTTGGCTCCTCAGCCCTTATGCACAGGGTTTGACCTGATATCAGAGGCTGCCCTGGACTCTCAGTGCTGGGAAAGGCTATCTCCTTTGAAACCAGCTGGCAACGATGACAATTCTTACACAAAATGGCAAGGCACTGGCTGAGGAGGCAAAGCACGGAGAGGGTGTTGCGAATATCCAGGTAGGCTCAGAGTGAGCGAGTGCTACAATAGCAAGTAAACAGCCCAGAGATGCAGCCTGGTCCAGTCCCTGAGCTGGTTCGTGTCCCTGAGCACAGAGTCCATGCTGCAACATTACAATAATCATTGCCAGTGCAACCCGAGTGCAGCACTGAAGTGCAGAAGTGTCCTCCAAGTGAATCAGAGATGTGCCATGAGGGTTCTCAGAGGCTAGCACTGATCGGTCTCTGTACCAATGTATGTGCATATGGAGACTTAATTTAAATTATTATCTTTACTTTCAAACCCCTCCTTGGACTCCCTCCTTGATATCGCTGCAATCTTCTGCAGCTGCACAACCCTGAGTTCACTTAATTCTGGCCTCTTCAGTGTCCCTAATTTTTATCACTCCATATTCAGGTGTTGCTGCCTACAACTCCACTGCTACTCACACCCACACCGAGCTCTGGGATACTTTTCAATTTGTGTATCTTGCTTTCCTCCTTTAAGATACTACCTAAAATCCACTTCATTGACTAAGCTGACTGAATCACCTGACCTAGTATCTCCTTGAGTCTGGCACTAAAGTGCTGCACACATGTTTAACTACTGGAATGTGTGTTATATGACAAGCTTTTGAAATTTCAATAACAATTCGCGTGGACACTAGAAATTTGTAAGGAAAGAAAAACTATTAATTCTCAGATATCTGGAACAGCAAACTGACGGTGAATTTCCTTGTTTATGCTCTTTCCAACAGACCACTGCTAAATGCACTCTTGACAGAGCTTTTAATCCCCATTGGAATTATATATAAACCTCCCCGTGGTATTTCAGGCCCATGCTTTTGCAACTTTCTCAGGCATTCTAGTAATTAGGCCACAAAACATGAGGTATAGTGTAGTCCATTAAAGCGACTGCTGAACTGGAAGATGTTAAATTAATATAAATACAGCTAAGAACGTATCCTCGCAATTTTGAAACAAAATTACTGTGGAATTTGAGGTGATCACTCTGATGATCATCGGAGATAGCAAGAACTGCAGATGCTGGAGTCAGAGACAATGCAGTTGTACATGGAGGAACGCAGCAGGTCAGGCAGCATCAGAGGAGCAGGAAAGTTGACATTTTGGGGCAGGACCCTTCTTCAGAAATGGGGAGGGGGAAGGGAGCTGGGAAATAGAGACAGGAGGGATGGGCTGGGGCAAGGTAGGTGGGATGGTGATGGTTGAATGCAGGTAGGGAGTAGTGGGGATTGGTCAGTGGGATGGGTGGGGCAGATAGATGGGAGAGAAGATGGACAGGTTGTGTCAGGTCAAGGAGGTGGGAAGGAGGATAGGTGGGGCTGGGGAAAAGTAAGTGAGGTGGTGATAGCTTGGATACAGATAGGCGGTAGTGGGGTTTGGTCAGCAGGAAGGGTAGGGCGGATAGGTGGGGATGAAGATGGACAGGTTGTGTCAGGTCAAGGAGGTGGGGATCAGAGGGAGGGTTGGCCAGGGGTGGGGAGATTTTAAAACTGGTGAATTCCATGTTTAGGCCATTGGGTTGTAGGCCCTCGAGGCAGAATAGGAGGTGTTGTTCCTCCAGTTTGCAGGTGGTGTCACTGTGACACTGGAGGAGGCCCAGGATGGACATGTCACCCAGGGAGTGGGAGGGGGAGTTAAAATGGTTGGCGACTGGAAGGTGTTGTTTATCACGTTCAGAGCGCAGATGCCCCACGAAACGGTCTCCGAGTCTACACTTGGTCTCACCGATGAGGGGGGCAGTTGCGGTCCTTGAAATAGGAGGACATCTGGGATGTCCGGGAGTGAAACGTTCCATCTTACAGCGGAGGTGGAGGAATTGGGAGTAAGGGATCGCATTCCATCCCTGTACACCTGTATTTTCCATGCAGATGGCCCAAAAGCCCTCTACTTCTTGCTTTCCCACAAAACCCCTTCTCCTACCTCCAACAACCTCATCCTTCTGGACACCACACCCCACCCTCTTAACTTCCCTCAACCTCTTCATCTCCAATTGCCATCATGACATCAATCGCCTCACTCACTCCAACCTCTCCCCCACAGAACGTGCAGCCCTCCATTCCCTCTGCTCCAACCCTAACCTCACCATCAAACCCATGGATAAAAGGGGCGCAGTATGGGTATGGCGCACTGACCTTTACATCACCAAGGCCAGGCACCAACTCTCCAACACCTCCTCCTACCGTCCCCTCGATCATGACCCCACCCCTGACCACCAAACCATTGTCTCTCAGACCATTCATAACCTCATCACCTCAGGTGACCTCCCACCCACAGCCTCCAACTTCATCATTCCCCAACTCCGCACCGCCCGTTTCTATCTCCATCCCAAAATACACAAACCCGACTGCCCCGGCCGACCGATTGTCTCTGCCTGCTCCTGCCCCACTGAACTCATCTCCACTTACCTTGACTCTGTTTTCTCCCCTTGGTCCAGCAACTCCCCACCTATGTCCGGGACACCACCCACGTCCTCCACCTCCTTCAAGACTTCCAATTCCCTGGCCCCCAACATATTATCTTCACTATGGGCATCCAATCCCTGTCCACTTGTATCCCCCACGTGGATGGCCTAAAAGCCCTCTGCTTCTTCCTCTCCTGCAGGCCCAATCAGTCGCCCCTCTACCGACACCCTCATCCACTTAATCGAACTCGTCTTTACCCTTAACAAGTTCTCCTTTAATTCCTCCCAGTTCCTACAGACTAAGGGGGTGGCCATGGGCATCTGCATGGGCCCAAGCTATGCCTGCCCCTTTGTAGGATACATGGAATAGTCCCTTTTCCACTGTTACATTGGCACTAACCCTCACCTCTTCCACCACTACATCGCTGACTGTATTGGCACTGCCTCGTGCTCCCACGAGGAACTTGAACAGTTCATCAACTTTACTAACACCTTTTACCCCAAACCTCAAATTCATCTGGACCATCTCCGATACCTCACTCCCCTTCCTGGACATCTCTGTCACCATCTCCGGTAACCGCATCAACACTCTCTTCTATTTCAAGCCCACCGATTCCCATAGCTACTTGGACTAGACCTCCTCTCACCCAACTTCATGCAAGAATGCGATCTCCTTCTCCCAATTCCTCCGCCTCCGCCGCATCTGCTCCCAAGATGGGGCATTCCACTCACGGACATCCCAGATGTCCTCCTATTTCAAGGACCGTAACATTCCCCCCTCTGGTGATTGAAAATGCCCTCAACTGCATCTCTTGCGTTTCCTGCACTTCTGCCCTCACACCCCCTCCCCCCAACAAAACAAGGACAGAATCCCCCTGGTCCTCACCAACCTCCGCATTCAGCGTGTCATCCTCCGCAACTTCCGCCACCTACAATCCGACCCCACAACCAAAGAGATATTTCCCTCCCCACCCCTGTCTGCCTTTCATAGGGACCACTATCTCCGCGATTCCCTCATCCACTCCACACTCCCCACTAACCCTATCACACCCGGCACCTTTCCCCACAACTGCAGGAAGTGCTACAGCTGCCCCTACACCTCCCCCCTCACCTCCATCTAAGGCCCAAAAACAAACCCTTCATATCCTCCAACCTGGTCTACTGTATCCATTGCTCCCGATGTGGCCTCCTCTACATCGGTGAGACCAAGCGAAGACTCGGAAACCATTTCGTGGAGCATCTGCACTCTGTATGCGACTAACGATAACACCTTCCAGTCGCCAATCATTTTAACTCCCCCTCCCATTCCCTGGGTGACATATCCATCCTGGGCCTCCTCCAGTGTCACAATGACACCACCCACAAACTGGATCAGCAACACCTCATATTCCACCACAGGAGCCTACAGCCCAATGGCCTAAAAATGGAATTCACCAGTTTTAAAATCTCTCCACCCCCAGCCTCATCCCACATTCAACCCTCCTTCTCATGCCCGCCTCCTTGACCTGACGCAACCTGTCCATCTTCATCCCCACCTATCCACCCTACCCTTCCCACTGACCAATCCTCACTATTCCCTACCTGCATTCAACTATCACCATCCCACCTATCTTTCCCCAGCCCCACCCCTCCTCCCTCTATTTAATTCCTAGCTCCCTTCCCCGTCCCTATTTCTGAAGAAGGGTCCCGAACTGAAATGTCAACTTTCCTGCTCCTCTGATGCTGCCTGACCTCCTGTGTTCCTCCAGCTCCAACTGCGTCGACTTTGATGATCATGGTAATCTTGCGTGTGTTTAATTTGAAAAATAAGACTGTATTAAACATACAACTTCATGTTCCTGTTCACTTTGTCATGTCTGGTGAGACAGGTATCAGTCAACTGCATTTTGTTCAGGATATTTCTTCAAAGTTTCTTTGAGCTAGTTTAATGTCAGGCAACTTGAAGCAGACTAAATATGGCACGAAGTATTAAACCCGAGTTATAAAAAGTAATTTTTCCTTATGGTTGGGATATGCTTGTCCAACCTTAACAAGAACTCCAATTCATAACATGCGTTAATTAAGCGTACACAGTAAATAGATTTACTTACCAAAATCATGCAGTTTGACCCCCCTGGGTACCATCTGGAGCAGAATAATGGCTGTTTCTTTTACGAGTGGGAAAGCAGATGACAGAACAATAATAACCACGACGATTGTCATACTCGGATCTACATAGCATTTCCAGTTACAGAATTCATCTTCATTAAGTGGAAGCACATAGAATATAGTAGCAGCAACGACCACCACCACAGATCCCAATGCATCACCCATTACATGTAGAAAAACACCTAGGAGAAAGGTATTTATGAGAGATTTCATTATTATAATATACAAGAAAATCAGTTTATAACGGTGAACGGTGATAATCTAAACTGGGTCCGTTCATTTATATGTAATGTAATTCTGATCTGGCATGGTTTCACCCTAATGCTGCACGTATAAAAACGTAACAGATTAGGAAAGACTATCTGAACTCACTGAAGCATGTCCCTCTGGTACACTGCCAGTCTACCATCCAATCCCATTTTTAACTCATATGAAGAATGGAATTTTAACATGGGTGAGTATGTGGTTTTGGGTTCGGGTACGATGGCAAGGGGAGCCAGATATTTCAGCCAAAACAAGAACCAATCTTAAATGCCTGGTCCAACCATTTGACTTCCACATATTATTGCAGTTCTGGGCATGCAGGTTCCCTCAGGGGAGATGGGATGTTAATTTCATTATGTTAACTTCTCACCTGCAGCAATACTTATGTGGATACTGGACTTTAACTCAGGTTCCTGGGCTTTTTGGAAATTGCCAGTGAAAGCAAAGTAAGAAGACAGCAGTATTTGAAGGGGCTGAACCCATGGCAAGAAAAAATGCTAATACATACTTAACACTCAGGGCTTTTCTATTGCTTGGAGGGAAGAGGTTTGTACACAGTATTTATGCTGAGAGAGTACTTTGCAGATGCCATTTACACTGGAAGTCTGATCTGCACTGTGGAACTCCAATCGATCATTTTAGCAAGGAATCTCCTGAAGCCACGTTGTATTAGAATGTAAATGAGGACCAAGATGAGCACCAGCAGAAGTATCATGAGCAGCAGGAGCTGCACCAGAAACAGACTTGCTGCCCCACAATACAGGGTGGATCAGTAGACAGGTGCAGCTTTCTGGAGACCAGACTATTTACATAGAGACTGCAGGGAGAGAATAAGCTTCCTTTCCATGTTAAAATACTGCCATTGTCTTTGAGGAGGTCAAGGGTATCCTGTCAGGTGATGATAAACTTTTTGTAACCTGCTGGAGTAAACTGTGTTGTTCAGTGGATGAGGGGGCCACCCACTGGCTGTCAAAATCAACACATCCCTCCTCCTTTGTTTGCCTTTAGATCCTTCCAGGATTCAACTAGAGAGGTATGTGGGATCTCACAGTCAGCAGAGTGCAATTGCACAAGACAGCCAACTACAGGCTTGTTTGCCAGGGTTGGCAATTATGTCAACTTCACCTATGATGACACTATCTCTGTGTGAGCTCTGAGTGGCTTCCCACATGTGCAAGGTATTAGCATGTCCACAATTAGCGATGTGAGCACCCATATATTGTCAGGAGTGTTCATCAAATACAACTGGTGTGCAACCACAAAAGGATCTTAATTCAGGAGGGTGTTGGATTTCCAGGCAGCTGCTGTGATAATCCTGATCTGCAGCAACATCCCTGGCAGCAAAGCAACTGCTGGCTAATTGGAGTCAAAGGATACTCATTTTAACTGTGGTTGGAGGCACCTTATAGAAAATCTAGTTAAGTTACATGGCCAAATGGCCATCATTGCACCCCTTCCTACATGTTATCCATGACAGTGACATCCTGCACCTATTGCTCACTTCCTGCAATCTTCAACTGTATCCTCTTGATGTTCGCAGTCAGCATTTCCCAATCACTTGGGAATAATATTTCCCTCCAGGTTCTCGCAGCTCCCAGTGGCACATCCAGAGAGGTATCACTGAATCAAGGCCATTGTCAGTCATCAGATTTGGTATGGATTCCAATCTCCCACTTTCTTCCCATTAGTTCCCAATTCCTTCAAGTTGTACGTTTGAGTGTCCCTTCAACATTTAGAGGTGATACCAAATCATGCAGGCAATCACCTTGCCTGTTGAATCTAATTGATTGGGAAACCCAGAAATTATTGAGCATTGCATTGGCTGTGTTAACTTCATTGCCAGATGCACTGCAATTCTTGAGTCTCCCATGGGCTACTCAACGATTCACTCCATTCCTGCAAAGTCATCCTTGCAATCCAGCATGCCCTGAACTTCAAATCTATCCAATATTACACTTACTGGATTATTCATCTTTTAAAAGAAGTTCCTAAAACATAAGTTCATGATTTCATGAAATCACTGTTTAAGTTCATGATCTCTGATCCTATTGCCCTGAAATAATATTATGGACCTACTTTACAATGGCATTAAATATGTTATATACCTCATTGAGAAGTTTACTTAAACAACTTCTCCCTGGACAATACAGCTCAAAAATGTTCAGCATCCTCTTGCTCTTTTATATCTGAGATTATCATTACTTTTCTCATTTCCATGTTCTGTTCCAAACATACACAACTCTTTTAAAATTAGCATCACTAATGCAATAAAGCCTCATGAAATGGAAATATTGCAATGGGAGACGTTATTCTATGGTTGTAAATTTTAAAATGAAAAAAAAATTTGTATTTATTTAATTCCTTCATAAGCTGAAGAAATCAAAAACTGCTTTATAGCCAACCAAGTAATTTTGATGTGTAGTCATTGCAGTTAATTTGCACACCGGAAATCCCGGTTACATCCCTTTGGAAAAACCAAATAACCAAAGCTACAAAGGACCGTCAAATGACTGACAAGACCTACTTTCAATTTTTGCAACTTTTGCATGAAACAGAACAAAGCAAATTAAACATGAATCAACAGAAAAATCATGCATCAATTAAAATAATTTTGAATAATGGATAAAATAAAGTTATAACTTACCCAGCTATAATGATCTGTCTCACTCCCCCCACAACTCTGGACATCACTGGCTAGGCCAGCATTTATTGCTCATCCCTATTTGTGCACGAGGCTAGTTAAGAGTCAACCACATTGCTGTGGGTCTGGAGTGATATATATGCCAGACCAGGTAAGGACAGCAGTTTTCTTCCCTAAAGGACATTAGTGAACCAGAGAGGACTTTCCCTGACAATCATCATGGTCATCACTAGGCACTTAATTCCAGATTTTTTGGTTTTATTGAATTCAAATCCCACCATCTGCCATGGCACAATTCAAACCCGTGTTCTCAGAACATTATGTGGGTCTCTGAATTAATAGTCTAGTGATAACACCATGAGGCCATTGCTTGCCCTATTTGCTATTCTTGGATCAAGCAGAGTATGCTAGGAGTCCTATCCACCAACAGATTTCACTTTTGCAGTTCATAATTGTCATTAGCATAGCACATTTCTGTTAACTTTTTCTCTTTCCGGTCATAACAGCCTTGATGATATAACTTTCCAGAATTTATTTTCAACCAATACACCAATAACATATTAGTTACGGTTTGCCCACTTCTGGTAAAACACATAACTCCAACCTACTTAAACAACTGTCCAGATTCTTGTCCTTTTTTAACCAGCTCACAGAGTGTCTCCAATAGCATCCATCTCCCTGTTTACCATTCAGAAAAACTGACCTCTTCCTGAGAGACATTTGCTTTTTCTTCTTACAATAATTCAATGTGTTCCTCTTTTTGTCTGCTTTCACTTTGTTTCTGAATTGGTGTAGCAGTCACCTTCTACCTTCAGTTCACCTTCTTCTTTACAGCAGTAGCTTCTTTGTTTATCTTCTCTGTGATTGGCCACATGGCCTTTGCATCTTCACTTCCTTCCTGCTGGCACTGCTGCCAGATCAAGCATTGCTAGGGCACATGTTATGAACAACACCTGACCTCCTCAAGATATTGTAAGAAGGTAGCCTAGACCCTAATTTTTTACTTTAGAGGTAAATGTGAAGTGTGTGTTCCAGATGTCATGCGACTGGTCAAACTATTCGATGTTAAGCAAAACGCAATTCATTTAAACACTATTGTTAAAATACAAACAAAAGAAAGAGGAATATAGAATAACTTTATTGGAAAACTTAACCGAATAATTGATACAGTACCTATTATTAATTAACTGTTCCAATATAGTAACATCCCATAAACATACCCCTTGGTAAAAAGGTAAATTCAGACATACGTTCTTACAAGCAGTTCATCAATACGGGAGGAAACAACATCAAGAGAGATTTCAGAGAAAGTAGCAGCTAGGAATCATTTTCTGAAGCTCCAACCCTTCTGGGACCCAAACAGCTTCTGACTGCTACAGCTAAAAGACTAGAGAGCCTGATCTGTGAGAAATGGCCACTCCCCTTCCATTGTTACAACTGTTTTAAAAAAAACCTGAAGGCCTCATAAGTTATTGACTTAAGCCATCTCCAGGAACTACTTCGGTTCCTCTGCCTTTACAACCTCTCTTCAAAAACAGGACAAAATAACCCTTTTATAGTGACAGTATCGTCACACACATAGACAAGTACTTCTTATGATTCAAGAAACCTCAAACCATCCCTTTAAGCTTCATGCCAACTTCTGAGTCTTTTTCAAACATTCTTAAAACTAATTAGCAATTCCTTAGATAACTTTAAGAAAAAGTTTTCCTTACTGTACTGCTTCCAGAACATTGTTTCACAAAGGACCATGAGATTAATTAGTAAGTAATTTGTTTCAGTGATGTTAGTTAAGGGATAAATAGTAGCCCAAAAACACGGAAAACGCCCCTGTTGTTATTATGTAGTACTGAAGGAATTTTAGACCTACCTACGTAGGACAGGTGAGGACATCAATGAATAATGGACTACACCTAACAGTGCAACACACCCTCTTTACTGAAGTGCCAATTTAGTTATTGCATTTAATAAAATGTGTTTATGAGAATGTGAGCATTGCTGGATAGCAGTCAGCACTTATTGTCCATTCCTAATTGTCCAAACTGTAGATGACAGTCATTCAACTGTGTATTTAGGCCAGAACAGGAAACAGTGACAACTTTCTTTCCTTAACGAATATTAGTGAAATGGATAAGTTTTGATGACAATGAACAGTGGTTGCACAGTTGCTATTAAGTTAGTTTTCAATTCCAGATCTGTTTGAATTTAAACATCACCATCTCCTAGAGTGGGATCTGAAAGCACATTCTCCAGATCATTAGACTGATGCTCTGCATTACTAACCTAGTGACAATGCCAGTACATCACCACCTCCCAAACAATAACAGGGAATATAACGTATTATTTTCTGCAAAGAAGAAATGTTCCATCCTTCCATTAATGTTAAACCTTACGCTAATAAATATGAAACATAAAATAAAATAAATACAAATTCCATGCAGAGGAACAAAGAACAGAACTGCTTTCACATTCTCAGCATTTCAGAGATACTACTGACATCCAATCTAAAGGTTGCAGGGAAAGTATTGCACCCAAATAGTACAGTAGGTACATATTTCTGGATATGACCGTAATCTTAATCACCTCAAAAGCATATAATATTGCTTTATTAAATTATGGGAGTTTAATCTAAAACTTTCCAGCCTCTGTAAAAGCTCAATTACCAGTATACTGAGAAAAGTGGAGAAGCGGAAAATAAGCTGGTTTGAATTTTATATAACTGCAATGAGAATATGCAATTTAAACCTACGAAATTTTGCTTCTCCATTTACTATATAATATGAATTATATCTTATGAACAATAAAATAGAAAGTATTTATTGAGCCCTCAACCTTCATAAACCCTTGACTCCCATCCAGGCCAACCCATTCTATGTAATACCGCCTTGCCCCCTCATATTCCCCCATATGATCCTATACCCATGTCCAAAAGATTCTCATAGGCCCTATTACCATTTCCCACTAGTAGCTCTGCACACAGGAGAAACAAAATAAATCTTTATTGCTTAAATGTCTATATTGCAAACTACACTGTATTGAGAAGTTAGTAAAACACATCTTGACAGGTCTTGATTGATTCAACACTTCTTGAAAGGTCTTGGCTCTTGTTGAAAGTTTAAAAGCCTGTTGGTCTTGATAAGTTGGACATTCGAAGGAGTTTACACACCTGAATGTATAATCTGCACCATAGCTGACAATCCCAAAGGGATTGATGAAGGGTGTAGGCCCAAAACGTCAGCCTCTCTGCTCCTATGATGCTGCTTGGCCTGCTGTGTTCATCCAGCCCTGCACCTTGTAATCCCAAAGGGTACCTGCTCCCCATTCCCACGATATCCTGGGAGCATATCCCCAGGGGTACCTCATCACTCCAAAATAATACACAGCTATCCAAAACAAATGCATTAAAACAGATTTGTTCTTAATAGATCTAATCTTCACACTCTGGTTTCGGACACCAGGGATTCCAAAATCAAATAATCTGAATGTAAGTGGGCGATTACTTAAAGGATCAGCTGCCTTAGCAAATGTCACAAGACCAAGAGTGGGTGAGTGATGTAAGATTTCTGGCATCATCAACCATTTTTGTCACTGAGCGGAGGTTCTCTGTCATGGCAAAAATTAGGGACTAAATCTATAATACTCTAATAAAAACTTTCAACAATTATCACCTGAGCAATCTGAAGTATAAACATTTCACCGTATTATCAGAAAATAATTTCTGTTTCATTTTTACCACTGGTATCAAACTGCTTTTCTTTCAACTTGCTTTTCTCACTGGTGTTACAGAAGAAGGCACTTGAGGACATTGTAAGCACCTCCATTTGATCTGCAATAAATTAATTAAATTGATAATGCACACGGGAAGCCAAGTGAACACTCCCCAAAGAGGTTCACAGCTCACTTTAAAAGTGACACATTACAATGTCGCTGGGTTGTTAACAGTTTAGACTGTCCCAAGTCAAATATGTTAGACTACCATGTTACTTTAATCTTAAAATGCCATAACAACTTTGCTCCTTTACTTGCTCCTTACTTGACATGCACTGAAAAAAAAGTCATACAATAAATGCATAATAACGATCATCATGATAAAACAGACAATGTTGTTCTGGCCTTTCCTATTCTCTGAAATTTAAAACATCCTTCTTATTAACATTAAATTTTTAAAATTCCATTGCTGAAAATCCAGTGAGCAGCTGACCCACACAAAGAAGAAAGAACAAGGTTATAATCCTTGGTCTGTGCTAAATTGGCTGATTTCATTTGGTATGCTGGTATAGAGGCTATAATTAATCTTGACTTCCTGAGAAACCATCCAGGACTCTAACTCCTGAATAGATATCAATTGATGCCCATGGGAGAACACGGATATCTGATCCAGTCAGAATCAGGTTTAGCTGTGATACCCCTCTACAAGACTAACCAAATAACAGTCAATGTTTGAATGTGAATAAAGGCCTTTTGCATGAGGTTTTCAAGACCCAATGGCACTTCTAGAAACATTTTACAGTGAGATATTACTGAATTGGTTGGAGGGCAGAAATTTGCAATCAATATGTTTAATGTTTATAGAATCAGAAATGGCAGGGAGAATCCAGAGAAAAGCAAAGTTGTATTCCAAACAGTCGTTTTGTGGTAAGGATTTACTTCCAATTTGCCAGAGTACAAAGAGAAAAAAAATTATACCTAATCACTTTTTACATTGAACAGCTCAAAATTGAGCATATAAACTATGAAAAGTATTAAAGGTATGGTGGTACAGTGGTTAGCACTGTTGCCTCACAGCACCAGGGACCTGGGTTTGATTCCAGCCTTGGGTGACTGTCTGTGTGGAGTTTGCACATTCTCCCCGTGTCTGCGTGGGTTTCCTCTGGGCACTCTGCTTTCCTTCCACAGTCCAAAGATGTGCAGGTTAGGTGGATTGGCCATGCTAAATTGCCCGTAGTGTTCAGGGAGGTGTAGATTAGGTGGGTTATAGGGGGATGGATCTGGGTCGGATGCTCTGAGGTTCAGTGAGGACTTGTTGGGCCGAAGGGCCTGTTTCCACACTGTAGGGATTCTATGACTCTAAGTGATTTTCTTCACAGAGAAATTCAGTGGTGTAATTGTAACCCTTGCAGTGAAGCTGGTAAGTTTATTAAGAATGTGGTTGAGCTGCACTTTTGGATTACTGTAGGCAAAGCTTGTAATGCAATAGGTTTCTGTCAAACTTAACAACCTACGAGCATATGAATTAGGAGCAACAGTAAGCCACTCAGCCCATCAAACTACTCTGCCATTCAATAGGTTCATGACTGATCTGATTATTCCACATTCTTGTCTACCCTCCGAAAGCTTTCCCTTTCCACCTTCTTTGCTTATCATGAATCTGTCTACTTCTGCCTTAAAAATATTCAAGGGACCTGCTTCCACCACCCTTTCAGAAAGAGAGTTCCAAAGTTGCACAAAAAAAGTCTCCTTATGTACATTTTAAATGGGCAACCCATGTTTTCAAATATTGACCCTTAGTTCTAGATCCTCCATAAGAGGAAACACCCTTTCAACATCCATCCCATTAAGTCCCCTCAGGATCTTATACGTTTCAAATAAGTTGCCTCATACTCTTCTAAACTCCAGCAGATATAAGCCTTGACTGTCCAACTTTTCCTCCTAAAGATAACTTGCCCATTCCTGGTATTAGTATCTACCAAACCTTCTATCAACCTCTTTCAATGTGTATCAATCTTATTAAATAAGCAGATGAA
The DNA here is from genome assembly GCF_021869965.1 of Rhincodon typus. Taxonomy (NCBI): domain Eukaryota; kingdom Metazoa; phylum Chordata; class Chondrichthyes; order Orectolobiformes; family Rhincodontidae; genus Rhincodon; species Rhincodon typus. The sequence goes on from NC_063340.1 coordinate 57,457,084, forward strand.
GATTGTACATAGTACACCAGTGGTGGTCTCATCAATGCCCTGTATAACTGAAGCGTAACCTCCCTTCTTTCTCTATTCTGCTCGTAATAAGCAATAACATTCCATTAGCTTTCCTAATTACTCATTATAAGTGCACACTAACGTTTTGAAATTTTAATTGCTTTCCAAACATCAACCAGTCCTCAGTTCTGAGCGAGAGTCACTGGACCCAAAACTGTGATTTCTTTCCACAGATACTGCTAAACCTGCTGAGCTTTTCCAGAAATTTCTGTTTTTGTTTCTGATCAACTAGTCTTGTCCTGCTGGCTTTGCACTACATTAATTTGCAGAGGTAAACTCAAACACAATCCCGCTGCACTACAGCCATCTTCATGGCAATGTGACACATATGGCCTGTTCCCAGGTAGAAATTGAAATAAACTATCTTTCAGTTCCAAAGCTTTCTTTAATTCCAAAAAGCCACATAAGTAACATATCCTTTACAGGAAAAACTGCAGACATTATTTATCTAGTCTTTAGCTAAGTAAGCCCACTTCCATTTATAACTCTCACCCTTTAACTTTGAATTTATCCAATAAGCCTTTGAATTGTAAATACCTTAGGTTGGTGTGGTTTTCTGGCCTCTAAGTGTTTATCAGAGTTTGTCCCACTTAACTTGTTAAAATTTAATTCTCAAACTAAACAGCCATAAGAACATAAAAAATAAGAGCAAGAGTAGACCACTGAGTCTAATTTAACTAATTTACTGGAATTCTTTGAGGACATTATGAACGCAATGGAATGGGAAACCAGTGGATGTGGTGTATCTGGATTTCCAGAAGGCATTCGACAAGGTGCCTCCTCACAAAAGGCTGCTGCATTAGATAAAGGTGCACAGTGTTACGGGTAATCTAACAGCATGGATAGAAGACTGGTTAGTTAATAGAAAGCAAACAGTGAGGATAAACAAGTGTTCTTTTCTGGTTGGCTAGCAGTGTGCCTCAGGGATCAGTGTTTTGGGACCACAATTGTTTACAATTTACATAGATGATTTAGAATTGGGGACCAAGTGTAGCCTGTCAAAGTTCACAGATGATACTGAGTCATAGAGCAAAGTGTGCAGACGACATTCAAAGTTAAGGTTAAGTCAGTGGGCAAGGGTCTGGTAGATGGAGTACAACGTTGGTAAATGTGAGGTCTTCCATTTTGGTAGGAATAACAGCAAAATGGGCTATTATTTAAATGGAGAAAATTGTAGCATGTTGTTGTGCAGAGGGGCCTGAGTGTCCTTGTGCATGAATCACAAAATGTTGGTTTGCAAGTGCAGCAGCTAATTAAGAAGGTAAATGGAATACTGTCCTTCATTGCTAAAGGGATGGAGTTTAAAAATAGGGAGGTTATTTTGCAGCTGTATAGGGTGCTGGTGAGGCCACACCTAGAGTACTCTGTACAGTTTTGGTCTCCTTACATGAGAAAGGATATACTGGCACTGGAGGGGGTGCTGAGGAGGTTCACTAGGTTGATTCCAGAATTGATAGAGGAGAGCCTGAATAGATTGAGTCTATACTCATTGAAATCTAAAATTAGGGGAGATCTTATAGAAACATATAAAATAATGAAGGGAATAGATGAGCTAGAAGCAGGGACATTCTTTCCACTGGTGTGTGAAACTAGAACTAGGGGACATAGCCCCAAAATAAGGGGGAACAGATTTAGGACTGAGTTGAGGAGGAACTTCTTCACTCAAAGGGTTGTGAATCTGTGGAATTCCCTGCCCAGTGAAGCAGTTGAAGCTACCTTGTTGGATGATTGTAAGTCAAAGGTAGATAGGCTTTTGAACAGTAAAGGAATTAAGAGTAATGGTAAGTGGGCGGGTAAGTGGGGCTGAATGCACGGAAAGATCAGCCATGATCCTATTGAATGGCGTAGCAGGTTTGACGGGCCAGATGGCCTACTCCTGCTCCTATTTCTTATGTTCTTATGTCCCTCAAGCCTGCACTGCCATTCAGTAAGATCATGGCTGAACTGACTTTAGCCTTAACTCCACTGTCCTGTCTAGTCCCAATAATAAAAGCTAAATTAAGCAGATGCTGGAGATATGAAATAAAAACAGAGAATGCTGGAGAAATTCAGCAGGCCTATCAGCATCTGTAGAAAAAGGACTTAACATTTTGGGTCCATTGACTCTTCTTTGGAATAATTCTGAAGAAGAGTTTTGGACTGAGAATATTAACTGTTTTTCTGTCTACAGATGCTGTCAAACTTTCAGAACTTTCCAGCATTCTCTGTTTTTTACCCTCAACTCTCTTGTAAATCAAAATCTGTCTGACCCAGCTGTAACTACATCCAATAACCCTGCCTTCTCTCTTCACTGAGAAAGTGAATTCCAAACACTTGTGACCTTCTGAAAAATTTCTCATCTCCAACTGAAATGGGAGACCCCTTAGTTCCAGATTCCCCCATGAGAGGAAATATCCTCTCAGCATCTAGCCTGTCAAGCCCCCTCAGAATCATACATTTCAAAGAGATTGCCTTTCATTCTTCAGGAAAGATTGTATCAATGTTTTCAGATACAACATTGGAGAAAACATATGAACATTAGACATAGGTAATACCATATCATGATAGAATTTTGTGGGAAAACTAATTTCTCATGGACATAGCTAACAGATTTTCCATGCTGTTGACAGTAGTCAGTTGTGACAATTAAGCTTTAAGCTCTCAGGATTTGCAACAATTAAACATTGTGGCCAACTAAAACTACAGCTGAGTAACAGAGCTCTAAAGCTCCTATTGTTTTAAAAAACAATGCACTCGCCCACATACTGGGAGCAACACCAGAGATTCACAAGCATCTTTTTAAACGCTACACAAAATGGTCCCGTGGGGCCAGTTACTTCAGTTGGCTGGATGGTTGATGCACAATGGAGATTGATGCCAACAGGGTGGGTTCAATTCCCATACCAACTAAGGTTACTGTGGTAATCTTCTCAAACCACCTTCAGTCATCTCTCTCTAATGATGGTGCAGCCCATTGATGTGGCAAGACAATGACAACCTCACATGAAATAGTGCTGAATTGGAGGCTTTTGTTTTTAATATTGGGCATTTAAAACTACTTTGGGGGCATAAATAAGGTGCACGACAAGGGTCCTTTTCCCTACTGTGGGGGTGCTCAAACTAGGAGGCATATTTTTAAGGTGATAGGAGAAAAATTTTAAGAGGACATGAGGGGCATTTTTTTTACACCGAGCATGGCTCATGTGTGGAATGAACTGCTGAACTGCCAGACAATGTGCTGGATACAGGTACAGTTACAACATTTAAAAGACATTTGGATAAGTTCATGAACAGGAAAGGTTTGGAAGCAAATGGGCCAAGCACAAGCAGGTGGGACTTGTTTAGTTGGAAACATGGTCAGTGTAGACTGGTTGGATCGAAGGGTTTGTTTCCATGCTGTATGGCTCTATGACTCAATGTTTGGTAATGCCAAGGCAATTTATAACTCAGTGAGAATCCCAGTTCTGAAGACGGGTCACTGGACCTGAACTCAGCTTTCTCTCCACAGATGCTGCCTGACCTGCTGGATTTCAATGCATTTTCTTGAGTTTATTCAAGCAAGATTCGTGCAAGATGCACAGTACTGTTTATGTCTATATTAAATCCGAAAAGAGAATGGCGATAAATTGCCCTTCATTCATACTATTCCGAAGCTACGTTCTCATTCCGTTTAGTTAAACGGAATCTAAGTACCCAAACTGCAGTCAGCCTCACGGCGACCGTAACAATCCTGCCCATTGTTATTACCTCGAATATTTAAAGCAGTTGCTGGCGCTTTGTTTTCTCTCTGTTCTCCGGTACCCGTTGCCAAGTAACCTAAAAAAAACACACGCACAAGAAAAATTCGATGATCAGACATCTTCTTTGGAAATTAGATGAAAGATGACGAGCTCTAAAGACAGACTGGCAATTATGCACGGCACTGAATATTACACAATAAAGGACACGCCTGTTCATACTGACACACACAAAAACGTTGCAAAATGACAAGCAGTCAGAAAATGTGATAAATCCTCATCCAGTGACTGGTCCACCTACTATTGTTGTTCCCAATCGCCTGTAATTTGGACTGGGAGCGTATTTTGATGAATTAAATGAAACAGCTACTGACCAAGCCCAGTATAACCAGTCAACGTGGTCAATGGGAAAGGCACTTGGCCCCACGGGGAGCTTCGTGTTTTATTTCCGAGCTAGAAATCCTCGGGCACCTGTGGGTTTGCTGGAGACTTGTTTCTGGAAGCAACAGTCCTGGAAGAGGATGAGCCCGATGATGTTCACCGCCAGCCCAAGGGCTCCGACGATCAGCACCAGCTCCACGTCGTCGATCCTCTGCGGCCTGATGAGGCGGATGATGGCCTCGGCCAAGATGGTGAAGGTGAGGGCGGCCAGGAAGACGGCGTTGGCCAGCGCGCCCACTACCTCGGCCCTGGCGAAGCCGTACGTGTTCCGGGGGTGCCTCCGGATCTTGCCGAGGCTGGCCGCCACCAGGCCGATCACCAGCGAGATGAGGTCGGACAGCATGTTGAAGGAGTCGGACACCAGCGCCAGGGAGTTGCCCAAGTGCCCGACCACCAGCTCGACCACGAAGAAGCCAGCGGTGATCACCAACATGAAGATGAGGCGGCCGTTCCTGCACTTGGATCTGCCCATTGCCGGTGACTGGAAGGTAGGCGGTCACCACTACCACACACAGACACAGAGACGGACACACACACAGACGGAGACATAGACAGAGACAGACAGATGTGGCGTCTCTCCAAAACAAACATCACCCCTGTACGGCAAGTCAAGTGTCACCGGTTATTGATTGTGTTTGTAGGAGGGTGTTGCCTTACATCTGCAGCCTACCCCCTCATCCAATGGATCAACAAATGTCTCCCTTCGTTAAAACGGTGCTGAGTAAGGTGCAAATCTTATTTCAAGCGCCACGCCTCGAGACCGGAATTGAGGCAAATCTTTTGGGTATTGTTTTTTGTTTGTATTCGACTGGTTATGGCTGTATTTCATCCCTAAACTTCCAATTACTGTGAGAAATCCCAATCTAGACTCGAAACGTTAGCTTGCTTTCTATCCACGGATGCTGCCTGACCCGCTGTAATGTCCAACATTTTCTGTTTTCAATACAGATTTCCAGCATCTGCAGTAATTTGCTCCCAACCTTTATATCTGTGCTCTTAGAGATGCTGTCAGTGGAATAACGTTGATTTTTTTTTTACTTATCAAAACGGTCAGTATAATGTGCTAACTGCTAGAGCTAACGTTGATGTATCAATTAAATGATACAACGAAACATTGATACAATGATGAAAAGTATGAGCAGCACACGTTCAGCAGGTCCGCTTACATCCTCGGAAAGTGAAACGGAGTTCATGCGGACGGGGTAATGTTCGAGCAAGTTGGAGGCAGCTCTAGAGGCTAGGCGACCAACAACAAGGCAGACCAAAACCATCAAGCTAGTGAGCTGACTTGTCCCTTTCCCTGAGAGAGCGCTTTCATAGGACCAGGCTGCTGTTAATGTAGGCAGACACCTTAGTGAAGGCAGGAAGTCAATTGAACTCGTCAAGAATGGGAAAGAAGCATCACAGTGCTTCTTAACCAGGAGACTAGGGTTCAAGTGTCATTTGCTCCAGAGGTGTGTAAAAACACCTCTGAGCAGCTTGGTTAGAAAATACATAACGCTTTTCAATCCCGATCAGGCATCTTTTGAGGGAGAGAAGTCGTCCAAGACTAGTATTTTAAACCTAAGAGTAAGAGCAATTATGTGGGCATGAAGTCTGGCAATTAGGTTAAACGATGTGTCAGTAGGGATATAGCGGCAGACATTTAAGGGAATATTTCAGAATACGTGGAACAGACACATTCCAACGAGGAAGAAAATTCCAAGGGATATACAGTTAACTAAAAAAACAAGTTTAAAATATAGCATCAAACATAAAGATAAAACATCTAGTTACACAAAGGGAAGCGGCAAATGAATTAAATACACATGATGCACTGGTCTTTACAATAGGGGACACAAGTAACGTCCCCCAAAAAAGCAATAAATCAGGAAATGGAATGGAGATAGAGCCTCAATGCAATATTGGAAGTGATACTCCACAAATTGTTGGAGCTATGGACTGACAAAACCCTGAATGATGATGGCTTTCATCCTGGAATCTTCAAAGAAGGACCAGTGCATGGTAGATGCATGGTATTAAATTTTCAAAATTCTGTTGATTTGGGGGATTAAATTGAAAAAAAGCAAAAGTAACTGATTTATTCCAAAAGGGAGAGACAGAAAGCAAGAAACTACAAGCCAGTTGTACTTAACATCAATCATAGGAAAGATGTTAGAATCTATTATCATGGATAATATTTTTTAATTATAGACAACATTTTAAAAACATTAAGGTAATCAGGCAGAGTTAACATGATTTTGTGAAAGGGATAACATGTTGAGGCATAACACCATTTGTAAGATCTTTTGACCTTCCTGATTATAAAGTTTGTGTCAGGATGCTGTCTTCACTTCACCTGACGAAGGGGCAGCACTCTAAAAGTTTGTGATTTCAAATAAACCTAGTGGACTATAGCCTGGTGTCATGTGACTTTTGACCATGTTATACTAATTTATTGGAGTTCTTTGAATAAATAACATGTACTGTGGATATAGACATGAATGTGGATGATGAAGTGATAATGGAATGTTATTACTTGAACAGTCAATTTTGGAGTTACTTGAAACCCTTTTGTTCAGTTTGCTGTTTACAGCGGTTGGCTGGCCACACTCAAAGTGAGAGAATTCTGTTTTCTTTGTCCTGTTTTCTTCTGAACTGGCTTGCTGGATAGCAGGCTTCCACCAAAGAAAGAACACCTTTTTACCTGGGTACAGGGGAGTGACTGGTGGGTGGTTCTTCAACAGTGACCTTCACAGCAAATTAGTACTTGAACCCACATGAATGTCAGTTCACTAACACACACACACACACAAAACAGGGTGAACAATTTATATATAATATTTCTGGAAGAGCACAAGTCGTACCTTTCTGCTGAGAGGGGCAAGATAGTCAACCCCCTTATTATTCCCCCCCCCAACCCCGTTACATCTCTCTCTCTCTCTCTCTCATCTTTTCCTGACACTTAACAGGTGTGAGATTCCTTAGGCCCCTCACAGGACTTTGTCAGACACCACTGAATTTTGATTTGCAGTGTTTTATTAACAGTTCCCTCTTTAAGAAAATATACATACTTCTGCACTTAAAAGTTAAAAATGTCCATAGAACTTTGAAGTTCTGATCATCATCATCATACTCAGAAGGTGACAAATGTTTGGAATTCTTTCTCCCAGAGTACTGCAGAAACCTAGATATTAATTTCGAAGACTGACAAATTTCTTTTACAAATGACACCAAGGGGTATGGGGATAGAGCAGGAATATGGCATTGAGGAGGATGATCAGCTATTATTAAGAATGGTGGACCAGGCTCAAATAGCTTACCCCTGCTCCTAACTCATTTGTTATTAAAACACATTACAGCTGAGGAAGTACTTTCTGAAATGTAGTATCAGGACAATGTGTTATCAGAATTATTAATTTTGAGTATAATCGATTTGACCTTTTTGAAAGAGCACTTGACAAAGGACTCTAGTTCCAACAGGGAAGAATGCTGCATCTGCAAAGAACACAAGTTGCTTGACTGAGCCAAAATCTACTATACTCTTAGAAAAAGATCACAAGGCTCAGTTGATGAGTGCAATAATCAACTGGACCCGAACACAGACAGTCTCTATCTTTGGCAGTCCATCAAGGTTGAGGATAAGTTTCTTCCACTTCGATGTTGTGGGTCCTCGGGTAACTAGATAGTCCAATACCAGATCCCCACACCCTGCCATTGGTGGGTCAGATAGCATTTGCTGAAACTGGTGGGTGAGATGCTTGGCTTTTCACACACCCCTTCTATTGTTTGTACTTAGCCTCCAGCTGGGCTTGTCAGTGATGCCCAAGACAGTTGTCAACTTTGTGGCTGCTTCTTTTCCAGGTTGGGCAGTCTTGGTGTATTTTTTCAAAAAGGCTTTGAGGAAAATTTTGAAATGTTTTTTCTGTCCTCCTGTAAACTGTTTACCATGACAAAGCTCACAATAGTCCTGTATCAAGTATGGGGATGACATGGCCCATTCAACCCCAGTGTGACCATAAACACTTGTCTCAAAACTGGGGTTGTTTGCCTCAGTGAGGACACTGATATTGGAGTCAGACTGTTTCAGAACAAGTGCTAAAGTCATACCAGACATGAAACATTAAGAAACAAAAATACTGCTGATGCTGGAATCCAAGGTAGGCAAACAGGAGGCTGGAAGAACACAGCAAGTCAGGAGCATCTGGAGGAAAGGAGAAGTCAACATTTCGGGTATTATCTTTCCTCAGTCCTGAAGAAGGGTAATACCCAAAACATTGACTTCTCCTTTCCTCCAGATGCTGCCTGGCTTGCTGTGTTCTTCGAGGCTCCTGTTTGAAACATTAACTCTGTTTTTCTTTCTCCAGAGATGCTGCCAGACCTGCTGAGTTTCGCCAGTATTCTTTGTTTGTTTTAAATTAAGAGTCTTCCGTTTAAGATAGAAAGTAAAAGAAATTTTTCCTCTCAGAGAATCAATAGTTTATCGAAAACTGCTCTCCGTAGTGCAGTGGAAGTAGGGTCATTGAATGTGCTTAAGGCCAAATTAAATATATGCTTTACTGACAAGGGAGTCAAAAGGGTATGGGGACAGACAGGAAAGTAAAGGCTACAGTCAGATTATCAATGATCTTATCAAATGGCAGAGCAGGCTCAAGGGACTGAAGGACCTGCTCTCACTGTTGGTACTTCTGGCCAAGTTAGATCCCAGCGTGAAATCTGGCATGATAGATCATATGTTTTACTTTCATTGACATCAGTGTCAATCACTGAAATATAGTCACACGAGCTGCAGAGTTTCTTTAACAACAGAAGTTTATTACACAAAAAACTAAGCTGTAAATTTAGAACACTGTCAGAAAGTTCTTAAAAAACACAGCAAAACAAAGGTTCAACCAGCTTTCCAACACTATCTGTTGCAGAGACTCAAGTCTGGAAAAATTACCCCTTGACATTAAATCTTTTTAAAGTTGAATGATCTGATTCTCCCCAAATTATTTTCGATGAACTGTGGAGTCCTCTTCCATGAATACTCTCAAATCAGAGATCTTAAATTATTCCCAGCCTTTAATTACTTGCAGATTTCCAAACCAAGAGTGTTTGGTTGGATTTTTCAGAGACTAAAAACTTCTCTGTTGGGCCAACGTATTCTCCAAGGAGAGAAAACTAAATTACTTCTGACTGCAGTGAGGTCTCCTCCGAACTGCTCCTAAAACCTACCAGTCCTTCCAGTTTTCGAAAATAAAGTCAATCTTTGATTATTCTAAACTACAAACAAGCTAAACAATCATTATCTGTCAAAGGCCACCACAGGATAAGCAAATTTTCATTAATGTGACGGAGGTCTGCACCCATTTGCTTTCTGAGCAATACTGGATTAGGTCACATTTTACTGAAGAACTCTCTGACCTTGTTTAGTTGCAAGGAATTACAGTAACAGCCAATTTAGAATTTTCAATCAGGTTTGCAGAATGGCGCACCCTACATGTACTGGAAACTACATATATTAATATACAGGGCCCTGCTTTTCTAAAAAAAAAAACCATTGCCCTAATGTGTTATGTCAATCATTAATAACTACGGTATTCTCCAATCCATAATTTTCTTGTACAGTGTTAATGTTGTTGCCCCGCTTTATTGCTATTTTCGCAAATTGCCCTGAAGAGTATAAAATGAAAAGTTTCAACAGGATGTGCCTCCCTTCAGCGACAGAACATATTTTATACCAACAAGGTAATTTAATGGTAGCCACTTATTTCAGCCTGTCTTAAAGGAGTGAAATTATAGAATAGTTTAGTAATTTATTGTCACTTATATTTTTACAAAAAATACAGTGAAAAGTGTTTAAGTCGCCATACTCCGGCAGCTATAACAGAAATCATACATAAAAAATGTAAAAATTAAGACAAAGTCTGTCTTCAAGGTAAAAACAGGATCTACATTCTCCGCCACCGCAGAAAGCCAACATCAAAGCCACCGAATCCAGGGCCGTTGGAATCTTGGGCCAGACCCACCACAATACTAGGACACAGCCACAATGCCAATGAGTGTAGCATGCTGCCTTCACTGCTGCAATCGCCTCCGAAACATCCTCCTTCTACCAGCTGGCCAACTCTGAAACCGTCACGTTGCTGCCAACTCCAGAACTCGGGCCCACAAGCCGCCTGAGGCTGCTACCATCAATAGTCTCCCTCTGGACGATGCTCTTCACCAGCCGATCACCAGAAGGTAAAAGTAGAAGCAAAAATTTAAAGAAAAACAAATAAATGCGGGGAAACCCAGAACTCGCCACCCCCGTCTTGTAAATTATTCTAAAACAGTATTAAAAATGTTGCTTTTATTTTATGGATTAAAAGAACATCTAATTTTATTCTGTATACTTTCCGGAAGATGCTTTAAAATGCACAGAGTTCATGACCGAATTCCGAACTAGGAAATACCCAGAAGTATACTGCTACACGAGCCAGTGACTGATTCATTGTCGATTGTTGGAAAACACCCATCTAGTTCACTAAAGTCCTTTGGGGGAGGTAGCTGCCGTCCTTACCCAGTCTGGCCTACATGTGACTCCAGACCAACAGCAATGTGGTTGACTCTTAACTACCCTCTGGGCAATTAAGAATGGTCAACAAATGCTGGTCTTGCCAGTAACACTAACATCCAGTAAATTAATATAAAGTCCTCACAACAGTCCCGCTATACAAGGGATTGATCTGGTGAACCTCCAGTGCATTCCCCTCTGCTGATAAACTATACACAGTACTCAAGGTGAGACATCACCAAGGGTTTATGCAATTGTAGCAAGACATGTTACTCCTGTAACAAACAGAGAATGCTGCAGAAACTCAGCCAGTCTGGCAACATAGTTTAATCAGACTCAAAATGTTAACTCTTTTTTCACAGATGGTGCCAGACCTGCTGAGTTTTTCCAGCATTCCGTTAAAGATTTCCAGCGACTGCAGTATTCTACCTTCATTTGAATGTTTTCACCCATACTCAAATTCCCTTGAATTCAAAGCCAATATACCACTTCCCTTGCTAAATGCTTGCTGCACCTCCATGCTAACTTTAAGCAACTTATGGATGAGGACACCTCATCCCTTTGGGCACTCATACTCCCCAACTTTTCATCATTTTAGAAATATTCTGCCTTTTGGTTTTTTTTTCCCATCAAAGTGAATATCTCCAGATCTATTCAAATTTCATCTGTTGTGTTCTAGTCCATTCACTTCACCTGTCTGTGCCTTCTTGAAACCCTATATGCTCCTCATGACATGTATTTCCACACAGTATGGTGTGTCATCAGCAAATTTGGAAGTATTACAGCTAGTCCCCATATCCAAACCATTTATATTGATTGTGAACTGTTGTAGACAAAGCACTGACCCTTGTGGTACTTGACATCCAGTAACACCACCAACGATGTGTCTCCCACTGTCAACATCCTAGCAGTTACTATTGACGAGAAGCTGAATTGGATTAGCCACATAAATACAGTGGTTACCAGAGCAGGTTAGAGGCTAGGAAATATGCCTTTTTAAAAACTTGCTGACTGAAAGCTTGTCCGCCATCTCTAATGGTACAAGTCAGCAATATGATGGAATACTCTCTACATGTTTGGTTGGATGCTGCTCCATAACTCAAGAAACCCCATACCATTCAGGACAAGCAAGCTGCTTGATTAGCACCTATCCACAGCCTTCATAATTCACTCCCATCTCCAATGATGCACAGCAGCAGTGTGTACCATTTACCAATTATTGCACTTCAATAACTCACCCATCTTGGAATTCCCTTCCTAACAGAACCATGTACTTTCCTGCATCCCAAGGACTGCAGTGGCTCAAGCAGACATCTCACCGCAACTTTCTCAAGGACACTTAGGGATGGGCAATAAATGTTAGCTGAGTCAGCAAGGTACGTCTCATGAAAGAGTTTTTTTAAAAAAAGTGAGGTTAACAATAAATATGGTGAATAACATCAAAAATATTGAATACAAAGTACTCCAGATGGCATTACAATCACTGAAACACTCAACAGATCCAGCAACGGCAATGGTGAGAGAAATGGCATTAAATTCTTAGGTTGATAAAACATCTTAAATCTGAGCCGTTAACAGTTTCTCTTGCTACAATTGCTGCCAGACGTTTTGGGTATTTCCAGCATTTCAGTTTTAGTTAGAGTTTCAGCATTGCTGTATAATACTGAAGCATATCTTACCCTCAATTACATTTGCATCACCTTGAAATAAAGGCCAATATTTTATTCGCTCTTGGACCTTTCTATCAACCTGTAGTGATGTGTACTTCTACCCCATTATGCACCACTTTTCTAACATATGACCTGAGAAATATTCCAATTCCTTTATGGATTCATAGCTTATGACTTTGCCACATTGAACTCCATTTGTCAGTTTTTCCTATTTATTTAATTATTCAGTATCCTTTGTAACCATATGCACTACATACTATGCCTCCCAGATTAGCATCATATGCAATTTTTTTATTTACAACTCCCTAGTTCTTCATTCATGAAAAATTTAGGCCAACACCAAAATTATTGGTGTAATGGACAGTGAACAAGGTTCTCAGAGTACAAAGGGACTTTTGATCAGATGGGCCAATGGGCTGAGTGGCAGAAGGAGTTCCATTTAGATAAACGAAGGCAAATCAGGATCGGACTTACACACAATAGTAGGGTCCTGCAGAGTGTTACCAAACAAAGAGACCTTGGGGTGCAGGTTCATTGTTCCTTTAAAGTAGCGTCACAGGTAGACAACATTGTGAAGGTGATAGGAACACTTGCCTTCAGCGCATTGAATATAGGAGTTGGAATGTCACGTATCGGCTGTACAAGACATTGGGTAAGTCATTTTTGGAATACTGTGTTCAATTCTGGTCTCCCTGTTATAGGAAGGATGCTATTAAACATGAAAGGGTTAAAAAAGATTTACAAGGATTTTGCTGGGATTGGTGGGTTTGAGCTATAGGGAAAGGCAGAACTGACTGAGATTTCTTTTCCTGGAGCGTCAAAGGTTGAGGGGATAGAGGTTTATAAAATCATGAGGGGAATGGATGAGGTGATTAGCCAAGGTCTTTTTTCCAGGGTAAGAGAATCCAAAACTAGAGGGCACAGATTTAAGCTGAGAGGGGACAAGATATAAGAAGGGACCTAGAGGTGCAACTTTTTCCACACAGAGTGGCGTGTGTATGGAATGAGCTGCCAGAGCAAGTGGTAGGGGCTAGTACAATTACAGCATTTAAAAGGCATCTTGATGGGTACATGAATAGAAAGGATTTAAAGGGATACGGGCCAAATGCTGGCAAATGGGTCTAGATTAACTTAGGATACATGGTCGGCATTTACAAGTTTAACTGAAAGGTCTGTTTCTATACTGTACAACTCTATGACTCCATTGCACAGCTCTCTGTAAAACACAATTGGAAGCAAATAACCGATCAGAATATGTATCCATTAATCTCTCTCCTACCTCCCAGTCAATTTCCAATCCATGTTGCAATGTTGCCTCTGTTTTAGTTTGCTTTTCAGGGCAAGTTATACAGAATTGAGTTAGCAGAGATACCAGTTAGATTGCTCTTTTAAAATGCTGAAATTTTGTTTATTTTATTATACAATTAATTCAAACAACTGAGTCTAGACTAAGTTGTTGTAGCCAAGTATGTGGATTCATTGCAAAATTTCTACAAGAAATGATCATTTTCTGTAAACGAGAGTCAAGCCAGTGTTTTATAGGAACATTACAACTAAGTGGCACAAGGAGCTTGCGGGCACATGAACTCTACTTGGTAGTTCTCAATCACTATCATCTAGAAGGAAAAGGGCAGTAGATATATAGGATCACCATGTGCAAATTCCCCTCCAAAACACTCACCATCCTGACTTGGAAATATATCGCCATTCCCTCAACGCAACTAGGCCAATATTCCAGAAGATTCACCCTAATGGCATTGTGGGTCTACCTGTACTAAATGGACTGCAACAGTTCAAGGCAGCAGCTCACCACCATCTTCTGAAGGGCACCTAGCGACTGACACCAGCCAGCAACACCCACGACCTACAAAAGCATTTAAAAGTGACGACACAACTACCTTCCCTACAAAAGGATAGTTGGTTGAGCCAGACCTCAGGCAATCAGAAAAGTAAGGGGAAAGAGGGGAGAATCTCAATGTTGCAAGTCTTCCTCTGCCCATCTAAATTCAGTCCAAAGCTGCTGACTCTCTCACCCACCACACAGACCTTGCCAACAGAATGGTCACTGCTACCAAACGCCTCTTTGCTCTGTTTCTGGATTTTCAGTCACTGGTTCTCCCAGACATGCGGAACATCAGCAACTGACATCACCTCACCCATTTTTGCATTTGTGATAATCACTCTGGTGAGACAGATCAAATTACAGAAATACAAGCAAAATACTGCTGATATTGGGAATCTGAAACAAAAAGCTGGAGAAACTTCGGAGGTCTGGCAGCGTCTGTTTTTCTCTGCACAGAGAAAATGTTTTGAGTCAGTATGGCTGTCCTTCGGAACCTGCTGAGTTTCTCCAGCCTTCACTGTGCTTGTTTCAATGCATGGGAAAGTGGGTTGGTAGAGATAATGATAGAGTTAGTCATTACACTGTTTAAACAACACACAAAGAGAAATATATTCATTAAAGGTTTATTTCTATTGAGTAAGATATCTGGAACCTATTTGTAAGCCATAGCCCTAGGAGTTTTGTTTTAATTGATGATACAGTTTATTTTCATAACTAGATAAAAATACACAAAAAAGGTGAAAGTAACTATAATTTTTCATCTTATAAAAACAGGTAAGGTCAAAGACATGATATTTTTTTCACACTTGGTTTCCTAATTAGTAGCTGCGGCCAAAAAGTACATAGTGTTGGGCAGGCTCCTTGCCACTGATGCATATGGCTCCAGGTGGTAGTTCACGAAGAGGTTTGAAAGGAATGCAGAGACTCTTGGCTCCCATAGATGGTGCACCAGGCTCAATATCCTGATCCCTGCAGCATGAAATGTACAAAAACAAATGAAACACTAAATCAAACCTTCACCCCCACCCCACACCTTCATTATCCTAAACAGGTGAAAAATAGCAGAAGAGGACCTTGCAGATTCAAAAAGCTAAACCAAAAAGAAAAGGAATTTAGACAGCATCGTTCAATAAAGTCATTGCTGAAGTATATTTATTAATTTAAGATAAAGAAACAGGGCAAGCAATTTGAACACAGCAATGTTTCACAAACAGCAATGCGATAACGACCAGATAATCTGTTTTATGGTCATAATGGTTGAGAGATAAATATTGATTAGGTCACTGGGAGAAATCACTTGCTCTTTTCAAATATTGCTATGAAATTTGTTACTCAACCAAAGAGGGCAGACAGGGCAATGACATGTAGTTGTTTTGAATATTGTTTGAACAATATTCTGCTCAAGCTACCTCATGTTTCAGCTAATAGTTAAATTGAAGTGAAAACATAAGCAAATGCTTTAAAAGAGACGTCCATAAATTAATTCAAGGTGAGCTTTCCTCTGCACTCGTCAGACATGATTCAAATACTGGGATGGCAGCAATGAATAAAGAACTGAGATTACAACTCTGGCATTTATTATTACCTTGTTGTTGTTTTCTTGATCCAATCTTCACATTCTATGTTACCACAAAAAGGAATCTGCACAATCTGAAATGAGTGAGACAACAATATAAAATTCTAAACTTAGAACCAGCAGTTATATTTCTGTGGGAAATGTAGTGCTGGAGGACAGAATCATGTGCTGCTAACCAGCACAGTACAAGATTTGCCCTGCGCATAATGCTTCTAATCACTACGACACGTGGACTTCTCTCTCCTCCACTCTCCCCACCACCAACTACCCCAACCATTTCCCATGTCACCCATACATTTCAGTAATTAATAATTTAATGCTAATTGGTAGGAACTTTGTTCAACACGTCAGAAGACTGCACTGAAACACCATAAACATTTAATACAAAGCTCTTGTATCTAAGGAAATGGCGAAAGAAAATCCCATAACATTACAATTACAACATTTAAAAGGCATCTGGATGGGTACATGAATAGGAAGGATTTAGAGGGATCTGGGCCAAATTCTGTCGATTAGGACTAGATTCATTTAGGATATTTGGTTGGCGTGGACAACTTGGACTGAAGGGTCTGTTTCCGTGCTGCACATCTCTATGACTCTATTAGTTTTATCTATATTCACATCTAAATTGATAGGTACTATCTAACTGTGCCAAGTATTGGACATGAATGGCTTAAAGCTAACATAAGTAGAAGGCAATTAACTGAGATCATACCTTTCCTGAATCCAACTCTTGCTGAAATTGTTCCATTGTGTCAGCCAAAACCATATGCTCCTTTAGATCCTGAGCAGCTCTTATTCATAGGAAGAAAAATAATAAATGATGAAAAAGTAGCATAATCTCTACTGCAGAACATGATAGCTAAATTACTAATAGATTACTCTCCCTACTGCACGGATTTCGCAGTTCATTAGTCTAGTGCAGTGTTGGTCTCCACATTGAAAGAAGAATCTTGCACCACACCGGGATTCTGGAAAGAGGGAGGTGGCCTATGCTGAGAGGCTGAGTAAATTGGGCCTATATTTTCAGACATTTAGAAGAGTGACAGATGATCTCATTGAAACTATGCAATAATGCACAGATTGACCTGATAAATGCTGAGAGAGAGATTCCCTAATCAGTGGAAACAAAAACAAACACAGGGCATGGTTTCAGACAAAGGGGTTCATCATTTAGGACTCATTTGAGGATATTATTTCATTCAGAGCTGTGAATCTTTGGAATTTAGTACCCAAAAGGGTTGTGGATGTTCCATCATTGAATATATTTGAGGCCAGAATTCAGATATTATTGACCTGTGATGGAGTAAAAGGGATATGAGCAGCAGGCAGGAATAAGGATTTAAAGTTCAAGATCATTCACGATTGAATGCATGGCAGAGTAGTCTTGAAAGGGCATATCGTGTACTGCTGCTCCTATTTCTTGCGTTGTGTTTTTGCTGTTAATAGTGCAAAACAGTGAACAAAACAGACAGTGCAATCAATGGCAAAATAACATCAGGTACTGCTGGGATCAGTGCTAGGACCCCAACTATTCACTATATAAATTAATTCAGATAAAGAAACTAAATGAAATCTCCAAGTTTGCAGATGACACAAAGCTATGTAAGATAGTAAACCATAACGGAGGGATTAGTGCAATCTTACTGTGCTGCATGGCTCACTCCTATACCAAACATAAACCTAGTGGGGCTTGGGAGGTTGATTTTTTTGATCTTGCTGAGTCATAGATCCCTTTACACAGGGTAGAGGTTGAACTGATTAAGCAGTATATTTTCCTCGTCATAGGACCATGTCCAAAAGAAGCTCCTCTCCATAGGGGCTGTACCAATTTCTCAGGAGGTGGGCGGTTCCAAAGAAAGTGGTGCAAATTTGAAACACATTCATGCTTATAGGAGTTTACTGAAAAAGGCACATGGTGCATTTTCTGAGGTAATGCTCCACCAATCGGAGTCCACTTGCCGATTTTCAGCATTGTCTTCTCGTACAGCATAAAATACTGTTTCTTTTCATATCGCCTTTCTAGAAAATGTCCTCCGAGTGCAAGAAAAAGTGTATATCTTTATTCAGCGATAGTCACTGGGTAGTACTGAGCTTGAGGAATTGTTCAAATAGACATTGACTGTGAATCCTAAAAGAGGAATTTTCACTGAGAATATGGAATACCGGTTATAAAGATTGTTTTGGATTTCCTCCAATAAATTCTTCAGCTTCATCTCAGCATCAACCTCTGCTATTGTCAGTTTGTTGATAGTATCTCGTCTGACAGCGACAAACTGATTATTTTTCATGTCCCGTGGTCCAACCTCTAGCCTGACTGGTACACCCTAAAATTGGAACAAATTAAAGAATATTAGTTCCATTCGAATGAAAATAATAAAGGATAATCCTAGCTATAATATAATGCACTGAAGCTGGATCAGATGCTGCAACTGTTGTTCGCAAATCTTTAATAAACTTGGAAGATTCAGAGTGCGATAATAAAGGATATCCAGAATACTATATGTCAGAGTAGAATTTTAAAGGAACACCCAATAGACAAATGCTGTAAGAGCTATAGACATCATTATATTTACTGTGGTTGGTGATAACATTCCGACCTCGGCAGATTCTCCTTAAATAAGGATATCATAAAGTACTATTAGACCAGATGAATTGCTGGCTATATTAATGGAGCAAATATTTTTTGTTATTTAAACCCACAAAACTGAAGAGTTAAAGCAATTCTGAGCATCCTTGAATCAAACCAGTTTTAGAGATTCATACACAGTATGAAGTAAAGTAATTGTACTAAATAATGCAATTCATTTTGTCCTGCAGTAATCAGGACAAACCTAAGAACGTCAAATTTCAAAGGAAGCAACAATTTTTACTACATGAGAAAAGGGTGCTGATTTGGTTAGCAAGTTTAGTCTGGCTGGCTGAGGCACTGAGAATTCTATTGTCTCTCATACTTTTGTTTAATTTAAAAAAGATGCAATATCTGGGCAAATTGCTTTGGCCTGCAATGCACAGATTCCTGTATATATGAAAAACTTTTTGTCAATATGGTATAAATTGTTACTCCTTTTGAAATTTGACATCCTTGCACTGCCCTGAGAAGTACAAGATAAAATGCTTACATTCAGCAACATTCAAGTTCTACACACCTAAGCAACTAGTGGGAAAAAGCAAAAATACTGTTGATGCTGGAGATCTGGAGTAAAAACAAAGTACCGGAGAAACTCAGCAAGTCTGGTAACATCTGTTGATACAGGAAAAAGAGTTAACATCGAGTCCAAAATGACTTCTTGAGAACTATTTGTGTAATTCAATTTATTCCAATTACAAGGAAAAACAGGCTCTATGAAATACAGGTGTTGAAGACCAAGATAACATCAATGAGACCAGTTTCAAAATTTCCAAACTCTGCTGCAGAGGATATGGAAATAATTTTGGTCCCAGAAACGGAATAAACATCCAACTTCTCTCTATAAAAAGCAAATATCTACTTCTTGTATACCATTCATAACCTCTATCCTTTGCACCATGGGCACAGTAATTTCTCTCTGCCAAATAAAACTAACCAAGGAGGGTTCATGCATTTCAATAGAAATATAAAGTAGCCACTTACTTTCAACTCCCAGTGGTTGAACTTCCAGCCAGGTGAGTAGTTGTCCCTCAAGTCAGCCCGAGCACGAATTCCAACATTGGTCAACCGGTCAAGATACTGGCTACACTTTTTTATTAAACAGTCTTTGTCTTCTTCCAAGAGTGTGTTTGTGATTCCACATGGTATTATTATAACCTATAAAATAAGCAATTAAATAAAACTAAATAAGCAATTATAATATAATCATGAAACACATTGAATAAGGACTCCTTAATTGCTTTGGTAAGTTCTGTGCTAATAAAAAAGTAAGAGACACTAGTACTGGAAAATGGAACTTTTTTTATTTATGGTACCTAGAAATACCATCATTTATCTACAGATCAGGTACATTAGATGCAAAACTGTGTATATGCAGTTAGCTAGTTCTCCAGATGACCAAACTGTATAATAAATTGAGTCTCAGCCAGACTGATTCAATGACATCATTGAAAATGTTACTTTGTTAAGATAGAACAAATCAAAGTATAGAATGAATAATGCATTATTCTATTAACCTGTAGCTGTGGATTTTTAAATGTATGGTATGATTGTGAATATTTCTTAGAACAAAGGTAACAGTTTAAAAATTCAGCTGCACCCAGTTGAATAACATTGTATCCTTTTGTATTCACTTTAAAATCATTGATGCATCTTTGACTGGGACCAGCAAACAATAATTAATCTTGTCACAATCAAAGCCAGGGTTTCAATCTTAACCCGGGAGTCTCCCTGAAGTTAACCTTTGAATGAGTTCATAACATCAACATCCTGCTATTAAAAGGATCATTGATTTCAGACATCACATGAAAAATAAAGTTCCCTTCAAGTTACTGCATATTCCAATTCTCTGTGAGCAATGCAATGGGAGATCTGCTGTCACAGCACATATACATTGGAAATCTCAATTTTGGTGTTATCGCACAAGCCTTTCCACGTAATTTCCTTCCAAGTAATTTATAACTTTAGTCATAAGCAATTCATCTATGAATGAGCAATTGAAACTTGCTCCCACAATCCATTTTGGAGTGTAGGAACAGTAAGTTAAAAAAGTAGTTTCTTGCTTTGAAAAGAATCCAGAGGCTAATTCACATATATAACTGAGTTTAAAAATCCCTTTTCCAATTTTCCATTGTCAAGTGGTCATGGAATAAACATAATTTGTTCCCTCTGGCCCATAACTATACTTTATTTATTCTCAGTTTTAACATTAGTATAAAAAATTAAATACCAAAATATTTCAAGCCTATTTCACACTATTTATTAAAAGAATACTATAATTTAGAACCCGATTTCACAACAATGACAACCTCAAATTGTGAACGGAGTCATAAACAATTTCACCACTTTACAAATTTTCATCTTGCAGAAACTTTGCTTTCAAAAAAAAAAAAACACACACATACCTGTACACAAGCAACTCTTGGAGGCAATACCAGACCTTGGTTGTCGCCATGGACCATTGTCATAACCCCAATAGTTCGAGTTGTAAGCCCCCAGGAGTTCTGATATGCAAACTGCTTCTCTCCAGGTTTCTTTGGATCTTCAAACACAATCTCAAACATCTTAGAAAAATTCTGTCCCAAATGGTGCGAAGTTGCTCCCTACAATTTCAAAACTACAATTTCAATATTGGGAAAAGTTAATCCCATACAAGTTTACAGCCTCCAAGAACTCATGAAACAAGTGAATGAATTTTAACACTCAAAAACAGGCAGTTTAATTTTACGTCAGACGTTAAAATTTTTTAAATCTGAAACCTCAACCATATCCAGGTTTAATAATAGGACATTAATTGGACAGCAAATCTGCACCCAAGATGTAGGTTGGCTATTCAATATTTCAATGAGCTCTGATTTAACCCATTTTGCAGGGTTAACAGCGGTCACCTGCATTTCACTAATCCGAGTAAACCACGTAGTTGAGAAGGCCCTCTTGGACTCCCTACCGCTGGATCGGGAGGCCTGGGTTTAAGACTCACCTGCTCCAGAGGTGCATAATAACATCTCTGAACAGGTTTTATTTAAAAAAAAAACAAGTTGAAGGGAAAGGAGAAAAATGCCAAGGAGAAGATAAGCACATTTTCAGCAATGTTATAGGCCAGCAGAAGCATGAAGGCTTCTCGCTCCCATCTTAGGTTTTCCGCCCCTGCCCCAGTCTCAGGCTATGACCCCACTGAGTTGTGGATAGGACTGACACAACCTAGAGAACTGTCTGCCAGAGTGGAGCCAAGTCTGGCTGATTGTTAGACAAGGAACCCCTCAAGTACAAATGTTGGATGCTGTGGAATTGAAATTTGACAATTTGGGAAATGCTGCCTGAGACACTCACCCGCAACCTCAGTAACCTATACCTGCTCAAATCAGAAAAGTGCCTCTTTAAACTGTTTGGATATGTACCTAAAGTCCCATAAACTGCAAGGCAACAGACCAAGAGATTAAGCTGTATGGTGGAGTCTGCAGGCAAGGCCTCTGTTTATGATTAATATTCAGACTGAAGTCTGTGAAATCCACCCTCGTCCTTTTCCCTAGCTAGACCCCAAATATATTCCCACTTATTGCACAGATTTAGTCACCCTTCTTCTATTTCAGTTCACCACTCAGCAAAATTGAAACTGGTGAAAGATTCAATGGCTCTAGTGGTGGCACAGTGGTTAGCACTGCTGCCTCAGTGCCAGGGACCTGGGTTCTATTCCAGCCTTGGTGAACTGTGTCCCCTTTGCACATTCTCCCTATGTGTCTGCGTGAGTTTTCTCCAAGTGCTCCGGTTTCCTCCTACAGTCCAACGATGTGCACATTAGGTGGATTGGCTATGCTAAATTTCACCGTAGTGTCCAGTGCTATGTGGATTAGCCATTGTAGATGCGGGGTTATGGGGATAAAGTGGGGGGCTCGGTCTGAGGGTCAGTGCAGGCTCGATGGGCCAAACCGCCTTTTTCTGTACTGTAGGGATTCTGTGATTCGAAAAAGTATGAAAATAATTCGATTTTCCAAAACCCCAAGGAAGAAATTTTTGCATCGCCTTTCAACTGTTATACTTACGTAATGAAAAATCAAGTGATTTTCAGTCAAGATAAAAACTTTAGGTAGCAATATCTTGGGTACTGTATATCATCAACTTTAAAAATGCATATACCTGGATGGCTCTTCCACTGGCTGATACAAAGGCCTCAACCGTAGTTGTATAGTCACCACCTGCAAACTTTTCTTTTTCAGTCTTTCTTCCTTTTACCACAGGGATTGCAAGTAGATCCTCATATACTTGTGCATACAGTTCCAGAATTTGCAAAACCTGCAATGGCAGATATTATTTGACGAATGTTGAAAGAACACCAATATGCAGTTTGTAATACAGGCATACTTGACAACACCGGCATTAATGTTAATACAAAGAATCCAATTTATTTTTAAAAATCCCCTCATTGAAATAACAAATTTAGATGCTCCAAAATAAACTAAAATAGTGGAAGTCCAAATTATTTTTCTTTTCAGAAGCTAACCAAAGTAGCCTTTTGGTGTTGTACTATCTAGGAGTAATGACACTGATACCAATAAGTGAAAAAAATGTCAGAAATGCTGATCGCTTACAAGCTTATTCTTTCAACCAGATAGATTCACAGTCAATAAAGGCAATGGAATTGTCATAACGAGAGCTGAATTAATGAGTTAACAAGATTTCTAATTGACAATCTAAAGGGCAATAAACAATTACTGACTTTTGGATTCCAACTGCAATAGTGCAAAATTGAGGACTCTTGTGGTGCAGTGACAGTGTTCCTACCTCTGAGCTAGGAGATCTGGATTCAAATCCCACCTGCCCCAGAACTGTGTAATAACATCTCTGAACAGGGTTATGAGAAAATATTGAGTAAAACTGAGATTTGGCTCCATCTTGTGGTCTGCTGGAACATTTTCTTAAATACAAAATCATACAGAAATGGAAGCTACATAACACATGCTCCCAACTCTAAAAGGAAATACCACTTTTTTTCCTCCATACTAAGTCGTAGAACAATTTAGTTCAGTCTAGATTAGTGTTAATTTGTGACTATTTTAAAAGATGCATTCATGTCTCCCAGGAATGGCAAGCATTATTCAGTCATTTTGCATCACCTTCTCTGATATTATACCTCTGCTGTGGCCTCCTCACGAGTAGCAAATGCTGTATGCCCTTCCTGCCATAAAAACTCACGAGTGCGTAGAAATGGTTGTGGGTGTTTGAATTCCCAACGCTGTGGATTAAAAAAAAACATAAAAAGTTATGATTGGTTAGGAGGTTGCAAGACTAATATAAATCACTTGAAACCAAAATTGCAGAAAATAATGTGAACTGACAAAAAAAGTAGTGCTGCAGAAACTGTAAGTCTGGCAGCATCTGTAGAGAGAAACTGAGTTAACGCTAACTCCAGTGACCATTCATGTTCTTAAGATCAACCGTTTTCTCCTGAAGGATTGCTGCAAGACCTGCTGTGTTTCACATTTCCAGCATCCATACTTGCATTTATGAACTTGCATAGTACCTTTAATGTAGAAAATAATCATTGATACACAGGGAAGAGAGTAAACAAGGAATAGAGACTGAGTTAGGAGAGTTAATCAAATGTTTGGTAAAAGATAAAAGCGGAGAAGAAGATATGCAGAGAGATAGGTGAATTTATGCATAGAGTTAAAGAAATTAGGAACAAGAAGGCCAAAGTTCTGTTGACAATGATGGATGTGCATAAAGCAAGAGTTGAAGAATTGAGGAGTACAGGAGGGTAAAGTACATAGATGGACGGTGCAGCAAAGGTAATGCTACAAAAGCTACAGAGGAATGCAAGGATTTGGATTTGATCACCATGCTGGGGATGTGAAATCCATGCATGTATGGAAAATACAGATCAAGAATCATTTAGTTACTTGTATTATCCTGCACTTAAACTTCATAAACAAGCCCAAAGTTACAAAAAGTCAGAACAGAAAGCTGGCAAGAAAGGCACTCAAGTAATTGATGTGGATAAATGACAAAGCTAGGCAATAGTTTCACACTTTTAAGATTGAGATAGAGGCAATCATGAAAAGGGTTGTAAAGATTGAAGCAAGTTTGATGGCAGAGAGAATGAAGGGTTTGAAGCTCGGCTATGGATGAACAACGATCAACTCTTACAATCCAAAGCAGAATTTTGAATGGCTTTGAGGAACTACAAATCATACCATGCTCTACCAATAACATTCATTTATACAGCATTTTAAATGTAGTGGTGTGTCCCAACGGACTTCTGAGAAGCATTACTAAACAAGATTAAATCTTCAGCTACATAAATAGATATCAAAAACAGATGACAGAGTGAAGTGGCGTGTTAGGCTGACGGATAGGTCAATAGAGGTGTAGTGGCAGACCTTTAAGGAGGCATTTTGGAATGCACACAATAGGTATATTTCCATGTTCAATTAGAAAAGTTACAGATCAGTATATTATCTAAATGGAAAGAGATTGTGAAGCTTTGAGATGAAAGAGGGTCTCGGTACATGATTAATCAAAATTTACTGTGCAAGTACAGAAAGAAATGTAAATGGCATATTATCATTTAATGTGAGGGGAGTGGAATACAAAAGAAGAGAGTTTATTCTTCAGTTATGACGGATACTGGTGAGAACACAGTTAAGAGTACTGGGCACAGAATAGGCCTATTTATTTAAAAGAGGATGCAAATGGATTGGAAGCAATTTAGAGGTTTATCAGATTAACACCTGGAACAAGTTGAGTATCTTAAAAGGAAAGGGTGGACAGGCTATCCTTCTATCCAATGAAGTTTTGAAAACTAAGAAACAATTCAATTGAAGGATAAAGATCCTGTGGACTCCTGACAGGGTAGGTGGACTGTTTCCTCTTATGAGAGATTCTAGAACAGAGTAACTGGTTTAAAATAAGTGGTCTCCCATTTAAAATGGAGACAAAGCAATTTTGTTTTTTCCTCCCAGAAGGTCATGAGTCTATGGAAATCTTCCTGAAAAGGCACTGGAAACAGAGTCTTTGAATATTTTTAAAGCAGAAGTGACTGGATTCTTGGTAGGCAAGAGAAACAAGAATGTGAAGTTGAGGTTACAATTCAATCAGCCACGACCTTAAAGGGCAGAGCAGACTCGAAGGGCCAAATTGCCTACTCCTGCTCTTAACTTGTATGTTCATATGCTCAAACTACAAAGATTCAGGATATAATCTTAGTCTATGCTAAATTAGATGATCTCATCTGATATATTGCTAGGGGTGCTATTACGGAGCCCTGCCTCCTGACAAACTTTGCAGGATTTAAACTTCTGATTACCTTTGAGCGATAACTGCTGATAAAATGTGGATATCAGGTATAGGTTAAGTCAAGAGAGGTTTATTTTAAATAAATGTATTCATGGGATATGGGTGGCACTGGCTGGGTCAGCATTTATTGCCCATTCCTAGTTGTCCTTGAGGTGGTAGTGGTGGGGAGCTGCTGTTTGTGATAGGGTGACAAAATGACAAATGTCAAAAGGTTTTTGGATGATGCAAACCAAAAGGATTGGGTTAAGTTTTAAAAAAAAAGTATCTGCAGGATGTGTGAATAACAGGAACACTTCTGTCTGAATGCAAAGGAAATGTCAAACCAACAATGAAACAGAAAACAAAATGGAGTAATAGTTACCATATAAGATTTTTGAGCTCCATGCTGGGGTCAGAATATTATAAATATCAAGCTGAAAAATGAGGTGCTTTTGACAAGCTTCAGTGAACTGTCACGAAACTAAAATCTATGCCTTCCCTTTTTTAACATTCTCAGGTTATAAATACCAAACTTAAAAGTTATACATGGTTCTTTCACTTTAGAACTCAAGTTTCTAAGTAACAATAATAATATATTGAGTCTTCATCACAAAGTCGTGGCAGGTGGAGACAGAGGTTCAGACATGCAGTTGCGGAAAAATGGACAGATTGAGACACCACCACATTCAAAGTCTTGCATTGGAAGGGAAGTTTGGAGATTTAGCAGCACTTTGCAAGGACAGAGGGGTTAAGGGTTTTTTTTTGAGGAGATGATAACAGCAGATTTGAGGAGGAAGGGAAACAAGATCCGAGGGGAAAATTCTGACAAACTCAGTCAAAGGAAGGAGGAAAGCATTTAAACAGATGATCTCAATCTTCGTGACAGAGATCCATAAGCTCTTCACACTGTAACACATTGGGCTTTCAACCTTAAGTGTCAGAAAAATTGCTCATTCTTTTTGAGCTTAAAAATCTCCTTTAAAATTCTGAAACAGGATGACAATTCAGTAGAATTATGGAGAGTACCACATTCTACAAAATTGGCTTTCTTTCTTTATCATGCAACTACTCTGCTAAAACCTTCTAAGGTATCTAAAAATTGTGCTAATTTAGGGGATAGATAATGGCAGCACTCTTTCCCTGCCACCAAAGACAAAGACAATCTACTGAAAACATTAGCCTGGACTTAAAACTTAAACAGGGAAAGTCTGGTTGAAATCAATCTAGTTCATGCTCCTCATCAGTCAATATTAATAGCTTCATGTAATTTATGTTGGTTTGATGCATTCTTGTTTGAAAAACTAAATTTTGTTTGATCGCCCACGTGGTAACTGGAAAGTGACAGGGTGAAGCGCTCTGCCGCATCCCCCTTGAATCCAAGATTAGTGTGTGCAAGAAAGTTTCTATTTTTACTAGAAAAAAAATAGTGGATGTGGAGCTCAATAAGCAACTAAGTAGTCCTGTTTCCTCTTTCAAAATCTTACAGCGCAAGCTAAAGAATCAAAATTTTTTTTTTTTTTTTTTTTAAAAAATTCATTCACGAGATGAGGGTGCGCTGGCTAGTCAGCATTTACTGCCCATCCCTAATTGCCCAGAGGGCAGTTAAGAGTCAACCACATTGCTGTGGGTCTGGAGTCACATGTAGGCCAACCAGGGAAGGATGGTAGTTTCCTTCCCTAAAAGACATTAGTGAACCAGATGGGTTTTTCGACAATCAACAATGGATTCATGATCCTCATTAGATTGTTAATTCCAGATATTTTATTGAATTCAAATTACACCATCTGCCATGGCAGGATTTGAACCGGAGTCCCAGAACATTATCTGGGTCTCTGGATTAATAGTCCAGCAATAATACCACTAGGCCATTGCCTCCCCTGAGATGTTCCATCTAAAAATAATGTTTAATTAAATTATGGCTTCACACTCCTCCTGGATGTCAGAGTACTTAGCACAAAATTTTATATAAATCAATGATATCAAGATCCAAGAATAAGAGGTAACCACAGATTTTTGTACTTCAATTTCTAAAGGGTATTTAAGGTGTCACACAAAAAGTGTGACAAAAAGCAAGATAACGGCTTATATAGTCGTGGGTAATATATTAGCAGTGGTGGCAGCATCTGTGAAGGAGAAAACAGAGCTAACGTTTCGGGTCTGAAACGTTAACTCTGTTTTCTCCTTCACAGATGCTGCCAGATCTGCTGAGCTTTTCCAGCAACTTTGTTTTTGTTCCGATTTACAGCATCCGTAGTTCTTTTGGTTTTTATATTAGCAGTGGTAGTGGATGGTTAAATGGAGAGAAAGCAAAGAGTAGGAACAATTGGGGCACTCTCAAGTTAAGAGGGCCAAATGCCACAGCATCAGGGCTGGGGCGTCAGTGACTTACAATTAGTGACTCAGACAAACAGACTGAGGTCAAGGTATCGGAGATTACATATGGTTGCTTATAATATAGAACCTGAGCTTTGCGGAGAAAAGAATTTTGTGGAAGCTTTTCATCTTCCATTTAACAGGATAATTCACAAGAATACCAATGTAAAGAGTAAGCAACATTTATGTTTTGAGTGGAGATCTTATTGGTTGACAAATAGACTCTGATTGGTAGGGATGTTGTCTTTTCATTTATCCCCTTTAATATTAATAGAAAAGTTGATTTCTTTCTTTAACAAAAAAGGGTGAGAAACTTGTAAATGTTGATGTTCAGAGGTACTTGGGCATATTAGTATAAGGAACAAAGTCAGATACAGCCATAGCAAACAATTAGGAAGGCAAATGACAGTTTAGCATTTATTGTAAATGGACTACAGTACAGGGATAAATAAATGCACAGGACTTCGATAACATCACATCTGGAATAGTTTTGGTTCTCCATATTTAAGGAAAGGGTATATTTTTATTGGAGACAGTACAAGAAAGGTTTACTAAATAAGCCCTTGGCAAGACAGGATTTCTTATCATGGGAGGCTGAGTAAACTGTGCCAATATTCTCTGCAGGAGTTTAAAAAAGGTGGAGGGTGATCCTATTGAAACGTACAAGATTCAGAGTAAGCTTGCCTGGCTAAGCACAAAGGCTGCTACCACTAGCCGAGCAATCTAGAACATAGTGGCGGAGTGTCTGGATAAGACCTGATCATTTAGGACAGTGATTTAAAAATAAATTCATTTGGGAATTCCTTGGAAATCTTTGGGATTCTCGACCTCAGATAGTGTGGTTGCTCTAGCACTGAATATATTTAAAACTGAGGCAGAGTTTTGATTCCTCGAGGAAATGAGGGAAAAGGGCAGGTGGCAGGAAAATGGAAATTAACCCAAGATCAGCTATGATCTTAGTGAAAAGCAAACCTGGCTTGACAGGTCTATTCTCACTCCTTTTATGATCTTATGAACAGAAAAAGTGTACTGGAGCATTTTTTGTTTTGGTGGGGAGACTAGATCTGAAATAAAGAGGTATAATTCAGCAATTATAAACCAAAAACTGTACCATCGTCTCTACAAAGGGTGACTTTAAACGTCGTATTAAAATAATGTTGGTAGATTAAGCATACCTCAAAATAACTGCACTATGAAGGTTACTGGCCTCACATTTGAAAAGGTATGATGAGAATTATAAAGAGAAACAGTACCATTAAAGATATTTTGACTTTATGTGAGGGATTCTTAAGTTTTTGAAAAACAAACCTTCATTCTACTGCGAATCAGAGATAGTAGGAACTGCAGATGCTGGAGAATCCGAGACAACAAGGTGCAGGGCTGGATGAACACAGCAGGCCAAGCAGCA
>NC_063340.1:57486988-57516843 GCF_021869965.1 Rhincodon typus
TGCTGCTTGGCCTGCTGTGTTCATCCAGCCCTGCACCTTGTTGTCTCCCTTCATTCTACTGCATGTGTCATCTATGTTTCATTGAAACATCCAGCCAAAGAGGACACAGGCTCTCTCTCGCCTTCTCTCCCTTCGCACCCCCAGCTCCCCCCTACCTCCCTACTGAAAGATAAAAAAGAATGTCCAAGACAATTTTAGCTGTGAATTTTCCATTTCTTTATAATGCTTCCTTTATTGCTCTATTTAAGAAGTTTCCACTTATATTAAAGGGTCAACTGACTCATACATGGATGAAACACAAACACATCGATACATATAAATATTGCCTTCAATACTTACCACTATGTTACACCACTGATTGAGTTTTATTGGTAAATCACGATGTGACTGCACCCATTTGGCATAAGCTGGGTACATGACTGACGAAAAGAACACAAAGACAAAATTAGGTTTTCCCTTTAAGACAGGCAGCTTTTCCATATAAAGGTTCTTCACCTATAACGTTCACTAGTTCAGACAAAAAATTATCAGTCTGAAACATTAACAAATCTTCCTCTCTCCAAAGATATTGCCTGACTAGTTGAGTGTTTCTACGATTTTGTTTTTATTTCGCAAAGGCGGTGCCAGGGATGACAAATTAGTTGACTTGGGGAAATACAAGTTAACACAAAGACAAGTACCAGGCGTGATTGAGGGGACGCAGTGAGGTGAATTTGGAAAAAAAATATTTTCACCAAATGGCAATTTAAATCACCAACAAAACAAAGGGTGATTTTCTTTGAAGCAGGTGCCTGCAAAGATAATGGATTGTCTTAATAGAAACAGTTATGGAAACATATTCTAGGGTGATTTTTTTTAAAAAAGGTAGCATATTGAAGAGAAAATTAAATGCTCATTCAAGTAGATGGCTTGAGCAAGCAAACATACAACGAACTAAATTTATTTCACAGTCCAGTTCTGTGGCTTGATCAAAAGATTGTGTTCAAGCCATGGTTCATTTCTCTAGAAGATACTCAAGTGTATAAAAGGGGATAACAAGGTGTAGAGCTGGATGAACACAGCAGGCCAAGCAGCATCATAGGAGCAGGAAGGCTGACGTTTAGGGCCTAGACCCTCAGATATTCTTAGTTTTTATAGCTATAAGCTGCACTCATTAGCAAATCAATAAACCGATCAGAAAATCTTAATTAAACTACTTTCTACCTGTTTCACTTGTTGGTCGAACAGCAATTGGTTCTGCTAACTCGGTCTTCCCTGATCTTGTTACCCAAGCAACCTATTTTGGAAAAAAATTATTAATGCCTCCGTGGAACAAAACCGTTTATATGCAAAAAGTTTCTATTATTAATGTTTCTCAGTCACGTGGCTGACTAGATTAAATTCTTCCATTCAAATACAGTATTTTACACAAACTTTCAAAATGAAAGATCATATTTTGGATCTAAATCCATGAAAGCAAATTTTTAATCACTCATAAAAGTAGTCAGGTGTCTGAGAGATGGGCATAGAAAGATAGAAAATCAGGCTGAATAGCCTACTCCTGCTCTATCAAACTTGCTGTGCCATTCATCATAATCATGGCTGATCCTCTATCTCAATGCCATAGTACCCCTTTCTTCCCACACCATTTAACACCTTTTGCCCCCAAAAATCTTTTTTTTTTTTTCCTAAATCATATTAGTGACTTGGCTTCCACAACCTGTAGCAGAGAATAACAGAAGTTCACCACAAATTCAAGTCGAGAAATTGATCATCTCAGTCCGAAGTAGGCCCAGCCTATCCCAAAATTGACACTCCTTTATTTTGAATCCCAACCCCAAATAGGAGACACACCATCCTGGCAGCCAGTCTGTTCAGCCCTATATGTTCTGAACTGCAGCAAATACAGGCTCAGTCAACTCAATCTCTCCTCGTACAACAAACCTGTCGTCCCTCTGATGAATCTTAACTTCCAAACAGTTCACTGCACATATATTCTTGCTTTCAGCGACCTGTGTAGGTCACCCTGGTCCCTTTGACAAATTTTGATGTACATTCTGTTTGTCCTACTCAAGTTGACAACTTCCACACTTATCCACATTATTCTGAATCTGCAATATATTCACCCACTTACTCAACTTGTCTAAATCTTCATCTTTGCCACCCTCAACCCCAGATTGTTGTGTGTTGTTAGCAAACTTAGAAATATTATTTGATTCCCACATATTAGTATACATTGTGAATAGTTGGGGTCCAGCCACTGACCCTTGTGGTAGCCCATTTGTCACCGCCTTTCTCACCCATTTGTTCCTAATCTTTCCCAACCAGTCCTTAATCCATGCCAGTATATTACCATCAATCCCATGTGCTTTGATATTGCACACGAATCCCTAATGTGGGACTTTATCAAAGGCTTTCTGAGAAACCAAATATATCACATCTACTGGTCCTCAAAACTCCAACAGGTTTATCAAATACCATTTCCCTTTAATTAATCTAAATTAAAATCAACACATTTCGCTCTCCTAAATCAACTTAATTCAGATTTCTAAGATCAGAAATATGCCAAATCTTTTAAAACACACTTGTGCAGTCATACACATAGATTCAAAAGGAGCATAACCTGACAGAAGTTCAGTGATTGCTGATAGGAATATACTTATTTTCTTACCTCTGGGGCAAAATCTGCTATATGTGATTTCTCCTTCTCAAGGGCTGCCTGAGACACAAACATGGGAAAGTAGCAGTTCTCCACACCAAGTTTCTTAATCTCACGGTCAAAGAAGTCTTTGATGGCTTCCCAGATACTATAAGACCAGGGTCGGAGAACATAGCAGCCACTGACATCGTAATATTCAATCAATTCGGATTTTGTAATGACCTAGGTACACAACATGAAATGACAATTACATGGCTTAACATGAATTTTAAAAAACTGCATTTCATTGAATCATGGAATCCCTACAGTGTGGAAGCAGGTCATTTGGCCCATTGACCCTACAAACAACATCCCACCCAGATGCATCCCCCTATCTCTGTACCACTGTCTTTCCCATGGCTAATCCACCCAGCCTTTTATATTCCATTCTCCCAGCAATAAACAGTGTTCCATTTGACCTTCTAATCATTTGGGTTACTTACATTAACTAACAACCTGACTTTTCATGATACATGAACCGGAACATGTATCTCTGTACCCCACAGTTTGTCTGTAATTTCAGTATGATAGCTGCACTTTTAACAAATTTATTAAAGATACAAGCAAAAGTGGCATGGACAGCAGAATGACAAGCAGCATTTGAGAAGCTGAAGGCCATCTTATAAATGAATCGGTGTTGACTGCCCTGATTTTTCTAGACCTTTCAAAATGGCAATTGAAGCTAGCGATCTGGGTGTAAGTGCTGTCTTTGATCAATTGCATCATTTTTCCTTTTGTTGCAGA
This sequence comes from Rhincodon typus, assembly GCF_021869965.1. Taxonomy (NCBI): domain Eukaryota; kingdom Metazoa; phylum Chordata; class Chondrichthyes; order Orectolobiformes; family Rhincodontidae; genus Rhincodon; species Rhincodon typus. Next base: position 57,490,410 of record NC_063340.1, read on the forward strand.
GCTCGTTTTTTTTTTTCCAAATCGTAGCTCAAAGCTTTCCTCAATGACAGATTTGTATATACATTAGTAACAAAATGTATACATGTGGTAGGCAATAGTAAAGGCAACTAATGATCTGCAAAGCCACGAGGGCTAAACAATTAACTTCACGACCTGCATGTTAACTGGGAAATTCAGACTTTCCACTCACTATAAACCATTCTACTTGTCTTCAATTAACGTCAATGAAATGAAAATTAAAGACAGGTACCATTTGACAACAGACAATCTGCTCTGCTGGGCTACTGCCAAGCAACAAAGTTGAAAATTAAGCCTATAAAAGAGACCTCTCTCTCCTGTGAGGTTATACTTCATGGTTAACATCATGAAGCCAGAATACAAACAAAAAAAAAACGAGGAACCTTGGGCAGGTGGAAAAGAGAGGCAAAAAAAGTGCAAATTGTAAGGAAAATACAGAAAATGGTTGGCATATGCAGATTAGCATGGCATTTATTAAGCTGCAGTCTGTAATACAGGGCCCTACCACAGGTTTGAACTGTGGACCACCCTCCCAGTCCCCACAAGAACCAGCAATCATGAACTTGCCATGAATTACAACATTCTCACTCCCATTTCATGATTTTAAATTACAAAGTTGCATCCTGTTCAGTGAGATATAACTTTTTTTAATGACAGACAGAACCAACTCTGGAAAACAAAAATCAAATCTTGCAGTGCTATTAAAATGATACATCCTGGATTTTTCAAGCAAAATGATTTGAAAAAAATTCCTCAGAATATTACGGCTTCTACTTCCCATATTTTTGTTTCAAGTTTCAATTTGCCCAACGTAAAAAAACTTTTAGAAATGATTTTGTTTTACTGCTTTTTGTTTCCTGTTAGCGTGTCTGTGAAAAGCCTTTAACGTGATGGCTGCTTGGAAAGCTTGATGACATTATTGTATTCCTCATAGTGAACGCTAGGTATGGAAGGCTGCAACCAGTTGCAGCTGAATTGCACAATATCAGGATAAAATTTGCCCCATAGTGATGTGGAGGAGAACTTAAGGGAGATGAAGAATTTCCGGCACTTACATGAAAAGATGCCATAGAAAGGTAACCAGGTCTTCTAGGGTAAACCAGAATAGAGGGAACAGTACCTTCAGAGTGTTGAAAGGGACGACGCATTTGGTGATGGCACTTCACTGAAGGGTGACCCACCGAACATGGAGACTAGCAGGGCAGCATGTGAGGACAAGGGTAATCCTATTAAGATTCTGGGAAGGAAGGAAAGGGGATGCAAGTGTGTGAAATGGAAAGGGCACAATCGAGCACAGCAAGGGATGTGTATTGTGTAAGTCTGTCTGGTTGAGGAGAAAGGAAGACACATCAAAATCATTAGTATGGAAGGTAGTATTGTTCAATCAGGTGTGGAGGAGGAGAAATTGTTGGGGGGGCGGGGAGCGAAAATCGAACAATGTCCTTACTTGAAGTGGGGTGCAAGGAAGTGCATTCAGACTAGGCAGATGTAGGAAACAATGGGTTTTGATATCTTAATGTCAAAAACAAAAAAAAGTGAAGTTAGAGAAGGGAAGAGTTAGAGATGAACCATGCGAAGGCCAGAGCTGAAACTGGAAGCCAACTTGATGAAATTTTCCAGTTCAGGAAACAGCACTGATAACAGTCATCGATGGATTGGAAATGTAGTGAAGGGAGGGACCCAGAGTATAACTAGAATGATGAATATTCTGCATAACCATAATATGTCTGGCACAGCTCAGACCCATTCAGGTGCTCAAAGCAACCTTTTATTTGAGAACATGAATGGACTTGAACGAAAAGTCATTCTGTTATGCCTCAATGGGGGAACATACTGGAAATCACACACTGCTATTGCTGGAGGTGTTACAAAGCTAAAGACTTGAATAAGTACAAAGAATACCTCAAAATACCGGACTTTTAGATCCAGGTTGACAAACTATGGACCATATTTCTAAACTTAACAAGAACATATTTACTGTATTTATTATAAACAGTTAAGTTCCCATTACCTGATACTTTATTATGCAGAATTCTCACGCAACCAACAATCAACAGAAGTTGGTTTCCATACTCTGGGAACTGATTATTTGGTCACCTCCCTTTCCTTCTGATTAAAACTTGCTAATAGTATTTATGAGTGGTCTTGGTCACAACCGTCACATTTACGTAACTGGTATCACACCCTCTCTTCCCCATGCATGCCGATACCGAAAAACACACGAAGCAATGGTAAGCAGTTCAGTAGTTCCTGTTCACAGGGTTTGCTGAGATGATCTTTTTTGTGGTTCTGAATGCTGCTTGTCAATCTTCCTTCTCTAGTTAATTTCCTTTATTCCCAGAAGACACAGGTGACTGGTTCACACTTACAAAGATCTCTGATTTATCAATTAAAAGTCAAAGTTTACAGCAACTGACAAAGGGAAACAAACTGGCTAGCATCAGGCTTGAAATGCTTTTTCACTGCACAGAAAAAACAGCTCATTCCCTTCCAGAGGTCTGAAGGCTTCTCACCCAAACACTCACTCTGCAAAATGTTCAACTAGCTCGGAGACAACCACATATTTGATGGCAGGCAGGAGTCCTCGTCAAGGATAACTAGAAATCATTTCACAGACCAATCAGTCACTTGATGCCAGCCAAATCCCCATTTTGACAGCTTATCTGCAATTAGGCTTTCCCCCATGCTTGAAACAGCAATTATGATGAGAGTCAAATAACTTGCTTTTTAAAAAGTTCAGCAATCCTTCAACAACACGATTTTTAAAACATTTATTTTCCCATTACTTTTAAAAATCAAAAAAAAAACTGAAAAATAAAAAGATAGTCATTCCAACTCAAAGGAGAACATATCCTGTCAGGTGGAGGAGGGTCATAGTGACAGATGGAGGCTAATTGGGTATCTTTCAAGGGAAAAGTGGACAGGCCAAACTGTTCTGCTGCAGTTGCAAAGGCAGAGGGACCAGACAACTGTGGTGGAAAGAAAATGGTTAGGCTCAGGAAGTTAGAAATGGTTAAAGTCAAATGTCATAGATATATGTGGGGAAAGACTGGGCAAGGGGGAGGAAAAACAAATCTGACATGTGAAAGAAATAACTTCAAGAAGGGGCAGGGGACAGAAGGCTGAAACAGACTGAAAACAATGTGCCTACCACAGCAGTTTTATTTATGGATCTTGGAGGCTGAAGGGATTTTTCAGGATTGGGGCACTGTAAGGTTGAAGGCCAAGATAGAGGAGATGATGAGGTTAGTGATGGGGTCACGTTTTGGTATGAGGATGTATCACAGAGCTGACACTCTGCCTCTATTAGGTAGATGTCAGTACACCATGGACACATACCCTTCAGCCCAACTCTCCCATGCTGACCAGATATCCTAAATTAAACTAGTCCCATTTGCCAGCACTTGGCCACCAGGCAACAGCATTATCCCTGTTAACAGATTTGATGATGATATTAACGTTGGACCAAAGAGAAGCGCTGCCAGTTCAGAGGGCTGCAGGTTAGCTTCAGTAACAGAGCAAAGAAATTAAGATATCTACTCGACAAGATACAGAAGTAAAGGGAGAAAAGCACTTAAAAATGCCCATTAATAACTAAATGGAAATAAATGTCTTACTGAAATAATTCAAATACAATTTACTTAAGGTGGGATATTTTAAAAAGCACTTACTTGTGAATACCATTCTGCTAGATTTTCTTCTTTTTTTGCTTCAATGCCCAATCTACAAAGAAAACCATATCATTTAGTATTATTACATAAAAACATATACTTAACAATTGAACCAACTTTACACTTTATATTTTGCATTTCTAGTCTCAGAAGAGCAGCGGAACTAAAAATAATAAACATATTTGATTTATTTTATTAGAGGAATAGCCAGGCATTTCTGCATCAATCACTGTGACACTCCAGGATGAATCGTTGCCTCCCTGGTACTAGAATCAAAGATGTCACAGAAAAATTGCAGGACACTCTTGTGGGTGGGGGTGGGGGGGGGGGGGCAGCAGCTAGGAGGTCTTATTCGACATTGGTGCTAATATCATATGTAGGAAGAGGTATGATGTTATAATCACAGTTTATGGGATTACATAGAAAATTAGCAAGCAGGACTGTTAAAGCAGTAATTTCTGTATTATTCCCAATGCTACGTGTGAGTACAGAAGTAGAAGACAAAGCAAATGAATGCATGGCTTCAGATTGATCAGACAATGGGACTGGCTCTGGGGAAAATGGCACCTGTACAAGTCTCATGGACTATATCTGAACAAAGCTGAGACTCAGTTCCTTCCAGGCTCTTTTCTACTTCCCTGGGTTCAATTCCACCCTCGGGTGACTGTATGGAGTTTGCACATTCTCCGTGTCTGCGTGGGTTTCCTCCCACAGTCAAAAGATGTGCAGGTTAGGTGGATTTGCCATGTTAAATTGGCTATAGTGTCCAGGAATGAGTAGGTTAGATGGATGCACCATGGGGAAATGCAGGGTCACAGGGATAGGGTAGGGGAGGATGGGTTTGGGTGGGATGTTCTTCAGAGGGTCAATGGCCTGCTTCCAATCTGTAGGGATTCTATGATTCTAAACAGGGGCGTGAGAACCAAGACAGAATATTAGCAAGTAATACCAGAATTCATGAAATGCTGAGAGAAGCAGATAACACTAAAGAAGAAAACAGTAAGTTAAAAGGTGGAGTTGAAGGGACAAAATAATGAAGTCTAAGTCAGTGTAATAATTAATATGGGAATTTATGGATTACAGTTAATAAGATTGGGCAGTTACCACGTAGAATTGTGATATTGTGATAATAATGAGACCTGATTAAGGAAATGCACAGCAGAGTGTGTTTAAAAATTCCTGGTTACAAGGTGTTCAGAAAAGATAGAAAGGGAAAGAACACAGGAGGTATGGTAGTTTTGGTAAAGTAAAGCAACACAAAGTAAAGAGGAAGCTTCAAAGCATTCAAGGACATAATCCATTCAGCTACTGGAACGTTAAGGGGCAGTTACATTACTTGGAGTAATTTCTAGACCACCTAGATATTTTTTAATTAACATGCTCAGAGATGTTATTACACACTTCTAGTGCAGGTAGGACTGGAACTTCTGGTTCAGAGATAGGGACATAAAAGCTCTTAGATCACCAGCTGTTCAAGTATTAGTGTACTACTGAGATCACAGTCCAAAAGCAATCCTCTAATCACTTCTGTGATGCAGGTAAAGATGCCATTCGACTTGGAGTGCTATCCTAGCTGGCAGCCAGACAGACAAAAGGAAACTAGACAGAAGGACACTTTCTCTCACCTTGAATGCTGACATTTAATCACAATTAAAAGGAATCAGAACCACAGAATCTTAACCAATCTGCAAAACTAAGAATTGTAAAACTGACTGTTTGACTAACAAAGTCAGCACTGCAGTAACCTCCACTGCAACAGCCGCAATGGTCAACTATCCACTCATCACGAACAATTCAGAGACTGATCTGTATATCTGTAGTTTTTTTTTTTAAAAAACCTTTACCTTTTGAATTCACTCTTAATCTGTGTGTGTGTGTGCTGTGTTAGTACTTCTTCGCACATTTAGCTGACTAATAAACTCATTCTATTAATTCTAGAAAGCGTGGCTAAACTGACTCCTTTTTAAATGCAAAACTTAATTTGGTCTGGGAGAAAGGTTTCTACAAGTATAGGGATCCATTTTAAGTTAACCTTATTGGAATGAACGGGCACAGTGGTAAATAAAGAAGAGGAACCAGTTCATCCCTCTTCACTTGAGAGCTTAACTGTTTGAGGTACCATCATAAATTCAAGAACCTCACCTGGGGTCTGACCATAATATCACAAATTAAGAGAATTCTGACTACAGTGTTCAAACCCTTCACTAGCAAAATGGAGAAGGCCTGAAAAGCCAAATGGACTATTCCTGCTCCTATTTTCTATATTTCGAACTGTTGGAGGCACAACATAGTTGAATTTGTCTTTGTGCTTACTCACCTGGTTTGTTTCTTCGGTCCTGGGCCTTCACCTGCACCTCCGTTACTTGATCCCTTCTCCTGTTCTTTTGCTGTATCTTTATGTCCCTCTGATTTGTCGGACTTATTCTGTTTCTCTGATTTGTTTTGTTTCTCTTTTTTGTTTTTGTTCTCACCATCCGTACTTGCAGCCGGTTTATACTCCAATCCTGTTAAAGTCTTATATTGGCTCTTCAGATCTAGAAGTACAGCCACAGCAGCATCTATCACTGCCTTGAAAAGTTAATAAGAGAATGAGGTTAGAAGTCTGAAAATAAAAAAAAATTGGTAAGTTTAATAAGGAAGTTAACCAATTTCCTACTGCATGAAAATGTAACGCGCAATTATTTCATAGGCATCCAAAACTGGAACATCTAATCTTACATTTGTTTAGACCGGGAATAACGGATTTATCAATGCAGGATCACCGGTTGGACACAAAGTACAGGTCTCCCTGACTTATCCAAAATGTGTATTTCAATTGTTCTGACAGAGATTGGTCATTTGTCTTATCAGAACATGAGTGCTGAAAACAGTTCATGAGGAACCAGATTACCAAGCACTTGGATTAAGAAATATTTCTCAGCAACATGGTAAAGATTCAGGATTCTAATGGGATTTTGTATCCAAATTTCAGTGTAATTGTACAAATGTTTTTGTTTTTCTTATAAACTCTACCACCTTCGTAACTTTCTACATCAAGCAATGTTCACTCCCATTTGAGAAAGGATGGGTACACATTTGCTTGAAAATCTAATGTGAAATAGTGTGGCTATTTTTTTTTGTCCTTTATCTGAAAAGGGTAAGCAACTTGTTGGTACACCACTTCAAAAAATTCAGAGCTATTACCTTAGCAACTTTCTCTGCTTTAAGTTTGCGTACAACATCTCCTTGCTCTGCAACTTTGCTGTGTAGTGTTTTCTCATCAAGTCCTGTTGCTTCTGCAGTGGAGATAATGTTTGGATTTTCTGACACAACTGGTATACCAGGTGGCTTCCCTGGTTTGTACTCTTCACCAGTATTCTGTTTATACTCCACTTTTAAGGCTAGGAGTGATTTTACTGCCTCATCCACCTTATCCTACAAAAGAAAGCAAGACAAGTAAATGGTAAGCAAGATTAAGATATACTGTTTCTGAAACTCTATGAATCTATCTCTTTGTAACTAGAATGAAATACAAGATTCTTGAAGTAAACAAGTGTCACTGATACCTTCTCCACCTTTCCAAAACCCTTTCCACAAAGCAGGCTCAGAACAGAGAAAACCCAGGCTGAAAGACAACATATTTTTGACCCCCATTTTCAATTTCACCAGGAATTCCCTTAGCAATGGACAAATGCTGATGTTGCCAGCAATAGCTACATTCTATGATAGAATAAATGGAATTACATTGTCTTAAGTCGTCTTAAATACAATTCCACAATATTTCAGAGACGTAAACCCAAGGTCAAGTGGAGGACTGTTTTCAAATAGTCCTTCAACTGGCACACTGAGTTCTAATTCAGTAGTTTTGCCCAAATCACAATAGTTAGGTGCCCTCATTTTGTGTCAGTGAAAAAATAACTTGACACAAAACATTTATTCATAGGTTATAACTAGCTGAAGGAAAATACATAAATGGTATTATTTTTAAAGTCTTTGAAAATGACAGAAGAAAATACCTTTGGGGCTTTGTCAGCTTTGAGCTTTCGAACCACCTCTCCTTGTTGATGCACCTTGTCATACAGAATCCTAATCGTTGAATCCGAGGTTTTTGGTGCAGACACAGGACTAGCAGTAGCTGCAGGTGGCTTTCCAGGTTTGTATTCAGTACCACTCTGCTGCTTGTATTCTGCCTTCAAGCTCAAAAGTCCTTTTACCGCTGCATCCACCTCTTCCTTGGATGCTTTCTTTGCCTTTAATTCACGTACAACTTCACCTTGTTGAGCTACTTTGTTGTAAAGTGCAGTAAGGTCAACAGCCTCACATGTTGAGACAGTGGAGTCCGCATGAGATGATACAGTAGGAGATGATGCAGAGTCAGCTTTCATCTAAAGAAAATTTTGATAAAGTTAATTAATCTACAATGTTTTAAGTTACTTTAGTTATCTTTGTTAAACTATACATTGTATGCAATCACATGTTAACAAGGAACATGAAACTTAGAACCTTTGTATGTGCTAATTTGTTTTAATTCAATTCTACACCATGGTTAACATGTTAATTATGAAAAAGTCACAATGTCTTTTTACTGTCTGCAATCCAGTTGTCTAAACTAGCAGAAACATATCTTCAGTCTATTATGCACCGTGCATACAGAAGACAGTCTAAAGGAAGAAAATGAAACACAACACTCTAATGAACCCACAATTGAAATTTAAAGTTTTTGTGCTATATCCTTCCATATAACGATATTACCAATCATGACTAAAAAAAACTTTGGGCTTTGTGAAGACTTAAAAGCAAGTCCTAACAGATATGCACACAACTTGAGATCTTCATCCTTCATTTATGGAATCAGTTCCATTCCTCTCCCTGCAACACTGACTTGACAAAGGTTGTTCAATCGCAAAAAAACTTTTAAGGCAGGTTTAAATGAATAAATAATGTTGTTCTGAATGCGATCAAAATGGAAGGACACAAAAAAGGGGCAATTTTCCCCTCATAAAATTATAGCCAAGTTTAGAAATAAGCCTTACTGTTAACAGATGCTCAATTTTATTCAAAAGCTAATCTTACCACATTAACTGCATCATGTTTACTCTTCTCCTTGGAACCAGATGTTGGCATTTCCTTGGTATGACCATCAGGGATGTAGATCAAAACACAAGGTGACTCTTTGCAACTATATGGACTAAATCAAGACAGGAGGGTACAGGGTTAGTATTAAATAAATTTTGAGCCAAAGACTTAGCTTAAAAAGCTACAAATACAGCTTCTTCGAACATGGAAATCTCATTGTATAACATTCTTGCGTTGAACTGGTCCCAAATATGGAAATCAAAACAGTGCTTCATACAGATGTCTCAACGTTTGTCAATGCTGTAGATCAATATTTAATTGAATAATCTGCCATATTCTAGACACCTTCATCGCTTTCACATGAAAAATGTGGTAGATGGAGAACTTAACGAGAAAAAATGCAACAAGCCCTTACTGTTCGTACAAGTTTAATTTTATCATTAATGAAAACAGGATGCTGGAGGAACTCAACAGCTCTGGCAGCATTCATAGAGAAAGAAATAAAAGTTAAAGAAAGAAGGGGGTTTCATTTTGGACTCTAGTTCCTTGAAAGTTGGTCACAGGCAGACAGGGTAGTGAGGATGGCGTGTGTACACTTGTGCTCAGTGCTGTGACCAATGAACGCAGGAGCTGGGACATCATTTTACAGCTGTACAAAGCATTGGTAATGCCACATTTGAAGTATTGCATACAATTCTGGTAACATCCTTCCTACAGCAGGGCTATTAAACTGGAAAGGGTGCAAAAGAGGATTTATAAGGATGTTACTGAGACTGGAAGGTTTGAGTCATAAGGAGGGCTGGATAGGCTGCAACCTTTTTCTCTGGAGCACTGGAGGCTGAGTTGTAACCTTATAGAGATTTATAAGTTCATGATGGGCATAGATAAGGTGAATAGCCATGGTCTTTTCCCTAGGGTAGGGGAGTTCAAACCTTAAACCTATGCCCTCTAGTTAAGAGGGGAAAGATTTAAAAGGGACGCGAGGTGCAACGCTTTCACACAGAGGGTGATGCTTATATGGAATGAGCTGCCTGAGGAAGTGGTGGAAGAGAGTACAATTACAACATCTAAAAAACATCTGGACAGGTTGTAGAAAGGAAAGGCTAGAGGAATATGGGCCAAATGCAGGCAAATAGGACTAGTTCAGTTTAGGAAACCTGATTGATATGCACAAATTGGATCAAAAAAGGTCTGTTTCCATGCTATATGAATCTATGACCCTGTTTTCTTTCTACTCGGATACTGCCTGTGCAGAGTTTCTCCAGCAGTTCCGTTTTAATTTCAGATCCCCACTGTGCAGTACTTTGCTCTTATTTGGTTTTATCATTGATGGGAAAAATTTGATTAAACATTTTTTACCGTGTGTTAAGCCTGAATTAACATCAGTTACATGGTTAATGAAACATAAGGCCAAATCTTCCAATCAGCAATGGAACAACTCCACCTGACTCTGATCAATCAGAAAACAGTGCACTTTGCTGGATCCATCAAAAAAGAAATTCATGTTCCAAGACAGCAATCAAAAGAACTTCCTCAGTGCAAAAATCAGAGCAGCAAAGAAGCCACAACCACTTTTTATACTGCTGTGAGCAAAGTTTAAATATCCATTCACCCACGTTCATACTGGATAGAGTGACCAGGGATGTGGAGACAGGGGTTCCAGAGTCAGGGGTGGCAGGGGTTCAGGGCAGCCAGTGGGTAAGGCGAGTTGGTTCAGAAGGCTGCAGGGGTTGTAGTCATGGGGAGGTAGTTAGGTTAGTGAGAGTTAGGCAGAGGTTAGTGAGAGTGACTGAGATAAAGAAGTGGATGAGGATTTTTCTGCCCAACATTTTTTCGATAATTATTCAACTCCATACACAAGACCTGTCTGAAGTCTGACTCTAGTTCACAGTGGGAGCCATTTTTGCATGGTAATTGTGGGGAGAATTGCCCATCAAAACTGTAAACCTGCCGGGCAACTGCCACATAGATCAACGAGTCTAACTTCTGCAAGGTCCCAGTGTGCATCTCAATCATGCATCCAGGTTCAGAAAATCCGTAAACTGGAAAGCTTTTGTCATTCTTTCAGTCAACATATTCTCCTCTCTCAAAAGTAGATGATGGGAATTGCTTACCTAACTGGTTCATATGGCTGGTCGCAGGTAAAAAATCCTCTTCTTTGTAGTTGGATGATGTCTCCTTTTTTAAGCTCTTTAAGGCAAGGATCACCCAGCATTAGTTCTTCTTGCTGAAAAAGAAAATATTTTCTTGCCAATTAAACCAACCAAGCAAGCTATTCCCAGTGTTAAACAACAACAAAAACTTAAGATTTGAAGTTAAGGGGAAAAAAAAACTAGTAATAAGCAAGTCACTCAATTTTGATGATCTAGTGGCCCCAACTGTTACGGAGTAATGCCCAGTTAATGTTATTACCGGATAAGTCAGATCCCTGACAGGAAACTGATGGTTTCCTAAAAACAACATTGCATATTTGTGAAACAATAGAAACGAAGACAAAGAAAACAAAACCTGTTTTGTTATAACACAGATACTTTGATTTTTAAACACATAGCACAAATAACCTAAATACTCTTTCTTGCTTGAGCAGAATCAATAGCTGTTTATATCAGAATCAGTGCATCAGACAAACATCGTTGCAACTCTAAGACCATCAGATATTGTACATCTAGCAAGACCCAGTCCAGCTTATTTCCAGGGATGAGGGAAGAGTGATTTTTTCATAGATCCAATGGCCTTGAAGTAATTAAAATTCCAATTCATCTTCTGGAACAGTAAATAACTCTTGTTTATTATTATACTTCTAACTAAGTTTTCTTCCAGTCCTATGCCACCCCTGATGCAGCTTCATTTTTTTTTAAAATGTCAAAATCTTCACTACTTTTCCACTGACTGTATCTAACAATCCAGTCAAGGATTAATAATAACTTTTTACAGCAATAAAATTATCTTAAAATAAGCTTTTCTTAGGTACACTGCTTGGCACATGTTACTTCATCAAAAGACTTCTCAACACTGCGGAACTTGATATATACTTCTCTCTCAAATGACTTCCCAGTATAGACTGAAAAACAAGAGTCATTCTGGCAAGTTCTAAGGAAGGGTCACCAGACCCGAAATGTTAACACTGCTTTCTCGTTCACGGATGCTGCCAGACCTGCTGAGCTTTTCCAGCAACTGCTTTTGTTCCAGTCATTCTGGCAAGTTCTCCCCCAAACTATCCGTGGAGTTTCTCAGGAACTCTGGGTGACTTCCTCTTGCTCGCAATTATGAGTATTAGCTTTTAAAACAGAGACAATCCCAAATGTTTAACTTAGATTTCCAAAACACAAGTGTATCCATCGAGTGGTGTACAACAACAAAGAGAACTGATTCATCAGCTGAGGTAGGCAGTAATCAGGTTTCCTTGCCCACATTTGACCTCATGACATGAAATCTCTAGGGGGTCAGAGTCATTGTAGAAGACTCCCAGGGCAACTCCTTCGCGACTGCATACCACTGTGCTACCACCTCTAGTGGTGACACTGGTGTCTAGGACATTGTTTTCAAGGAAAATGACTACATCACATTGCTCCTCAATTAAGTTGTGGGACAGCTATCCCAGTTTAGGACAAATGTCCCAGATGTTAGGGGGAGGAGGACTTTGCAGGTTTACACGGCCATGTGTGCACCATTGTCATTTCCAGTTCACAGGTCCTTTTGTCCAGATTGTATTGGTTTAGATACAGAAGAATTACTGTCTCATGCGGGCCAGACCACAGGAAGACAACAGATTTCCATTAGTCAATGAGAGTTCATATGACGATTGACAGTGGTTTCACCATTAGACTAGCTTTTAACTCAAGATTTATTAACCCAGTTAAAATTCCACATTTCACCAAACAGGGATTTGGACCTGTTAGTCTGAGTTTAAAGAGGCACCTTGACAGATACATGAATAGACAGAGAAGAGGGGGATACTGACAGTGTAGAGGCAAAAGCTTTTTACTTAAGAAAGGCATCACATATTGGCACAGACTTGGTAAGCCGAATGGCCTGCTCCTGCGATGTACTATTCTTTGTTCTCTTTCAGTCCAGTGGAAAAACCACTTAAGCCACCACCTATCCTTATGTACTAAGTCTGTACCAATGTAGCCAGTGGGCAGTTTGAAATATGGCTTGAAATCTTGTAAACTAGATCCTAATATCCACAGAAGAAGTTATGAATCAGTAATAATCTTACTTTTGTAATTTTAGACATAATCAAATGCTTGTAAACTCTTATTTAAAAGGTAGGTTTGATTAAGGGAATTGGATTTCATGACAATTGCTCTGTAATTCCTGGTGTCTTAAGTTTTTAACAAACATTTAATATAATTTTAACCGAACATCTTGCCTTAAAAACTGAGAGAACTATAACTAAGCGTTCACTACAAACAAATATACCTTGCTGTTTCGATTAACATATTCCTTGAAATCTTCATCCTTGCCAATCACAGCTTTGCTGATTAGATGCTCATAGTATACACATACTGTGGGAACCAATGGAGCTTGTGGATGTTCAGTTAACCATGTAATCTTTGTTGTCTTTTTATAATCCTTGTTGTCTAGATTTAATTTAGCCTCAAGCGATGTAATCTTTCCTCTGGGATTTCTATAAATAAAAATTTATTTTAATAAATTTCAGCTGATAGTAATACTGGACAAATCAAATCCTAGAGCAAAACCTGGCTTGATAGACCGCAAGTTTTATTTTTGACATTTGGCCGTCGTGTTGATCAATCACAGAACATATTCACAAGAGGCTGCTAACGTATTTTTAACAAAAAAAGTTTATTGGTCATTAGAGGTGCAGAAGTAGGCCATTTAGCCTATCGAGTCCATTCCACCATTCAATGTAATAATGACTGACCTAATAATCCTCAAATCCACTTTCCTGCTTTATTCACATAAGGCTGGATTCCCTTAATAATTAGATACATGTTTATATCAGCCTTGAATATACTGGATGTGGAGGTGCCGGTGTTGGACTGGGGTGGACAAGGTCAGAAATCACACGACACCAGATTATAGTCCACCAGGTTTATTTGAAAACACAAGCTTTCGAAGTCTAACACCTGAAGGAGTAAGACTCCGAAAGCTTGTGTTTTCAAATAAGCCTGGTGTCCTATAACCTGGTGTCATGTGATTTCTGACCTTGAATATACTTACCGACATAGCCTTGACCACCCTCAGGAAAAAAATTCGTCATCTGTTTTGACTGGTCACTTTTTTTACTTAGAGATTTTGGTCCTCTGGTCCTAAGCTCTCTCACAAGGAGAAACAAAAAGTACATGCCCAAACCACTCAACATCTCCTCCTAAGAAAATCCCTCCTAACCCAGTAGGCCTTCTGAGGACTGCCTCTAATGCAAATACATATTTTCTTAGATAAGGGACCAAATTGTTCATAGTATTTCAGTTGTGGTCTGACTGCTACCTTGCATAGTTTTAGCAAGACCTCCCTATTTTATAGGCCAATTTCCCGGACATACAGGCCAATATCCTATTTGCCCTCCCTACTACCCACTGAACTAGGACGCTTGATTTTTGTGATTCATGCACTAGAATTCCAAAGCACACACTGTTTCAGCTTTCTGCACTCTGTACCCATTTAAATAATATTCATATCTCCTATTCTGCCAAAGTGCATTAGCTCACATCTTCCCACATTATGCACTAAGTTTTTGCCTACTCAATTAACCTGTCTACATCCCTGTGTAGACTCATTGTGTCATCCTCCCTACTTGCCTTCCTACCTATTTTTGGTGTCATCTGTAAACTTGGTTATAGTACATTCATTTCCCTCATCCAAGTCATCAATATACATTGTATAATGTGGTTTAACTCCAGAACTGATCAATGTGGCACTTCACTGGTTCAGGCCGCCATTCTGAAGATGCCACTTTATTCCAACTTATTCTTCTTTAGTAAGCCAATCTTCTATCTATGCTAGTGTACTACCCCCCAACACCATGGATTCTGAACTTAAGTCACCTTATGCACAGTGACTTATTGAATGCCTTTTGGAAACCCAAATGTTACCCTTTATCTATTCTGCTCGTTAGCTCCTCAAAAAGCTTTAAGAAATTTGTCAGACAATTCCCTCTTAATTAAGTCATATGGACTCTTTGTTTGTTTTTAAATGCTCTGTTATTATATCCTTAATAATAGAATCTAATATTAGCCCAATGACAGATGTTGAGATGCTCATGACAGATGGCCTATAGTGACTTGTTTTTGAATAAGGGAGGAATAAGTTGTGCCCGCCTCAATGATTATGTTGTCAGTTTACCAATCCTCCAAGACTTGTCCAGAGGATTCTTGGAAGATTAACTACCAATGCATCAATCAACTCTATCAACTTTCTTTAAAATCCTAGGATGCAGCTCATCAGGTGCAGGGACCTACTGGTATTTAGACACATGAACTTCTTTCTTAAAAAACAACACACACCACTGCTCAACCACTTTTTTTTTTTAAATCATCCCTTTTCTCAATCCAGTTGAACCAACTCTGTCCTCATTCCATGTAAGTGCCCTTCTTTAATGTTAGCACTGTTAATCCTGACTCAAATTTCTCACTCAGCATGAGTGATGAAATCTACTATACGAAGGTCACTTCCCCCTTAGGTAATCTCTCAATTCCAGATCATTTATTAAACTTGCCCCATTACACTTTAACAGATTCAAATTAGCCCAATCCCTGCATGGATCTACAACATATTGTCTTCTCCTTAATGTTTCTTACCTCTACCCATACAAATTCAACACTTTCTGATCCAAGATCATTTCTTGATGCTGTCTCTAATCATCAAAGGCAAGCCACAACCTCTTCCTGTTTTCATAAGTTCACTCCTGAATGTTTAGTTGCCACTTTAATGTCCTTGCAATCATGTCACTATAATCACTATACAATCATACCCATTAACCTCTATTTATGACATTAATCCATTTACTTTGTTCAAAAAAACTAAGTGCATTTGGGTAAAGCGCCATTAATTTTGTTTTCTTTTATTTTGCTCCCCTTTAGTCCTTGTTTGCTGTCTTATTATGTTTGTATACTCTGTCCCTTCCTGTCCCACTCTGGATATCACTGTCAAAATAGTTGCCCTGCAGTGACATCATATCATTTTGTTATGCAAGCCTATGTTTTTCCTCTCCTGAACACCCCCTCCCCACTTATTAGTTTGAAGTCCTCTCTACAACCCTAGATTATTTGACTTGCCAGGATACTAGTCCAAATACAGTTCACATGAAGCTCATCTGATCAGAGCCTTTACCTTTTACCCCAGTACAGGTGCCAATGCCCCATGAACCGAAACCTATTCGTCACACATCAGTCTTTAAAGGCATGCATTTATCTCTTTTACTCCAGTTACCCTCTGCCAATTTGCCCATGGCTAAGTAGTAACTCTGAGATTATCACCTTAGAGGCTCTGCGTTTTAATTTAGCTCTTAACTGGTCAAAAATCTTTCAGCAGAACCTGTTTTCCAATCTGATCAACATTGTTAATACCAACATGGATAACAATAACTGAATCCCTCCCTTCTCACTCCAAGTTCCTCTCCAGCTTCAAGGAGATAGCCCTGACACCAGGGAAGCACCACAGCTTTCAGAACTTACAATGACAGTTGTAATAGACCAATATCTATCCCCTTAATTATACTGTCCCCTACAACTACTTTATTCCTATTTTCTATCCCCATTTGAATGGCTCCCTGTACTATGATGTTGTGGGCAAGTTGCTCATTACCTGTATAGTCCCCACTCTCATCCACTCAAGTTGCAAGAACCTGGTTGCTGTTAGACAGTTACGAGGATTGAAGCTCCTCGAGACCCTATACCTGCCTTACCTACAATCACACCCTTCTGTCCTCTATCATAGACCAAATCTGATTTAACTAATTTTAAAGGGTGGGACTGCTTGTTGCAGCAAAGTGTCCAGGTAAGTTTCCCCCTTCCTGACTTGGACACAACGTCAGCAGTTCAAGCTCCAGATCCTCAACTCTGAAATGAAGTTGTTTGAGCTGCAAACAGTTGCCACAGATTTGTCCACTGTGGGTCACCTTGATGTCCAGCAGCTCCCACAAGCTGCAACTGCAACACATCATCCAACCATCACCTCTGCAATATTGAGTTATTCATTAAAATTGCTAATATCCCTGCTCTATACAATTTACTGTATTATTTCCCTTTTAAGGCACTATTATCAATTTTACACCTAACACATGATTTTTAAAGAAAAAAGACCGGAGATTCAAAACAAACTGAAAACTGTGTGTTACTTTCATTTTAAAAAGCCTAGAAATACTAGCTAATCAGCTACTTTGCTGAAGCAAAAATCAACCAAACTGCTATCTTCTACCTCCATTGAAATCTTAAAAGCTTCTTTTTTCTGGAGTTTCTCTTTGACGTTTAAGCCACTCAGGTCTTGTTTTCTGCACAGTTTTTGAGTTTGCTAAAAACTCTACTGCATGGGCCTTTTGTTTCCCTGAATGGCCTGCTTCTCGAAGAGAAACGTGCACACTCTCTCTGACCCTCTGAATAGCGCTGTCTTTCTAAAATAACTTTTCTGTCTTGATCATCCCGTGTCATAGGACAATTTGCAGATAGGCAACAGCGCCTTTGGTTTTCTCTATAAAACATTGTAGTATAGAGCATTGAAATGTTTGCCTCAATGATTTTTCTTAAAAGCCTTTTACGTACATGTAATTCCAGACCTGTCACATCTTTCAGAAATCAAAAAAATGGAACTAAAAATCCCCTTCTTAGTACACATAATGGAAATACAAATCAATCTTAAAGCTATATATGAATCTCTCCACTTCAGAACCCAAAATTTCCAAGAAAAAGCAATAAATTATTAATCAACTTCACATCTGTCACATTGTTTGGCTTTCAAAGAATAACAGCCAGAAATCTTCTACTACAAAAATATTTTCTCACCTGTTAATTTTAGTGATGTTGATGTTACCCCAATTAATAAATGTCACCATTTCTCCTTCTGTGAAAGTTTCTGCATCTGCTCCTTCAATTAGTACTTTCGGTCCATACCACACAGGCTTCAGCCCTATAGCCAGATTCTGGCAACAAAAACAAAAAGGGGTTTGGTTGAAAGGGAAGGAGAAACACTAATAAGTAGAAGGAAAATAAATACAGCTGTATTACACTTGCATTTACGTCATGGTTTGTAAGTACTATACATTCACAAAACCTTGTTTACTAATCAGTATGGATTTCACAGATTCAACCTGCACTACAAAACAATCTAAAACTACACATTCATTGTGGATTTCAGCAAAGGTAAACTAAAATACCAGTTCAAACTTAGCATGTTTCAATGCTAATACTAAGCCTTGGATTTTCTCAACACACATCTAGAGTCCAAAGAGATAGAAGTGCTTACGATGAGAGGATGGGAAATGGGGTGGCCCAAGTTGTCCTTGTTGAAGAATCCCTAAAAGCTAATATGTAGGTGCAAACAACAATTAGACAGGCGTGTGGTATGTTAGCCTTCATCACAAAAGGACTGGAGTACAAAATGCTGTTGCTGTATAGAGCCTTTTTGAGACCACACCTGGCATACCATGCATAGTTTTGGTCCTCTTAGTTAAGGAGAGATATACTTGCTACAAAGGGCATGCACAGAGGTTTTCTAAAGTAACTGCTCAGACAACAGGATTGTTTTATGAAAACAGATTGAGGAGACCATCTTTATTCCTTTGTGTTTCGAGGAATGAGGATTAACCTCATTGAAACTTACAAAATTCTTAAAGGGCATGACAGGGTGGATGCATATAGGATGTTTCCCTGACTACTGAGTCTCAAATAAAAGGACACTATTTCAGGATAAGGCCTAGGCCACCTACGACTGGTATGAACACAAGAACTAGGAACAAGAGCAGGTAATTCAGTCCCTTGACTCTTGCCTGCCATTTAATACAATCATGGCTGATCTCATCTCTGCCTCAACTCTACTTTTCCTGCTCTCTCCCCATAACCATTTAATTCATTACTAATTCAAAATCTGTTCATCTATATCCTCAAATTTATTCAGTGTCCCAGCATCCACTATACCCTGGAGGAGTGAATTCCAGAAGCTGTATCTTTGTACCTAAGATGGCACTGTAAGTGGTTACTTATAAACTTTTCCCTGTACTCATTTGAGTACATGTGGCAATAAAGCCAATACAAATTTCCATAGATTCAAGACCATTTAAGAGAATTAATTCCTCCTTACCTCAGTTGTAAATCTGCCAACCCTTAGCCTAAAATGACCACCTCTTGTTCTAGATTATCTTCCTTTGTGGGGCATTCACTCTACATCTACTTTGTCAATCCCCTTTAGCATCTTATATACTTCAATTAAATATTTTATTCTTCTAAACTCTAGCGAGTATAGGCCTTAACTGCTCAATCTCATAACACATACCTGTCATCTCTGGAATTTATCTAGTGAACCTTCTCTGAATTACTGCAGTTTCCTCCTTCAAGTAAGGGGACCAAAACTATATGCAGTACTCCATGCCTTGTACAGATGCAACAACACTTCCCTTCTTTTATACTCTCTTTCTTTAGCAATAAGACTTAAAATTCCATTTGCCCTCCTTATTGATGCACAAGGACACCCAGTTCCCTCTGCAATGAAGCACTCTGAAGTTTCTCTCCATTTAGATAAGACGTTGCCTTTTCCTTCTTCAAACCACAGTGACCTCACACTTATCCACATTAAATACAATCAACAACTTCCGATCATTCATCCAACCCATGCATATCCATTTGAAAATTTCTTATTTCTTAATTGCAGCTTATTTTCATTTCAACCGCAAGTTTAGCTATGCCTGCAAATCAAGTAATTAAAAGAAATTGTAAATAGTTTGGGCCCAAAGACCGAACCCTTTGGCAGCCTACAAGTTACAGGTTGCCTATCCAAAAAAACTCTTATCCTAAGAGTTTGCTTTCTGTTGGTCAACTAATCCCCTATGCGAGCCAATATATTATCCATAACACTGCCATTTTACCTTGTGTATTAATCTTTTGTGTGGCACCTTGTATACTACATCCACAGGACTCCCATGGTCCATTTTGCTTGTTATATCTTTGAAGAATTCTACAAATTAGTCAAACATGATTGACTCTTCATGAAACCTTGCACACTCCAACAGACTGCTTTGTGACTTTCCAGGTGTCCTATTGAGGAGAGATTTCTTTACTCAGTGTGGTGAATGTTTGGAATTCTCCACACCAAAGGGTTGTGGAAGCTCAATCATTGAGCATGTTCAAGAAATGAATAAGATTTCTATAGACTAACATCAAGGGATATGGAGATACTGCAGGAAAGTGGCATTTACATGGATGATCAGCCATGATCTAGTGGAATAACCAACCAGATTTCAATAGGAGGCATGGTCTTCCCCTTCCTACATTTCTTGATCCATTTGACTGAGAAATTTGAAAATGAATTTTCTATTTCAAAGCCTCCAACGTATCAAAATTCCATCTAAGCAGCAATTAATCAAATTGAGAATGGAGTGAGAGAGACACAAAGAAAGAGCTGTGTATGTATGTGCATGTGTGTGCTCACAAGGAAAATCAGATTTTTATCCTCCACTTCCTTTTCTTCAGTTTATTTTTCAAAAAAGTTAAAATAAGTAGATTCTGTACTTCACTCCCCACTCTCCATTTACAAACCTTATTACCTTAGGATGCTTGGCCACATCTTTCATCTCTTCCTTGGCCTCTGGCACATTCACAGGCACTACTGCATCCTTTAATAATGCTGTATACCGAGGTGCCACTGGATCAATAACCTGAAGTAAATATGTATGGATCATTTTGTCTATATAATATAACTTGATGCTCCATATTCACCTGCATGCAATATCCAAACAAAGGCACACAGAATTGTTTAGCTTGCTGCAACTAAATTACGGCATAGTTAAACAGAAAACATTGAAAACTGGGATATATTTTCTGAAAAGTGGTCTGTTAGCTCATTTAAAATGGTATTATTTTCCAGAAATCTGCACAGAGGTTAAATGGATTATAACGGTTTAATTTAATTTTAAATAAAGACCAATTAAAATTTGTACGCATCCTGATTTGCAGTTAACTGCAACAACGCAAACAATCCTTTGTGAGAGGCAAAAAGTGTTTAAAAATTAATATAAGAAAAGACAGATGTGAGAAAGCTGAAAAGTGCAGCATAGAACTACAAGCAAATGGAAAGGTTAGCAAGAAGTTAACACAAGATGCCAGATTCAAATGGTTTAGATTAAGACTCCAGCTGGGAAGCCAAAGTCCTAGAATGGTATTTCTGCACTCCGTTCTTTAAATCTCTCAGTCTCATTACTGTGTGCTGCCAATTTTACAAAGTTAGCTTGTATACTCCACTGTGCTCCTTTTCTTGTCAGAAAAGGACATCAAAGTATTTTAGTGCTGTACATTGGACATCATAGAGTGCTGATTCTGTGGTTATAAAATCTATACTAGATTACACATGGTACAGCATTTTGAATAGAACATATTAAAACAATATAGTATTACTTTAAAAAAAGAATACAAACCAGAATAACAATTACTATATTTAAAAATAAAAAATCAGTTTCTTTTAAGTCACTCAAATGTGAAATCTCATCTATTCACAGGAGCACAAAAAGTTGGTCCGCTTAACAACTAATAAACTCGCATTCAGATTTGCTATGGAGCAAAAAAAAATTAAAAAGTTTCTACGTTTGGAGTAGAATTAAAAATCAATCATTCTTAAAACTGCTTTAAAAAGGTTGCTCCAAATATACAGAGCAATAATTTACCTAAGCAAATATTCAAAACGCTATATAGTCATTTTGCTGTCAATATGTGCAGAAAACCCGACCAGCTAAACCACAGTCACAACAGTAGTTAAAAAGGAGACTGGCTTTGCACACATCTTGAATCTAATGCATTATTGCCATGCCGTTCAAGCTGTGAGGTACTCTAGTCAAAGCAGAAAATTATTAAGTAATACCTTGTTACAGTTAGCTTGCAGCTTGAAAAAAGCAGAAAATGTAATGCATAATTTGTGTTTAATTCAATAAATTTGCACAATTTTGGGTTAAAGAATATTAAGTATTTTTCATAATGTTATTCCAACCATGATAAACGTTTCATCCAAAATTGGATTTCCCATACAATTTAAAGCATCAGAAAACAATACATTTGTCACCATGTAACCAGACACAAGAACATTCCATTTTCCTCAGCTGTAATTTGTATATATTCAAACTTAAAAATATTGCAATATCAGTGACAGATATGAACAAGGTGCAAAAGACGATTATATGAACTCATATTTACCTTTTTGTTAAAAGCCCAGAGTTTGTCCCACTCCATGTTCACAACGGACCTTGAGCCACCCTACAATCAAAATATATACAACCTTAAACGCAGCAGACCACAAAAGGCATTATACTTTTGCCAACAATTTTACAAAACAAGCTGCGAAGTATAGTGTACGATTCGAAAGAAAATTAGGGGGTTTCAGGGGGCAAAGGGGAGCAAAGAAAGATCATGAAAACCGTGACAAATAATATATAGACCTATGGTGAGAACCATCAAGTTCACACTCAACTCACTTGAGCAGCAATAAACTGTTTCAATCCCTCAACAGTCATGCCTCTCCGCAGGACTCCACGCACCGTTGGGAAGCGAGGATCATCCCTAAACAAAAAATTGTGGACAAAACAATTCATAGTCTGTGACAGTAAGATATTCTGTAACAGAATCAGATTTTTTGTTTAAATTGTAAATGTTCAATACTGAAAAAACAATCAGCTTCACAGTTTTGCTGCAAAATTACCATCCATCCACAAGTCCTTCATTAACAAACCACGTTAGTTTCCTCTTTGATAGTACAGTGTTATTTAGATTAAGGCGGCTGTACTCCCATATGTAAGGTTTTCGAATTTCCAGAGCATCAATAATCCAGTAATACTGTTCATCCCGGTCATGGTATTCTGTTGTTCTAAGTGCATGTGTGACACCTTCAACGCTGTCCACTATAGGGCATGCAAAGTCATACGTTGGATAAATTCTGGAGCAAGAGGAAGAATTGAAAATTATTTTACTACCACTCAATTTATTAATTAAATCTTTAGTATATTATAGGAATTATGACAAGATTGTTTTTAGCAAAAGCCTTTCAGAACTTATCCTTACAGGATATAAATAATACTATTATTTTGTTAGCACAAACAGCCATGCTTTTCTTTAACGCATCTGCATGACAATGCATTTTGACTATTAAATCAGTTTTTGCTTAAGCATTTCATGATGTCTATCCTCCTGCCCTGGTTTATCTGCAAGCGCTGCATCACGTGATTAAATAATCTATTTACCACAAAGATATCTTTTGAAGATGCTGAATGCTAGCATGTTAAACTGCATCTCACATGACTCCCCTATACATAGTTTCCTTTTCCTAAACACCAATTCACTGCCTCCAGGGTCTGGATAACCCCTCAAATCATGTTACCTACAACTTTGTAGTAGGCTCAGTGCAGCCACATCAGAAGACAGTACAACCAAGCAATATGCGAATTTAACTGACTCAGCAAAATATTTGTTTTGTTTTATTTCACACAATTTCTCTCTTATCACTCCTTTATTGTTAAAAATCTCTACCAGCTGTGGACAGGCCTGCTATAAGGAGAAGCAGCAGCAGAGGGACAGACACGCACAGGCCACGTATAGCAAAAGAAAAAGTGTGACAGACAAAAACAGAGGGAGGGATGGAGAAAATGGGCCTCATTTTATAGACAACTGCAAGTTATATATTGATATGTATTGAACTCAATTCAGTCATCTTCCCAGACATTAATCCAACCAAATCTTCCTTCTACAGGACAAGAGATAATATACTTCAGCTTATCTTTCTGAACTTGAAATCAAAACTGCAGCTCTGCTGTGACAACTAGCCTCCAATCTTAACAAATGAAGAGATATCAATCCTTACTTCAAATCAAAAATTCCTGAGTGACCGCAGTTTCCCCAGTAACCCAAATTAACATGATTGAAAAGTTATAGAACAATCTTTACCATCTAACGTGCAAATCTGAATAAGAAGCAAGGCAAAAATTTCACCCAAACAACAAATGTAAATAGTGAAGGAACTAATGACCAGTCTCAAACTAACACAACGAAGAGAAAAACATCTAACATATCAATTAGCTTCCTAAGAAACGAAATGACATAATTTCATTTCAGATCAGCACAACATCAAGGATATTCCTCAGATTACATGCACAAGGTGCCCGAGATCATTCAACATTTCCTGGTCTACACTGAATCCCCGTTAATAAACATCTCCATTTCAACATTCTCATCCTCACTTTCAAATCCCTTCACAGCTTTATTCCCAATCACACTATCTCGGATCACCTTGACCCTTAGAGCATCACTGTCCCACCACCACCTTCTCACTCTATTCTCAAATTAGGTACAGAAAGCAAAGAGGAAAGAGAAAGTTTGAGGATAAAGAACAAAGAGACAGACAGAACATAAATATTAAAATCTGAAGGAATGAGATTCCACATTTGTGAAAACTAATCAGTGCTGGAAACAGTACTTGTTAATAATTCATACTATCTGTACGAATTCTTTTAAAACAGAATGGATAAGCTCTAACTTTGCCTGTATAAATCATGCTGAAGATTATTATGCCATCCAATACATTTTAATGGGGAGCCCCACTAAGAAATGAGGTTTGTGAGCAGCTTGGGGAGAAACAGTGCATCGCTTGACAGCACTGTCCACATTTTGTATTTAACTGTGTTTGCCTGAATTAGCTGCGACACCTTAAATATTTCCTTGATATCTACTTCCATAATTATTAAATCTCAGCTAATTATCTGCTGATCGGTACTTATTGGACAACTGAAGAGGTTAAATCAAAAACAACTGGCCATTTATAGACTCTACATTATCAATTTCACCCTTTGACACAATAATCTTAATATGCAGTTAACAGTATTTCTACAACTGTAGACAGGTAAGTGGGGAGCTGGAATGAGTAAAGGAGGCGGCGGAGGCGGACTGGATATAAATATTCCTCTCTGTAGCTCTATGTCAGTGCTAGTCTGAACACACTTGCATGTGCTTCCTGACACCACAGCAGTACTGAGGTCTCATGACAAGGATCTGACTTTTTTTTTTAAAAAAGGTTTAAAAATGACAGTAAAAATCCAAGCATGATATTTGCAGAACCTAAATTTGACTGATATACTTCACTTGTATTTGAGCCCTGTGCGAGGATGTGGCGTGTTCTTGCATCGATAGATCGTGGGGTCCCTGAGGCAACCATTATTGGAAGTCATGTCAATCTTTGCTCGTAAACAGCAGGTTTGCCCATACTCAGTTCCAGACTTCATCTCTTCCCATATTTTCATGTTCTGCTGCACAGCTGCAAGAAACAAATTATGTGCAATGTCAAACATCACATTTATATTCTAAAAGAACACACAACTATATAAATACAAAAGGAATCTTTCCTCCATTATTGTCACCTTTACATATGAAATCTATAAGCTTTTAAATTTAATACCATGTAAGAACACTTGTACATGATAAGGTAGAATAGTGAGTTGATGATGACTGGGTTTCAGCTATTCCAACACTCAAGCATGTCGCTTTACATTTATTCACACTCAGAACATTCTTACGCTTCTCCCAAGAATCTATTTACTGAAATCTATTTATTGTTTACTTGTGCCATTTTTAAAAATAAATGATCATTCAGAATAAAGTCTTTAAACAAGCAACTATTAGTGTGGCTTTGAGCTATGCAAATTTTAAAACTTCCAGCTGTTATCTGAGCCCTATGTTTCATTAGACAGTCATAGCACTAAGTTCCAAAGCCATCGGGTTTGGCAGCGGACGGTCACAATTCCTATTCATGAATAGTGTTCAGCATTGTTTGTCAGAAACTGCAGAAAGAAATCAAACGTGGGCTGATATGAAATTAAATATGATAGCCAGTGCAGTCAAGCAGCTCAGGAACACAGAGCATCTTGTCTCAAGGCAACATGTGAAATCATACCCAAGCATGAATCATTTTCATTTAAAAGGAGAGTTGGAAAGAGAATTATAAATAGTGAATAAAGGCAATTCAAAATATTGCTGAGCAGAATTTTCAATGATACTCACAATTTGCCCTGTGTTTAGACTCAATCCTTTGCTCACGTTCTTGTTTCATTTGATCTGGAGGTGTGTTATCTGCATAAGCCTTCCCATCTCTAATCATTTTCTCAGCATATTGCATTATAATTTCAAAGTGATCGGAGGTGTAGGTGAATTGGTCAGGTTTTATCTGTAGCATTGAAACATCTTCCAGTATAACCTAAGAGAAAGCAGTCAATGTTATACACCATTCAACTCCTTGTTAGAACACAATGCAACAAGTTTAGTTTTATGCTGAAGTGCAGGTCCAGAAAAAAATCCTAATTCCCTCATTTCTGAAGGAACTTTATTTTGAAAGGCTTCTGAACAGTTGAATGTTTAAAAGTTTCAAACAAGAAATGAGACTTCCAAGTTATTCAGTTATATGCTATAGGCTAAAGCAAAAAGAAAGAGCAACATCAGAGGTTTCTGACAAAGAAGTGAAGTAACATCTTTAAGATTCAGTACAGTCCACTCTTT
>NC_063340.1:57517343-57528171 GCF_021869965.1 Rhincodon typus
CATTACTGATGAAGGGTCTAGGCCCGAAACGTCAGCCTTTCTGCTCCTACGATGTTGCTTGGCCTGCTGTGTTCATCCAGCTCTGCACCTTGTTGTCTCAGATTCTCCAGCATCTGCAGTTCCTACTACCTCCTTTCCAATGCACCCTTTCTGGACAGCTCTGGATTGTATACATTTCAAGCCAGCTTCCTCTTACAATTCTAAACTCCAGCAGATTCAAGCCTAGCCTGTCAAACACAATGAGGAGGGGTTGAATCCAGCCACTTAACACAACAGGGGAAAGGAGTTCCTGAACCTAGAACTTGGACAATGATGGCAGCAATTTTTGTATCATCCATTAGGGGTCAGTATGTACAAATATTGCTTGTCCATAATAAAGGCAGGGCGGCCAGGACCACAAAACTGAAAATTGAGGAACGAACATAAAGCGTCAGAACAATCACAAATGTAAATGGGAAGAGACTAAATAAGGAGACAAAGAAAAAGTAAGCTAGGAAGAAATAAGTTGTGTGGAACAGGCTGAACAAGGGGTCTGCCAGGATGGTCCTGTTGTGGATTTTAGAAGAAGGTAAAAGCAGATTGAATAGGGTTAGGAGTTTATGAGATGGGAAGCCGTGGAGGGGAGATCTCCAGAAGAGCTAGCAGTCAATGGCAGTCCTGTAAACAACAACTTGATGTTCAATGATGGGGTCATAGCCCAAGGGGAGACAGGAGGAAGTGTCTGAAAATTAGTGCTCAGCTGCTGTAAGGTATAGATCAACTAACAATAACAGCTTCAGCCTTGTCCACGGATTTAGTAATAAAGTCAAGGTTAAACATGAGAGAATGGATTGCAGCAAATACAAAGGGAAATGGATCAGAGTGGGGGAGGGGAGCAGAGAAATTAAGGTAACTGATGTCCCATCAATAATCCCCAATGAAGAGATCAGGGCAGGTAAGTGGCCAGAAGAATCCCATCCTTACCCCGTCAGGATAGTCTGAAGATTCTGTTACTCCCTTGAAAAAAGGCCTGAACAGTTCCCATCATCCATCACCCCCTTCCTTCACCTAGCTGAGCTCATTCTCACTTTCAGCAATTTCTCCTTTCAACTTCTCTCATTTTCTCCGAATAAAAAGGTGTGGCTATGGGTCCCACATGGGTCCCAGAAATGCCTGTCACTTATTTGGGTCTGTGAAACATTCCTTGTCCCGGTACTATTCGGGCCCCCAACCAGATATCTTTCCCCGGGACATCTGTTACAACACTGACACAGAAAACCAAACCAAATCAGCCTCCCTATTCCTATATTTGCAACACAGTACAGTTAAAACATTCAACAACCCTCAAAATTACCCCAATGGTTCCGATCAAGACTTTGTGAATAACTAATACCAGAAACATTATACATTAATAAAAGAAGTAACAATTTGTTAATAATTCTATAACTTTAGTTTAGCAAAATTAAACAAGGCAATCTAATTGACATTTATGATTTAAACCCAAGCTTCTTCAACTCCAGCCCCCACTTACACAAAGACAAACAGACAAACAGACACAGTTAAGGGATAAAAGCCAAAAGTACTGCGGATGCTGTAAATCAGGAACAAAAACAAAGTTGCTGGAAGAGCTCAGCAGGTCTGGCAGCATCTGTGAAGGAGAAAACAGAGTTAACGTTTCGGGCCCGGTGACCCTTCCTCAGAACTGATAGTGGCTGGGAAAACGTCAGTTTATATGCAGAAAATAGGGAGGTGGGTGGGGTAGGGAGTAAACGATAGGATAGAGCCCAAAGAGAGAGAAAGACTGTTGGACAGACAAGGGAGTTGCTAACAATCAGGCTGGGAGGGTGAATAGTTGTTAATGGGGACGGTTAGTGACTAACAACAGGGGGTGTGTAGTGGCAGGCTATGTGGTAACAAGGCCTGGTGTGTGGAGTGGGGGGCTGGGACATGGGAGAGTTTAGGCCCTAAAATAATTAGACTCAATATTGAGTCCAGAGGGCTGTAGGGTCCCCAAGCGGAAAATGAGGTGTTGTTCCTCCAGCTTGCATTGGGCTTCACTGGAACACTGCAGCAAGCCAGAGACGGAGACATTGGCCAGGGAGCAGGGTGGTGCATTGAAGTGGCAGGCAACAAGTAGTTCAGGGTCTTTTTTGAGAGCAAAACGTAGATGATCTGCAAAGCGGTCGCCAAGTCTACGCTGCATTTCCCCAATGTAGAGGACACCACATCGTGAGCAGTGAATGCAGTAGACTAGAAAATGGGAAGTGCAGGTGAAGTGTTGCTTCACCTGGGAGGTATGTTTGGGCCCTTGGATACTGGGAAGGGAGGAGGTAAATGGGCAGGTGTTGCACCTTACAGGGGAAGGTGCCGTAGGGCTGTGGGGGTGTGTTGAGGGTGAAGGAAGTGTGGACAAGTGTGTCCCGGAGGGAACGGTCCCTGCGGAAGGTGGACAAGGGAGGGGAGGGGAATATGTGTCTGATGGTGGCATCTTGCTGGAGGTGGCGGAAATGGCGTCTGATGATCTTCTGGATGTGGATGCTGGTGGGATGATAGGTAAGGACAAGGGAAACCCTATCGCCGTTGCGGGAGGAAAGAGAAAGGGTAAGGGCGGAAGTGCGGGAGATGGGTTGGACCTGGTAGAGGGCCCTGTTGACAACGGAGCTGGGGAATCCTCGGTTGAGGAAGAAGGTGGACATTTCGGAGGCTCCCTTGTCGAAGTTGGCCTCATCTGAACATGTGCAACAGAGACAGAGGAACTGAGAGAATGGGATGGAGTCTTTACAGGAAGTGGGGTGTAAGGATGTATAGTCCAGGTAGCTGTGGGAGTCAGTGGGCTTGTAATGGATATTAGTGGCCAGTCTATCCCCAGAAATGGAAACAGAAATGAGGAAGGGAAGGGAGGAGTCAGAGATAAACCAGGTGAAAGTTAGGGCAGGGTGGAAATTGGAGGCGAAATTAATGAAGTTTTCCAATTCCAGATGAGAGAGGGAAGCAGCACCGATGATATCATCGATGTATTGGAGAAAGAATTGTGGGTGGGGCCGGAATAGGACTGGAACAAGGAATGTTCCACATAACCCATGAAGAGACAGGCATAACTAGGGCCCATGCGGGTACCCATGGCCACCCCTCTTACCTGAAGGAAATGAGAGGAGTTGAAAGAGAAGTTGTTGAGGGTGAGGACAAGCTCGGCCAGTTAAGGGATAAATCAAAAGAAAAATGAGAAAAATGTACCTGGCTCGTTCACTTTTGCAGTCTGTTCAATTTGTAATATCACAGACACATAGGTATCTTGCTTGGTTTCTGAAGACATATGTCAATGTCATCAGCTTCCAGTAAGTTCCAAAGAATATTCACACAGTCCTTATAACTGAGATTCTATTCCCTGAACTTTAAATACATTGATAATGGATGAATAACCAGAAAGCTATCAGAACTTCTTCCTATAGCTTCAGCAGACACAATCTTTCTGACAAACACAGTTCAAAACAAGTGCAAACTTTGGTTTTCTTTTCTGATGTTCCAAACATTTTCTTTGTTAGACTGATTGGCATCATATCTCCCTGTGAGGCCTCAGTTTATAACCAAACGTCTGCCATCTGTTTGAGCATAATGTCTCTCCAGAGCCAAAACATCTATAGCGTACTTTGAACAAAAATCAAGCTGTAATTAACTTCCCAGCTAAACAAATCAGTTTATTTGCTAACAAATATTTGTTCTCTCATTTTTAAAAACAAGCTACTGCTCACAGCTCCAAACCAAAAATGATGAAAATAAAAATAAAATAATGAAGGTCTCACTATATTAATGATATTGTCAGTGCTGCTTCCTGCTATCATCCAGAATTGGAAAAATTATTCAATCATTCTTTCAATTTTGATCCTTTTTACACATTCATCTAGTCTATTAATGACTCACCCCTTCTCTTCCTTGACTTCTCTTTTGATTTCTGGGGATAAGCTGTCCACCAATTTCCAATACAAACCCCCTGGCTCCCATAGTTACCTCGACTACGCCTCCTCAAACGTTGTTTTCTGCAAGGGTTCCATTCCACTCCCCCAATTTCTCTGTCCCTGTCCCATTGGTTCCAATGATGCCACCCACCAGAGGGGCCTTCTGACAATGTTTTCCTTTATTCTGTTTACAGGATTACCCTCAGTTGTATTCAAATCCATCTCCTGCACTTCTCTTTTGTTCCTTCACCCTCTCTCAGAACAATGATAGGGGTCCCCTTGTTCCTACTTTGTACTCCTCCAGCATCTGCATTCAAAGATTTATCCTCTGTCATATGTGCCATCTCCAGTAGAAGCCACAATCGAACACACACTCCCCTCCCCTTCACTGTCAGCATTCTACAGCACCATTCCCTCCATAATACCCCTGTCCACTCATGGGTCACTCTTAACATCTCTGTACCCCACTCACCTCCCACGGCAGTTACTCATGCAATCGCAAGAGGTGTAAAACATCCCCTTTCACCTCCTTCCTCCTCATTGTCCACGGCCTCAACTATAACTTCCAGGTGAAGCAGTCATTTATTTGTACTTCTTTCAATCTAGTCTACTGCATTCCCTTCTCACAATGTGATCTCCTCTACATTGGCAAGAGCAGGCACAGTCTGGGTGATCACTTTGCAGGACACTTCCACCCTGTGTGTAAGAATGGTCCTGACTCAATTTTCATTTGAATATACCATCTTGCTCTCATGCTCACCTTTCTGGCCTAGACATATTGCAGTTTTCCAATAAAGCCCAAAGCAACATGATGGAACTGAATCTCATCTTCCACTTATGCACTTTACAGCCTTCAGGACTCAATATTGAGTTCAATAACTTCAGCCATGTATGCCATCCTCTAAATTATTATACCCTACCTCCTTTCACTGGCACCCCAATGTCTTTTTGCACAGGTTTGTTCCCTATTTTCTGCAACTAACACCCACCTTCAACAACTATTCTGTATTTAACTAGTTCCTGTACTATCATTAGCACTCCATTTGTCTTTTGACCTGGACATCATTTGGTTCACTTGTTGTTCTTCGTCCTTTGCCAACAACAAAAAAACATAATTTTCCAGGCCCCGCTCCATTGCAGAAGTGATATCGGGCCCAAAATGTGAACTCGAATTGTGTTTCCAGAGATGTATTTCACAGACAAGTTAATCGACCAGGATCCTGGAAAGGAAGAGCAGTGAAATGTCAACAGTCTCCTTGGTTCACCACACTTGAATGTAGGAGGAAGCTTCTGCCTAGATTGAAAAGCTCAAATTGGTGAGGTGTTAAAATAAAGCCAAAAGATTCATCTTGCTTGTTCTGGAGGGAGGATCTGCAGTAATACATTCACCATGAAGGACAGTTCTGGGATTGAAAGTTAAAAAAAAGTAATCTTTTGGGAGCTAAGGTTGATTTTGGACAGATTTTATGAGAACTGAACACATACTTAAAGTAAAACATAAAGTATACTTATAAAATGTGATTTCTTGTGTGTTTTAAAAATAAGAATGGGGATTCAGTTCTGTTGGTTAAAGTACACTCATTCCTTGTTACACATGGATTCGCTAACCATGTACTCACAAAGTCAATCCCAGACCTGTTCTTTATTTCCTAATTGACAGGTCCCTACAGAGAGCATTGTTTTGCAGTAGATAGGAGATTTCAGTTATAGTGCATGAATTATATTTGCATGACATCCATGTCCTGCAGATCATAAGGATTTAATGAATATGTTGCCTACAACGCTAGTGTTTAGTCAATAGAGCTTATAGTCTTTTGTTGCAGTAGATGACTTAAAATGTGATGGCTTATTATAATTTTCTTTCAGCTATTAACTATAGGGTTGATTAGAAGTTATCTGGCACTACAGGGATCATGTTCACTTATTGCACTGAAATTCAGTTCTTCTAGTTCTCTACTCACAGCCAAAGTCAAAAAACTTGCATATATCAGACAGTGAAGAATTTGTTCTTTTTGTGATGTCTATTGGTATTAATCATGGTGGTACTTGGTAAAATATTTCATAATTATCTTGAGTTACATGCTAAAGCCAGATAATTATGAATTTAATGTTAAAATAACTCATATGACAGAGAGCACCTTTCACACAGTTGATGAGGGCATTATGCAATTTATATAGATAATTAAACAAGCATGAGAAATGAAGTGCCAAACTTTTATTTAAAGTACATGACTGTGTATCCCTAGTGTTTGTTCCCCTAGTAACCCTAGACCTTTTCATTACTTCTGAGGAGGTAATCTCCATAGGTAAACACACAGGAGATGAAATGAAATGTACAGAGGCTAGAACAAAGTAATTGAATGATTTGGGCATCGAGTAATGAAAGACCCTTTCAGATTTCAAGCAACACCCATCTCTTCTGTCAGAAAATTTCTGCAAGAGTAACTTCCTTTATATCTTTTAATATCCAAGTATTATAAAAGGGAATTGCACAAATGTATTCAACTATAAAACATTCTCTTGAATAAAAAGATTTAATCGTGTTTTATTTCTTGATGAACAAATATTACTCAAAAGACGAGAAAGAACACCGTGTTGTTCTTTCTCGTACTGGTACAGGAACGTAGTAAATGACAAGGTAAGCAAGTGTTCAACTTCTGCAAAACACACTTATTAACCCTACTGTTGTTTGTATTGGCTGTAGTCTTTAAAAACATGAGCTGAGTCACTGCCAGAAGGTTTCCTGTGCTCATTTACAATTTACATTTACAATAAACCAGCAACAAGCATCATTTGTAAGATTCAACAAAAACATAAGAGACAAAGCTAAGAATACATGCCAAGTAGAAGATTAAAATAATTAACGTTTGAGTATTTTTAACCAGTTTTTATTTCCAAATAGAAAAATTAACACATTTTCATTAATAAATTAATATTCACAGATTTGAGGAGGGGAGTCTTTCCATTTCAGCTCAAAAACTATCAAGGAAAAAAAATCAAATGTATAATTACAGCAAGTTTTTAAAAATAACTTGCTGCACCATTTGTAAGTGAGTACTGCACTCTTATGGACAATCAGGTATTACAGCAACATTAGTTTGGCAAAGAACATTGTTTCATTGTAAAATCAGTTTGGTAATTCTCATTACTTTATAAAGTAATGGTCCACTGTATCCGTTGTTCCCGATGTGGCCTCCTCTACATCGGTGAGACCAAGCATAGACTCGGAAAACATTTTGTAGAGCATCTGTGCTCTGTCCGCAACAAACGACAACATTTTCCGGTTGCCAACCATTTTAACTCCCCCTCCCACTCCCTGGGTGACATGTCCATCCTGAGCCTTCTCCAGTGTCACAATGGCACCACCCACAAACTGGAGGAGTAACACTTCCTATTCCACCTCGAAGCCTACAGCCTGCTGGCCTAAACACGAAATTCACCAGTTTTAAAATCTCCCCACCCCTGGCCTCATCCCATGTCCAACCCTCCCTCTCATCCCCGCCTCTTTGACCTGACACAACCTGCCTATCTTCTCTCCCCTGTATCCGCCACTCCCAACTCACTGACTGATCCCCACCGCTCCCTACCTGCACTCACCTATCACCATGCCACCTATCTTCCCCAGCCCTATCCCTCCTCTCTCTATTTATTTCCCTGCTCCCTTGCCTCTCCCCATTTCTGAATAAGGGTCCTGACCCAAAACGTCAACTTTCCTGCTCCTCTGATGCTGCCTGGCCTGCCGTGTTCCTCCAGCTCCATACTGTGTTATCTCTGACTCCAGCATCTGCAGTTCTTGCTATCTCAGGGTAGGAACATTGCTGACCTGAAGTTGTCGACCCATCTGGGAAGGGGTTTTTCAGGAACTTCTGCAGTACTCAGTTAGGCAATCATGTCTTTGAAGGCTTCCCAAATTACAGCTGCAATGTGGAGGTGTGAACCATGGACTGAGGGAAAGAAAAGAGTCAAAGGTCAGTAAGGATGGTGTACCTACCTTTATAGATCACCGTGAAATACTGTAGACTGAGTTGGATCTCTATTTACCAAAATGAATGGTGACAGTGGTCCAAATGAAAAAGGTAAATGTCCTGTAAAATACTTCTGAAAACTAACACGCTGTCACGCAACAGAATAGCATTTCAAAAGTGAAAAAGTCTTCAGATGCACTAGAATAGATTATTCAAATTCATTGCTATTTTCCATTGTACAATATTGAAAGATATTGTAAGCGTTGTAATATTGTAATGCCTTAACGCTCACAATATTGTAAGACAGAACCAAAAGTAGGCCATTCATCCCATCATGAGATTGAACATTCATGGTCACCATTGCTGATTTTCATTCTTTGCAAAAGAGATCATTGATCTGCATAACTGTCTGAAAGTATTGACCATTCTCTGATCTTACATTCATTCTTTACAGAACAGGTCAGCCATCTGTTTTACAGTTTAAAAGTGACAACAAATAGCCTCTAACTGCCTTCCAGGAAACTAATAATTTGTAATGCGAGGGCTGTTTGCACAGCTGTCCTGGATAATGTGAGATTGTTGCTTTGACAGATTTGTTAGCTTGTAATGAAAATATTTTTGTTTCAACTGTTTGCTCAAATGAAAACAGAAATTGTCGGATAAACTCAGCAGGTCTGGCAGCATCTGTGGAGAGAAAGCTGAGTCCACATTTTGGGTCCAGTGAACTAATTCTGATGAAGCGTCACTGGACCCAAAATATTGAGGCTGCTTTCTCACCACAGGTGCTGCCAGACCTGATGAGTTTTTCCAATAATTTCTGTTTTCATTTCATATTTTCCAGCATCCGTAGTTTTTGGTTTTATTTTAGTACTGCCTCAAATGTTGTTTATCTGTTTTGATAGATTTATGAGTTTTCATGGAAGGCAATCGTTGCTCATGTGACTTCTAATTTATGTATTTACCAAACTATTCAAAGATTTCAAGTTATAACAAGCCCTGTGACTTCTTTTTATGAATTGTATATATATTTGAGAGGTCATAAGCCACATGACACCAGGTTACAGTCCAACAGGTTTATTTGAAATCACAAGCTTTGGAGTGCTCTTGCTTCGTCAGGTGAAGTGATCAGGTTGTCCACAGCAGTCCACCTCTGGCACCTCCACATTATGTTTAGGAGATAAGGGGAAGGGAGGGTGAGGGGGCTGAAGGGGCTATGGAGTGCTGTGAATCTAGGGGTACTAAAGGAAGATGAAGAGTGGTAGTAAAGGGAGGTGGGGGTGAGGGACATGAGATGGTTCGGATAATCAAAGGGTGAGGGTGAAGGTGAGGGCTTCTTTACAGTGATCTGAGAAACTGGACCAAAAATTCAATGAATTGAAGCCGAATTGCTAATATAAGACCATAAGACATAGAACCAAAAGTAGGCCATTCATCCCATCAAGCCTGCTCTCTCATTCAATGAGATTATGGCTGTTCTGTTAACCATCGACTGCACTTTTGTGCCATTTCCCTGTAACCCTTGATTCCCTCCATGATTAAAATTCTTTCTACCTTAACCTTGAATGTACTTGATGACCCAGCCTCAACAGTTCTCCACAGTGGAAAATTCTACAATTTTCAACATGGCCACATTGGCATCAGCCTGTCGCCATCTCTGCCTCTGAGTTGCTATGTCCATATCTGGCGGCCCTTAGTCAGGCCATCCCACCTTCCAGGAGGTGAAAATTCCCACCTGCCTTCACTGTCAAGGGAGAGTACTGAGGGAGTATTTGCATTAATTTTATTATTCAGGAACTAATCGATGTTAACAATAGATTTTTTTTTTCCTTCATGCTTTGCCTACACTGAAAACAATAATTTGCTTTGTGGCTTTTTACATGCCAATGTTCTATGTTTACTAATACTTTCTCTTTAGAAGATTAGAAGCGCCAGCTGCTATTAAGGCATAGCTTTTCATCTTATTTTTGTGCTTGTAAATGTAAAATATATTATACAGATGCACAGAGAATTTCTTGACTCCAATGGGTTATTTATTTGACATAGAGAAGGTACCATGCCTGAGTAAGTGCAAATTTCTGTTTTACTCATTCATCTGATTTGCTCATATTTCATATTCATTAACAAAATCACAGTTCAGATGGTTGCAACTATGCCAATGAGCAAACAGAAAGTGGAAATGAAACCCACCTACCAAAAACCGGATAACAACTAGAGAAAAGGCTTAGTCAGCAAATCGCTGCCAATGGAAAATAGCAGAAGGAAAATTAATTAAAACTCTGCTTCTCACATTAACATTATCAATACATTTGGGTTTGAAAACTGGATTTCAGTTGTCATTTCTGAAAGACTTCCAATAATTCGGGGCGTTCTCTCAGTCACTGTCATGTCGCATTAGTAAGCTGAAGATTTAATACTCGGATTTTTGATGCACTAACAATGTAAAATATTTACAACAGCATGATTAAAAATACCTATGTAACTTGGTGATGGTGTTTAAATGACCAAAAGTTGAATGTGGTGGCTAGCCTATCTAACAGACTACAAGCTCCAGGCAACCTAATTTGTCAGAAGAATTTATTCTGTAAATCTCCAAGAACGACCTGTGTCACTTTCTGTCAATAATGGGTAGAATTTGATTGGCTTCCAAGCACCACCAGCTCCCCCGCCAGAAAAAAATCCTGGAATCAAGGAGGCACAGAGTGGATACTCCTGTCATCCCACCACTCCACCTCCTTGACATTCAGTCAGGGCAGGAAAGCACAAAATAGTGTTGAGTTGAGTCTCGGTTTAACAACTTCCCTTGTTACCTCGACACCAAATAATCAGCCTCTGAAAGTAAAACAAAGTTGCTGGTAAAGCTCAGCAGGTCTGGCAGCATCTGTGAAGGAGAAAACAGAGTTAACGTTTCGGCTCCGGTGACCCTTCCTCAGA
>NC_063340.1:57528671-57533037 GCF_021869965.1 Rhincodon typus
CTTAGAGCCTCTTTCCACCTACGTGGACCACAACAACAACTGGACCGATAGTCAGTTTTCCTCACATTGTCAGTCAACCTTAGTGGTACAATTTGGAAACAGAAGAAAGCATATTTTAACTGCTGACAACTATTATGAAGCTTCCTCAACAGGCGACACTTCAAGTATAAGAAACAGCATCAGCATTATGTTCATTCTGTGCAAACTCATTGCAGTCAAGCTTGATTTTGATTATGTTTAATACATGTAACACACTTTTCAGCAGGGCTTGATAAAGAGTCAGCACAAGAGGAATGCTGGTTGAGTATTGTCCTCCAAGACAATGAACACAAAGCAGAATTTCAGCATCCCTCCAGCTACCAAAACCAGATTAACTAGTGATTAGAGCCATTAATACAAATACTAAATTAAGCGGTGGGATGTAGTTTGTCAAGGTATCTCTGATAGTTACTGAAGGGCTGAAAGCAGCTGTCAACTTGTTGTTCAAACGTGAACTTACATAAATAAGTGTTGTCAGGCTATTCATTCATAGCATTAAAAATGGTTAACATTTTGCCTATCTATAAATTTTCCTTTATATAAAAGGCAGTGCATACAAAAGCAGCTAATCAACCACTCTCCATTCTACCTACAGTTTCCTGTAGATTTTATACACTGGTGTTTCAATGAGCTGCACCAACAGGCTGAGCCTGAGCCAAAACTTCTAAAGTGAACAATCCTAAATTTGTGACAAACACTCTACCTGATGCTGAAGCTAATTTGGGGGGGACTTTTATGAGAGGAAACTTGACATATGCCGACCGACTAACATGCTGCTGATTGTATTCAAGTTCAGCTTCAGCCAAGGCTGTCCTGCAAAGATAGAGGAAAAAATTTGACAAACACTTTACTCTGTAAAAAATAACTTAAAATTCAAAATTACCTGCAAAAAAAAAAGTGACAAACCTTGTAGAAGGAGACCAAAATACAGGTTTGTAGTCTTGATAAATATACCCCTTAAGGCAAAGAGAAGTAAAATTAATACATTATCAAGATTTGGACAACACATGAAACTGACAAGAACGATAAAATACCTCATCAAACATTTTGTGGAAAACTTGTAACTGTTTAGCTTCATACTCTTTGTCAAACGTATAATAACAATTATCCCAATCGGCCATCACGCCCCATCGAATGAATGCTGCTCGTTGACGCTCAATTGTTCTTTCTGCAAATTCTCTGGCTAGAAGACAAAAGTGACATAAAACATTTTAAGTTGCAAGAAATTTTGGATCTGTTAACTCTCCTGTATGGAAAATTCTAACCTCAGTTGTGAGTAGGTGGAACAGGAAGCAACACCTCTTTCAATCATAAACACTTAAAGTACAAATGCCTTTTTACTATGGTTATAAGAGCTAGTATCATTTTGTAGTGATGAGTTTGATTCTGTCTTAAAAATAGCTACCACCAAACTCTCATACTCAACTAATTTTTCTTCTGTGAGTTTTACCAGCTGAGCCAGCATTTATTGCCCAACCCTAGCTGCCCAAAGAGGTCAAGTCAGAATTTTTGTTACTTAAAATGGAAGGTAGGAGCAATCACAGTATAACTGTTTTCATTCACTCTAATTTTCACTTTGTGTCTGATCAGTTCCACACCACCACCATTCCTAAATTTTATCACGCGCACTATCATCATAAGCATAATCACAGATTAGTACTGAAACCAACTTCCTCAAGAATAAATCCCTATTGAAGGCATAAGTTACAGTTCCAGATCTGACAAAAATTTCTCAACAATATCACAGCCTTAACACTCAACTGACGCTATGTTATGTCATAGAGAAATAATTGGTTGTTCTCTAACTTTATTGGAGGATTGAGATCACAATCGAGTTCAGGGCTAATGAAAAGGAAACTTGATGCTTCCAACCATTATTCAGGGAATCAAGGCTCAAAGGGCCTCCATGCACATCAACAAGGAAAGCACGGGGCTTAGTTCTGATTCCACAAGTGAAATAGCTAGCAAACAATAACATTCAAGCTCTACATAGTGGGAAAATACCAAATGACCTGTCTTAACTGTTGAATTACATCATAGAAAATTCAAAGGCATGAGGAGGAAAATAAAAATTAAGAAAAGAACTGAAGGATAGGCAAGTTTAGCACTCCATTTTTTTTCTTTCTTGCTATCACACATAATTAACAAATAACAATGGCTTTTGCATTTAGCAAATGTTGAGTCAACAGTGTGAAAATCTATAAATTAGAAATATGCAAGAATAAAATACCCTCCCAGACACAATCTGCAATTAAGAAAAAAATTCACATTGAGTACTGCTAAAGCTGGACAGTTGAAGCTGATTTTAGTTAATGACTAACGTTTTTCACAGAAGTTCAATTGTAATTGTTTGCAACGCTAGTAAATGGGAAGAGAACATCTTCAGGTATTAGAATTCACTGACGTTAATGGTATCATGAAAAAACATACCTTTTTGTCTGATCTCCATTGGAGAAAATGTTTTCGCTTCTTCACCACATTCTGCCAAAGCTCTAAGTTCAATAGGCAACCCATGACAATCCCA
Organism: Rhincodon typus; assembly: GCF_021869965.1. Classification (NCBI taxonomy): domain Eukaryota; kingdom Metazoa; phylum Chordata; class Chondrichthyes; order Orectolobiformes; family Rhincodontidae; genus Rhincodon; species Rhincodon typus. The sequence continues at coordinate 57,531,235 of NC_063340.1, forward strand.
GCCTGGTACAAAGTGAACTCTGGAGCCTCTCATCACCTGAAACCTATTAATGATATCCTTCAATATCTGCAGGTAGGGAAATTAGAAAATAATGACAAGTCAAGGAATAACATTACTTCACTTACATAAATACATATTTTCCGTCTAAAAAATTACACCAGGCATAACACATTATCAACTCATAATTTGCAAAACTCTCACAGAAAACAACATAATTTAATACACATTTCCTTTGAGGGAAATTGCAAGAATAAATGTACATATTTATTGAGCACTGAGGGGAATATGACTTACTTTATTTAAGGCATGACCAACGTGAGGGTCACCATTTGCATAAGGTGGGCCATCGTGAACACAAAATTCCTTCCCTTTCCTGTTTCTTTGCCACGAATATAGGTCTGAAAACCCACATTCCTATGAAAACAACAAATGTCAAGATTTCAACGACTTGTAATTTCTTATCAATGTACTACACATATAAACTCAAAGTAAAGGCAACAAATGAGTAAGTGTTTATAAGAAAGATAAACATGAAGAATTCTCCATTCTTCATCACCTTGCACACAGTGAATGGCACACAGGAATAAATCAAGTGTGTTCATTGTGAGAAGTGATTCAAAAGGCATGGGGCAACTGTAGACCTACAGGCAGTCCCCCGGTTGCGAAAGGGTTCCGTTCTAAAGTCTGTTCACAAGTCAATTTGTATGCAAGTCGGTACACAATGCAGGACAATATAAAAGAGCCATTTGTAAAGTACAGGAAGTGTTCATGTCAGGTCATGAAAATTACACCCCTATGTGAGATCATATTTGTAAGTCGGCTTATTAATCAGGTGCACTCTGTAATTCAGTCCTAACTTTGTATTTCGATTACAGTTCCTATATCCATATTAATATTCGAAATTGAAAAAACTTTTTCACACTGGTTATGGTATGGAATGCACTGCCTGAGAATGAGTGGTCAAGCCACACTCAAATGCTCAATGGGAGGATTCACTAGGGAATTAGACTGTTATCTGAAAAAAGAACACGTACTGTTACAGGGAGAAGGAAGGAGAATGGCACCAGATGTCAGTGCAGACACTATAGGCCAAATAGCCTCCTTTGATGTTGTGTCAATTCTGTGATTCAGTGTCCACAGCTCTCACTGATACTTTCAAGCAACAGGCAACACGTACCAGCAGCAGGCATACTCTGGTACCTCACCTCAAGTGATGAGCTAAAATAAGTTCAGAGTCTGGCATAGCTAGGAATGACAGCCCTCTAAGAGAATGAAATGTCGACAGCTGGATGCTTCTAATGATCCTAGCTCTGAAGGGGGACACCAGGGAGATGTGTGATACAACAAGGGCACTGCCCTGATACAGTGGATGGGTAGGCTGATGCTTCTAAAACCAGTGAGACTTTACAGTACCATCTCAGTCATCAATGAAACCGAATTGACAAAGAGAATGAAACCATAAGAAATAGGACCAGAAGTTGGCTATTCAGCCCATCAAATTTGCTCTGCCATGCAATGAGGTCATGATAATCCCTCAACTCCACTTTCCTGAATTTTCCCATAACTCCTGGTTCCCTTACTGATTAAAAATCTCTCTCATTCTTGAATGTACTAAAGTATACAGCTTTGACGCTCCCCTGCACTAAAAAATTCCACAGACTCATTCCCACTGAGAGAAGAACCGCCTCATCTCCGCCTCAACTGTTGTGAGGGAGAAGGACTTGGATAAGAATCTGGTTTAGAACCAGCCCACAGTGGATAGATCAGTGACACATCCATCTCCCTTTCATCATGACACCTGAG
>NC_063340.1:57548037-57563088 GCF_021869965.1 Rhincodon typus
ACACTGTCCCCCCTGACCCCACCACCCCGTACCCTCTGGATCTGCAGCTCTTTTTCCAGCAGCTCCTGGCCGCTCGGTCTCATGGGGAAGTCGGTGCGGGGCAGCAGCACCGTTTCCCGGTATTTGTTCTTCCCCGTGCCAGTGCTCGAATTCCCGGTGGCGACCGACCGCCGGTACCGGGCGGCGACGGCATCCCGCAGTTTCCCGGGCAGCGAGGAGCCACGGCGGACTCGGAGCACCACGATCATGGCGGAGGGTACGGCCAGCCGCTACCACACCACCGGCAACGGCGGCCGCCGAGGCCCAGAACGCGCGTCCCAAAAGCCGCAGCCTTTCCCCCTTCCCAGGGCGCTCAGCAGCCCCCTCTATTGCTCAGCTGAGTATCTAACAGCTATCAGTTCAGGACACACACACAAGAAAAAGCTTTCAACTGCAAACCAACAGAAAAATATGTGACTGTCTTTATTTTGAACCGTGTCTCAGCACATGGAGCTTTAAACCAAAAATGTCCAGTCTACAGAGGCAGAATGTCAGAAACTTTCTCGAACCAGTGCAGCGATTTTAATCATCAACTTTATCTCAGGTTCATTCAAAGCATAAAAACCAAAAGAACTGCAGATGCTGTAAATCAGAAACAGAAACAGAAATTGTAGAAGGTGTAACACCTGTCCATTTACTTCCTCCCTCCTCAGTATTCAAGGACCTAAACACACCTTCCAGCTGAAGCAACACTTCACCTGCACTTCACTGAATCTAGTCTACTGCATTCGCTGCTCACATTGTGGTCTGCTCTACATTGGGGAAACGCAGCTTAGCCTGAGTGACCACTTTGTAGAACACCTACATTCTGTCTACAAAAAAGACCCTGAGCTTCCAGTTACATGTCACTTCAACACACCCTCTTGTTCCCTGGTCAACATCTGTCTCAGGCTTGCTGCAGTGTTCCAGCCAACCTCAGTGCATGCTGGAAGAACAACAGCTCATTTTTCACTTGGGGACCCGGCTGCCTTCTGGACTCAATATCAAGTTCAATAATTTTAGGGCTTGAACTGTCCCATGTCCTCACCCTAACGTCCACACACCAGGCCTTATTATCACATAGTCTGCTGTTGCACACAACTGATTATTAGCCATTAACAGTCCCCATTAATAGCTATTCACCCTCCCAGCCAGGCCATTTTCAATTCCTTTGTCTGTCCAATTGTTCTCTTTGGGCTCTATCCCCACCTATCGTTTACTCCTTACCCCGCCATGCCGCCCACCCTATCTTCTGCATTTAAACCAACATTTTCCTAGCTACCATCAGTTCTAAGGAAGGGTCACTCGACCCGAAACATTAACTCAAATTTCTCTCCACAGATGCTGCCAGACGTGCTGAGCTTTTTCAGCAATTTCTATTTTTGTTTCATTCAGGGCATGTCTATTACCGGGAATACAGATTAGACAATATTGTCTGGTCAGCTCCAAGAAAAAGGAATATGCCAAATGCGCCATCTCATAAATCAGAAGAAATTCAGGGTGATCGATTGTCCATTATTTTCATATATTTCCTGTTATTTTTGACTGTCCTGTGTGGCGTGCCTTTTGTCTCGTATTTCCAGAACAGCCTGTGAATCGGGAGACTCAGAGGGATGATTTGGGTAGGACTGAGTGGGTCAGCTGAAACGTAGTAGATGTGAGTTCACAAGATAAGTTTCAAGTTTTGGTTCTTTTAACTCATGCCACCATTGCTTCCTCCATCTGCTGTCGTAGTCTCTAGAAATTCTACCCCAGCTCCACCACCAGCACCCACTCACTTATCATCAGCAAAACCCTCCGGCCCAGTCCCATAGTTGAAGTTTCCCTGATTTTACTTCACAAGAGTTGGCTGCTCTGCAGGAGTAAACTCTTAAAAATTAAGTCTTGATATAAAAGTTGTTTTTTTTCCAACAGATTAACATTTTTAATATAAATTTTAATTTGTTTGTAATTAATATGATGGAGCTCTTAACAAAAAAAAACCAAATATAATTCCAAAACCCAGCAACAACTTGATTTTATGTAGCCCCTTGTTTCTTTACAGAGGTTATAATTAAAGCAAAACTTTGAGCCACAATCTCTGGCTGTATCCTTGATGTGTTTATTCACTTCATCTATCATGGCATGGTGGCTCAGTGGTTAGCACTGCTGCCTCACAGCACCAGGGTCCTGTGGAGTTTACACATTCTTCCCATGTCTGCGTGGGTTTGCTCTGGTTTCCTCCCACAGTCCAAAGATGTGTAGGCTAAATGGATTGGCCATGCTAAATTGCCCAGAGTGGTCAGGGATGTGTAGATTAGGTGGGTTATAGGGGGATGGGGTCTGAGTGGGAAGTTCTGAGGTTTGCTGTGGACTTGTTGGGCTGAAGGGCCTGTTTCCACAGTGTAGGCTATGATCTAAATTGCCATGTTCCCCTGGCATTTCCTTTCCATGGAAAATGAACAAACTCTTCATGACTCAATTAAATATTGCAATTGTCTTTCAAACAACTTTTCCCTTTTGTCTGATATTTTTTAATCTAATTCATGTACATTGAGAATGATGTCCTTGATGTTTCTCTTAGAAAGTAGCATCCAGACAGAGTCAATAATATACAGCATGTAAACAGGCCCTTCCATCCAACTCATCTGTGCCGACCAGATATCCTAGATAAATCTAGTCCCATTTGGAGCATTTGGCCCATATCTCTCTATACCCTTCCTATTCATATACCCATCCAGATGACTTTTAAATGTTTAATTGTACCATGTTCCACCACTTCCTCTGGCAGCTCATTCCATACACACACCACCCTCTGTGTGAAAAAGTTGCCCTTTGGGTCCCTTTTAAATCTTTCCCCTCTCACCTTAAACCTATGTCCTCTAGTTTTGGACTCCCCCACTCGAGACAAAAGACTTTGTCTGTTTACCCTATTCATGCCCCTCATGGTTTTATAAACCTCTGTAAGGTCATGCCTCAGCCTTTGATGCTCCAGGGAAAATAGCCCCAGCCTATTTAGCCACTTCTTGTAGCTCAAACCCTCCAACCATGGCAACATTCTTGTAAATCTTTTACTTGGTCAAGATGATAAATCTTTTCAAATTTCGTGGATTTTTCAAGTCAACCCTACATGATTAATTGGCAACAATACCAGATACAGAAAAGTGATTTTAATTAAACACTTTCTATTTGATGGGTCATAAAGATTTTCCTGGTGGCTCAATTATTTATGGAAGTAAAAATAGATTATTCAGCTCCTCAAGTATGTTCTACCATTATGTTAGATCATACCTGGTTCATAATACCTCTTTGACTGCCTCCCTTGATGCCCTTATAAAAAGAAATCTGTTGATCTTAGACTTCAAATTGACCCAGCTTCCACAACCTTCTTGTGTAACTGCTTCTATAATTCATTTCTAAATGATCTAGGCCTAATTTTAAGATTGTTATCGCCTGTTCTTGATTTACCCACCAGACAAAATGATTTACCTGCATGTACCCTGATGATTTTGTTCACATTTAGAAAAAAACTTCTTTAAATAATCCCCCGCCGTCCAAATCACCCAAGAGATGTTTGTGCAATGCGTCCTCTTATTGAACTCTAAATCCTGCTATAATTCTGGGGAATCTACAAAGTATATCCTGCAAAGCAAATATGCCCTTTAAAGTACAACAAATAAAATGAATTTGGTACCACACATGGATTCTAACCAATGCTACATCCAACTGAAATTCAACTTCTCTTCATATTTCAGTTCCCTTAAGATAAACACTAACGCATCAAATGCTGAAAAGCTTAGTGAAAAGATAGGTGAACAAGTCGCACAAGTAGAGATAAATAGGCCTGATCTAGTAACTAATGCTAAAATGTAGATTCATGTGACCTGGAACTAAATATTCCAGGGCATCAGCAATGTGGATGACTCCTAAATGCTAACTGAATTGGCCTAGTGAGCGCTCAGATTTATTTAACCCTATAAGCTCTCAGAAAGGAATGCAACCACACAGATCACCTAGCATCAATAAAGGTACCAGAAATCACAATGGCACACGCAGGCCTGTCATTGATCCAGAGTCCTTCTTGCTAACATGTGGGACTTGTGTCAAATTTGGGAGAGCTGTCTCACCAGCTTAACATAGTAATCCTCATGGAATCATATCTTTGAGACCATATCACAGACAGTACCATCCCCATCCCTGGGATATGTCCTATTCCTGGACAGACCAGCAGAGTTGTCGGTGTGATGCTATACAAAAAAAAAGTTGTCCTGTTTGTCCTTAGTATTTACTTCAGATCCAATGAACTCTTGTGGCAACAATTCAAGTATGGGCAAGGCAACATTTGTCCCACTGTCCAAAATTACGGCATCAGGAATATTACGCATTGCAAATATCTGATGTAAGACTCAGAAACGGCATCAATTGTTGTAGCATGCAATTTTTTAACCTCTATCCATTAGGAGAAATAATCAATGCAAATGCCATTCGACCTTACATTGAAAACTGGTAGATCTGTGCCCACATTCCCACAGTCTGGTGGGGAATGTGTTGGGTATTAACACTTTGCATCACTCTGGTCTGTGAATGGTAGAGGTCTCACAATCAACCACGAGATTTTCAAAGTTCTTGGAGATCCAAATAAATTGCACCATTGGCCATTTCGAACTCTGCACTTGGTGATTCTCAAGTATGCCTGTTGCAACTTCCCTGAGACACCTTCCTGAAATGAAACTGGAATGACCAGTCATTCATCATCATATCATCCACAATTGTAAACTACAGTCGGTGCTCAAAATATGTTTCCATAGCCAACCTCTGGTGTGGCCAACCCTCAACACCATACCAATGGATATTGAGAAATCCCTGGTTCCTGTAAGATACTTAGCAATTTGCTTCACAGAATGGAATGTGGAATCGTCCAGGGTGTTTGGTATATTTGTTCAGTATGATGCTGCATTCGGTATTCAGCTTGTGGAACCCTTTAATTTAGGATATAACTGTTCAAAGGAGATCCTTGGCTTGTGCTCTTTAACCTCTTTAAATAAGACTGAGATAAGACATTCCTTCCGACTCAAAAGTGAGAATTCTTGATGACGCAATATGTATAAGTTTCCGCATATTTGGTGTCCTGTTTGTGGGACAGTTGCTTGTAGCATACATTGATACCATTCTGCCAATGTGGTATACTGCATCCGCTGTACCCGGTGTGGCTTCCTCTACATCGGGGAAACCAAGCGGAGACTCGGGGACCGCTTTGCAGAACACCTACGCTCGGTTCGCAACAAACAACTGCACCTCCCAGTCGCGAAGCATTTCAACTCCCCCTCCCATTCCTCAGACGACATGTCCATCCTGGGCCTCCTGCAGTGCCACAACGATGCCACCCGAAGGTTGCAGGAACAGCAACTCATATTCCGCTTAGGAACCCTGCAGCCCAATGGTATCAATGTGGATTTCACAAGTTTCAAAATCTCCCCTCCCCCCACCGCATCCCAAAACCAGTCCAGCTCGTCCCTGCCTCCCTAACCTGTTCTTCCTCCCACCTATCCCCTCCTCCCACCTCAAGCCGCGCCTCCATCTCCTACCGACCAATCTCATCCCGCCCCCTTGACCTGTCCGTCCTCCCTGGACTGACCTATCCCCTTCCTAACTCCCTACCTACACTCACCTTTCCTGGCCCCATCCCCGCCTCTTCGACCTGTTTGTTTCCTCTCCACCTATCCTCTCCTCTATCCCTCTTCTATCCGCCTCCCACTCTCTCCCTATTTATTTCAAAACCCCCTTCCCCTCCCCCTTTTCTGATGAAGGGTCTGGGCCCGAAACGTCAGCCTCTCTGCTCCTGTGATGCTGCTTGGCCTGCTGTGTTCATCCAGCCCTGCACCTTGTTGTCTCGAATTCCATACTGATTTGGATTACGGGCAGGGCAAGAGAAGTGCTTGTGCGTGTGTTTTTTTAATGTATAAACCATCACACTTTCGCATTCCAAAGAAACTTTTGCTGCAACAGATCACCCCATTGTATGCTATTTGTAAATTGTCTTAGGGTGTTATAATGGGCAATAATGATAGACGAGCAAGAAAGAGGACACAATGTTCTGGTGACGTTAAAGCAAAACAATTTCTCGTGTTTGGATCACCCCGCAGTTGCATTTTGCAAACAGTGAGAAGGGGTGGCTTCAGTTTTGGTTCGGGCTCCAGGAGGGTTGTCAATGAGTGGTTGCTGGTTATCTAAGGGCATGCGCGCCGCTTTGGAGTGGCAGGCGTCTCGACTCTACGCTCAGTCGTTGCCTTGTTCTTCTTTTAGCCGCTGGGTGGTATTCCCCCCCCCCCCCGCCCTTTTGTGCAATTATTTTTTCGTTGCTGTGTTGCGAAGCATGTCGTCTGCGAGTCCGGCTTTTTTGATGCGGCTTATGGCGTCGACCTTTTCCATTGCGGAGAAGGCGCAGACCATAGTTCAGCAGGTGATGAGTGGAGGAGACCTGGGCATTGTGGAGAAGGTGGGTTTGTGCAAGGACAGGCCCGGACTGTGCCGTTCTCCTTGTTCGATCGAACTTCCTGCTACTGTGCAAGGGAGAAATGTCCCATTATCAGCAACTGTTGATTACAGGGCAATACAGATTTCAGCACCAACTTTGCACAAAATTGAGTTGTAAGCACATCCTGTGTCCGCAATGGGTCGGTTTTTTGCTTTTTTCTCTCCCCTCTACGTTGCACTTTGTACAGTCACCTTTAAAATCTGTGTTAAACCCATGCTTGTTGTTATCACATCAGATATTTATTATGTGTCTGGAGTGGCGTTAACTCTAATTTGCATTTACGTTAACCCCTGACTTACACTTCACACCTTAATTTATTTGAAAAGGGCAGCACGATTCCATGTGCAGCCTCTCGCTTTGTCATCTGTGTTTAAAAAAAACCTTAACTGGTTCGTAGCAAAACAAGTGAAGCAGTGTTGAGTGGTGGCTAATTGCAACTGATCGCCCTTGATTTGATGCATCTTGGTTTTCTAACAGATAACAGGATTAAAAAAAACTTGCCCTTTTTTCCAAGTTGACCCTTGCACTGACTTTTGGTATGCAACAGTACTTGCTGTGAAATTTCTTGTAGTGGAAGATATCTGTAATGGCAAGCATTCTGGAGTGAATTACTGTAATCACCTTGTGTTTTGCTGATTAATGGAGAAGATCTTGGTGGGGGTTGGGGGGAGAACACGAGTGCATAATTGCCTTGGTCTCTGCATTTATTTTTGAATTGTGTTTTGTTTTCCTGAAGGCATTCACTTCTTTTAAGATACAGTTCCAGAGGCACTGATGGCCCTTGTGTTTTTCTGCCAAGTGGTCATTTCTGCGTGAGCCTGAACTGTGGGTGGAAGGAGGTTAGCCAACCATGGAGGACCCCAGCCTTCCTACCTGATGTCCACAGACTTTGATTTTTCGTGCAATGAGTGCTGAGTCCAGTTGTAGCTCCTGAGATGCTGCCCTGACTGAGATCAGCTAACTTGGTGCAATCAAAGGAGTCCATACCTGGGACCTTCTGGCTTGTAAGATTATTTCTAAAATGTTTTGAATTGTCTAGCTTGTGGAGATATCCATTAGGTAACGCTGCCCGTCAGTTCTACAACTGCCATAAAAATGCATACCCAAATCTTTGACTTTTTTTTGTACAGTGACATGCTGTACTTCGTAATGTATGACATATCTTAAATTCATAGTAATTTATAAATCTTTGCACAGTTGTCCAACAACAAAGTATAGAATTACACAATATTTGCATAATGTCTGTCATTGGATTGATTTTCTTGGCACTTTTTGTTTTATTACTCTGTGTAAATGTAGCAGCCAAGGCTGTTTCAGTTCTGAGGAAGGGTCAGCGGGCCTGAAACGTTAACTTTTTTATCCTTCACAGATGCTGCCAGACCTGCTGAGCTTTTCCAGCAACTTTGTTTTTGTTCCTGTTTCAAACGTGTCACACTTGTCACTTTGGAAAATCGCTTCCAGGTGAATGAATTGGAGAGTATTTTTCAAAATCTTATTTTTCTTTTGTAGCAATATGTGTCTGGTGCTTGCAGTTCTTCATGTTGAATAAAGCTTTTTGGTAATTGAAAATGCACCCTGTAATGAATGACACCCAGTTTGCAGTGTGGCTAATCGGGCAAGATTCTACATGTGTCTTTCATGTCTGCATATCATCTCTCATGAGAGATTTACAGATGTTTTCTGCAGGTCATCTGCAGTTTTTGGAAAATAGCCATTTGGAGAATGAAGATTCTTGCCAGAGGGAGACTGACTTCAAATCTTGATCCATAGGGTCAAATCAAGGCCATAGCTTACAGTAACATCAAAGTAGTTCACATGAGAGATATTGGTAACAATTTAATTTGTTATCATTTCCGGAAAAGAATCCTCTAACTAAATTTTAAAAATAATAACAGTTGACCTCCTTTGGTGCTGCAAACATAAGTGTACACATGGTTTTTTCTATTTTCTAATTAACCTGTTCAGAGTTGCTATCACATAGCTCTACAGCACATGACTTAAACCTGGGTCTCTTAGTCCAGAGGTAGGAACATAACCGCTGCACCACAACAGCCCCCTGTATATTGGAATAATTTGAAACATCTATTGAAAAATCTTCCTTTAAACCTCTGTTCCACATTATCTGTTTTCTATCAACATAAACATAGTCCTTCCTGTTGTTGCATAATTTTTGTAATATTACTCTGCACCTTTTCCGAGGCTTTGACATCCTTCTGAGTGTTTGCCACTCCAGTGCTGGAGACGTTGTTCTAACTGAGATCTCACTAATGATTTATCAAAGTTTTGCTAAAGTAAGAAGAAACTGTGTCAACTGGCAGGCATGGATTTAAAATAATTGGCAGAAGAACCAGGTTGGTAGAAGTGGATCCCATGTGAGCTTTCAAAATAGAATATAACAAAGGAAAAATGCAGGGTGATGGGGAAAGAATTGTAGGGGGAGAGGGGAGGTAAGTGTTATGAAAATTTGACTAGTTCAGTTTAGTTTCTTTGGTTCAAGTTAATAACACTTACATATAGTAACATGGCATAGACCGTCAATCGTGTCGTAAACAGCTTTCTGGTCTGTCGTGGAATGTAATACAAGTAAGTAACACAGAAAATGCTGGAGAAACTCAGCAAGTCTGGCAGCATCTGTGAAAAGAGAAACAGAATTAATGTTTCAAGTTCAGTCTGACTCTTCTGAACTCTGCTTGGACATTTGTTTATATTTTCATTTTTTTCATATTTCTAACATAGACTGGAGCCAATGATCTACAAACAAAGGCTGATCGATTGGTGCAGATAAGCATCTGCTCGTCACTGGCCCGCAAATTCCCCAAACTAACTATAATTGGAGAGGAGGTACGGAATTACAATATTGCTAAATATTTAATTCAATTTTATCTGTTCTATGGATTTCCTTTTAGTATAGTTTCCTGTCCCAATTTGTGACATGCTTTGATAAGAAAAGCTGGCATATTAATTGCCTTTCTTTTAAGTAACATTTTTTAAGAGGTTACCTAGATATCCTTGACCTTTCATTTGTCTTCATGACAATTCTCTTGCACATCTTTTCCATGAGATATATTCATACAAGATCAATGGGAGAAAGGTACGGAGTGAGAAATAGGAGCATGAGAAGTCATATGACTGCTCATGCTTGCTCAGTCGTTCAGTATGATCATGGTTGATTTAATCTTGGCTTCAATTCCACTTTGTTTCCCATAATACTTGAATGCCCTGTTGTTCAAACAAAATATGTAACACCATCTTCAATATATTCGATGATCCACCCTCCACAACTCTTTAGAGTAGAGGAATCCAAAGATTCCGCACCCTCTGAGGGAAGGAATCTCTTCTCCATTTTAAATGAGTGACTCTTATTTTGAAGTGATGCACTCTAGTGTTAGATACCCCTTACAGAGGAAATATCCTTTCAGCAACTCACTTTTCATGTCCCATCAGAATCTTGTATGTTTTAGTAAGGTCATTTCTCATTCTTCTGAACTCTGATGAATTGAAATCTCAACTGCACTTACAAGCAATCCTTTCATCCCACAAAGAAATCTGATGAACATTCTTTGAACAGAACTCTAAACTTCAAGTGTGCTTTCACTAACATTAAGTATGGGCTTCTAAGCCTCTGCATCTTTGGTCCATTACCAGTGACACTGGTATCCATGCAAATGAATGATGGTGCAAATTTCTTGAAGGGATATTTTTGTTAATTCCATTATTTTTATTTTAGGAATTGCCATCCCAAGATATAGATGAAAGTTTAATTGAAGCTGGTCAATCTGAAGATGTATTGAAGTACTCCTGTCCAACTCAATATAGCCACATCAAGGAAGATGAGGTGAAATGTAACAAATTTAACAAAATGTGAATGGTATATAAGCAGAAAGACTCTCTGTTTAAAACTCAGTTTTAATTTCTGGACACGGTATGTAGATCTAGTTTTTGAAAACTGGTAGAGGAATTAAGCCTTGTTTCCAGTTTGAAAGATTCCTGTAAAGGTGGCTGTGGAGTGACATTGGTAGTTTGTTTGCCTCTGCTCTGAGGAGCATTGTGATTGAAGATCCAAGGCAGGCGGCTTCAAAGGAAGGGAAAAATGTGATCTCATATGCCCCAAATAGAAAATTCTAACACTCGGAAAGTAATACATGAAAGTAAAATCGGAATCTCTGATTGTTTCATTTGTTAAATCATTTATACCAGCCATTTGCAGTGAGGACCCTGTTGCAATATCCCTGGTGGTGACAACACACTCCAGGGTAGATTGTGGGGTTGAGGATTCCATAGATGAAGGAATGGGATTCTTCTATCCTTGGACCAGAATTTCAACACTGCACATGATTGTTTCTGTATCTCATGTATTCCACTTCTTGTGGATGGACCGTGGATTTGTACATCCTTGTTCCACTGAGGAGAAACCGAGGATGGTGCCTTCAGGACATATTTCCCTCTGTTTCTATTACGTTTGCTCTTGCTGTCAGACTTGCCGAAGGATAGTTAATCTATTTGGTTAACATACCTACTCAATGTGCCGACTCCTGCACAGATGTAGTAATTTTGGCAAGGACGTGGAAACATTTAGCTTTACTATTGATTATGTTGAAATAAGCTGAAGTGGTTTTGGGAGATAAGTGAGTATAAATGAAATCAGTTGCCCTACTCTGCTTTGATGGTGTTCCCAACCCTAATAATTCCTCTGCTGGGGTCACTTCCATGAAATCTGGTGGTACTCAGCCAGATTTTAACTTGTGTCTGGAATTCTCTGCTCTGTTCTGCAAATGAGTGTGGAGTAGAGTTATCAGTGAGGATGTTCTTTTGTTCATTGTGTATAAGGTGAAAATGAAAATTGGGCAGGCCTCATAGGTGGAATGTCATGCAGTGGCAGAAAGTGATTACAGTGTGATTGAGCATTATCTGTTCCCAGAGCAGAAATCAGTATTATCATGTACTTGTACAATTTATGTGTGTCTACAGCACTGAAAAAATAGAAGTAACAGCCTTGTTAGTTTGTGTAATTTTGTATCCAGAAGAATGATTATCTTATAGAAAAATTCAATACATTTTCTCAGATTGTGGTTTGGGTCGATCCACTTGATGGCACAAAGGAATACACCGAAGGTAAGCATTTGATTGTTTTAGCATCATCTGGGTTCATCTTTTATATTTTTCGTGATGTTACGAAACACAAAGAGAAATGTAAAACCAAGGGAATTATTAGACTCTAAACCACTTGAATTGGGTAATCATAAGTTAATGAACTCTTGAGTGTTTCATCCAGACTACACTGTACCTGAGGGAAAGTTTTGGCTTTGAGTGCCATAAAATATCGTTGTGTTTCTGCTACCACTTGTATAATATATGTTGAATGCAAGTGTCAAATGGTTCATTCTCCTGTTTGAGGTGGAGAAAGGTTAGCAGTCTTAGCTATCAGGATATTCCTTTGCTTATATCAAAAATAGTTCATATTTTCTTTGATTAAATCAGATTTGCTGAAATGCATTTTGAGTTTGATTTTTGTTTCAAGTTACCACTTGAATTATTTTAAAGGAAATAAACCAATTCTATTTTCTTTCATGATGAAAGTTCCAGGATTCTAGGCTGACATGTATTTCTTGCGTCAAGCAACTGAGTTTGCCTTTGATTTAGGCTTAAATTAATTTGAATGTTTTGATTCACAGGTCTCTTGGATCATGTGACTGTGCTTATTGGAATTGCTTATGACGGTAAAGCAATAGCTGGTGTAATCAATCAGCCATATTACAATTATCAGGTACGGTTTTTAAAAAGTTAACATTTTTTTCAAAGCTCTTGCCTAGCAAACTGATAATCTCAATAATAGAGAAATGTGATTGAATGCAATTGATACTCTCTTCTTTTTCCATCATAATTAGTGACTTACCAGCATCAATATCTGCTAGCGTGTCTCCCACCATATTTTGCTGCTGCCATTCACTCAATCTTTTCACTTGAACATAGCTGCTCATAAATTATTAAAGTTGCTGAGATAGTTTCACAACAAACTCATTTTGAAAGTTCGAGTTGAACCATTAACTTTGATTCTCTCTGCACGGATGCTCACTGATGTTGAGAGTTTCCATCACCTTCTCCGTACAATTGAAGCATCACCTTAATTTTACAGCTGACTTATGCTGCTAGTCCTAGCTGTGCTGATGAATGGAGGGAAATAAAGAACCAGTGGTCCAAGTCTGATTTAAAGCATCTTCTTTCTATTGGTGGAAGCCCAAGACGCCTTTTTTGTTTTTCAGATGTTGATACTAAGAAGTGGCAAAGCATTATCAAAAATCATGTTCAGTCTTTGACACACCTAAAAGTGTGCTATTGTGTGTATCACACAAGTAGTGACTGTCATTTTTTGCTTCTTCAAGTACGAAGGAGTAAAGTTTACTTGGGTCTTTTTGAAGCAATTATTGTCCACTACAGCTTTCTTTTCAGAACATACTGGTTCAAGAAAAACACTGAAGAAAATAGCTGTTTGAGTGCCTCAGATTCTAACCATTTACTGTGTTGAATATGAAGTGAGTCAAAATTAATGTCAGAAAGCAAGTTACATGCCAGAAGAAAAATACTCATTTTGTATTAATGTATTACTTTTGAAAGCATAATTTTATTTCAGGCTGGAGCTGGTGCTGTTCTTGGTCGGACCATTTGGGGCATTCTGAATCTTGGAGTGTTTGGAATTCAATTGAAGGAAGTGCCAGAAGGGAAACATATCATCACTACGACTCGTTCCCACAGCAGTAGGCTGGTAAATGACTGCATCTGTGCGATGAATGCTGATGAAGTAATAAGGGTTGGAGGAGCCGGCAACAAGGTACTTGCTGAGGCAACATAATACTTGAATAACTTTAAGGATGTAATTTTTCAATTTTGTTACATAAATTTTATTTTAAAATTTCATTGGGCGACAGCGATTATAGCACATGGTCAAAAACTTTGTTCAAGAAGGTAGTTTTTAAGTATTATATTAAAGGGGGAAAGCAAGGCTGAGATGATTTTGGAGGAAATTCCAGATCTTGGGGATTTGGTTGCTGAAAGCATTGGAGTTTTTAAGATTGGGAATGTTCAGGAGTCTGGCCTTAGAGAAGATCACAAATCTTGGAAGGCTGTGGGACTGGGGGAGAGGTGAGGCCTTCATAAAAATTGGAAACTAAAGATCAGAAATTTGTAATTGAGGCAATTCTTGACTAGGAGCCAATGTAGGTCACTGAACATGAAGGTGATAGGTGAATGGGTAACAGGATTGGATGACCTTAAGTTTGTGGAAAGTAGAAAATGGCAGACCATCTGGGAGTTGATTGGAATACTCAAATCTGGAGGCCATTACATCCATGGGTGAGGGTTGCAGCAGCAGATGAGCTGAAGTGGATCAGAGCTGGATGATATTATGGAGGTGGAAGTAGACAGTCCAAGTTATGGCATAGGTATATGGTTGCAATATCATCTTGGAATAGCAACTATGCCACCAACCTTATAAACAGGTGAAAGACAGTTTCCAAGGACAGGGGTGGAGTTGATGGTCAGCAAACAGTTTATGGCCAAGACTTTGTGACTTCTTTCTTCCCAATGTTAGGTTGATGGATGTTCTGCTGTATACTGGATGATGGCTTGACAAATTAGAAGCAGTGGAGAGGTCAGGTGACATACAGCCATCAGTGTACATGTGGAAAGTGATGTATTTCGGATTCTGTATTTGAATGGCACAGCTAGATGAGAAACAAGATGCGCAAAAGACAGATTCTTGGGGGACATGAGAAATCACATTGCTGGAGCGGGGAAGAGAAGTCATTGCAGGTGGTTTTCTAATTATATGTATACTTAAGAACAGGATAAGGCCATTCAGCACATTGAGTTCAGTCATTCAGTAAGATCATGGCTGATCTGATTATGGCCTTAACTCCGCTTGATTTCCTTGCTGATCAGTAATTTGCCAAACACAACCTTGAATATATTCACTGACTCAATTTCCACTGTTCTTTGTGAAAGAGAATTTCAAGACGATTGATCCTCCTGATCACATTCTTAAATGAGGTCCTCCTATTTTTAAATTATGCCTCCTAGCTTTAGATTTTCCAGTGAAGGGAATCATTCACTCAACATCCATCCTGTCAAAGCCCATCAGAGTTTTGTACGATCCAATATGAACATAATAAATAGAAATAGGCCATTTGGCCTCTCTCACCTGAATTGACATTCAATAAGGTCAAGGTTGATTTATGTTTTGAATTTCACGTTGCCATCTACCCGCTATGACCCTGAATTTCCTTGTCTAGCAAAAATCTATCTACCTCCAATTTAAAAATATTCAGTGATTCCCAGCTGTACCACCTTCTAAGGAGTTCCAAAGTTGCACGCCCTCTGTCCTAAAACAGTAACCCCAGATTCTTAAACAGCACCCCACCCCAGTTCTGAACTCAGCACAATAGGAAATATCCCTTCTATATCCACCTCATCAACACCATTCAAGATTTTATACACCGGTCAAGTTCCACCTCACCTTTCTAAAC
>NC_063340.1:57563588-57624999 GCF_021869965.1 Rhincodon typus
GAAATAAAGTAAATGACAATAGTAAAAGTGACCAGGAAGTTGTTGGTTGCATTAAAAAAAATTCTGTAATGTAAGAAATTAAACTTGTTTTTACCTCGTCTCGCCTCTATTTGACTATTGTGGTCGATCCATGGCTGCCGTCCCAACTATTCTTGCAAATTATACCGAATCGCTCATCTGTACTCAGGATGGACAACAAATGCTGGCCTTTCCATCGATGCCCTCATTCTGAGAAGTAATAAAATAAAATACAGCTGTATTTCTTCTTTAGCTGCAAGCATTGCTTGGAGTTTTTGCATCAAATGGAAAGGAATGGAAAAGAAATTTCACTTTTGTATTTTCTAAAAAAAAAGTACTATGGACCTTGGCTGATGTGGAAGTTAATAAATGTGAGTTAATGATTACCCAGACTGCAAATATTTAATAAAGTTATTTTGTACACGCAGTGTAGCTAGCATGAATTCAAATATTTTGAAGGGAGAAATTTGAAATATCTTTGATATATAATTTCAGTTCAGTAAATTGTTGCATCACTGGCCAAACTGAAAAGTCATTGGATTTTTCTAAGTGAAGGCAGCTATTTTTCCTTTCAATTTAATAAATTTGAAAACAAATAAGGGTGGAGAATAAAATAAAAACATTTATTTTATTATGACTTTATTTTGACTAGTTAGGCAGCTATTCAGAGGGAGGGAAAGGGAGCAAAACCAAAACAGAAATTGAGTAGCCAGTAGGGGAGGGTCATGACTGCCACTTGTCAGTGAATGAAATAATGGAAGCTGTTTCAGAAATATCGTAAAGAACCATGTCATGAAGTTATGTCATCACTGTGGGCTTATAGATGGGTTTATTTCCTCGCTGATATTGTCACAAGCTGTATTTGCAATGAGGTCTGAATGTTATTAAAAACTATTCATTTGGAATGGTTGACTTTTTGTGCCTTAGAGGTGTGCAAAGTTGTGCCACTTTTTGTGAACCCTCAACTTGAGGAAGCAAGGGGGCACTTCATGCAAGGGACTTTGGAAGGAATGGGAAAATCTTTCATGACCTGCTGAACAATATTCTTTTTCTTTTGGTTTATTTTGTGTTCCTATTTCAGTGTGTTATTAACTTCAATGTAATTAAATTCACGGTAATGCTTTAAATATGTTATTAAGTAAAAAATAAGTTTTTCCCTCATGCCATTACTTACATTATTGCATTGAAAATGAAGAAACACAAATAAAAATAAAATACTGCTGATGCTGGAAATCTGAAATAAGAACATTGCTGGCAAAACTCACCAAATGGGTGATATTTAAACTCAAAATTCATGCACTTACAGATAGTTAAAATCAATCAATTGAGCAACCATATATTAAGTTTTGAATAAAAGCCAAAACTACTCTGGTCTAGCAACATCTGTGGAGAGAGAGTCGGAGTTAATGTTTCAAATCCAATATGACTATCCCTTCGAACAGTTCTAATGTGTCACGTCGGACCCCAAACACTAACAGTTGTTTTCTCCCCAAAGATTTATAAAATCATGAGGGGCATTTATAAGGTGACTAGCAAAGGTAATATCTCTAGGGTAGGGGCTTTCAAAACTAGAGGGCATATTTTTAAGATGAGAGGAGTAAGATTTGAAAGGGACCCAAGGGGGATCTTTTTCCACACAGAGGGTAGTTCGTATGTGGATTGAACTGCCAGAGGAAGTGATAGATGCAGGTATAGTTACAGCATTTAAAAGACATTTGGACAAGTACAAGAGTAGGAAAGGATTAGATGGGATGTGTGTCAAACACAGGCAGATAAGACTAGTTTGGAAAACTTGGTCGGCACGGACAAGTTGGACTGAAGAGTCTGTGTTTGTGCTGTATGACTCTATATTGCTAGACGTACCAAGATTTTCTCTGCTACGTTGTGTTTTCATTTGTATTAATTTTTTAAAAATTTAACGTGTTAAAACATCATCCATAGTGTTGTTTTAAGGAGTTGCAGCTTATCTTTTATAAATACAGCTGCTTTTTATCAGGAAATGATTGAGGCTTGTGAGTTTTTTCATCCTTTGCTGAGAATTATTGACTTTAATCACCAGAGTTTAAGCACTTATTGCTTTCATATACAGAATTTATTACATGTGTTATTGCATTGTGGTCATTTTTAAAAACTACTTTGTTATATCTAGTCCAGTCTCCCTCTTCACCCGCAAAAAGGAAAGACAGGCCACTGATATTGAAAATCAAATAAATAAATTAATGCTTATTTTCAGAACTGAACTTCCAATTCCTGCTATTAATGTAAATTGTTGTTTGTCAATATGGCTATAATTTATCTAATCAGGTGTAACTTCCCACCCAGATACACAGGGAAGCATCTTATCAAACTGATGAAAGAATATGGTAGTGACTGTTGGTGGACTCTACCTTTGGACCAGCTCCTGACTAAGGAAATTTTAAAAAAGGTTAGTACTCTTTGAAGAGGTCATAGTCCCATACACATTTCAAGAAGAACTGTAAAGTTTCAAACTACTGTGCAGACTATTAAGAGGAAATCCTGGGCATCATCTTTGTTAAATTACACAAAAAGTTACTTATTAGGAAGCTTGTTTGAATATAAAAGGAAAGGAGCACAAGACGTAGTTACCTAACATGGTTATCTTACAGGCATCTAAAAAGGAGCAAATGAGACTGCACTAGGTATGTCCAAATTGTCATAAAAATGGCTCAAAAGTAAATGTATGGAAATTTAAAAATTGTCAACGCTCCAGAAAAGGCTCCTGCAAACAGAAAAAGCACCATTGAAAAGGACTAAACTGTTTCAGCGCACCATCCTTCTTGAGACGTTTGGTTAATATTCAATTGAAATATGATTTCATATAGTAATTTGACACAGCAGTTCATAGCACATATTAAATTTGACCCAAGAGATATTTTGTTTGAAGGTGGCAGAGTTGAATTGTTGTCTTTCCTCTCACGCTCTGCCTAGCACCAATTCGACTTTGTAACTATACACTATTTTGAAACTTTACATTTTAGACTGATATATCTGAATGTTGATGAACTGTAAATTTTGAAAGACTTTTGCTAAATTGTCTGTTTTTAAAGCTCTGGTCAATTTAGGGGTTACATATTTTCCCTTTCTCGCTATTGTAATGTGTGGTGCATATTAAGGCCAGCATAGTAGATCATTTGCAATTTGCGCATCACAATACTGTACAGATATTGTTGTATCACTTCATGAGGTAATTAAGATTGGAAATCTTGTTGAGCTTCACAAGATTCATGGTAACGTTACTTATGGCAGTGACGTACAGTACCTGACTCAATTGATGCCGTTTTGGTACAGTCTGTCCCTCTACAACCTGTGGCCTTTCCTGGAGTTGCATCGCTGCCAGAGATCTGTATCAGGGACCCCTCCACCCACCAAGCCCAAGATTGCCTGTCAGAGCTGCTGTCCACTTGACTGCTTTCCCTGGAGAAACCGCCACTACCTGCAAGGACCACCCGGACATGATGGAGGTTGCCCTCCATCGGAGCTTGGCAGTCACCCTCCTTCCTTGACCCGCAGGACAGCTTTGGCAGCTTCCCCCAACTGATTCACAGGACTGAGCTTGGCTTTAACTGAGCTTGAGCTTGCTGAAACAGAGGAGTTCTTGTAGCCACGAGAATCAGTCTCACCGAACAGAGCCACACATAGACCCCAGAGGTGACAGCAGCCAACAAGCTGGGGCACGAGGACCCCTCCAGATAAGCAGCACCATGCAGTGACCGTAACTCAAACAGTACTAGCAGGTGGCCTGATGAGTGAAGGCCCTCTGTAGATCTCAGGCAGCAGCCTCCAACACCGCAGTCAGATGGTCCATTGTAGACGATACTGTAAATAAAATGTAACATTTTTCTTTCATCCAGCTACTTTTGCATTTATTTTAACAGTTATTTAATTTAATAATGTCAGATTTCAGTTATCTAAGGTAGTATATTTCAACTTAGAGATGGTACAGGTACAATATTCTAATTTTTCCCTCTAGACCTATAGAAACTAGCTTCAGTTTTAACATTGATTGCAATGGGAATAAATGCTTTTATCAAAGTCAACATTTTGAGCTGCATCCCCGCCCTTAATAAGGATAATTTGTATATAAATACCAGAATTTGGAATAACATACTGAAGAAAACACAATAAAAGCAGATTTGTCCTTTTTTCTAATTACTCAACCTTTAATTGCTAATGTTTTATGCTGTTATTTTATTGAGAAAACCATTTCAGTGCTGCCCAATTAGCCATTTGCAAAGTTTGTAGAGATGACTGATGAAATGTTACCATCTTAGTTTAGTTTCTTTTGTACTTTTCATTCTCTACTGTGATCGGTATCAGTACCCAGCTTTAAGCCATGTCCACTCTGCTGTGGGTTTGATCAGGCATAGGTCCTTAGACTGGTTGCTGTGAATCATTTGATGGGTTCTTAGCAAACATTAAATTGATTGGGTGAGGCTGTTCGCAGGTAAAGGGGCGTCTGGCAAGTGAGAGGCTTTCAAAAGCGAGTTAACGAGAGTTCAGGGACAGCATGTTCCTGTTAGCATGAAGGGCAAGACGGCAGGAGCAGGCAACACTGGATGACAAAAGATATTGAGGCTCTGGTCAAGAAAAAGAAGAAGGCATATTGTCAGGTATAGACAGCTGGAATCAAGTGAATCTGTTGAGGAGTATAGGGGTGTAGAAGTACACTTCAGAGTATAATCAGGAAGGCAAAAAGGGGACATGAGATAGCTTTGGTAGATAAGGTAAAGGAGCATCCAAAGAGATTCTACAAATATATGAATGGCAAAAGAGTAAGTAGGGAGAGAATAGGGCCCCCTTAAAGATCAATGAGGTCATCTACGTGTGGAAGCACAGGAGATGGGTGGGATCCTAAAGAAATATTTTACGTCAGTATTTCCTATGGAGAAAGACATGGAAGCTAGGGAACTTGAGAAAATAAATAGTGATGTCTTGAAAAGAGTCTGCATTACAGAAGAGGAGGTACTGGAGGTCTCAAAACGCAAAAAAGGTAGATAAATCCCCAGGACCTGATCAAGTGTATCCAAGGTCATATTGGGAATTTAGGGCAAAAATTGCAGGGCCCCAAGCAGAGATATTTGTTTCATCGACAGCTACAGGTGAAGTGCCGTAAGACTGGAGGGTGACTAATGTGGTGCCATTATTTAAGAAGGGCTGCAACGAAAAACCAGGGAACTATAGACTGCTGAGCCTGACATCAGGGGTCAGTAAGTTGCTGGATGGGATTCTGAGAGATAGGATCTATATGCACTTGGAAAGGCAAGGGCTGATTAGGGATAGTCAACATGGTTTTGTGTGTGAGAAATCGTGTCTGTCAAACATGACTGAGTTTTTTGAACAGGTGACCGAGAAGATGGATGAAGGAAGAGTGGTAGACTCTGTCTTACGTGGACAAGACCTTCGACAAGGTTCCGCATAGTAGTCTGGTTAGTAAGGTTAGATTGTATAGGATCTGGGCAGAGCTGGCCAGTTGGATACAAAATTGGCTTGACGGTAGGAGACAGAAGGTGATGGTAAATGGTTGTTGTTCATACTGCAGGCTTGGTGTGCCACAAGAATCGGTGCTGGGTCCACTGTTGTTTGTCATGTACATAAACAATTGGCTGAGAACATAAGAGGCATGGTTAATAAGTTTGCTGATGACACCAAAATTAGTGCTACAGCGGGCAGTGAAGAAGGTTATCTAAGAGTACAACGGACTCTTGATCAACTGGGCCAGTGGGGTGACGGATGGCAGACGGAGTTTAATTTAGATAAATGTGACTGTTACATTTTGGTACGACAAACCAGGGCAGGATTTACACTTAATAGTAGGGACCTGAGGAGTGTTGTCAAACAGAGAGACCCAGGGGTGCAGGTGCACAGTTCTTTGAATGTGGCATCAAAGGTAGACAGGGTGGTGAAGACGACGTTTGGCATGCTTACCTTCATTGATCAGAGCATTGATTACAGGACTTCAGACATCATGTTATGGCTGTATAAGACATTGGTCAGGCCACATTTGGAGTACTACCTACGATTCTGATCGCCCTGCTGTAGGAAGGATGTTATTAAACTGGAAAGGGTTCAAAAAAGATTTGCAAGGATATTACCGAGACTGGAGCGTTTGAGTTATGAGGAGAGGCTGGATAGGCTGGGACTTTTTTTCCCTGGAGTGTAGGAGGCTGAGGGTTAACCTTATAGAGGTTTATATAATCATGATGGGCATAGATAAAGTGAATAGCCCAGATCTTTTCCCCAGGGTTGGGGAGTCCAAAACTAGAGGGCTTAGATTTAAAATAAGAGGGGAGAAACTTAAAAGGGACCTGAAGGGCAACTTTTTCACACAGATGGTGGTATGTATATGGAATGAGCTGCTAGTGGAAGTGGAGGAGATGAGTGCAATTACAACATTTAAAAGACATTTGGGTAGGTACATGGATAGGAGAGGTTTAAAGGGATATGATCCAAACACAGGCAGATGGGACTAGTTCAGTTGTGTGAAGTAATTTCTCACTGACTGTAAATGATTAGCTACAGCTGAAGCCGGCATCTTCCGTATAATCCCAGCTGCAAGTGCAACTTAATGGTTTGATCTGTCTATTCCATTAATATTGTTTAATAAACATGAAGGTTACAAACAGCTGGAACCCTTCACAACATGTCATGTTCCCTCATTCAATCTTGACCAACTTACATTCTAGTGTGGGTGCAATGAAAAGGAAAATAATTCCTCAAACAGGATTAGAATATTGCGCTAAGGATTGCTAGCCTCTCGAACTTCATCTTGTAGTAACAGCTGAAATCGTATTCATTCATACAGCTGATTGTAGAGAGTGAACATATATTTACAAATGTGATAATGTATTTCCAGTGAAGTGTCACCCATGTGCTTCGAAAGATTGTCATTGTTTTTGACCTCCCCCTTCATCTAGGTGCCTGCAGCTTGGATGGAAGGAATGTACCCTATTGTGGAACCTACTGGCCTTGGAGTTATGGACCTAGTGTGTTTGTGGCTAGAGGGCCCAGACGTGCTGAGTGTGTTCTGCCCAGGTGCAGCATCACCCTTCTTAGCTTGAACTCCCACAGGGTTGAGGGTGGCAGACAAGCTCATGGTGGAGCTCTTGGGCATCTCTGGAGTGCCCGGAGAGGAGACTGCTGAGTATCCTATTTGAGGTCTTTCCTCCAGCTTCACATCATCTACTTCGTTACCTTAGTCGTTAGCTACGTCTTCTCACATGTTGTCCCATTCTCGCAATCCTGCAGTCAACTGTTGTTGCTGGTGTGTCATCTCAAAGTTCATCATTTCCATGAGATCTTCATCTTAGCAGTACATCTTTTTTTATAATCTGAAAGCTTGCTGGCATTGCTAGTGGTTCACTTTGTTTGATACACTGCTCCAACCTACCACACTCCAACACTTGCACATCCAACTTGTAAAACATCCACTGTTTACATGTCTAGACTGTCGATGGTTAGTTTGGTTAAGACTATCTCTGACCATTCCTTGTATCTCTCACCAGCCCTATCCTGTTGTACCTTTACAGCACACATCCTTTGTATTTGCCCCTTTTGTTCACAAAATGGAAGTGCCCCTCAACCCAGCTCACTTATGTTTGCAGTTTCAAAATTCATAACTTCTAGCCTTTGGCCTACCATATACTATGAAAGCTCTATAGCTATTGATTTGCTTCGCTACTTCTTGACATTTTGGTGACCCTATCCAAATCTTTGCTGTTTCTCATCTTACCCATTGCACTCCTTCAACTCCATCTTTGCTCTTTGAAGGCCAAGTGGTGAAAACTTGAATAAACGTAATGTTTTTACTGCCTTGGCTACCCATTTTCACATCTGGCTGGGTGAAGGCAAACTTACTGGGCTTCAGCCTCTGTCAAAATCACGCACTACATCAGGATCACCTGGGGAGTAAAAATAATCTACAACCTATTTTCTCCAATGCCAGAAACCGCCTTAAACCTCCCTCCTGCCAAAAAGTGCAAGGAACGCAATTTTTTTGCAACCAAGGTAATGTTGATCTGTTCAGCTGCCTTTGCTGCTAATGTTCTGCCCATGCTATCCCCAACACATCCTCAGAATCCCACACTTCTTGTCTGTTTTTGTATATCTCCCTACATGCTCCCTACAAAGATACTCCTCATACCCCCACTTCCCAGTCTCTCAACCTCACTGTGTTGACCCTATCTTTTATTCCCACGTAATGCTGGCCCATGACTGTGGTCCTCCCTGATTAGCTGTCAGCATTGAAACTTAAAATTCTTCACCCCGTATTTGAAGTCTTTGGCCTGACTGCTCCCTATCTTCTTAACTACTCCAGTGTTACAATGTATGTTCCTCCAACTCAACCATTTTGTTAATTATTCTCATTTAGCTATTTGATGATTTGGAAGTCCCTTTCTCTACTCCCCTTCTTCCCACCCATCCACCCCTCCTTATGACCCTTCTCTAAATTTTACAAAGGTTATTTGACGGAGTGTGCGTGTCGCACAAGTATTTTGTTGCCCGTTCCTCATTGCCCATGAGAGAGTGGTGCTTGAGTTGCTACAATGTATCTGGTGTAGGCACATCCACCATGCAGTTAAGAAAAGAGTCTTGAAGGTTTTAACTGAGTGATAGTGAAAGAACGTAGTAATTCGAAGTGAGGATGGTGTGTAGCTTGTAAATAAACTTGCACGTGTTGGTATTCCTATATGTCTGCTGTTTTTGTTCTTCGAGATTGTAGAAATTTTGGTTTAGGAAGGTGCTATTGGTGTGTGGAGTAATTTCTCAAATTAAATAATTTAACCTTACTGAAGAGAGACCAAGGTGTGTGCACGGGCTTTTGTGATTTATATATATTGTTTAGTATGTTTTTATTTTTATATTTATTTTGGATGTTTGATATATTGAACAAGTGGCATAAGAGTCTTTTCCTGTGTCTTTGGTCATAATTTTGAGCACTTCAATACGGTCACCTCTTAATCTTCTGTGCTCCATAGAGAGTAAGACAGTTTCTCTAATCCTTTCTTGTATCCAAAATCCCTTATTCCTGGTATCATTCTAGTAAATGATTGATGTATGTCAAGTAACCTATTCATAATGGGAAGTCAATTGTAAGTTTTGAGGAACAAAGCATCAGCCATTCCACTGACACAGAATCATTTGTTGTTTCCTCCAAGTTTTGTCTATAATAAAGATTGGTATAAAATTCAAAATCATATTCTACACTTGTGAGAGATGGTCCTGGGTTAATAATATAAATCAATCGGTAGGTTGGAGGGAAATGCAGACTTCCAGAGGAAATTGACTGATTATGATACTTTCCATTTGTCAAATAATATTAAGTTTTTTCTTACTTGATCAGTGCTATTTTGTACAAAGGTTTTGTAGTATGTTCAGATTAATTTTTATTTTGTCGGAATGACTAATCCTATGATTAAATAATTGTACAAGTCCGTTGATTCCCCTACTTAAAACATTATGGGAATTAATAACATTCCATGTGATTTTCATCCAAGTTTTACAATCTTTTATGAGGAGATTTTTAAAATTTCTCTCCTTCTAAGCTGATCTCTTACCACTACCGTTTTTGTGCCCATAAACACCAATAATATTGCACTATACTGCAGAATGCTTCAGTTTCAAAATTAACAAATGCTTTTGACGAGCTTTTTATTGTGTTATATTTAAATGGGAACAATAGTACATGTCTACAAGTTATATAGCACTTTAATGAGTTTCATTGTAGTAGAAGAAATGAGTGCCAGTATAATTATTTTAATTATTTTAACCCTTTTCCATTAACCGAAGGAATCATCATTTCATTGCAAAAATGAGAAAGATGAAGCTAAAATAGTTTTGAGTCAGCTTTTATGTGAGTACTAAAATGCTGCTTTATTGGTTCTTGTCTACTTTGCACTGTACCTTTGAACTGGGAGTGCCTCAGTGAGGCTGTAAAGCAGCCTCTCCCAAATTAAATTTATGTGGACTTGACTAAAACTGTTGCTCTGGACCATATCTATTTTTCTTTGGGACTGGAGCAGTTACAATGCAAACTCTACTCAAATTGACACATGTAGTACCGGAGAGAGACTTGGCCGTGGTGACTTTGTGCAATCTGCCTTTGTTATTAGGAACAATAATACCCAGAAACTGGATTGCAAACTGTGCAGTCTGAGTGTGTTGCCAATTTTCCACGTGCATTGACACTGTTCAGTGAGCTGATGTGCTGGAATATTTTTGCTTTCTAGCATTTTTTTTGCTGAGATTTTCAAAATTATTTGGAGTAAAGCTAAAAAAAATTAGTAAAGTTAATTTCATGTAGTGCTTTTCTTAATTTATACTTGACCATCCCCTGTAACATTGCAAACGATTTCAGATGAAGCAAATACTCAATTGAAGAAGGGATAAAGCAGGGATGAAGTTAGTTTGTGTGCTTGGCTGTAATTTGGTCCCCATTTTAAAATCATGCATTCAGTGATATTTATGTAAATTGACTTCACATTTATAATTAATATTCTCACAACGATTTAGAAATAAAGAACTACACTTTGTTAGAGCATGGGATTTTCTCCAGGACAGGCTGACGAACTAGTAGAGGCAAAACTCAAAATGGAATCTCTATAAATTTGACATTCCGTATTTGTTCCCTCCCACCAATGGTGGTATTGTAACACTTAAGTGTGGACATTGAAATTTTTAGCATAATCTGACACATCATAACTAAACTGTAATTATTGTTGTGTAACATTTGGATATTGTGATACCTGAAGGATGTGAATACATTGAAGAGAGTACAAAAATGATTTATGAGGATATCGCCAGGACTTAAAAGTTTTGAGCCATGAGGCAGCTGAGGAGAGACTTAATTGAGGTGTATAAAATTATGGGAGGTCTAGATAGAATGGATAGGACAGTTCTGTTGCCATTAGCAATGATGTGAAAGGATTAGAAGGGAGTTGAATATTTTTCTTTCATCCAAGGAGTGATGGAGGTCTGGAATTCATTTTCAGAAAGTGTAGTATAGGCAGAAGAATTTATCATCATTGAACAAAAAACACTTTGATATTTGGATCTGTACTTAAATAAGCGACGTTTAGAGGGATATGGGCCAAACGTAGGCAAATGAGAGTTGTTCAGTTTAGGAAACCTGGTGAGCATGGATGGCTCTATGACTTCAAATGCGGTTGAGGAACAGTAGGCAGCAAGACTAGATGCCAAGAAGTGGAGGATGGGATGAGGCTGAATAATAGTGCTTTATTCACAAGCATAGGCATGATAGGCTTGTCCTGGGTAGTTCCATATTAGATTTGCAAAATTCTCTAGCTATTTGAGTATTTTCAATGAGGTAAAATGCTGAAGCTGTCTTGTAAAATCTGGTGTACCATATGGTACTCTGCTTCTTATGGTATTCAGTGCTTTTCTGATGTTCCATAAGACTAAATCAAAATTACTACTGAAGTACTCCTTATCCATTGCTAGCATCACAGAAACAGTGAATCTTGTTTGAAGCTAAAAGTGAGGCTTTTTTTTTAACTTGAGTGTAACAGCGCTTTTTCCACACCGGTAATATGGGAGTAACTTAAACAAAAGACAGCCTTCCCCATGATTTAAACAAAAATTAATTCGGGTGATGTACAATTCACGGCTGGACCAGGATTTATTGCCCATCTCTAGTTGCCCTTGAGGACGTGGTGGTTAGCTACTTTTTTGCACTGCTGCACTCCATGTGCTGTCAGTAGACCCACATTGCTATTATGGAGGATGGAGTTTGATGATTTTGACCCAGCAACGCTGAAGGAACAATGATATATTTCCAAGTCCGGATGATGAGTGGCTTGGAGAGGAGCTTGCAAGTATCTACTGTGTATCTACTGCCTTCTGCATGGTGGTGACTATGGATTTGTAAGATGCTGTCTAATAGGCCTTGGTGAATGTCTGCAGTGCATCTTATAGATGGTACACACAACTGCTACTTTGCGCATTGGTGAAGGGAGTGAGTGTTTGTGAATATGTTGCCAGTCCAGTATCCTGGATGGTGTCACACTGCTCGAGTGTTGATGCAGCTGCGCTCATCCACACAAGAAGGGGGTATTCCTTCACAGTCATTACTTGCGTCTTATAAACAGTGGGCAGGTTGGGACTGTCAGGAGGTGAGCTACTTGCAACAAGATTCCTAGCCCCTGACTTTTTGTAGCCTCAGTATGTATGTAGCTAGTAAACTTACGTTTTTGGTCGATGGTAAGGCCTAGGATGTCGATAGTGGGAGATTCCGTGATGGTAATATCATTGACTGCCACGGTGGATGGGTTTGGTTAAATTTCCTCTTATCAGAGATGGCCATTGTGTGGCATCAGTTTGGCACAAATGTTACTTGTCACTTCTGAACCTAAGCCTGAATGTTGTCCATGGCATGCTGCATATGACAAGTACTACTTCAATACCTGAGGAAATCTAAATGATGCTGAACATTGTGAAATGATGCCCACTTCTAACCTTATGATGGAGGCAAGGTCATTGATGAAGCAGGTGATGACGGTTGGACTGAGGATACTGTCCTGAAGAGCTGCTACAGTGATATTCTTTACCTCAGAAGGTTGACCTCCAACAATCGCCATAATCCTGTTTGCTAAGTATGACTCCAACCAGCGGAGATTTTCCCCCTGATTTCCATTCAGTCTCATCTTACTAGAGCTTTTTGATGCCACACTTTGCCCGTGACATCAAGGTTATATTTGACAATCATTCCCATCTCACCACTGGAGTTCTGCTCTTTTGTCCATTGTTGAACCAAGACTATAATGGTAAACTAATCCAAAATGGTATTTGCATTTACATATGCAAGACAGATTGGTAAGTCAGCTGTATTTAATAAACTGGAGAGTGTAGGAATATTTTTATTGTTAAAATCTAATTACAATTTTGTTTTCTATTTCTACAGAGTGGAGGTTCTGATGTGTCTGATTATGTCAAGGGAGAGGATATCTTAGATATTTGGTTTGATAGTGGCACCTCATGGGCACATGTATTAGAAGGTGAGAGGTTAATATTTATGATGGTTATACATTGTAAGGAATCATTCATTGTTATGCTCAAAATTATTGACCATAAGCTAAAATTAACTGAAAACTTAGCTAAAAATGCAGCAGACATGTTATAAAATAAACATTACTGACCAAGTCAGAGGGAGGTTTTTAAAAATTCAATCAGATGACTTTATTTTCTTCCCAGTGATGAGTAGTCAAGAACTTATAAAAATGTATTTTGTCATTACATAGTTGCCTCAATAATTAATGCTAATTGTTGAAACAATTTCACAATTAGGAACTGAGCCATAAGTCAGTTCAATGGTCATAATTATACTATTTTATGAACGATAAATTTGTAAAAGTAGTAGAAATGTGAGTGCAAAGTAGCCTGTCTTTGTGAATTTCATCATAAGATTCTGGGAACAAATGCTTTGATCAGAGGCTTATTACAGTTATATATACATTTAGTTTCATTATTACAAAACAGGAAATCCCTGGCACCTTGACCTTGAAACAACCTTTCCTTACACTTAGTAAAATCTTAGCTTATCACTGGAATTAATGCTGAAAGACCGATGTGAAGATCGAAGCTTCAACCCTGTTACTGATCCTTGCCCATTTAGCTGTTTGTTGCTTTTCAGGTGAAGTAAGTTACCCAAGTGCAATAAAGTATCTTGCCTGTTAAGTGTACGAAGTTGAGACTGCATTATGATCACTGAGCCACTGATCCATTTCCTTCATTATTGCTATCTATATCTTTTCCTTTTAATTGGTAAATTTCCATCTTTGTTACTCACCAAATTTGTTAAGCGAAACTTTTTTTTCTATTCAGCCACTCACGTTACATGGTAGAAAAATTATACTCAGGCTCATTCTAGCCAAATATACTCTGAGAACAGCTTCCATGTGAATTCTTCTCCCACTTCTACCTTATTAGCTCTTGTGTATAAAAAGAGGATGGTCCTGACAATACCTCTTAAATGGTGCTCCAATAATTTCTTAAATAAAAAACAAAATACCGTGGATGTTGGAGATCTAAAATGAGAAGAGAAAGTGCTGGTGAAACTCAGCAGGTCTGGCAGCATTTGTGGAAAAAGAAACAGTATTAACATTTTGTGTCCAATATGATTCTTCTTCAGAACTTCATTCTAAAATTTTAACGCTTTTTCTCTCTACACATATGGCAAACCTGCTGACTTTCACCAGCACTTTCTCTTTTTATTTCAGATCTCCAATATCCACAGTATTTTGCATTTTAATTAACAAATTAAGACTTCTGACATCAGAAGTCAGCTGGCTGGATGATGTATAGGAAGGATGGTACAGTAAAGAATCCCTGTGGTTCAGATGTTGCACAGCATTTGTGGAGAGAGAAAAACAGTATTGACATTTTTAGTGCAATCACATTCTTCTTTGAAACTTGGTTCTGAAATTTTAACTCTTTCTCTGTCCACACATGTGCAGATCTGCTGAGTTTCTCCAGAATTTAATGTTTCTACTTTAATGGCTTGTTCCCTTCCCCATCTCCTGCTCCTTCTAATACCATCCTTCCAAAACAGGGCAGTGGTACCACGCCTTACGCCGCCTTACCTGTACATCATTCAGCAAACTGATGTCTGATGTCAGAAAGTCTCAAATGTAACGCTATGGTATTAATGGTAGTAACATGTGGTAGTCACTATAAAGACTATAGTTTTAGGAATTTGACATAACAGTGTATTTTTCATTGGAATTGTTGTTCAATGGATCATTCCCAAGAATTAGGACATTGGGGTCCAGATTAACTGGACTTCTGAATGTGAACCTCTCTTGCTCCCCTTATAAATTAACCCTTATTTATTGTCACCCAATAACAGACCTAACCACACAATGGAAGTGTTAATCTTCTGCAGTATATTTTGGGTTTAAGTTATTAGTCTCACTTAATTTATCTTTCTTCAGTTGGTAACTTGAGATTTTTGTACACATCTTGGTTACACATGAATTAATGATTTCACAAATGAAATAATATGTTGTAACAGAAGAGGAAGCTTTCAGAAGCATTTTAAATTCTTGCATGTTTGCTCTTACAGTGGAGGGGAGAAAGGTATTGAAGTGGAAGTCAACAATGATCATATTGAGTGGTGAAGTGGACTTGATGGGCTGAATTTCCACATATGGAGCCATCTGTAATTGCAATTTGGTTCTTAAATGCAGAGTTATAATACAGAGTTAGTATAATCCACTTTGTATCATTCTGATTGCAAATCAGTAGACCAGCTTCCCTACTTAATTGAAACTATTGAACGGTATCCAATATTGTAGAATTATTTTCTCTTCACCAAGGTGGTATATGAAAAGGAAGTAAAAACAGTTTACCTCCTGACCAGCTCTTAAGGGTGTCTGTATCTTGATAAATTCTGACAGCAGCAGCAAGTCTACTTTAACCTGGTGAAGTAATCCAGACTTTTGACACTCCTAGGATTCCAACTCATTTCTGTCTCCCTTAGTTGAAGTTTAATCCTAGTCAAAGGACCCACGTCAGTTTTCGATTATTTTGCTTGATTGGATAAATTAACTATTTTCCTTGCTCACTCACCCTTTATTCACACTGCGTATTAAATGCTAGCTTTCCAATTGTAGACTAATTATGGTAAATGATAACTGCAGAGAAAAAGTTCAGTACAGCTAAATAGGTGAGACACTGATTTTATTCTCAAATTGCTTTGTAAATGAAATGAATATCATTCCAACACTGCAAATCAAGTTCATCTGTGAGTCTGTCATGTCGAGATATACAATTGCACTGGAACTAATTTCCAAGTAAGTATTAATTGAGGCTAAAACAGAAATTGCTGGAGAAACTCATCAGGTCTGGCAGCAACAATGTGAGAAAGTAGAGTTAATGTTTTGAGCCCAGTGAAGAGGAGTTATTTGACTCATAATGTTAACTCGGCTTTCTCTCCAAAGATGCTGGCAGACTTGTTGAGTTTCTGCAGCAATTTTTGTTTTTGTTTCAAATTTCCAGCATCTGCATTTCTTTATAATATTTAAGACTATTAGGAAGAATATTACCTAAATAATCTACTATAGGTGTCTTCAATGTGACAGCAAGACCAGAAACACGCTCTGTTGCCATGCATACTGAGGGTAACCTGGGTTTACCATGAAACTGTGAAACCGTGAAACCTGTTCCTTGGATTCTCAGCATCAGATGTTCAGTTATAACGTTATGTTACTTTGAAAGAATTTATAGTGTGCCAGTGATACGCAAGAATCATTCTTAGCAACATATTCATAGGGCATGGAATATAGCAGACAAACAATTATTATCTTTTGTTCGGTCAAGTTTCCTTTGGAGTCTGACTAAATTTAGTCATGGACATGGGAGAATCAAATAAAAAGAAACCACCTTCAGTCTTTGCATCTGCCATTCTCCCAGGGCTTGTTGCCATCATCAGCCCCTTGATTCAAGTATGATGTCCACTCCAGATTGGGAGTTTCTGGCCTGTATCTTTGTGTGACTGAACATGCTAATTCTTGATCCACATATCTCTGAGCATGAGGTAGGAAGGTCTACGAGTCATGGGATCCAAAGAGCCACTGCTTTTCCTCATCATTAAGGTGTTTGGACATGCAGCTTGGATGTCACGTTATTGCCATGTAGCAAGGTTCTCTGTCACTAATGTCAATGCTGCTGCAACTCCAGGACAACTGCAGAGTGTCTTTGTAGCATTTTCATTGTCCTCCTTTGGAATGCTGGCTTTTCGAGAGTTGAGATGAAAAAACAGGACCTGACTGGAGATATGCTTTTCAGCCATGCTGATACAGTGTCCAGTCCATTATCATTGATTTTTAGGTTGTTTGTCTGAATACTTAGAGTTGGCTTCAAGAACGACACTTGTATTTGCTCAACAGAGCTCCCGTTGAATACAGAGAATGTGGTGAAATTGCTGGTGGAATTTCTCTGGCTCTTTTGTGTGTTCATTGCAAAGCCCATGCAAAACAGGAATGTAGTGATGACAACTTCTGTATACATCGGAATTTTTGTGGAATTGTAGTGAACATTGTCAAATATTTGCTGACATAGTTTGTAGAAGGTTGATCTTGCACAGCTGATCTGGTGTTAGATCTCCTCACCAATGATGAACTTTTGAGAGAGGTGATTGCCAAAGTATAGGAAACACTCAGCATATAGATCTGTAGTGATAGGACTTTCGTTTTGGCTGCATTTAAGGTCAGCACAAATCTCTTGTATCCAGAATTGAAGAGATAGCAAGTGTTTTGCAAATCCTGCTCAGAGTAAGCAATAACTCTGCACTCGCTTGCAAACTATTTATCATGTGTGTAAATGGTGATCAATTTAGTTTTGATACAGAGGCGATTGGAGTTAGACTGTTCCATCTTGGTGGAAGTTAGTAAGGACATCACCGAGCAGTTGATCTTTGTTGAGGTGGGTAGCTGTTGTTAGATAGCTTGTAAATAGTTTGGGGTTATTTCACAGCCTTGCCTGACACGGTCCGGGTTTTAAAGGTGACTATTCCAGATGTTGCAGTCATATCATTGAACGAAGAGGTATTTCTTCTCTGAGGGCAGTGAATTTGTGGCATTCTTTAACACAAAGGGCTATTGAGGCTAGGCTGTTAAGTATGTTCAAGGCGGAGATAGACAGATGCTTAATCGATAAGGGAATCCAGGATTATAGGGCAAAGGCAAGAAAGTAGAATTGAAGATTATTAAATTGACCATGATCGCACCAAATGGTGGAGAAGACTTGATGGGTACATCTTATGGTCTTTACTTAGCACAGTTGCAAGATTGAGATGATGTTTTTGGACATGCAAATTTCTGCAGTACAGTCCACAAATCCTTGCAATTTACTTGCGTCAAATGCCTTAGTCCAATTAATTACTGCAGTGTGGATTTTATGGTAGTGTTCTCAACTTTTTTGTTGGATTTGTCTAGCAACAAAGAGCATGTCTGCGGTATCTGTAAAAGGTCTAAAGCCCCACAAGCCCATGAGTATGTCTCTTGGGGGGATTTCTGCAGCGACAAGAAGTGGATGATTCAGGAGGACACCTATCAGGACTTTCCCTGCTCTGGAGAGGAGGAAAATACCTCGATAGTTTCCACAGCATGATTTTTCCCTTCTTGAAGATAAATGCAAAAATTGCAACTATGTAGTTTAAGGAGAAGGGTACAGGTGGTCTTGTTCCACCCAAACACATGGAATAAGTGTGTTAAGTCTTGATTGAACAAAAACCCAACAACTTTGAAAGCCTCAGCTGCAATGCCATTAGGACAGGTAGGCTTTGTTGTGTAGATAGGGTTCATGTTAAGAGTCTTTTCCCTAAGATGAGGGATTTCAAGACTTGGGGCGCATTTTTAAGGTGAGAAGAGACAGATTTAAAAAAGAAAGGAGGGACAAATTTGTTACACAGGGTGGTTTGTGTGTGGAATGAATTTTCTGAGGAAGTGATGGATGTGGCCACAATTACAATGTTTAAAAGACATTTGGTTTAGTGCATGAATAGGAAAGATTTGCAGGAATATGGGCCGATGGGCCAGAAGCAGGCATATTGGACTAGTTTAGTTTGGGATTATGTTCGGCATGGACTGGTTGGACCAAAGGACCTGTTTCCATGCTGTATGACTCAATGACTCTCCTTTCAATGATGATTCACTATGGATTCTACGATAGGATCCTAATTGATCGTCTGGAGAGTATCAGTTGCCATTGTGAATTCATGGCTGAATAGTAGTTGGAAATGTTCTTTGCAGCATTGATGGAAGACATTGTCATTGTTAAGAAGAGAGGTACCAAACTGTGAATGAAGAGGATTTTGTCCATTTGGAATGGGTCTATAAACGGCCCGGTGTCTTTCAAAATGCTTTGTCTATTGTGACGGTCAGCAGGCTGTTTAAGTGTCGAGCTTTCCTTTTCATCATTTGTTCCCATATCGTCATTAGATGTCAGCCTTCAGCTATTGGAATGCTGCACTTACAGCTTGTGACATTGGGTTGTTTTGCCATGCAATGAAGGCTGTTTGTTTTTGCACCAGGAGATTGCATATTTCTGCATTGTTTCTGTCAATCCAATCCTGGCGGTACAAGAGTCTAGTACAGCTGACTTTATTTGATCCTAGGGCTATTCTTTCCAAGGCTTGTGGATGGATATTTTTGCATTTGACCATGTCTGACATCTTCCATGCAAGTGTGATTCATGTTATGTTTTGCTCAGATGTGTTGGATATTTGGCTGTGTTATGCAGACAGTGCTACTTTCACTGACCATAGAGGGACTATCTCCAAACCAGAACAAGGAATTTTATTCCTGCCACTTTGCAGTTCAGCCACAGCTTTTGCGGGCCATTCAGGTGAAACATCTGATAGGCTGCTTGGACTGTCGAACTTGAACAAGTTTTTTTTTGTTTTGGAATTTGAGGATGAAAATGAAATTCATTTCCACTGAAAATAATCAATCCAGTACCTTTATAAATTACTCTGGCATGTTAGCATTCAAAGTGTTTATTCAAGTGCTTTAACTGTAGTCTCCTTATTACTAGGAAGTCTTTAAGGTAAACCAATTTGCCATGGTTCTCGTTGAAACTATGCATGCCTTTTTCTCTATTTCTTGCAAATCTAACTTGGCTGAGACAAATATCCATTTGTTGAAATTGCAGTGAGGCAGTCTAATGCAAATATCCTCGACTCTTACTTAAGTCTCCAGTGAATTCAATATTGGTAGTATTTTCACTGCACTTGTAATTAGTTACTTGTATCGACTGGAAACTTGCACAAGTGTCAAGTACATTAAGTCCTCATTACATTGCTACTATATGGAGGTTATGTGGATTAAGATTGTTAATAGATTCCTGTGTGTTCCAACAAAAAGTGCTCATTATGCATTTGCCATCCACATTGAGACTGAGCATCAGTGCATACATAAAGCGGGTTATTGCATTCATTGATCATTCATTAGCATGTGACATTCTTTGGTGATGTAATCTTCTCTGGAAAGTTGCCAGACTTTTCCAGTATCAGACTGCAGTTCTTCCCCTTCAATGCAAATCATTCAAAAGTGTAGACTTTAACTTGGAGACCAAATAATCTTTAACAAGGACCCCGAGTGATAGACTTCACTAAGACTGTTTGAAGCTCCAATTCTTTCAAATTTTAAGTGAGTGACGTGCCTTCCACTACCTCTAAAACAAAATTGCCAGTGCATTTGATATTTCTCTTGCTACCCAGGCAAACAATTTTTAAGGTTCTAGCAACAGCTTGTCCCAGGATATATAATTGATGGAGCAATATTTTAATGACTGGATGGAGGTGCCAATCTCAACTAAGACTAACATCAGCAACTGAGTGGCTAATAGTAAACTGCAGGTCTCTGTTTGTTTGTTGTAAATCGATCAGGATTGAGCACGCCCCAAGTGCCTTGGAGTAACTTTGGATTATAGCCTCATGTTTACTACAAGCACCTGAAAAAGGTTTTCAACAGAGACCCATGGCTATAAGACCACAATACTTTTGAACAGAAATAGGCTATTCACCCCATTGAGTCTGTTATGTCATTCAGTGAGATTATAGCTGATCTGATAATCCTGAACTCCATTTTCTTGCCATTTCCCTATAATCCTTGATTCCCTTACTGATTAAAAAGTCTGTCAACCTCTTCCCTTAGGTAAGGGGCCAAAACTGTTAAATGTTTATCCAGAAACTAGTAACGCTAGCTGGTGATCCAGTGCACTCTCTTCATACTTCTAACCTTGTTCTTGTACTATTCTGTAGGCTTCAGAATACTATTTCCACTGTATGGGCAGAGAGCAGCCACAGAAAACTCTTGGATTCTGTGCTGAATGGGTCAATGGGGACAATCAGTGGTATATTTAAATCAATACTCGTACAATAGTTCCCAATCCTGTCTAATGTTCCATCTCCTGATATGCATCAATGCTGAAAGAATTGAAATGTAAGGAAGCTGACCCAGAACTGCCAAACCATGAACATCTTTAAAACATATTACATATGTGATTCAAATCATTCAAATCTTTTTGGTATTCTGCTAGTGCTTTCAGTGGCGCAAGTTTTGGCATTAAGAACAAATGGCTGAGCTCTCAGCTAATGCGCATTATTGGTGTTGACATGATGAGTGAGCTAACAGCACAACTTCCAGGATTTAGGAATCTCTGAAACAGTGGGCTACTTGCAACATGATGTGCACACTTTGCATGAGCATTGCACTTTTTCCACAAATGAAATTGCAAGGTCAGCCCAGCATGTGATTGTGGTCTCCTATATCAGATTGCTTTCCATTTAGTTAAGGACTGTGGTTCATAAAATATTTGCTTCAGGATTCAACACAATCCACCCGTAACATATCATGGTGTGATTGGGCTGTCCAACTTGGACTTAGCCTTGTAAAGCTGCAAAATATCATTTTGCAATAAGATGATGCACACACAAACTTCCAACATTACAGTCCACATGCTGCTTCTCCTTATGCATGTAACAATTCTGCCTGTTCCCAAAATAGAACCTTTGTATACCAGGTTCAAGTTCCATAATCTCATATTTACATCCTGAGATCAAGTATAATTAAGGTAACTTCATGACAGATATAACTATCCACTCTTGTAACACCACAAAGACGTTTTTGGTCCCAGTGAGAAAGTCATCACCCATTCCAGAATATGTTTGACACAAAAGTATTATGCTGCTGATGCTGGAAATTTGAAATTAAAATAAATATCCAGGAATACTCAGCAAGGTCAGGGTTGCATCTTTTGTTAGAGTCCTCACTGGTTTTCATTATTTTCATTTTATTCTTCTTTTAATACATTTTGGTTTGGAGCTGTGAATTAGAAACTGTGAGCAAAATGTGATTTGTGGACTGTGGGTAACAGCTTGTGTTGAAAGGAAACAGACCAGACAGGATTTTGTTTATTTGAGGCCAGGCCTGGAAGTTAACTGTAGTTGGTTCCTGATCGAAAGGTTTTACAGATGCTTCAACACTGGGTACAAGCATTATGTTTAAACAGATAGCAGAAATTGTCTATTAACGAAGACAGTACCTGGGAATTGGTTCCAGCAAGTCTGGGGGGGGAAAAAACTTGTGTTCAAGCAGATGGCAGATGTTGAATGGTAACTCCTTGTGGAGGAAATGGTCAGTTGTCAGGGAGTGGTCAGAGTTTGAATTCCGTTTTGGATTGTGTTTTTTGTGAGAAGGAATCTGGTTGTTGATGCTACAGCATGAATATTTGAAAGCTCCCTGATCAACCTGCATTCTCAGCTCTTGGAAATACAGAGAATAGAAAACTAAGTTATAAGTATTACTACTTTTAGGAGTGAACTGTATAAGGTGACCCTGATTGACATCTTCAGAAAATCAACCAAGAAACTACCATCTATGACTGTGGAACAATGCATTGTGTAAACCAGTTAAACAATCTGGCCAGTTTTGTTACTTGCTTTTATTAATCCCATAACTGTTTGTTTGCTTGTCTTTTTTGTGAATGGGCCTGACAACATAAAGCAATAAGGATAGGGTTTAAAGCATAGACCAATTAGATTACTCTGTTTAATTTTTCTCTACTATTACTATTGTTTCATTAATAAATTGCTAAGTCTTTTGTTTAAGATACAAATCGATGTTGAGAATTAATTATTCTCACAGTCCGGAATTGGTGTTCAAAAGTCTGGTTATGAACCTTGAGGTCAGTTTTGAGGGCCGTTGAATCATAGAATCCCTGCATCGCAAATAGTGGCCATTTGGCTCATCAAGTCTACATTAACCCTCCAAAGAGCATCCCACCCTATCCCCCAACCC
The DNA here is from genome assembly GCF_021869965.1 of Rhincodon typus. Lineage (NCBI taxonomy): Eukaryota > Metazoa > Chordata > Chondrichthyes > Orectolobiformes > Rhincodontidae > Rhincodon > Rhincodon typus. The sequence continues at coordinate 57,586,442 of NC_063340.1, forward strand.
CACGTTTACCATAGTTAACCCACCTAGTATGCACACTACAGGGTAATTTAGCATAGCCAATCCATGTAGCCTACACATCTTTGGACAGTGTGAGAAAACTGGAGCACCCTGAGGAAACCCATGCAGACATGGGGAGAACTGCAAACTCCCACACAGGAACAAGGGTCCCTGGTGCCGTGAGGCAGCAGTGCTGACCACTGTGCTACTGTGCAGCCCTACTGGAGGTTTTAATTTTATTACATTATAATTGAGGTAGAAAGTCTGATTTGATTCAGCTGCCTGTTTCTGTGTCGTAACCCTATGGAGACAGAAACAGAATTAACGTTGGGTTTAGCGATGTTTATCAGGATTCCGAACTTATGAAAAGTCATTGACCTCAATGATATTTATATCTGTTGCTGCTTCACCTACTGAATATTTCCAAAATATATTTAAACTTGATTCTGAAGTTAGAGGATGTAAACTTCAATGTATGAATATAAAAGCTTAGATTGTGAACTTTAATCTTATAGTATGACATAAATCCATAAAGACAGTGTGTGTAAATAATTTATTGCTGGGCATGTTTTATATTGACCGAATGAATCACTTAGCAACTAAATATTGATATGTTAAGTGTTAACATATTACAATTTCAAAGGTGAATTTTCTTGCTGTTTGTTGCAGAACTGATACCACTTTGCAAGCTTTGTTACTGGCTTATAGCATATTGTGTAAAAACATTTGAAAATGTGTAACGATTTGATTACTTGGCATTCAGTACAGATATTACTGTATGGTGTTCGGAAGTACAAGTGGCTGGGAGTGTGGCTTAGTAGAAGGTGAATGGGCTAACACTTAAATGAAAGTGAAAGAAAATTAATCTTAAAGAAAATAAAGTGAAAATTTCTATTTTCAGGTAAAATAAAAATGTAAAAATATTTCAACCAGTTTATTCGTAATAAATGATTGAATGATTACATTGTTCATAGGTGTAAACAGCTAGAAAGTAACACCTTATATTTGTATAACATCTCAAAATGCTTGATGTACAAATTAGTTTAAAAACACGTTGGGTGTGCAATAAATGCAACTGCAGTTTTACATATACCAAAGGACATACGGTGAATGACTAGATTTTTTTAAAATTAAAAACTGAAAGAACTGTGGATGCTATAAGTCAGAAACAAAAACAGAAATTGGTGGAAAAGCTCAGCAGGTCTGGCAACATCTGTGGAGAGAAATCAGAGTGAACAGGTTCTGTCCAGGATCCATTTCTTCTCCTTCAAATGTTTCCTTAAAACCTACCTGTGCTGCTGGAATCTGGTTGATATCCAGTCCTCCTCCGAAATGCTTTGAGATATTTTGTCATGCAAAATCATCTTGCAAGTGCATTTTTTTAAAGAAAGAGAGCATGCAGTTCAAAACTAAATTGTTTGGATGAATAGAGCAAAATAAACACAGAAAATACATACATTAAATATTCTGATAAAATATATCATTCCTTTTTAATATATATTAATTGGATGTGATTGTCACTGGCAAGGCCAGCATTTATTGTACATTTTTAATGAACCAACACCACTGTGGGGAAGGATCTCCCAGGATTTGAACCTAACAGCACTAATGAAACAGCAATATCGTTCTAAGGATGATGAGTGATTGGAGGAGAACTTACAAGTTGTGGAGTTCTTGTGCCTCTGTTGTCCATGCCCTTCTAGATTGTAAAGGTACCAAGTTGGAAAGTACTGGTCACTGCGCCTTGATGAGTCGCTACATTGCGTTTCTTTAATGGAACACGCTGCTGCTACTATGTGCTACACCAGATGGAGTGAATAGTGAAGGTGGTGAATGGTATGTCGATCAAGCAGGCTGTTTTGTCATGAATGTTTTTTTTAAATATGCTGATCCAGGCAGGCATGTGAAGAGTATTTCAACACACGCCATACTTGTACCTTGCAGAAGGTGGACAGGATTTAGGAAGTCAGGTGGCGAGAAATTTCAAGAGGCTTCCTCTTGTAGCCACAGTATTTATATTGTTGTCCAGTTATGATTCTGGTTGCTGATGGTGGGACATTCGGCTACTGTGTAATGCTGTTGAATCTAAAAATGGTGATGCTTTGATTGTCTCTTGTTAAAAATGGTCATTGTCTCATGCATGAAGTCATAAATGCAACTTTCCACATGTCAGCCTAAGCCTGAATGTTGTCCTAGTTTTTCTGTAGGTGGACACAGACTGCACCATTAGTGGAGTCGCAAGTAGAATTGAATGCTCTGCAATCTTTAATGACTGTTCCCACTTGTGACTATGTTAAAGGGAGGGTTTTATGAAACAGCCTCAACCCGCTGAGAAAAGAAATTCCTCTCGTCTGAGTCTTAAATTGGTGCCCCTTTATTCTCAGAATCTGCCCTCTGGTCCTAGACTTTCCAGATGTTTTCCCTTAACATTTACCCTGCCAAGCCCTTTAAGAATCCTGTATGTTTCAACAAGAACACTTCTTATTCTTCTAAACTCCAATGAGTAGAGTCCCACCCTGTTTCACCTTTGTTCATAAGACAGTCCTTCCATACCAGGGATCATCTTAGTGGGCCTTCTCTGAACTGCCTCCAATGAAATATCTTTTCTTAAATAAGGGGACCAAAATTGCTCGCAGTACTCCAGATGTGGTCTCGCCAACACCTTGTACAGTAAGACTTCCCTATTCTTGTACTCCAACGCCTCTGAAATAAGGGTGCACAATCCATTAGCTATTGACATTCCATTAATATCAAAGCCCATATACTTTACAGCACTATGTGTTCAGCCACTCCTTGATATCACATGGAGTGAATTACATTGTTTGCAGCCTGGAATCTATGCTGATTATGAACTCAACAAAAGGCTAGGGTGGCTGATCCACTCTGCATTTTCAGTTCAAGGTGAACACATGTTTTAACCTTGCCTTGTGCTGGACTCCCCGTCATTTAGTGTGGGGATGTTTGTGGACCATGCTGCTCTGGTTAGTTCCTAAATTGTTCTTCATTCACAAATGGATGTGGCAAGACTAATCAGCTTTAATCTGATGTCGGCTTCTTAGCTCGGTCTACAGTAGATTGCTACAACTATTTAGTGAGCATGTACTCCTGTGTTGGAGCATCACCAAGTTGAAATATCGTTTATAGATTTGCTTGGGACAGCTTCTGGCATGGTTTCTTACATCCCTGATTGAACTATTGTTGTCCTGGTTTCATGGTGTTGTAAAGTAAGGGACATGCCAGTCCATGAGGTTACAAATTGTGCTTAAATCCTCATAGATGTCAAATTTTGATCTGTTCACAATCTATCCCTTTCAGCTGTATAAAAGATTAGATTAGAAAGTCTTCCCATACTTAAAAAATAAATTGGAGTATCTCTATATTTTCATTGTGGAAACAACGGAATGGTGTGTTGTGGGGGTATTTTTTTTCGGTGATGTACTGAATCAAAGGCCTCCTCAGGTGAAGACAGAAAATCCCATTATCATTATTTCAAAAACAGGAAGTTCTCCCAATATTATAGATGACATTAATTCCTCATCCAAATGATTATGGTCATTCAGCCAACTGTGAAAACTTTCGATGTGCAATTTAGTTTCCTTGTTTCCCTGCAAATCAACATTGACCTCCCTTTAAGATAAATCCATTGGTTATAAAGTGCCTTAGGAAACCCTAAGGATGGATTTACATTAAAGAAAAATCTTCCTTCAGACACAACTTGATTTGGCGAGTGTCTTAAAGCAAATAAGTAATATAGAAACATCCTCGTGTAACATTGCCCAATTTCAGTGGCATATTGTAGTTTCCACAATTTTTATTGTTACATTATGTTGTTCAACTTACCAGGATTACTGGACTTCTGAATCTTAATTTGAAAGAAAGATGGGTCCTATCTTTTTGAAAAACTTTTCTTGTTTTCAATGTGAACTTCAACATAAATGGATTAATGACTTGAAGATAAATGGCTTAATATAGGGTTGGTAGAAAATAAGACATAGTAGTTGAGTTTCAAGATGCAATAACCTCTTTCAACACTATCATATTTGATAATATTTAACAGATCAGGTCAGCTTAGCTTTTAGACTAGCATATCTTAACTCCTTTATTTGCTAGTCAAAGTGCAAGCATAAGGCAAAGGTTGGTTTTATTACTCTACATCTTGTTGTAAATTATAGAATTCACATTAAAATGTGGCTTTTCAACAGTTTTTGAGCCCTTACCAAATTTTTACAATTCTTTAACAACAATATTAACATCTTATTTTGGGAATACAGGTTCACCATTCAATAGCTAATCTGCAACCTATCTCTATTGCTTGGTATCCCTCAATACCTTTTGATTAGCAAGTTTGTACCAATCTTACATTTAACATTAAAGAACTGATCTAGAAACAGCTCCTTCCTGCAAAAGAGCATTCCAACTTTCACCAACATTTGCTTCTAAGAGTATTACCAATTTAGCTCCTGAAGGATTTGTCTTTTTTTTTTCTTTATTCATTCATGGGATGAGGGTGTCGCTGACTAGATCAGCATTTATTGCCTATCCCTAATTACCCAGAGGGCAGTTGAGAGTCAACCACACATTGATGTGGGTCTGGAATCACATGTAGGCCAGACCAGGTAAGGATGGCAGTTTCCTTCCCTAAAGGACATTAGTGAACCAGATGGGTTTTTCCGACAATCGACAATGGATTCATGGTCATCATTAGACTGTTAATTCTAGATATTTATTGAATTCAAATTGTACCATCTGTCATTGCGGGATTCAAAACCGGGTCCCCAGAACATTATCTGGGTCTCTGGATTAACAGTCCAGTGATAATACCACTAGGCCATTGCCTCCCCCAAAGCATTCTAACTCCTAGCCCTAGATTCCCAAACAGGAGACATACTTTTTCCTTATTCGCTCTATTGTTTCCTTTTATTGTCTTGTAGACTTCAATCAAATAACAATATCACCAGCTAAATTGCAGGAAATACAACCCCTGTTTGTAATGTTGATCATACAGTAGCCCTTAAAGTCCAGCTATCATTCAGGTAAATCTATATCCTCCGAAGTTATGATGCCCAGAACTGATCACAGTATTCAAAATGTAGTCTAACCAGGGCATTTTTGAGGACATGAGAAAATAACATTTGATCCAGTGATTAAATTTCTTGAAGCAACTGATGTAACTTGGGTATAATTACTTTCTAAACCATTTTAGTTTTAAAACCTGACTGGAAGGAGGGTTTAAATTGAATTGCTGATATAATTCTAAAGGTTAGTGCTATAATATTTTATTAGTTTTTATTTTACTGTTTGCTTACTAAAGTAAATATATCCTTATCATGATGCTATCTTTCATAAAGGCATTTTCAGGAATGTGGAATATATTTATTTATATGGCCCCCTAAAATTCTAGGACTTTGGAAGAGAGTTTTATTTCCATAAAGTACTGTGCCCCATCAGGCCACATTCTTTTATACTCCTCTACACCTCTCAATGATTGCAATGCCATGGCTAAACTAAAACCTGTTCAAAAGTAATTTATTTGCGGTCAATGTCTGTAAACTGAAAAGTGGTCTGCCACTTTCAGGGATTAACATTCACAGGGATTAAGATTACTCTTTCAGATCATCGTGCTTAGTTCTGAGCATCACAGATCTTGTGTATGAAGAAAATTATTAGTACAATCTTTTAAAGAATTGATTCATAATATAGTTAGTACCAATTTTTGAGAATTCTCCAAATTACTTTCTTTTTCATTGGTCTTCTTCCCTTTCCTAATTATCATTTGACAGGTTTTTGAATATATTTTTGTGTTTGGATAGATTTGTTTAATCTTGACCAGACCAAAATTTTGAACTCAAATAATATATGTTCACCTCATGGAGATCATGGCATTTTAGACACCTCTTACCAGTATGATCGTGATTCTTGCTGAGAAGTTGATGGAATGTGACCTCAAGCCTCAGAATAATGATCTCCTTGTTGAACATGTTTCATATGTAAACTATGTTTGTGCCACATACATTCTAACTTGAATAAAACTCCAGCTTACCGATCTCCTCACTGCTCTTGCTGATCTACGCTAGCTCTCTGTTCTTCAGTGCATTGAATTCAGATTCCTCATCTTCAAGTCAGACCTTAGCCCTGCAATCCTTTTCTGCAATCTCATTCATAACTTTATCCTTTCTCAACCACCAGATTCCTTTCCCTCTGATTTAACATCCTCCACTACAACTGTTGGTGATAGATACTTAAACTGCCTCAATTTGGTGCTTTGAAACAACTTTCTTAAACATGTTTGCCTTTCCTAGACTTTTGAAAGTCCAAAAATTGACGAGCATTTACTATCTCCCCATCTCTCTCTGGTTTCCCATTTATTTCATTGCTACATTTGTAAAGTTACTTGCCATGTTTCCAAAGATTTAAAGTATAATATAAACACAAATGGTAGTTGAACTCCAACACCTTTTGTTTAAAGTAGGATTTATTTTTTTCTAGAGCTCCCTCTCCTTGATCCCTATTGTGTTAAGATTGTAAACAGTGATTTAGGTTATGACTTCTGTTTTAATGTGTGCTTCGAGATACTTCAGTTTGAGAAATTCTTAGTGAGTCATTGCAATAAATTTATTATAATGCATGCAGCTTATCTGACATAAAACGTCCTTTCAAAACCGAAATCATTTAAAAATGCTCATCTTCCAAATATTGAATTATAGCTGTGTTGAGTCGCAGAGAAGTTTTAAACAATAATGTGTACTTTAAATGGCGATTCACAATATAGAAAATTACAGGTGGCCAAGAGCGTTTCTCGTAGGGTGGAATGAATAGTTGGAGGGAGAACCAACCCCAGGCAACTCTTGCATGCCACCTAGCAGTCAGATGGAATGTGCCAATGATTGAGCAGTGGGAACAGGTTACTTGCCCTTAATCTTGGTCAACATTATCATAAGACAGAGGTAGACCTCTGAAATGGAGGGATAAAGTTTTTACAATGAAAACTAAGGCACTCAGCATGAGCTATTAATATGAGGAAGTTTGCAAAATACTCTTCATCCAAGGTGGTGTTAGCTCAGATCACTGCATGGCTGGTTTGTGATGCAGAGTGATGTCAATAGCATAAGTTCAATTCCTGGTCTGACTGAGGTTGCCATGAAGGATTTCCTTCCCAACCTCTCCCCTTGCCTGAGGCATGGTGACCCTTGGGTTAAATCACCATCCGGTGTCTTTTTGTAATGTCATGTCAGCCCAGTGGTCCAGTACCACTACAGCAACTTCACTTTTCGAATTGAGCTGCAGTATTTACCACACATTGTAAACCACTCTGGTGCTCAATTCCAATACTGAACTGAGCTTCCGAGCCTGTGCCTGTTTTCCATTACAAAGACTGAGCACTTTCAAATCCAGTGAATAACTCATTTCCATCTATAGCTCAAGCTATCTGATTCCTCATTTATTGCCCTTGTAACTGCTAGAAATGTTTAATCTGATGTTCTCTGAACTGCCGCCCTCTATTAACTTCAACTCATCCAAAAATTGATGTATGTATCTTGCCCCACAATATGTTCCAGTCTCCGAATTCTTCAAATTTAAGATTCTTAATCTTCTGTTTAAATCACTTAATGACTATGTCTCTCCCTTATTTATAACTGCTTCCACCATGGCAACCTTCTCAGAGGCTTGCGTTGCCTTAACCATGGCCTCTCTGTACTTCAGACTACTTTTGTCCTGGTATTGGCTACTGTGTCTTTAGCTATCTCTCCCACTCTGCACCTCATTTTCAAGTTCTAAGACCCTTAGAAATGCATTGTTTGGCAAATCTGTAATCGGTTCTCCTAATATGTCCTCCTTTTGCTGTACGTTAATTTCTAACAACTGCATCAGGATGTTCCTCTACACAAGTTCATTTTGTTGGAAGAAATGGGCAAACAAATCTGTGAAGTGAAACCTGAAAAAGTAGTGTTTTGATTATTTGTGAGAAACAAATCCATTTTGCGTTTGTTTATTCACACAATGAAATTTTTAGATTGAGGTTTTTTTTCATAAATGTGAATGAATATGTTTTGTGAATCTTTTGTTTAATGATTTCCCTTCTTATCCTAGATGTCAATAATGTTGCAGATGTGTACCTGGAGGGGAAGGATCAACTGGGTGGTTGGTTTCAATCCTCACTGCTCACCAGTGTAGCAGCTGAGAAACAGATTCCATATCGGTTAGTACTGTATTAATCAAATTAACTGGGCTATTAGCTTGTACATTTAATATTGTATCATTTCCTCCTGTGAACATAGTACACATAGAGCACATTGAACTTTGAAATTAATTCAGTAAATTTGTATATATTATATTAAACCTAAATAAAGGATCACATTGTTATTTCTTCCCTTTGTATTAGTCTATATAAATCCTTCCCACTTATACTTATGATAATACCTGCTGTCAAAGTGGCTATGAGGACCTTTAATTTTCAGAGCGACGGCTATGAAAAGGGAATGTGACTTGCCGTCTTCTGACAATGTTATGCTTCAAAAGTACTGTCAGAGTGAAGTATGACTCAGTCTTTACAGAATCATATAGCACAGAAACAGACGCTTTGGACAACTTGTCCATACCAACCAGGTTTCCTAAACTGAGCTAGTCTCATTTGCCTGTATTTGGCCCATATCCCTCCAAACCTGTCTAAATGTCTTTTAAATGTCATAATTGTACTTGCCTCAACTACTTCATTTGCCAACTGGTTCCATGTATATATCACCCTCTGTGTGAAAAAGTTGTCCCTTAGGTCCCTTTTAAATCTTTTCTCCTCACCTTAAACCTATACCGTCTAGTTTTGAACTCTCCTATCTTGAGGAAAAGACTTTGGCTACTCACCTTATCTTTGCCTGTCATGATTTTATAAGCCTCTACAAGGTCGACCCTCAGCCTCTGACTCTCCGGGGAAGAAATCCCAACCTATCCAGCCTCTCCTTATAATTCAAATCGTCCAGTCTCAGTAATGTCCATGTAAATCATCTTTGCACCCTTTCCTGTTTAATAACATCCTTCCTACTGCACGGCAACCAAAATTATACACAGTGCTCCAAATGTGGCCTTACCAATGTCTTGTACAGCCATAACATGGTGTTCCAACTCTGGTACTCCGTGTTCTGAGCAATCAAGGCAATCAAACCAAATGCCTTCAACCTGTCTACCTGTGACACCACTTTCAAGGAACTATGTACCTGTGCTCCAGGGTCTCTCAGTTCGACACTACTCACCAGGGCCCTACCATTTAACTGTGTAAATCCTGCCCTGTCTTGTCTTACCAAAATGCAACACTTCGCTTTCATCTACATTGAACTCCATCTGCTAATCCTTGACCCACTGGCCCAGTTGATCAAGATTCCCCTGTACTCTTAGATAACCTCCTTCACTGTCCACAAAACCATCAGTCTTAGTATTATCCGCAAACTAACTAACCATGCTTCCTATATTCTCATTTAAATAATTTACATAAATGACGAACAACAGTGCAGCCCGTTCAGATCCTTGCGGCACACAACTGGTCACAGGCCTCCAGTCTGAACCCTCTACCGCCATCATCTCTCGTACTGTCAAGCCAATTTTGTATCCAATTGGCTAGCTGTCCCTGGATTCCATGCGATCTAACCTTACTAACCAGTCTACTATGCAGAGTATTGCTGATGACCTTACTAAAGTCCACGTAGACAATGTCTACCACACTACCCTTATCTATCATCTTGGCCACATCTTCAAAAAACTCAAATCAAGTTTGAGAGACATGATTTCCCAAACACACAGCCATGTAGACTATCCCTAATCAGTCCTTGCCTTTCCAAATGCATGTAGATCCTGTCTGTCAGAATCCCTTACAACAACTTGCCACCAGTGAGGTCAGGCTCACCGGTCTGAAGTTCCCTGGCTTATACTTGCGGTCTTTCTTAAACAATGGCACAGCATTAGCCACCCTCTAGTCTACTGGCACCTCACCTGTGGCTGTCAGTGAAACAAATATCTGTGCTAGGGGTCCTGCAATTTCCTCCCTAACTTCCCACAATATCCTGGAATAGACTTGATCAGGTCCCAGGGATTCATCTACCTTTTTGTGCTTTTAAGATCTCCAGAACACCACTTATGTAATGTGGGTTCTTTTTGAGACATCATGATTTACTTCCCCAAGTTCCCTAGTTTCCATGCCTTTCTCCACTGTAAATATTGACATGAAATATTTGTTTAGGATCTCATCCATTTCCTGTGGTTCCATATGTAAATGACCTCATTGACCTTAAAGGGTCCTATTGTCTCCCTATTACTCTTTGCCCTGAATATGCTTTTAGAATCTTTTTGGATTCTCCTTAACCTTATCTGTCAAAGCTATCTCATGTCCCCTTTTTGTCCTCTTGATTTCCTTCTTAAGTGTACTCGTACACCTCCTATACTCCTCAAGAGATTCACTTGATCCCACCTGTCTGTACCTGACATATGCCTCCTTTTTCTTCATCAGAGCGTCAATATCTCTAGTCATCCAGTATTCTGTACTCCTGCCAGCCTTGCCCTTCACACTAACATGCTGTCCCTGAACTCTCATTGTCTCACTTTTCAAAGCCTCCCACTTGCCTTTATGTCCCTTTACCTGGGAACAGCCTCCCCCAGTCAACTTTTCAAAGTTCCTGTCAAATACAATGAAAATTGGCCTTGCCCAATTTAGAAATTTAACTTGTACATCAGGCCTATCCTTTTCCATAACTATTTTAAAATTAATCGAATTATGGTCAGTGGTCCCAAAGTGCTCCCCCACTAGCACCTCAGTCACTTGCCCTGCCTTATTTCACAAGAGTGTGTTGAGATTTGCCCCTTCTCTAGTAGGACCATCTAATATTGATTGAGAAAGTTTCTTGAACACACTTAAATTCCTCCCCATCCATGCCCTTCATACTATGGCAGTCCCAGTCTGTGTTTGGCAAGTTAAAATTCTCTGCTGTTTTACAACCCCATTATCCTTACAGCTACCTGCAATCTCCCTCATATTTGCTCTTCAATTTTCCACTGACTATTTGGGGCCTATAGTAAAATCCATCAAAGTGATCACCCACTTCTTGTTTTCCAGTTCCACCCATGAAGCTTTACTGGACGATCCCCCAGGAATATTGTCTCTAAGTACTGTTGTGATTTTTTTTCCCCCTAATCAAAAACGCCATTCCCCCTCCTGTCCTTCCCATAGCATCTAGACCCCAGAACATGGAGCTGTAAGTCCTGTCCCCTCTCAGCCATGTTTCTGTTATAGTTATGATATCCCAGTCCCATATTCCCATCCATGACCTGAGTTCATGTACCTTATCTGTCAGGCCTCTCACATCGTAAAAATGCATTTTAATTCATCAGTCTTCCCTCATTCTCTGCCATATTCTTGCCTGCCTTATCTAATTAGCTTGCTGTCTTTAACTTCTTTACTGGCTTCAACCTTCTCTTTTGTCTTACTACAGCTCAGCCTCTTGGCTGAGAGGCAAGAAACAGGGTGATCGTAGAGGGAATGTCTTTGTGATTGAAAATCTTTTTCCTATATCAACATCTTGGGGTTACCATTGACGAGAAACTGAATTGGACTTGCAATACAAATGAAGTGACTACAAGAGTGGAATCTGCGTGATCTTGTCTCTCCTTGGAAAATCCGATTGCAATGGTCTTTTCAAACTGTACATGAAATGTATAAAGGAATGGTTGGAATCGTCCCAGCTCAGGAGGTCACTTGGCCTGTTGTGTCCCTGGCAAATCTCTGCAACTTATCTTGTCCATTCCTTGGCCTTTTCCATAGCTGACAAATTTTTGCCTCTTCAGAAAATTATCTGATATCTTTTTGAATACCACAATTGAAGCTGCCATCACCATAATCTCTGGCAATATATTGTACATTCTAAACATTCACTGCATTTGCAAAAGTTCTCCCTCACGTGACCTTTTAGCTCTTTTCCCTTTGCCTTGAATCTGACCTCCTCCAATTTATGATTCTTCCACCAATGGAAATAGTTACTCTCTATCTACTCTGTCTATGGATCTATGATTTTAAATACTTCTATCAAATCTCCTTTCAACCTTATTTAAGGAAAACAGCTTTAGCTTCTCCAATCTATCCATGCAACTGAAAATTTGTATTCTTGGATCCATTCTTGTAGATCTTTTCTGAACCCTCTGTCCTGCCTTCACTTCCTTCCTAAAGTGTGGTGCCCAAAATTGAACATAGTAATCCAGTTGAGACTGAACCGGTGTTATATAAAGGATCACTTCAACTTGCATGTGTTTGTACTCTCTGACTCTGTTTATAAAACCTTGGATTCCAATCTTTTACTAACTGCTTACCCAACTTGCACTGCCACTCTTAATGATTTGTTTGTATATAATCTCATTCTGTTGCTCCTGTATTCCCTATAGAGTTGTATTCTTTGTCTTGCGTTGCCCCTCCTCCTTCTACTTCCAAAAGTGTATCACTTCACACTTTTTCGGCTTTATATAGCATCTACCATGTGTCTACTTTTTCCATCAGGCTCACTGTGTCCTCTTGAAGTCTATTCCTTGCCTTCTCACAGTTCCCAATATAAAAGTTTTGTAGTTTTCATACAGTTTGAAAATGAGCCCTGCATGCTCAATTCTAGGTCATCTTATAAGGAATATTTAAGTATGTGGGGCCTATACTCAATTCAATTTTAAAAAAATGAACGATGATCTTATTGAATGTAGGAAGATTCTGAGGAAGTTTAACAGGGTAGAGGGTTAAGAGAATGTTTTCCTTCATGGGGACTAGAACTACAAGGATGTTTCAGAATAAGAGTTCTCCCATTTAAAATGGAGACATGGAAGAATTTCTTCTCTGAGAGATGTTAATCTTTGGAATTCTGTCCAAAGTGAGCAGTGGAGACTGGTTCATTGAATATATTCAGGTTGAGTTATACAGGTTATTGTTCTACAAGGGAGTCCAAGGTTATGGTGGGCAGGCTGGAAATTGGTGGTAAGGCCATAATCTGATTAGCCTATCCTGTTCCTAATTTTTATATTTTCATGTTTTGTTCTTTTGCGTTGTACTTTAAGGTTTAGGTTGTGTATGATTATAGTCTGTGTAGTGCTTCCCTGCTGACACTTGATCCACATGACCCAGATCATTCCCAGAATGAGATCCAGCAATGCCTTCTTCTGCATTGGTTTGAAACGTATTGTTTGAGAAAATTCTCCTTAACATATTTCAGAAATTATTCCCTTTCTCTGTCTTGACACTGTTACTTTCATTGTCTATATTAGAATAATTCAGGCCTCTAATAAAATTGCTTTATAGTTTTTATGCTGTCTGTAATTTCCTTGCAGATTTGATCCTCCATACCTTTTCCAATTCATGGTGATGTATAGAATACACCCAGTATTGTGATTGTAACTCTATTGTTTCTTAGCTCTAGTCCAAATGCTTTCTGCTCCTGATTTCTCTAGAGCACGCTCTCTCTCCTGACTTATTTCCTGACCTATTTTTCCTGAAAGCTTGTGTCCAGGAATATTTAGAATTCAGTCCTGCTCTTTTAAAGTCAGATCTCTGTTATTGCCATAACATCATATTTCCATTTGATTGTCTGCAGCTACAGCTCAGCAACTATTTATCTCACACTGTGCATTCATTTACATACACAGTAAATCTAATTTGCATTTTATTGCATTCTCTTCTAATCTGATGCTATTTGATGTCATTGTAATTTTTACTCTTAATACTGTCTTCAATCTTTATATACCTTTTTTTCCCTTTCTAATGTTACCTCCTAGTGGTGTTCATGCCCCTGCTATGTTGGTTCAAACTTTAGGAGGATAATTTTACAAATTCACCCTGATAAGAATACTAGCCTATCAGGAATGTATGATCTGAATTTGGCTATAACCTGTTTTCTGATGATTTGGATAGACATTACAAGGAGGGATGCCTTGCTGTAAGTCTCTGAAGATATGGCTCACATAGATTTTAGTAAGGCTTTTGACAACGTCCCTCATGACAGATTAGTCAAGAAAGTAAGAGCCAAAGGATCCAAAACAAAATGGCATATTGAATCTAAAATTGGCTGAGAGGCAAGAAACAGGGTGATCGTAGAGGGAATGTCTTTGTGATTGAAAATCTTTTTCCTATATCAACATCTTGGGGTTACCATTGACGAGAAACTGAATTGGACTTGCAATACAAATGAAGTGACTACAAGACACAGTAAGAGGCTAGGAATACGGCAGTGAGGATGGGCAGTTCAAAACTAGGGGACATAGTTTTAAGGCAAGAAGAGAAAGATTTAAAAAGGACACAAGGGGTAACTTTTTTTAAACAGTGGTTCATGTGTGGAATGAACGGCCAGAGAAAGAGGTAAATGCGGGTACAGTTACAAAAAGACATTTGGATAAGTCATGAGTAGGAAAGTTTTGGAGGGATATGGGCCAAGCACAGGCTGGTGAGACTGGTTTAGTTTGGGAACATGGTCGTCGTGGACTAGTTGGACCGAAGGATTTGTTTCCATGTTTGACTCTATGACCTCCTGACGTCCCAGAGCCTGCCTACCATCTACAAGGCAAATGAGGAGTGTTATGGAATAATCTCCATTTACCTGATGAGTTCATCTCCAGCAACACTGAAGAATCTTGGCACCATCCAGGACAAAGAAGGCTGTTTGATTTGCACCACATCACAAATGTCCACTCCCTCTACCATTGACGCTCGGTAGCAGCAGTGTGTACTCTCTACAAAACACAGTGCAAAAATTTGGCAAAGATCCTTCGACAGCAGTTTTCCAAACACACAACCACTTCCACCTAGAAAGACAACGGCAGCAGATACATGGCAATGCTACCATCTGCAAATTCCCCTCTAAGTCATTCACCATCCTGACTTGGAAATATATCACCACCATTCCCTCACTGTCCTTGGGTCAAAATCCTGGAATTCCCTTCCTAACAGCAGTGTTTCCACCTACAATGCATGGACTTCAGCGGTTCAAGACGGCAGCCCACCAGCTCCACCTCAAATGGAACTAGGGTTGGACTATGAATGCTGATCCAGACATCGAAGCCCATGTTCCATGATATAAATGATGAATGAAACCCTCCCCAACAGCATGAGTAAATCATTAAGAAGTGGAACGGAAGTTATTATGTAATTTAACAAAAGTGTCTGTCTAAATTATTTGTTTTAAGAGTATTTCTAAAAGTTTAAATACATATGTTTATAAATTTACTACCTTCAAAACAGTTTAATTAGTAGTTTCTGGTTTGAAGCATTTGCATGGAAAATCCTGCCTTCAAAATGTACAAAATTGCAGAGTACTAAAGCATTTTTAGTGGAGGACAGGTTTTTGGTTAATAAGCTTTGAATATTTTATCCTCAGCAAATTGGTGGTCCATGGATTCACACTCAATGAAAGTGGTGAAAAAATGTCCAAATCCTTTGGAAATGTGGTAGATCCAGATGTTGTTATTAATGGAGGAGTGGTAAGTCATTATTTTGTTTCACCTCTCACAACAAAAAAAAACTTTTAATATAAAATTAGTTTTTCAAGATTAAGTAAGTTATTCAACAGTTGTGAACTTAGTAAGTGATCAAAAAACACTTCATTCATCAAGGCACTATATTTTCAAGGAATGCCACTGTGAAAGTAGGGTAAGATGGGCTACCTTCAAGGATATGGACCTTGTGTGGGTAGTGATGTATTTTTGATGGTACAAAAACAATGGACCAAAGGGCCTCTTTTGTACTGTATGATGCTATGATTCCATCTATGAAGGTTTCTTGCCATAAGTTTTTTTTTAAATTCATTCGCGGGATTGCGGCATCACTGGTCATGCCAGCATTTATTGCCCATCCCTAATTGCTCAGACGGCAGTTGAGAGTCACTACATTGCTATGGGTCTGGAGTCCTATATAGACCAGACCAGGTAAGGATGGCAGTTTCCTTCCCCAAAAGACATCGGTAAACCAGGTGCGTTTTTTCAACAATGGATTCATGATAATCATTAGACTCTTAATCCCAGATTTTTATTGGATTCAAATGCCACCAACTCCCGTGGCGGGATTTGAACCCAGGTTCCCAGAATGTGCTTGGGCCTCTGGATTAACAGTCCAGCAATAATATCACTAGGCCATCGCCTCCCCTGAGTAATTGGTTAGTAAGGGCGGTTAGTATATCAGCAGTTAAATGCATGAAGTGGCTCATTGTGATATGTGGTTACTTAAAAAGGATTAGGTCATTTTAAGGCTGCTGTGCTGTTCAATGAGATCATGGGCATACCACGTATATGCCTCAGATCCCTTAATATCGTTGGTGAACAAAATCTATCCATCTCGGAATCAACAATTGATAGAGCACCATTTCCTCTTGTGGAAGAGATTTTCAAGCATTTATAGTCCTTTGTGTGTAGAGTATTTTCTAATTTCACTGCTGAAAAGTCAAGCTCTAATTCTCCCTAAAAATTCCCCCGAGTCCTAGAATCCCTAAGTAGTTTGTTTGTGTTTAGCGGAGCTGTTCCCTTAATATCTTGAAATCATTGATCAAAGCCACCTTTCAACTTGTTAGTGTAACAAAACCAGAAAATGCTGGAGAAACTCAGCAGTTCTGGCAGCATCTGTGGAGAGAAGACAGAAGTAATGTTTCAAGCCCAGTGACCCTTCTTCAGAACTATCGAAAGTGTTCTGTTGAAGGGTCACTGGACTCAAACCCTTAACTGGGTTTTCTCTTCTCAGATGTTGCCAGACCTGCTGAATTTCTCCAGCATTTTCTGGTTTTGTTTCAGATTTCTAGCATCTGCAGTTCTTTGTTCTTTTTCTCAGTTAATACTCATTTTGTAGTTTAACCCTTCGAGTCCAGTTATCATTCTGCTAAATGTGTGTTGAAATTCCAAAGACATATTCCATTTTTAAGGTGCTGTGCCCAAAACTACTGCTTGTACTTTAAGTCCTCTTGATATAAGACCATAAGATATAGGAGCAGAATTAGGCCATTCAGCCCACCAAGTCTGCTCCAGCATTCAATCATGGCTGATATGTTTCTCAACCTGATCCCCTTACTAATCAAGAAAGCCAAGCATTCCATATTCCTTTTTGATTATTGTCTCCTCAGGACATATTAATGAACTTTGTATATGGACTTTCAAGTCTCTTTGGACCTTGACTGTTACTAAATTTTCATGTATCTTGTTATAATCTTTTCAAGCTGAATGAGCAGCCTCACATTTATAAGAGTCATAGCCGTAGTTTGGCCATTCACTTAATTTGTTAATATCCCATGTATTTCCTCACTGCTTGCAGTTACAGGGCTGTCTATCTTTGTTTCATCAACGAACTTGGGACTTGTGGCTTTTGTTGTAAGAAATGCCTGCAGCTGGCAATTTGTTGTATGAAAGAACTTTGCCAAATGCTCACCTTATAAGATGTTTTAAGATCTTAGGTGAAAAGCTGCCACCACTCACCCCTTGTAGTACAGTCCGTGGCTTACTAATACTTAGTGGTGAAGGATGACTATGTGCAAGCCATGGCAGAAAAGGCACCTTCTTGAGTAAGAAGAAAGGTTTCACTTTTCACATACAATAGTGACAAAGCAAGTTAATATAGAGTCAGACGACCAGGTAAGAACATTATCTCCAACACAATAGTCACTAGGTCTAAGCTATATGATTAACAGACCGAGCTCCACTCAGAGGTAGAAATGTGTGCTCTGGTAGGCCGAGCCTCACAAGCTAACAGTAACCCCTTCATGGCAATCACCTTGTCTCACAGCTTTTATCTCCTCATTTGAGTTATTAATAGGGTGAATAGTTTTGACCCTTGCACAGATTTTATGGGACACCACGAGTCACCACCTGCCAATTAAAATATCAACCCATTATCCCTATAGTATTCTGCCACTCAGCAAATTTCCTAACTAAGTGATTAATTTTTCTTCTAAGTATCTCTTATGAAGGACTTCATCACATGCTCCTGCAAGTCCAAAAAAATCATGTCCATGGTCATTCCCCTGTACACCACTGCAGTTTCTTGAACAAATTCAGATCTGTAAATTCTTTACCTTTGCCAATTCATTTGTGGGTTTTGCAATATTTCACATACCTGTTTGGTGGTACTGAATTTATTTCATGTCAGGTCACTCAGTCCCACAATTCACCACACTCTTGAATGTAGAATTGAATGCCAGAGGAGTGGTTCACAGTTTTATTTTTGACATCGAGGGAGCAGCTAAGTATATCTATGAGGAATCCAGGAAAATCAAGGGTGGATAAAGTCATTGGGTTAAACTTTCCAGTGGCTAGGATTATGTAGAGGAATGTGGCAGATTAGCAATGTTTACCATGAATGTGATGCTATATTAATTGATTAGATAAATGCTGAGATTTATTGCTAAGTGAGGCAGTAGCTTCTGTATATGGTAAGAAGTAGGAAGTAATTAAGAAAAGGTGAAATATTGATCAATCTTTGTATAAGCATTTTAAATGCATGCACCACATAAGTTGATAGCAATTTTATCTCTTAGTAGTGTGATAAGGATACTAAGAGATACTAAGATACTATTTTTCAACTTTTTTCTGCATACTTTCTACATATTCTTTAAATATCAATAATTATCCAAAACAATGTGTTATGTTTTGGCTAATTTTAAATATTCTATTTTGGATAATATTCAATAAATATTCACTTGGAGGTTGATATTCCTCAATGCACTTTGTCTTGTAATCTCAAGTAAAGAAGATTCTTAATCCTTGAAGCTCTTTATAAGTGAATGGAAAATTAGTTGATTAATATGCGTTTGATTGTCCTCAACAGCCTTAAATTTTTGTTTGGTACATAACATGAGAGAGAAATTTCTTTTCATCCAGCAATCAAGTTCACACAAATTGTGCGTTGAAGATTATAGACAGATAATCAACAAAATTACACATTTCATATGTTTTTACTTATGTTGTAAAATATTGACTGCAGTTGGTTGTGTTGTATAGGATCCAAACCAAGACCCACCCTATGGTGCCGATGTTCTTCGCTGGTGGGCAGCAGAATCAAATGTTTTCACGGAGATTTTAATTGGACAAAATGTACTGCAAGCAGCAAGAGATGATATTTTTAAGGTCAGACCTAAGAAAAGATGAACTCTGAAGTTCTTGTTTTGCTAAAACTAAGTTTTTTTTTTTCCTGTTAGCAATAAGATGTACATAACCCCTCAGATTTCAGATGTTTTATTATTACTTTTATGACTTGAATTTATATAGCAGCCTTTCTGTTCATTTGAAATGCCATGTGTTAGTCTCAGTTGAGGTTGAATGATGGACCATGTTGATGAAGGACCGTACAGGAAATCTGGTGAATTTGCACGAGAGTGGTACTGCACATTAGAGCATTGGGATGCAGGTTTTATCTTCATTGTGTTTGGTTTTCAATCCAGGCTACATTGCATGGGTGGATGTTGGGCAGGGAGCCATGACACATCCTGCAGTTGGCAGTAGAAGTTGAATAAATCAGTTTTCACCAAAGTTGCTGTTGTGCATCTTCTGGTCTGGCAGCCAATTCAATTGAAGACTAACTGAGCTCTGAAAGCCGGCAGCATCAAAAGGAATGGGAACTTCAAGCCACTGAACAACCCACCACTGCTGCTCACGGTCTGCTTTCAATAACATGAAAGGACATGGAACGTCTCCTGCGAAACAGCTCGAGTCCCACCCTGGAAACAGTAATGTTTCCATGAACGAGCAGATCTTCACACTGGCTGCAATTGCTCTGGGCAGTTCCTGACCCCTCTTATTGAGGCTGGTTTTCAGAAAGACCTGAAGACATGAAATGCTTTTGTTGTCTTAGCCTATGCTGGTGACACTGTGTGGCACTGAGGCAGGCTGCTGAATTGCTCCAATTCATTTGCTGCGTGAAAACCTGACAACTAATCAACTCCATGATCAGCAACCAAGCAATTCCTTTTGTAGCTTGCAGACCGGTTCAGCTGTCGTGTATTATCAACAACAGACTCTTCTGGGATCATGCCTCATACTAGTTCTCTTCAATATATATAATCAGTGACTGCCCTCCAAAAAAGGTTGCAGCTCTTTGCAGATGCTAACAATTCACTCTTGCTTTCCGAGCTAAATGCAACAGAATATTGAAGAAATGCTCATTGAAGATCTAGAGTCTGTGGAAGCCCACTTCAGACAAAAGGAGACTTCAACTAAATCCTGCCAAGATTGTAATTTCAGCCTTCCACCTGAACAACTCAGAAGCCAGTTCTGTAGCTGGCCACTTGTCTATCAAACACCACAATTTCTTTGCACCACTGTCTGGCAATTTTAGAGTTTTTAAAGTTTTAGAGTCATACAGCATAGAAACAGGCCCTTTGGCCTACCATGTCTATGCCGACCAACAAATAGCAAACTACACTAATCCCATTTACCTACACTTGGTCTCTAGCCTACTGTGCCCTGGTATTTTAAGTACTCATCCGGATGCTTCTAAACATTTCGAGAGTACCTGACTCCACCATCTTCTCAGGCAGCACATTCCAAATTTCTAACACCCATCTAAGAGAAAATATTTTAACCCCCAGATCTCCTCTAAACTACCTGCTCCTCACCTTAAACTTATGCCAGTTGGTCCTTATACATGTCTGCATGGGAAAAGATACTCACGGTCTACTGTCTGTGCCTCAGTTTTGTATACCTCAATCTGATCCTCCTTCAGCCTCCTCTGCTCCAAGGAAAGCAAACCCAGCCTATTGGTCTCTCCTCATAACTGAGACTTTTCCTCCGAGCTAACATCCTGGTGAATCTCCTCTGCACCTTTTGTACTGCAGTCATGTTTTTCCAATAGTGTGGCAGCTAGAACTCCACACAGTATTCCATCTGTAGCCGAACCAATGTATTATAATATTGGAACAAGACTTCCTTCCAAGACTTTACATTTGTAGCTTTTTAGATGGATAACTTGAGATCTAAAGATAGATGTCATTTGGGGTCCTCAGGTCCAAACTAGTTCTCTGAAAAGCAATCCTGTCACAGTTCTATTCCCCAGTTTTATTCCCATAGCCTGCAAATTTATTTCCTTCAAGTGTCCATCTAATTTCCTTTTTAAATAATCGATTCTCTTCATTTCCACAAGGCAATGAATTTCAAATTGCAAATAATTGTCACGTAAACAGGTTTTTCCTCTCATCGCTCAAGATGTGTCCCCGAGTGCTCATATGATCAGCTAATGATAGTATGTTTCCTACCTGATGTAAACCTGTCATAATCTTGAACACCAACAACAAATTTCTCTTCAGTCTCCAAGAACAACATCAGCCTCTTCAATTTATCTTGAAATCCCTGATTCCTGGAACCATCCTGGTAATCTCCTCCGCACCCTCAAAGACTCTTGCATCTTTCTTCTGGGAGATGCCAGAACGGGGGCCATATTCATTGACCCACTGTCAAAGTCTTAAGTACACCAGAGCCAAGGTCAGGATGAGAGTGAATCTCATGTGAAACTGGCAAGTACCACCTGAGACAAAGCCAGCACGCTAAATACTGTTTCACTTACCTTGCTTACCTAACAATAGAGAACCACTGCTAAGTGGGCTTAGAAGCTGGCAGACAAATATACATTTCCACCTCCAGAAAGGATTATTTTTGCGACATTAAGATCAGTGCAGCTTGCGTGGTTTACACAGAGTGAATCTCCAGACATTCCTCGGGAAAACATCCTCCTCAAAGAACACTATTGGCTGACAGCTAACAAAGCACAGGACCTTGAGAAAAACCAATGCACCCATCTCAACTCCTATGTTCTCTACTGAACACACTTCACACCCTGCAAACTGAAGAAAGACCCACTTCTCTATGATGCACCTCCTGGTTAACTGCAAGCATCATCAGCTACAACCAAGTAACTGATCTGGGTGACAACAAGTCAGATTTGAACTTCCCACAGAAAATCTGGACAACTGTCATCCGTTTGAAGATGGGCAAAGGGAGACGTGAAACCCCACAGTGGAACAGGAGGAGCAGCTCAAATTACAACTGTGGCCATCCAAGCCAATCCATTGCTCATATCTGAACTTTTGTCCCGAGATCGATTTGTGGTTTTATCACAACCATTTGCACTGGCATTAGTTGATGCCATTAAATGATCGTTATTGAGCTATAACTGCTTACCCAGACATTTAAATAAAAAATCTAATTGGCAACACGTGAGGGTGGCGTACTTTTTATTTTATGGCAGATATGCTGAGGAGAAAGATCTTTTTGTGTAAATAAAATAATATTAGAACATAACAAATGTAAATGGGAGCAGTAGTAGGCCATTTAGCCCTCTGCCCATTCACAGAGTTCGTGGCTGATCTTCCACTTCAACATCATTTTCCAGCATTATCCTTGATCCTTGATTTGACAAGTAAATTTTCATATCCACAGGCTTTTGGATTAGTAGCAAAAGGAAACCAGTGCATGATTAGAATGAAAATCCATCACCTGGAGATTTGGGCACTTAGTGTGGTGCACCTGCACATACTAGAAGCTACATATATTAACACGAGACCCAGTTCTTTACAGATAGAACACAGTGTGCTTATTACAACTTAACAAAATAAGTAACGGCCATTCTCCAGTTTATTCCTCATGGTAATGACTTGAACATTTGGAGTCAACCTGTCTGGTTTACATTTTAAACAAAACTTGGCAGTTAACAACCAGTCTTCATCTAACTGGTGTATTATCTGTACAGTTTTCTGCCTATCAGAGTTCATTCAACAAACAATCAGCACGCTTTTCTCACATGGTATAAACATGTCATCATCTTATTGGTATTCTTGCAAATGCTCTGAAGAGTACTACATAAAATGTTGCAAAAACGTGTGCCCTTTTTCAGCAGTATTTAAGTGAACATTTCTTGAATGGACTAGACGTTTGGAAGTATGGACTGCATGGAAGTGCTAAACTTGTCTGCTCTTTGAGCCATTGATATATGTAAACCATAGGTTGAATGGGTATTTGGTATTCCGTTCTATTCTATATTTAGTGTTCTGCATTCCATTTTCTGTTGCAGTGTCAAAGAGAGATACTCTTTGACATAATAGTGTCACAGAGTGTGATTATTCAACGTCCTCAAATGAGAGGTGTTTGAACAGAGTGCCAGGAAGGATCCATCACCATACTTGTTATCTCTCCATGTCAGATGGTTCCAGCATTTATATAGCCACTTTTACATCATTAGGATGTCTTACAGTGTTTCAGAACTGATGATTAGGTGCATTTGCTGTTACGTTAAACATCATTTTTGAAAAGATAATTTTGCGAACATTTTGAAGAGGAAGGTATCTAGGAATTAGTTGAATAAGAGTTTTGGTGTTCCATCTGGCCTATTATAAAATCAATATGATGCATTAAGCAGAAATAGTTTGAATATTGCACGTCAACAGTTTCATTTACGATATGAACTAGGAAAAAAACATTAATGGCCATTATTTTAATGTTTGCAGTGACTTCTTTAGAAGTGTTCAATATGGCTTCATTTACAATAGCCAGAAATTTGTCATCCTTCAATCATACTGATTGTTTGTGATAAAGACCATCTCTACCTTGCCACCTGGTGAAGAAAAACAAGGGAGGCTGCTAATTTATCTTAATAATTTGTTCTTTATTTTCAGTTACGGAATACATTACGCTTTATCTTGGGGAACCTTTATAATTTTAACCCTGAAACTGATGCAGTTCCCAGTGAACAAATGCTAATGGTGGATCAGTATATGCTTCATCTCCTTCAAGATTACAGCACTAAGGTAATGCTCTGGGATATCAGTCCAAAGCCCCGCTGTGGCAGCTGGTGAAATTTGAATGCAGTTGATAAATCTGAAATAGAACCTCAGCGATAGTAATCATGACAACTATTGTGAATTGTTGTAAATGCCTGTTTAGTTCATGACTGCCACCTTGGATAGGAAAATTTACCATCCTAACTGTCTGGCTACATGTGACTCCAGACCCACAGCAATGTTGACTTTTAACTGCTGTTTGAGATGACTGCGCAAGTCACTTAGCCTGAAAGCAGTTAAGGAAGGGCAACAAATGCTGGTTCTGCCAACGACTCCCTCATCCTATGAAAGAATAAAGGGGGAATAAACACCAGATATATCCATTATCATCATTAAGGCACATGTTACAAAACAAAGAAAGTTATGAGTTCGTAAAGCACAGCAGTACATTATAATGGAATAAATTAGAAATTGTTGAAGAAAATCAGCAAGTCTGGCAGCATCTGTGGAGAGCAAGCAGAGTTAATGTTTCAGGTCCAGTAACCCCCCTTCAGAGCTGAACTATTATCAAATATTTTAGATGAGTAACTTTACACTGACGTCAGAAAAAACTGCAGTGAACCATTGAAAATAATAATGAATATATTCATTATTTATAAAATAGCCACAATTTATTAAGCTTAATTGTAACTTCATGTTAATAAAACCAGTTGAGGTTGGTTGGCTCGCCAAACTGGTTTGTTGTTCTGTAGATGTTTCGTTAGCATGCTGGGTAACATCCTCAGTGCAGCCTCCGATGAAGCGTCGGTGTGTTTTCCCACCTGGTTTTTAAACTCTGGAGTCTGTTGTGCTGGATTGCCTCGCTTCCGGTTTTCCTCCGTAGTGGATTGTAATAATACCTGAATTAACTCAAGCTTGTATACACCGTATGTGTGTGAGAAAAGGTTAAAATTATTGGTGACACTTTTTGTTAACTCAGTGTGATCTGGGTATCACTGGTGAGGGAAGGATATCTTGTGCATCAGTAGTCTAGAAATTGATGGTGGATTGCCACCTTTAACTGCTGCAGCCCAAGTGGTGAAGAATTCCCTACAGTGCAGCGACAGGAACAATTCTGAGATTTTGACCCAGTGATGATGCAGAAACTGCACAGTAGTTCCAAGTTACAGTAGTGTGTGAACTGGAGGAGAACAAGAAGACAATGATGTACCCCTGTGTGCTGCCCTTGTCGTCCTATGTTGTACAGATCGCATTTGCTACAGGTTGTTGAAGAAGCTGTAGTGAACAATTGCAGTGCATCTTGTAGATGGTACATGCTGCAGTCACATTGAATGGTGGAAGAAGTGAATAGTGCTGGAAGATGGGATGCCAATCAAGTGGACTACTTTTTGTCTTGTGTGGTGTTGACCTTCTTGAATATAATTGGATCATGCTTAACTCAAGCCTTGTAGAAGGACTTTGGGGATCATTCATGGCAGAATACACATTCTCTGACTTGCATATGGAGCCACAGTATTTAAGTGGTGATCCAGTTAGGTATCTGGTCCGCAATTACTGCTGGGATGTTAATGATATGTAATTCAACAGTGGTATTGTCATTGAATGTCTCTCTTGTTGGAGATCGTCATTTCCTGGCTTGTGTGGCATAAAGGTTATTTGCACTATTGATAAAAATTTCCTCCACTGTGTTGATGACTGGGAGTAGATTTATGCCAGAATTTGGCTGGACTGGAACTGTTGTACTTTTTCTGGACAAGACACAAGGGCACTTTTCCACACTGATGCCAGTGTTGTATCTATGCTGGAACAGCTTAGGTAGGGGTGAGGCTGATTCTGGAGTGCCAGCATTCATAGTATTGTCTGCAGCCAGGATGTTGTCAGGGCTCATAGCGTTTGTAATATCCAGTTCTTTGTAACAGGTGGAGAAAATCACATTGGCTGCTGACTGGGATCTGCTATTTTGGGGATTTTTGGCTCAAAATGGATGCAAGTGCTTCAGCCTTGTCTTTTGCACTGATGTTCTGGGCTTTTCCTTTATTGATGATGGAAATATTTTGTCATGCCACTTCATCCAGTTAGTTTATTTGTCCACCACCGGATGTAGCAGGACTATCAGGTCCACAGGTTGTGGGATTGGTTAGCTCTGTGAATTCATCTCACTTCTGCTGTTTGACATACATTATAGTTGTGTGTTGTAGCTTAACCAAGTTGGCACCTAATGTTTATGTATGCATGGCGCTGATCTTGGTGTGCTCTCCTTTGCTTCTCATTGAACCAGGATTGTTCCCCTTGCTTTATTGGTAATGCTAGATTAACGAAGGTGCTGGGCTGGGAGGTTATGGGTTATAGTTGAATATAATTCTGCTGCTGCTGATAGCCCACAGTGCATCACGGATGCTTAGTTTTGATCTAGATCTGTTCTGAATCATTTGGCAAGTGATAGTGCCACATGACACAGTAGACAGTATCCTTTGTGAAAAGGGCTTTTTATCTGCAGGGGTTGTGCATAGTCGCCTCACCAATTCTGTCATGGACACTGGAGTTAACTCCCCTTCTCCCTGACATAGTACCATGGGATTTTTCATGTCCATCTGAAAAGGCAGGTGGGATTTTCGTTTAACATTTTACCTGAAAGACAGTAAATAGTGTGGAATTGCCTCAGTATTGCACGTGAATACTGGCCTTGTGTTTTGTGATCAAGTCCCTGAGTGAGACTTGAGCCTGGAATCTTTCTGACTCAGAGGCAAAAATACTACCAGCTGAGCCAAGGCTGATAATATCAGACTGTCAACGCATGAGTGATGGCTGACTGTGCGGAGTTTATAAATTCTCTGCGTGTCTGCGTGGGTTTCCTCTTGGTGCTCCAGTTTCCACCCACAGTCCAGAAATGTGCAGTTTAGGAGGATTGGCCATGCTAAATTTCCTATTGTGTCCAAGGATGTGCAAGCTGGGTAGATTAGCCACGGGCAAATGTTGAGGGAGCTGAGTGTGGGTGGCATGCTGTTCGGAGGGGGTGGACTTGATGGGTCAAATAGCCTGCTTCTGCACTGTAGGGATTTTATAACTCACTGGAACCGTTCTCCCAATTTTGGTAGCATCTTCTTGGTATTAATGAGGAAGGTTTTGCAACATCACCTGGATTTGGTGTGTCTGTTTGAATTAAGACAGCAATTAGTTCTTTCTGAGGATTGTGCGATTTTGGAACTCTGCTAGAGAAGGCAGGGTCTTTGAATATTTTAAAGGCAAAGACAGATTCTTGTTAAGCAAGGGAATGCACATTTAGCAGGAGTAGGCAGCAATGTAGAATTTGAAACACAAATAGATCAGCCATGATCTTATTGAATGGAGAAGCAGACTTGAGGGACTAATTGGTCTGTTTCTGCTCCGATTTCGTATGTTGAATCAGATGCTTAGATGGTCTGCTGGATTATATTGTTATGGTTTCTCATATTGGTTTTGATACACTCTGATGGTTTGTCATTTCAGAGGGTAGCTAAGAATCAGCTAATTTGTTGTGGGTCTAGGGTTACATATAGGTCAGATCTGAGGATGGCAGATTTTTGTCTGTTATATGACTAAATTAGATGAGTTTTTATGACAATCTGGTAATTAACTAATCATTAGCCAAATCTGAAATGCAAAGCAGATATCTGTAATGAATTGAATTTGAACTTGTCTCTCCAGGTCAAGGGCTGACTCGTCCAGTAAGATAACTGCAAGGCTATCGTTCCCGATTTTGATGAATTGTTGACTTAATTGTAAAACACTCCACTCTGAAAATTACCCCAGTGGAGGTGGGGAAATATTGCTGCTGTGATTGTGAAATACATTCCATCACTGGGGTTTTAAATATGTCAGGATTTGATAGCAACAGGAGGGCAGTCTGCTAGTTCACTTCCCTTCGAATTAACCTCTATTTCTCAAATCATTCTTTATCTGCTAGAAAACCGCTGACATATGCCAGAGAGAAAATAATGGAGTCAGATTCTGAATGTTTAATAGTTTTCATTTTAGGAGCATTTTGTTAGTGTGAGGGTTTGTGATTCTGGTCTGAAAAGGTTGGTTAGCAAAACTACCTGAACGAGTATGAACGTGGGCCAAAAATTTCATTGGTAACAGAATTGAGTTAGGTTAAACTTCACTTTTCTGTTACTGTTTGTAAGTAGCTGAAATGTTTATATTTTGCAACAAGTATTTATCTGCAAAGTTTGTTTCAATTTTATTCAGGTTACAGAGGCCTATAAGGAGTGTGATTTTGGAAAAGTTATTCGCCTTCTGTTGGCATTTATTAACCGAGAACTGTCTAATTTTTACTTCAGCATCATCAAAGATCGGTTAGTAGAAGATTCATAACAGCAATGTTGAAACTTTATTTGCAAACTAAAAATCCATTTTTGCTAAGTACTTGAAGTGGTTTAGAAGTCCATTTAATCGTTAAATGTGTAGATCAGATCAGATCAGAAATTAGTTTACATTTTCACAAAATTTGTTTTCAGACATGGGCAACACCACAATATTGATATTTATTGACTTTCAATTGCTCTAAAAAGGCAGTGGTACCTTTAAACCACTACAGTCCTTGTGCAGGAATACTCACATAATGTTAAGTAGGGGAATTCCAGTATTTTGCTACAAGGGAGTGATGAGATACATTCATGTCAGGATATGTTACGTTGGGGTAATGCTATTCGCACAGTAGTTTCTCTTGACCTATTTGATGGTGGAGATTATGGGTGAGAGCTATACTGTCAAATTGCTGTAGTATATTTTATAGATCATGTGTATTGCAACCCATTGATATTCAGACCAATGTCAGGGCAGCAGTCAAAAAAACTGTTTTCCAGATAATGCTGCATATTCTAATCACTCCTGACTTGAGCTATCTGAGGAGATGCTCTAAAGGACTAGGGAAAATGAGCCAGTTTTTGGATTAACAACCTGTGTCCTGCAATTATAGCCATAGTACTGACATGACTGGCCTTGTTTAATCTGTAATCATTGCTGATCTCTATGATAATGGGGCAACTCCTGTGAGAGCCATCCTGTTAGAGGTCAGAGATGTATGGTCTTTCCTTTGGTGTCTGATGTTTATGTAGCATGCTTGTTACCTGTCATTCTTTAGAGCTGATTATACGTTGACTTGGGGTTCTTCATTAAGAGGAGTTAATACAGCTGATGTGATATTTTGTCTACTGCAGATATTAGAGTATACATGCCTCAACAACGTTGTATTAAAATTGCAGACTATATTGTGAAGATGAGAAAAGCTCCAAGCGTCTATCATGTCAGACAGTTCTAGATGAAGCATTAGATGTAATCACACGTTCTGTAGCCCCAATCCTGCCTCACCTTGCAGAGGAAGTATTCCAACACCAATCAAACCAAAAAGGTAACATTTTTTCTGTGCTGTTATTTGTATTCTAAAGTTCATGACTGAGGGCACAATGAATGCATATCTGAATTGTTTTCTTTCAGACCCTCAGAGTGTGTTTCGAACTGGCTGGATAAAGGCTAGTTCTGTATGGAGGAAGCCTGGCATTGTGGAGGCTATTGAAGGTGCTTGCGCAATAAGAGACAGCTTCTTGAGCTCTATACCTGGCAAAAACGCACTGGAATATGATATAACCATTATCATTGAGCCCAGTTTGTTCTTGGAGTTGATGGAGGTACTCTCATAAAGTGTAATAATTCAGTTTTGCTGAGAAGAGACCTGCTTATTGGAGCTTTTCATCTTGCATTGATTAGGATAGGTGTAAAGATGCCAAAATTCAAAGGGAATGACGCTTTACAGTGCATGAGAAAAGTATGTTGATTGGTTGACAAGTGGACTCCATTTGGTCAAGGCATTACTAGGAAGAATGTACTATACACTGGTTGAGGTGTTGCAATGGAAACATATCCAGAAACAATCAGGTGCAATACACGGTCATATTCTTTCCTTTTACCCAGAACAGTGTCCTGCATATGAATCTGTAAAGCTTCTACCAAGTATAATTGCTTGCCCAACTGATGACTTTAAATCAGTTTAGTGTAATTGTTTGCATACTTGGGATTGTTCAGTAAGTGCTTTCTAAATACAGAATTGCACCTGAAGTTGGACACTAGTTTGTAAACACAGGCTTTGTTAACTAAACAAAAACTTGGTGCATAACTGTTCCGTAGTGTACTCATCCTGGCAATGCCTCAAAATTTGGAGTCCTCTTACCAACCAGTCAGTATTCTTTTCTCATACAGCATAAATGCTCCCTTTGAATGCTGGTAATCTTCCAACTGTCCTGATGAGTGCAAGACCAAAGGATTCAACAGCACGTCTCTTCAACAGTATTGCCAAATGACAATAATTGTGACAACCGAAAGAACTGCGGAAATAAGAAACAAAACCAGAAGTTGCTGGAAAAGCTCTGCGGGTCTGGTAGCATCTCTGAAGATGTTACTGTTAACATTCCAGGGCCCGGTGACCTTCCTCAGAATTGAGTTTTGTATTGACGACTTAGTCTGTAAATCTTTGTCTTAGTTCGATTGATTATTTAAAGTTAAGTGTGAATTTAACCTGTGAGGAGGTCATTGAGATGTTGCACAGATTAATGTTAATGGAATATAATGTGGGAAGTTACTCATTTAGGTCTTAGAAATTTTATACCAAAAAATATTCTGCTCTTCTATTCTTAAGTGTTGATCAGAAAAATCACTAATACAAGGAACAGAAAGTTAGCATACAGGTATAACTAGCCATCAGAAAAGCACATTGCATGTTGGCCTTTACTGCAAGGGGATTGTGGAACAGGAATCGGCAAGTCTTATTACAACTGTACAGAGCTTTGATGGGATCGTACCATAAATACTGTACATTGTTTTCATTGCTGTATTTAAGGAATGATGTTCTTGCATTTGAAGCAATAACTCGGGCTGTTACAGTGCAGGTAGCCATTCAGTCCTGTGTCTGCACCATCTCTTGAGCATTTTAACTTGGTGTCAATCTCCTGTATTGTTTCGGTTTAAACAATCATCCAACATACTAGACCCTAACTATTCAGTGTGAAGCTTTGTTTCCCCCTCACCTTGCACTTGCTTCTTTCATTCAACACTTTCAAACTGTTCCCTCTGGTTCACGACCTGGAACAGTTTCTCCAGACAGTTTTGTCCAGACATCTCCACTATTTTGAAACCTTCTATCAGGCCTGTTTTCTTTCAAATTCTTCACTCTTTCCTGATAACTGAAGTATTCCATCTCTGGAACTGTTTTTGTAAACCTCTTCTGCAGTCTCATACTTCCTATAATGTGGTACCCAGAACTGTACACAATACTCCAGCTGAGGTCGAACAGTGTCCTATGTGAATTTATCGTAGTTTCTTGCTCTTTAATTCTATATCTCTATTATTAAAGTCTTCATCTGCAAACTTGAAATTGTCCCCTACACTCCAGAACAGTGAAGGTTCATTGGATTGGTCCCTGGAATGAGGGTTGTCCTTTGCTAAAAAACTAAGGAAATCAGATTATCATCTTTGGAAGATTGAGATCACAAAGGGTATTAACAGGGTAGATACTGACTTTTCTTCCCCCTGATCAAGGGGACATTGTTTCAGGATAAGGCATCAATCATTTATGACTGAAATACAGAAAAATTGAGAAGATTGAGAATCTTTGGAATCTTGTTACCGTAGCCTGTTGTGGATGTTCTTTTATTAAAGTATATTTAAGGTTGGGATTGCTTTTTAGTCTTGGAAATCAAGGATGCCCCTTTTATGCTGCGATAGCAAGAACTGCAGATGCTGGAGTCAGTTAACACAGTGTAGAGCTGGAGGAACACAGCAGGCCAGGTGGCATCAGAGGAGCAGGAAAGTTGATGCTTTGGGTTGGGAAGAAGGGTCCCGACCCAAAATGTCAAACTTTTCTGCTCCTCTGATGCTGCCTGGCCTGCTGTGTTCCTCCAGCTCTACAATTTGTTATTTCTGCCTCTTATGCTGTCTTTTACCCAGATCATCAAAGAACTAAATCTTTATTAAAGCTGGATTCTCTCTCAAACAACTCAGTGAAGGTCACCAGCCTGCAGTTTAGAAGGCTCGAAACAATGTCCTTTTTGATCCCTTAGAATGCCCACATGCATAGCAGAACCAAATTGTGTCAATCATGGTTTTTGGTACATGAACTAGATTGCAATATTTTTAACCGGGCTGTGCTGTATCGTACATACAAGCCAAAAATTTGAACACAATTTTGTGTATAGAAGACTCCATCTCTTGTTTAAAAATATAACACTTTAATTTCTAAGTTTACCCTGTTTTTGTGCCAAGCAACTACAAGGTGAGGAAATCTCCAGTACATCACAACTGAATGAGCTGATGATGACATCACACACTACGTTGCTTACTGCTGTTCCTCGTGACTTGCCTACAGAGACAGATTTTATTGAGGGCAAGTTTGAAATCAATTTAGAAGGTAAACCAGTCTTCCACTTTCATGTAATAGCCTAGCATTCTTGAAGAAACTTGTTGGAAGTATAAATTGGATGAAGAATTGGTTATTCACAGTAGAATAAATGTATTCTTGCTCAAATGAGCAGACTGCTATTAGGATCAGTTTTGTTTACTTATCTTGTGCTGAAAACTAAGACTGGAGTTGCAATTATTATGTCAACACCAAGACACGTTAAGTCTGTAGCATTAAGCTTGATTCAGTCATTACCTGCTGCCTTATTTAATTGATGTAACTTGAAATACTTGCTTCATTCTTAATGCAAAACCACACATTAAACACATAATGATGTTTGAAAGAGTGATTGTGCCTCAAAGAATCATGTTGCTGTGAAAAGAATTGATATTGTAATAGTTCATAGAATCCCTACAGTGTGGAAGCAGGCCATTCAGCCCATAGAGTCCACACTAACCGTCTGAAGAGCATCACACCCCAGACCCCCACCCCCACTACCCATGGCTAACCCACCTAACCTGCATGTCCCTAGACACCATGGGCACTTTAGTATATTATAGCCACCATGTCAAAACTGGTTAGGTGGATTGGCTCAGTGGTTAGCACTGCTGCCTCACAGCGCCAGGGACCAAGGTTCAGTTCCACCCTCAGTAACTGTCTGTATGGAGTTTGCATGTTCTCCCCGTGCCTGCCTGGAATTCTACCAGGTGCTCCAGTTTCCTCCCACAGTCCAACAATGTGCAAGTTAGGTGGATTAGCCATGCTGAAATTGTCTGTGGTAGTTTGGGATTTGTAGGTTACAGGTGATGGGGTTGGGGAGGTGGGTCTGAGTGGGATGCTGTTTGGAGGGTTGGTGTGGACTTGTTAGGCCAAATGGCCTGTCTCCACCCTGTAGGGATTCTGTGAGCTATGACTGAATGCTCATGATATTTTGCTGAATACAGTCAGGGTCATGATCAAAGTCAAATGCCTTGAAGATGTAAAGTGCATTCATTTTAAAGAAGGGAGGAAAAAAAATGTATTGAACAGAATTGATTTTCAAAACTAACTTCACAATTCTTGTGTGTAACTGGCAACATTTCCATTAATCTGACTCAGTAATTAAATTTAGTGTTACTAAAATTTATATTTGTCTAACCATATTAGATTATATTCCCCCACTGCCTCTAGCCATAGCGAGGAGAACATAAAATTGTCATGATAGGATAATAATGGCAAGAACTGAAAGAGGAAGGCCACTCAGTCTTAAATAGAACAAAATGTTTTATTGATCAACCATTCAAATGTTTATATATGAAGGTAATTATTTGTATTTGTTTGTTAGGTGGTGATATTATTGAGGAAACATCATACAAAGTAATTGTTCAATCAGCTACCAAAGAAAGATGTCTTCGCTGTAAGAAATACACATCAACATCAGCGTTAACACCCTGCCCACGTTGCTTGGACAGCATTGCTGGGAAGTGGAGTGTTTAATTTGTCAACAATTATTCCTGTAAGCACTGAATAAAGATGAATATGCACTGTAAGACTAGATTACACAACAGTCATTTCATCATTACCTTCCCACCTCCAAGGTTTTGTGTTAAATTTTGGTGGGGCTTTGTCAAAATTACCATTCCCAATTGGATATGGGATTCTGCATGTATGGATATGATATGTCTTCTGTTTCTAGAATTAAATTTTGACTATAGTTTTGCAGCTACTACTGTACAGAGGGAAGAATAATTACTGTTAATTTCCAGTTTTCCCTGACTCTAGTATTAGATAAGGTTTGTTTTGATATTTGCCTTTTTAAAATTGTATTATAGCAAGTTCTCCCAAACTGTATTAACTATCATGTCAAATCTAAATTGATTAACAAACTACACTCATTAAGATGCCAGCTAATACAACCTAATAGGGATCTAATGAATCACTATGTTGCTTGTTGTAACACAGCTTTGAAAGGAATTGTAATAAAGATTTTCTGGATTTATGTATAGAATTATTTTTATCCTTCTCACAAAGAAAATACAAAGTTAACTATAAATATTTAACAAGCAATATTTAATTTTCCTGGTCTGCTGTTGCTGTTTAATGTGTTATGAGTCTGATGAAATGGATTGATCCCTGCCAGCTACTAGATATTTCAGTTCTATGTGCAAGCACTGTGCTTCTTGGACCCATTGTATGTAAATGGTCAGAACGTGTTTCAAAGAAACTCTTGTTACTTGCTGTTACAAATCAGACAAAAAAAAAAATAAATTCTTTAGTCTACCTTCCATGACCCTGGTAGTGGCATAAGAGAACAATAATGAAGTTGTTGACTAATCCTGGCAATTGCTTTTGGCAACAAATGAGAAAATGCATTGGGGTCACTACTTCCAAAGATATCTCTGAAGCACATCCACATGAAGTCCCATTCATCTACTATATTTTAACCAACATTACCTACACCTGCAGTCCCAAGAGAGTTTGTTCCATAGATCTCTCACCTATATTTTGTGGATCAGATGTGAATTTATCCCAGTTCTGGTGCAGGTGCTGCTCTCTCGTTCAACAGTTCTCGACAAATTGAAATTACTAACTTAAGGTCTAAATTTAGTCTCTTTACACGGCAATGATGCCACTCACCCTTCTGGGTTAAATCCACCCAATTTAAACTCAGCATAATTCATTCTTTCAATCTTAATTATTGTCACTTCCTTTAACTATCACCAAGAAATGGACAACTTTGGCCTTCTTCCCTGCTCCCATGACAATTGCGCCAAGACCTCAAATAATTAACATAGCTTTTTGTCAACAAGTATCAGTACTCAGACATGGTAGAGCTTATGTTTTCATATAACTAGAAATGATTTATTTTTTATTGGAAATTGGATCACTAGAGTGTTCAACAGTGTGCAGATTAATGGAGAAAATGAAAGGGTGCTCCTTTTCTATATTTTCAAAACAGTGGTCGAGGTTTTACAGCATCTAGTAAATACCACTAAAAACCAAAAGAACTGCGGATGCTGTAAATCAGGAACAAAAACAAAGTTGCTGGAAAAGCTCAGCAGGTCTGGCAACATCTAACGTTTCGGGTCCAGTGACCACTGTTGTTTTATTAGTTAGCTGTTAATTTAGAAAACCTGTGCCTCCTGAAACTTACCATAATGGGAGGACAGTTATTTCTAAATTCTGCTAGAAATTAAAAAGAAAAATCCAGTATTCTGTCAAACGGTAATTTCCATTAAATAGCATGGTCTAGGGGTAAACTGCCAATTCCAGCTTCTATGCTAGCCTTAGTTTAAATGGGCTCTTTTGTAGCACACTGGTATTGTCCCTACCTTTGTGTGGCACTTGAACAAAGGCAGTTTCAGCATCAGCAAAGAATACTAGAACAGCCTGCTGGACACTTCTCCAATTCTCAACAGCCCTTTTCGCGTAATATAAAATAGAACATCACTGTAACAGCATATTTGTGTCCCTTAGCTACTACTGATAATCTTGATACTCCTAATCTGATCAGATTATTCCATTTACCTTTAACAAACTTTTTTTAAAATAGACACTGGTCAGTCAATTGGATGGCACTAATAAGATGCACTTACACATACTAACCGCAAAGTCAGGTACTATATCTCGGTGCTACAATTTTCTTTTGCTTCAGATTATAACACTTGAATTTTCTATATTTCAGTTGGTTCTCAATTAAAAAAGACTTTCACTTCAATGTTCAGTTCCTATTAAATACTTTACCTCTCACGTTCAAGCAATACACTCCAATTATTTATAGAAAAAGCAACTCAGCAGGGATTGAAGTTTTTATTTGGTTAATCAATAATTTACAATATTACAATTAGTTTCTACCCACTGATAAGGTTGGAAATGTTTCTGTACACACATTAGGGTGTCTGATCACTGTTCATTTTATTACTTATACAAATCCAAAAACAATTGAGGGAATAAAAACTTTTGCCTTTACATTAACAAAATAAACTCAAATTTTCCTTTGTTTTTGTGTGATACAAGTTGCGACATAAGGTTTTTTAAAATAGTCATTATGACTATTTGTAGAATGTTTGGGTTGTTTACTGGGAAAACAGGTTGCAAAATTCCTCCCATTTCTTCAGTTCCAATAGTGGGATTAGAAATCTAGATGTATGGACCATACCATGTAACTCATTCACTACATAATACCTTGAGAACAGACTTGCTTCAGATGACATTTAATCTGCGTAGCTACAGTAACAAATGGTTTATTCTAAGACTGATGCCATCTTCTAGCAGTAAAATGTGAGTGAGCTTTGCTTCAGCTGTATGTAAACATGGACATGCAAACTGTATTTGGGCATTAAAATATCTCACATCATAGAACAGAAATTGAAGAGTCTAACAGAATTTTCAGTACTCACCTATAACAATAAGTATTCAAGAACATGATTAATTGAAACAAATGGCTCATGGCTCATTTACATCAAAATGATCCAAGCTTTTAACAGCTGGTCATGTCTGAAGACCTATTTAAATAAAGATTGGTCAGCTCTTGTCACAAGGAGGATATGGCTTCAACTGCCTCTAACAGGTGCAGCACCAGGCTGTACTGCCCATGGTTTTCAGGTAAGAGTTCTATCAGTTTGCTCACCAGTTTAGCTGTTGCTATAATTGGCACATCTGTGTTCTGAAGATCGTGAGGATCCTATAAATAGTAGAAAGCAAGAAATTTGATCACACAATACAAAACAAGGATTACACCATAATAATCTTAAAGCTTTGGAATTTTAAAGATCTTCAAAACAGACTTTGTGACACCTAGGATAGCAGACAGTAATCCAGCAGTATGCTGATTATTCAGTGGAAGAGATGTGTACAGTATTAATAGTGGAGGATAATATGACCAGGTAAACTATTCATTATGCCATCTCTGGATTATAAATTCTTACAAGCTCTTATTGCTTGCTCATAGGCCTAGCCTATCATTTGTCACTTCATATCACCTCAAAAGTGAAGTCTCAGCAATGTAGGCTAAAACCTCAAAAACAGATAATGCATACTTGAAGGAAATAAAGCAGGAAAATGGATCTAACTGGAGTGGAGATCAGGATCCTGGTCTACAGGTTGCTGTGCTCTCAGTTTACACTGAGGGACTACAATTGGGGTCACAGTGGGGAAAGATTTAGGAAGCACTGAACTAGTTACTCTGTACAGCTGTACATAGTCTTGATGGCTGAATGCTTTCTTTTGTGCTTCCTTGCGTTCCATTTGGCACACAAAAAGCAGCAAATTCAGCATAAGAAACAGGGAATTGGAGGCATGTATTTTACTTAAGTATTTTGCACTAGTTCTGAGGTCATGGTACGTGTTTGAGAGCTAAGTTATTGTTGAACACTAAAAGGAAGTATGTACATCATCTACTCTAATCAACTATAATCCCCATGCACAGTTGCCTATGTAACTGCAACCAACCAAGCTGAAGCATTAGATTTGAGAATCATGGCTTAATTCTTCCCAGATGTCAACATCCCACGTTTGAGCCAACAAAAATTTAGGAAAGCAAGGCCTAATTGATTTCCTGCCGTTTATCTGCTGAGTTAATTCAAACAGTCAGCTGAATGGTACTCAGCCTTTAAACCTCCCTTTTCAGCAACTTGAGTACAAATCTGGTACATTTGATTCAATGATAGCTCATTGCTCATACAAGTAAAAACTGGGGATGCAGATATTCAACATAAAACAAAATCCTGAAGAAACTCAGCAGGTCTGGTAGCATCTGTGGAGTCATTAAGAGTTAACAAAGAGTCTGAATTGAGTCTTCAGAACTCTATGGGACCTACTGGTGACAACAAACTGATAAACATTCCTCACTATACATGAAGTGAAAAGCTCAAAGCTCCCAAATCCCATGCAAACTAGTTCATGGTTTTCCGTTAGATTTTCTTAAAGCAAAGACATCATGCTTAAAAATATAAAAGTATTTTTTATAACAGTCAACATGTTAAATGCTACATATAATACATAGAACCAGTTATTGATTTCTGTATTCCGCCAAAAGAAAGTCTTTCATACGTAGTCATGTCATTTTTGTTGCAATGTCTGTGTTCTTCTAGCATAATGTTAACTTCATTGATAAAATAGATCCGATACTCACCATAGCCTTAAGCCATGTACACAACACTGGTGGGAGTCTGGCCAGCAGCTCCATGCCTTCCTTAGTCTGAGTATGAAGTAAAGCATATGCAAGTCTCTGTCCTGTCAGTACAAGCAGTTGGGATGCCAGGACCTCTTGATCATGTACCTGCAGAAGGGCCTGAACAGATGATAAACTAGAATTAGGTTATAAAGACTCAGACTGAAATCTTTTCAGAGATAGTAGGAACTGCCGATGCTGGAGAATCCGAGATAAGGTGTAGAGCTGGATGAACACAGCAGGC